>NC_053390.1:142392967-142992967 GCF_905171765.1 Bufo bufo | reverse complement strand
TGGGGCCAGCTGGGATGTAGCTACAGGCCCGGCTGTAACATCTGTCATCAAATTGTGATTTTGACTCCTTAAAGGGGTCGTTCCATTAAACTATAACCTCCTTTGTACTGGTTTACCATGTAGGATAGGAGCATCAGAGCGCAAGGCTGTTTGTTGTGAGCCGGACATGTGCCCGGCTTCACAACACTATGCTAGGTGAAGACTTCCACCTAGCAGGAAGCCTGGTGACGTCACCGGCTCACATGGACGGTGTATAGCGCTATTCTGGGTGGTTTTAGAGGCGGGTACCCGGAAAACCCCTTTAACTGCCGTACTACTTATGCATTACTGCAGATTCCCTTCAACAATATCCATGGCTCCTAGAGGTTCACATCAGAGGAGCTGTTGTACGCAGGGCAAAACAATGGAGAAGATGCCACAGGATAGGGGATAGGTGTCTGATCGGCGGGGTTACGACTGCTGGAGCACCTGCTGATCACTAGAACGAGGGCCAGTTTGAATGGAGGAGCTTAAACACATGAGAGCTGCATCTCTGTTGAACTCTGTGGGGGTCATTTATCAAACTGGTGTAAAGTAGAACTGGCTTAGTTGCCCATGGCAACCACTCAGATTGCACCTTTCATTTTGGACTGCTCCTTTGGAGAATGAAAGAAGGAATCTGATTGGTTGCTATGGGCAACTAAGCCAGTTCTATTTTACACCAGTTTGACAAATTAACTCCTGTTGTACTACTGGAGATAGCCAAGTTTAAGTGTTCAGCTATCTCCGGAAACCCCGTAGACTTGAACATGCAGGTCTGCCACTCCATTGAGTTGGGGGAACACAAACCCTTATTGTACTGATTGGTGGGGGTCCCATTGGTCTGAATCCTGACAATCAGACATTTATGCCCTCTGCTATGGATAGGGGATATGTTGTTATAGTAATTGGTAGTGTTTTGGCCTTTCTGTTTTTCTTTCTTTTGTGCTTTTCAGTTTTTTACTCCCCTCCTCTTGTCTGGGAAGATGGACATAGGGTGGTTACTTACACTATATATATATATATATACACAGCGGGGCAAAAAAGTATTTAGTCAGCCACCAATTGTGCAAGTTCTCCAACTTAAAAAGATGAGAGAGGCCTGTAATTCTCATCATAGGTACACTTCAACTATGAGAGACAGAATGGGGGGAAAGAATACAGGAAATCACATTGTAGGATTTGTAATGAATGAATTGGTAAATTCCTCGGTAAAATAAGTATTTGGTCACCTACAAACAATCAAGATTTCTGGTCTCACAGACCTCTTCTTCTTTACGAGGCTCCTCTGTCCTCCACTCGTTACCTGTATTAATGGCACTTGTTTGAACTTATTAGTATAAAAGACACCTGTCCACAACCTCAAACAGTCACACTCCAAACTCCAGTATGGCCAAGACCAAAGAGCTGTCGTAGGACACCAGAAACAAAATTGTAGACCTGCACCAGGCTGGGAAGACTGAATCTGCAATAGGCAAGCAGCTTGGTGTGAAGAAATCAACTGTGGGAGCAATTATTAGAAAATGGAAGACATACAAGACCACTGATAATCTCCCTCGATCTGGGGCTCCACGCAAGATCTCACCCCGTGGGGTCAAAATGATCACAAGTGAGCAAAAATCCCAGAACCACAAGGTAGACCTAGTGAATGACCTGCAGAGAGCTGGGACCAAAGTAACAAAAGCTACCATCAGTAACACACTACGCCGCCAGGGACTCAAATCCTGCATTGCCAGACGTGTCCCCCTGCTTAAGCCAGTACATGTCCCGGCCCATCTGAAGTTTGCTAGTTAGCATTTGGATGATCCAGAAGAGGATTGGGAGAATGTCATATGGTCAGATGAAACCAAAGTAGAACTTTTTGGTAAAAGCTCAACTCGTCGTGTTTGGAGGAGAAAGAATGCTGAGTTGCATCCAAAGAACACCATACCTACTGTAAAGCATGGGGGTGGAAACATCATGCTTTGGGGCTGTTTTTCTGCAAAGGGACCAGGACGACTGATCTGTGTAAAGGAAAGAATGAATGGGGCCATGTATTGTGAGATTTTGAGTGAAAACCACCTTCCATCAGCAAGGGCATTGAAGATGAAACGTGGCTGGGTCTTTCAGCATGAAAATGATCCCAAACACACCGCCCGGGCAACGAAGGAGTGGCTTCGTAAGAAGCATTTCAAGGTCCTAGCCAGTCTCTAGATCTCAACCCCATAGAAAACCTTTGGAGGGAGTTGAAAGTCTGTGTTGCCCAGCGACAGCCCCAAAACATCACTGCTCTAGTGGAGATCTGCATAAAGGAATGGGCCAAAATACCAGCAACAGTGTGTGAAAACCATGTGAAGACTTACAGAAAACATTTGACCTCTGTCATTGGCAACAGAGGGTATATAACAAAGTATTGAGATGAACTTTTGTTATTGACCAAATACTTATTTTCCACCATAATTTGCAAATAAATTCTTAAATGTCACAATGTGATATTCTGGATTTTTTTTTGTCATTATGTCTCTCATAGTTGAGGTATAACTATGATGAGAATTACAGGCCTCTCTCATCTTTATAAGTGGGAGAACCTGCACAATTGGTGGCTGACGAAATACTTTTTTGCCCCACTGTATATAATTTATTTATTTTTCTACTTTTTTTATTTTTCATACGATGTATTCATCTGCTTGTAACATTTCATAAAGAGAAATTGGAAGGAAAAAAAACATAACAATAACCCTCTCAGTGATGATAAGTAGCAAGCAAAAGGCCAATTTTTTGCAATAGAGCACATACAGTACAGACCAAAAGTTTGGACACACCTTCTCATTCAAAGAGTTTTCTTTATTTTCATGACTATGAAGGCATCAAAACTATGAATTAACACATGTGGAATTATATACATAACAAACAAGTGTGAAACAACAGAAAATATGTCATATTCTAGGTTCTTCAAAGTAGCCACCTATTGCTTTGATTACTGCTTTGCACACTCTTGGCATTCTCTTGATGAGCTTCAAGAGGTAGTCCCCTGAAATGGTCTTCCAACAGTCTTGAAGGAGTTCCCAGAGATGCTTAGCACCTGTTGGCCCTTTTTCCTTCACTCTGCGGTCCAGCTCACCCCAAACCATCTCGATTGGGTTCAGGTCTGGTGACTGTGGAGGCCAGGTCATCTGGCGCAGCACCCCATCTATCTCCTTCATGGTCAAATAGCCCTTACTTTCAAAGTTTTCCCAATTTTTCAGCTGACTGACTGACCTTCATTTCTTAAAGTAATGATGGCCACTCGTTTTTCTTTACTTAGCTGCTTTTTTCTTGCCATAATACAAATTCTAACAGTCTATTCAGTAGGAATATCAGCTGTGTATCCACCTGACTTCTCCTCAACGCAACTGATGGTCCCAACCTCATTTATAAGGCAAGAAATCCCAGTTATTAAACCTGACAGGGCACACCTGTGAAGTGAAAACCATTTCAGGGGACTACCTCTTGAAGCTCATCAAGAGTGTGCAAAGCAGTAATCAAAGCAAAAGGTGGCTACTTTGAAGAACCTAGAATATAACATATTTTCTGTTGTTTCACACTTGTTTGTTATGTATATAATTCCACATGTGTTAATTCATAGTTTTGATGCCTTCATAGTCATGAAAATAAAGAAAACTCTTTGAATGAGAAGGTGTGTCTAAACTTTTGGTCTGTACTGTATATAAAATAAAATCCTGCAATATGGTATCTACACTTCTCTAAGCTGTAAACCATGAGTTTTCTGGTTAGTGAGTGTGATTTACATCTGTGACTTCTATACATGTAATGGTATAATGTGAATCAGGGCTTTACAGATCATACACATGTATGTGCTATAGATCAATCTTGTATGTATCCATAATACACCATAACAGGCCCATAGTGTACACCTAACCAATTGAAACAAAAGGAGGGGCTTATTCACCACTCTATCACTCCTGAGCTCATTCCCACATAGTAAGGCCTCTTGAACAGGACCGTATGCCCTCCGAGACATATGGTCCGGGAGCTGGCCATATGTCCCGGAGCAGCATTAATCGTGCGCACGGGAGTACACAGCATCATAGATTACAATGATGCTGTGCACGTCGCGCCACCCGCGGGGCTATTGTCCCACACTCATAAGATTATTATTATTATTATTATTATGAGTGCGTGAGTATACAGGAGAGTAAAGCTCTAGGCCTGCAGTTGCAGGATGCTGGAGAACATGTTGCCTTGATCGCAAAGTTTTTCCAAGTGGAAAACCACTGTGATAAATTTTAGTTTACATTGTTTAAAATATTAGACAGCATTAGTAAATCTGCCCCAATATGTCTATAAGCCACATCTCTCTTTGCTTACATTTCTTGTATTTTATACTTTGTACTACACAGTTGGTTTTCTTATCCTTACGATTTTAAATTCTTGTAAATCAAGATGTATTTTAATCTATTATTTGAATTATTGCTCCGTTCAGGCCAAGATTCCTGATACACGTTGGCCAGCTCTTCTGCAAGAGGCTACAAGTGAAGCTTTGAAGATGACCTCTTGCCCATTAGCCATTCTTCTTCAAGGGATTCTACAGTTCAGCACAAAAGGGTCTCGGTGAGATACAGTGATAGATACCCGTTTATTACTGTACTATATGTCTTAAAAGATTTGTGTTATAGTATATGTGATATAGACTGCACACTGTAGCTGAAGTCCAGATTTCAAACACCCACATACATAAGGGGCCAATTTCATAATAAGCTATCAGTATTCTTTTGGAGCGTTGGAGGAAACTGGAGAACTGGGAGACAAATCACACAAACCTGGGGAGAACCTATGTCATGACGCGCCCGAGATCTCGCAAACGGTGCCCGTATGCGTCTATTTAAAAAGCGGCAACTCATTATATAGTGCCGATCTATGCCTGAGACCAGTCGCCGCGTCCATCCTCAATGCCATCCCGGCGTCCGCTCGATCCCTCCTGGCAATATCATCGCCATTTACCTGACTACATTATCGCAAGTACTAGACCCTTATGGGTCTTATATGATCAATCTATGTATCTAATATCAGATTTTTTTGTGAGGCATTTAAACACACTGAGTGGTAGGTCTGTTGTTATGGATACTTGATCATCATATACTATACTATTACATCTCATGTGACCCTATAGAGGCACCTAAATAGTATTTAAGAATTATCAAATCAAGTGACAATATCTGTACACCTTATCTTATAGATATTATTCCACCGTTATCTTGTGCTGTTCCCTAATGAACTAGTGCCCCTTTCTAGGCACGGTGAAACGCGTTGGGTCTTGGGACTTATTGGGATCCATCTAAGATATATGTGGGGGGACGTGTTCCCAGCATATATCCCAGTTTTTCTTTTGATATCTGATATTAAGGTGTTGTTTTAACATATATATGATACCCTGACCTGATGTATATGGACTACTATGTGTGAATCTGGTGATGGGACTCTATCCTGTGTCGGGGACTGACTAGGGAGAGTAGGAAGTTCCTGACACTGGATCACCCCTATCGGGGCGGCCATTCCGTTTATAGGCAGGGAGCAATAGAGACAGGGAGAGAGATAGGGCATATCTTTTCTTTTTCCCTATCTCCTTTATGTCTAATGTTATGAGATGGTAATTAAATATTTTATTTACTCTTTGATATTAAAAGTTATGTTTTAGTGATGATTTCTCCGTGACGCTTTTCTCTGTATCCCACTTTATTATTTATCTGACCACCTGACGGCCGACAAGTCAGAACTGTAATTGCGGGGATGGGGAGAGCCAGCATGCCCGTCTCATTTACCATTTTCTACGCCTGTTTCAGGCGTAGAAAAAGGTCTAAGTTTAAGACAGCAAGGAAGCTGTTTCACATTTAGAACTGGCGGAGTTATGAAGGTCCACTGCCAGCTATAGGGCTTTATTAAGACTGGCCTCTAAAACGCCGGTCTTAATAAATGTAACCCTATATTTCCAGTTTTGCACTGCCTTTTTTGCTGGTATGGTTTCTATGTGATTTTATGGAGCTGCATTAGCACTAACTTTATATTCTTTGCATGTAGACCTTGTCTTCCAGTTCTAACCATTATCTCTTGCATATACAGTTATATAGTCCTTTACCACTTTTTCTGATATGTGCAGATTAATCATCTTGTTGCAGCAACAGATTTCCTGCTTTGTGGTATATGACGCTGCTTTGCAAGGGATGTAAAGTGAAATAAATTATACAGTAGATAATGATAAAATGATTTGAGCACTAAGAGGTGGTGGCCATTCCTATTATTCTTGTAGGCAGTTTAATGGCTCTTTCTCCATATTGATGAAGCAGTGATCTATTCTTAATGGCTAATGTGCAGATACTCTTCTTATATTGTCATAAACTTAGTTTTCTGATACAAACTATAAAGTTTTCAATCCACTACTAACCTTCAAATATTTGTCGATTTTAAAAGGGTTCATGTAGTATGTGTGTCCCCAAAAATTAGACGATTGGAGCGTGGATGGGTCCCACTGGCCTAAGCGACTGAGATGAACTATTATGATGACTTGAATTTTTACTAAGGAGGCAAGGATTAGCTTTTCAGGTTTTCTATTGCATGCATCAGGGGAGAGGGCTTCTGCTGCAACTAGTTGCCTTACAGCAAGGAAACGTCTAATCTGAAGTTTTTGTGAGGAGAGGGCAATAGAAGAATTCTTTTGCATGTTTGTATGAGTACATTGTGTTTCATACTGCTCTTAAAGGAGAAGAGAAGTAACTGTAGTTTAATTTCTTTCCATAAATAATTAGTACAGGCGAACACAAGAAATTTTATAATATATCTTATTGAAGAAAGATGCTTTCTTCTCTTTTCCTTTTTCTCTCCTTTACTGGTTTACTGTCTTATTTCATGGCTGCTCAGTCCTGCTGTATAATGTCCTCCGTTGCTGCTGCTGATGTAGTTAATGAGCAGGTATTCCTCTTTATCCATGTTCTGTCTTGTAACAGACATGATCATCAGCAAGTCTCCAACATGGAAGTTTGAAAAAGGTGAGAATTAAAGATAGATTGCAGAGGGAAAAATGCCAAAAATGGCAGATACAAGTTACATAATTGCCAGAAATAGGGCTATTCCTTATGTTACACACATGTCAGCTTATTCTGATAAATTACCTGAAACAAGTTACACTTTAATGTAGAAAATACTGGATACTGCAGCCACCACCTGGCGCCTTAGGAGCTTAGCTCTGCACATTTATAGAAACCTCATGGAACTCAGTAATAAATCTGTATGCACTGACCTTTTGAGTGCTGACATGATATGTAGTTGCACTCCAGCCATTTGCGGACTGGGAACTTAAAGTGGCCCTGGAAAAAACTAAAAGTGGCCCCGGAAAAAACTAAAAGTGGCCCCATGTTGTAGGAAAGTCCATATTAACAGAAGGCAAGGCCAACACAAGTATTCGGGGCCAGCAATACCATATCGCAACACAAAATACCACTCCAACAGAGACAAAAATGACAGTGCAGCACAACTTCACCAGCAGAGCCAAATGCCACAGTGCAAAATAATGCCCCAGCAGCACAAAATACTTCCTGTGCGTGGCCAGCACCAGTGGAATTCAGGAGTCAGGAGGGGAGCACCAGATTATTACTTACCTGGCTGGTGGCCGCGAGGATGGCTCAGGCGGCCCGCTGGGTTTTGGTCCACTGGGAAGTTTCCCTCTAGGGTCTATGGCCAGTCCACCCCTGATTCCAGCGGGGTCCAGCAAAACAGGAGCCATTGTTAACAGTGGCTAAAATAGAGCAATAAAAAGTAAAAAAAAATAATGTTAAATATGAAATGACTATGCATAAAAAAAAAAAATCAATATTACAATAATGTAAGAGATAAATGTGTGATTTGGTATGTTTAGGGCCTGCCAGGTCTGCCTACCCCTTTATGTCCTCAATTTGGTCGCAATTTTGCATTGCGCCGAATATCTGATTAATCTATGACCGACTGGACCGCTCCATTGATTTCTAAAACTATACATGTATTCTCCATAACCATATTGCCATTTACTGACAGTAGCAAAAAAAGACAAACGCATCTTGGGAGCAGTAAGATTACGCTTTAAAATCATGTGGAGATCCCCTTTAAAGGGGTTGTTTCATTAGTCAACTTCTGTCTATTACAGTATATAGACATCATAGAGAGAATCCAAAAAGCTTCAGTGCTGACTGAAACATTAAAGAGGTTGTCAATGTTCAGCCATGTCGAGCATTGACACATAGGGAGCCACTTCCAATGGGAGGCACCTCTTTGCAGACCTTCGGTTTTGAGAAGGTAATTCAAAGGTGACAACCAATATGGCTGCACTTCCTGTTGTCGCTTTTGCAAAAATAGCCACCATAACAACAGAAAAACTATATCTTAAAAAATAATAGGTTCACATATGCAGTGCTTTTTGGACAGGAAGAGTCGGATCGACATATTCTGGACACCAACCTCCCACGATGACTAGGTTTGCGTTATATATATATACTCCGTGTGCGTTTCATTTCCACATGGCCGCTCTGCAAAAAACTAGAACATGTTCTATTATGGGCCTGACATTCCGTTTTGTCCAAATGCGGAATGCACACGGCTGGTATCTGTGTTTTGCGGATCCACAATTTGCAGACCACAAAACAGGCAACGGTCATGTGCATGAGCCGTTAAGAAATGGTGACTATAACTATAAGGTTTGATTTACTAATGCATGACAGATCAGACCCCCAAACATTATCAGACCTCAGATGAGACCCCCGCCCAATGTTTATTAGACCTCAGATCAGATCCCCAATCTGTTTCTTATCGGGCCCACATATCAGACCCCCAATGTTTATTAGTCCTCAGATCAGACCCTCCCCCCAATCAGACCTCCTATCTTTATTAAACCTCAGATCAGACTCTCCAATCTGTATCAGACCATTAATCTGTATCAGACCTCAGATCAGACCCCCAATCTCTATCAGACCTCAGATCAGACCCCCAATCCTTATCAGACCTCAGATCAAACATAAAATAAATAAATGAACTGACCTCTTCTGCTCCAGACAACGCGCTCTTCCTGCACTCACCACTTCCTGGTCTTCTTCCGGTCCCTGCACTGTGACTTGACTACACACCGTATCAGATCATAGTGCACTCCTATGTGCACCAGGTGTTGACACAATACTTACTCAGGACACAGTGCATATTGTGGCCAGGAAGAAAAGCAAGGAGCAGTAAGTACAGCCAGTGCTAGCAGCAGCACTACAGTCACCGCTTCCTCCGCCTCCTACATACTAATAAGAACTTTCAAAATGGAAGCGCTCATTAGCATTCACTTTATAAGACGCACTGCTATTTTTTCCCCACATACCTACATACCTATTTTTCCTGACCAATCCCACATACCTACATTTAAATGAAGATCTCCAACCTCAGAGGATGTATATGAATTGTATTGTTGGAGCACTGCAGTGAATGCCTGTGTTTAAAGATGCAGATATTTTCTTGAGAATTCTTGGCATTTGGCATCTTCTACTCTTGTGTTTAGTACTCGGTATTACATATGCCCAACCCAGCGCTAGCCATCTGTGATCTCATCCTGGCATGTGGATGTACTGCAGCAGTTTTCTGACAGATTTCAGTTTGTAAAAAGTATGTATTACTAGAGATGTCTTTGCCATAAAAATGAACTAAAATGAGCTGATAGGAAGGAAGCAGAACTGGAAGGTCTGGAATATTCCAGTTTTTTCTTTGATAGCTTGGCTTTGTTAATTACTTTGACACATTTTAATTATATGCCATTAAGGAAACTGTATCTGTGGTAAGGCAGATCACTTCCTCCTAATACTCATGAGCCTGATTATGGTGACCATCATAAACATCTTATTGCTAACTTAAAGGGTTCTCCAGTTTCATAGGGAGTTTTTTTTTCTCTGCACAAAGTACCCTAAACACTGCATAGTATTGCCCGATATACTTGTTTTATTATGTCAGCACATTCCTTACCCATTTATTCTGGGCAGGATTTTTACATGCAGAACTTCCTGTTTTCATCAGCTTCCTCCTGGGATTTCAAACCAAACCCAGCATGCTGTGCTCTGTGTTTCACCTGGTTTTTTCCCACCTGCCACTGTTCCTTCTGCAGTAGTCACACCACCCTACACTTCCTCTCTCCATGTTAGCTAGGCGGAAAAAGCCCTGTGAAACATTACACAGCAAAGTATGCTGGGATTGGTTATAAACCCCTATAAAGCTGCAGTAGCTGGGCAGAGCTGTAATACCACACAAGCCCATGGATAAGAGTGGTGTGGTTTCTGGGAAACATACTCTTTTCTAAGGAACCTGTCATCAGTTTTATGTTGCCCTCAGTGAGGGTAGTGACAGAAATGCTGATTTCAGCGATGTGTCATTCATGAACTAAAAGTAACTAGTTGCCAAGGACCAGAATCCTAATCATTGCAGCCCGGGACTGGAAAAGAGTCATGGCCACCTGAAAAGAGTCATGGTTATTCATGAGCTCCTGCTCTTCCCGCCCACCTGCTAATGGTTGACAGTCTTCTCCTTAGTTTTGTCCCTTGGAAAGTGGCGTGGAGAGCAGAAGTTCATGAATAACCATGACTAGGGTTAAGCGAACCTGTGGAAGTTCGGGTTTTCCGGGTTCGGCCAAACTTCAGGTCAAAGTTGTGGTTCGGGACCCGAACTTCACCCCGAACCCGGACGCCATTTAAGTGAATGGGGACCCAAACTTCACTTTATTATTTTCCGTTATAACATGGTTATAATGGGAAATAATAGTATTCTTAAAACAGGATGCTAAATAAAATGTCTTATGAGGGGTTAAAAACAAAAATAAAAACTCACCTCACATTGTGAGCGTGGTGACGTCACCGTAGGTCCTGCTGAATGAATATAGAAGGACCTGCAGTGACGTCGCCGCGCTCACCACATGGTTCTTCTTCACCACGTTCTTCTATCTTCATACAGCAGGACCTGCGGTGACGTCACCACAGGTACTGAAGAAAAGAGGATACCGGCTGCGTGATCAATTGGATGAGGTGAGAATGCTATTATTTTCCGTTATAACCATGTTATAACGGAAAATAATAAAATCACCCGAACCTCAGTGAAAAAGTCCGGGTTCGGGTCCGGGTCCGGGTACCCGAACTCACAAAGTTCGGTACGAACCCGAACTTTGCAGTTCGGGTTCGCTCAACTCTAACCATGACTCTTTTCAGGTGACCACTAGGTCCTTGGCAACTAGTTACATTTGGCTCATGAATGACACCCCACCGAAATTAACATGTCTGTCACTACTTTATGTTGTGAGATCAGAATAAGGGTCCATTCAGTCATCCGCAAGTGTTTTGCGGTCAAAACACGAATATCTTTTTTGCGGGGCCGGGGAATGGAACTACAGATACGGTGAGCTGTCCACATCTTTTGCAGCCCCATTGAAATGAGTAGGTCCTCACCCATTCCGCAGAATTACGGAACGGATGCGGACTCTGAACTACGGATGTCTGAATGGACCTTAAAGTTGATGACATGTTCCCTTTAACCGTGAACCCTACTGCATGATTAATGATTTTTTTTTCCCCTCCAGGAAAACCCGACAGCTATTGGAGAAAGTGGTTTATCATGCAGGATGCAGTGAGACTGTTGCCTCTGTTGCTCGCTGGTATCTCTTGAGGCATTTACATGCCAAAAACGATGATCAGTTAATAGAAGTAAGTCTGTCTTCTTGGTTTAGTGATTGACTGCCACAGTCATGTCACATTTATAAAAACATTAATTACCAGTGTCACTCTAATATGTCATGATCAAGTAACCATAGACAGGCTCATACAGTCGTCTGACAACCGCTTATTGTATCTCACAGATTACTTAATCGCTTCTAACTGATGTCAGCTGCTTCTCGATCAATGATCATTCACATGCTTCACACAAAAATAACCTGCTGGTGATTAAACGTTACATGAGATGTTCGATAAGCCACCCTAAAAACCACCCGAGTTTACTTGTGTCACCCTTTCTTGGTGCTTACAATTGGCTTGAATTGGTGGGTGACCTCTTGGGTCTTGCCATAGTCACACTGAACATATCAGATATAGAAAATAGCCCATTGCCCACTATTTGCCATATATCATTAGATGTTACTTTATGTAAGGTACTGTTTGTAAGTGTGTGCACTGATGCCAGTATGCAGTGCTCCTAAATAGATTCAGCAGAACCACCCACATACCAAAGTCACAACAAATTACAGGTTATCAGAAACCCACTGATCGCAGCCTAATAATTCAACTGGCTTCCTTTTGTGATAAGATTTTGGGTCTGCAGCAGAATTATTTGTATTTTTAAAGGTTTTTATAGAATAAAGGTGCATAAACTGCAATATACTTCTGCCCATTACAGTTGAAAGGTAAAGTCCATTAATTCCTAACTCTCTTCTCCTGACATGTCTGTTTTAGTAACTACATGCGTTCCCCATCTAATAACAATTCTGGAGCATCTATTCTTATGACTCTATGTTGTGCCATTCCTTTAGTATTCCTTCTAGAAGTTTACAAATAAATTCCCAGCAGTCTGCAGTAAAAGTACTACTGGGTGTTACTAGTAGCGCGTGTGTCTGACTCTGTCCAATCAGTGCTTCTGGTGTCAGACTGTACAGGGACACGTCCCCAACTGGTAACGCCCATCTGGACCTTCTTTGCAAGCTGCTTGTAATTCATTCATAAACTTTTAGTAGAAATACTGTAACAAAGGAATGGCACAACCTAGAATCATAAGAATAGGTGCTCCAGAATCGTTACTACCTGGGGAATCCAAGTAGTTACTACAACGTAGAGAAAAGTATGGCATTTTCGACATTGTATTGATGTGCACAGTATACTTTTATATAAGCGAACATTTTGTCTCAATAAAGTATGTTGAAACACGGAGGGTCACAAAGTGAAGGTTAAAACTTCTACAATAAAAAGAAATTGAAAACGCATATCCTTACCATTTGCCCATGTAAGGCTACTTTCACACTAGCGTTCGGGTGTCCGCTCGTGCGCACCGTTTGAAGGGGCTCACGAGCGGCCCCGAACGCATCCGTCTGGCCCCAATGCATTCTCAGTGGAGGCGGATCCACTGAGAATGCATCCGCCTGCCAGCGTTCAGCCTCCGCTCGGTGAGCGGACACCTGAACGCTGCTTGCAGCGTTCGGGTGTCCGCCTGGCCGTGCGGAGGCGAGCAGATCCGTCCAGACTTATAATGGAAGTCAATGGGGACGGATCCGCTTGAAGATGACACCATATGGCTCAATCTTCAAGCAGATCCGTTCCCCATTGACTTTCAATGTAAAGTCTGAACGGATCCGCTCAGACAACTTTCACACTTAGAAAATTTTCTAAGTTTTAATGCAGACGCATCCGTTCTGAACGGATGCGAACGTCTGCATTATCGGAGCGGATCCGTCTGATGAAACATCAGACGGATCCGCTCCGAACGCTAGTGTGAAAGTAGCCTCAAGCATTCCATTTCATACGTTACCCATTCACTTCAATGTGAAAATAAAAACATCTACTGTTTTTTTTTTTTTTTTCTTTTTTCCAGAGGATAGAATAGCAAAAAAATGTATTCTTTTGGACTATGTTTGGTCCATTAGTCTGTGCCTGCACTGAGGAATGTGTTTGAAACCATTTTTCATTCAAATAGATACATTCATTTTAGAGCAAAAATGTTATACGAACAGGCCCGAGTTTCTTTTGTGCAGCTTCTTTCATTTTGAGCATTGGACTGCCGCTGAGCAGTTTTTACCCTACAGTGGAGTTTACCGTCATTTCATCTGATATTGAGAGTTTTCTACAAATTACAGCCAGTCTAGGAAATCCCTTGTGAGCTAAACAGTCTAGGTTCTGCCTCCTGCACTGATACATTGTAACAAACTATAATAACAGGAGAGCTATCGATTTAGCTCACAAAAGATTGCTGTGCCTGAATACAGGTGTATCAAACCCTCAGTGCTTGGTCGATAAGAGTATTCAGCCTGTGGTTGTACTGTAGACAAGAATATCCCCAATCACTTACAGTTGATAAGTGCAAGATAATGCACCTGGGGCGTAAAAATCCAAGAGCAGAATATAAAATCAGTGATACAGTCCTAACCTCAGTATCTGAGGAAAGGGATTTAGGGGTCATTATTTCAGAAGACTTAAAGGTAGGCAGACAATGTCATAGAGCAGCAGGAAATACTAGCAGAATGCTTGGGTGTATAGGGAGAGGCATTACCAGTAGAAAGAGGGAGGTGCTCATGCCGCTCTACAGAGCACTAGTGAGACCTCTTTTGGAGTATTGTGCTCAGTACTGGAGACCATATCTCCAGAAGGATATTGATACTTTGGAGAGAGTTCAGAGAAGAGCTACTAAACTGGTACATGGATTGCAGGATAAAACTTACCAGGAAAGATTAAAGGACCTTAACATGTATAGCTTGGAAGAAAGACGAGACAGAGGGGATATGATAGAAACTTTTAAATACATAAAGGGAATCAACAAGGTAAAAGAGGAGAGAATATTTAAAAAAAGAAAAACTGCTAAAAGAGGACATAGTTTTAAATTAGAGGGGCAAAGGTTTAAAAGTAATATCAGGAAGTATTACTTTACTGAGAGAGTAGTGGATGCATGGAATAGCCTTCCTGCAGAAGTGGTAGCTGAAAATACAGTGAAGGAGTTTAAGCATGCATGGGATAGCCATAAGGCCATCCTTCATATAAGTTAGGGCCAGGGGCTATTCATAGTATTCATTATATTGGGCAGACTAGATGGGCCAAATGGTTCTTATCTGCCGGCACATTCTATGTTTCTATGTTTAACTTAAACAGTTCAGTGTTTATTCACACATTAAAGCCTCATGCACACGACCGTGGTGTGTTTTGCGGTCTGCAGAAGTCCTTGTATTAAGTAGAATCTACGTGCTTTCACACAAACAAGGTAGCAGGCCTCAGTGGCGTCTCTAGCTTTCAAATTTTAGGGAGGCACACTGGGGGCCAGGACAAAAGTAGGAGGGGCAGCTATAACAACGATACATTTACACAAGTATCCTTAGAAATTCTGCGATACTTTACCCAATACCTAAAACCGCAACAGGGAAGAAAAGTCCTGCTGTCTGTGGTTTAAAAAAAAAACAATCACTCAGATTTCAACATGTCCTAGTTGCCTGTGGATGACACTTTTATAGTTGCCTGTGGATGACACTGCTATGGGGGGGGATCTGTGGATGACACTGTTATGGAGGGGGATCTGTGGATGACACTGTTATGGAGGGGGATCTGTGGGTGACACATACCGTATATAGCATCCTATGCTATATGTGTCATCCACAGATCCACCCCATGACAGTGTCAGCCCCATTTCCCCCTCCATAACAGTGTCATCCACAGATCCCCCTCCCTATAACAGTGTCATTCACAGATCCCCCTCCCCGCCCACTCACAGGCGTGTACATTTGACATTTCTAAACTGTAATCCATATCCTGCAGTAACTTTAAATCAGGATTAAGCGGCCGCTCATCTCTACTAGTACCTTAACCTTACACCACTCAGCTAGCTTCGGTAACAGGGCCAGGCTACAGCCTACAGGCACTGCCTGTTAGTTGTTACCGAGCGAGCGCTGATTTCTGCAGGTCAGAGGATACAGATTACAGTTTAGAAGAAATGTACACTCCTGTGAGCGGTCCAGACCAGTGGTGGATCAGAGCCTGGTCTCGGGAGGGGCACTTCCAGATTATTTTCTGTCCGCCGCCACAAAACAATGGTGCTTATAGAACAGACTACACAGTGTAGATGTATACTGTATATTGTGTGGCACAGTGTATGCTATATGTGTATAACATAAACATATTTCACATGAAAACTTACAGTTACTTGGCTTGGCCCTTGGGGATCTCGGACGCCACTTCAACACTTTGGCCGGGGGATCGGTGGAGTTGATGTTGTGTTTTATCCTAATGAAAAAGATTTCATAATAAGGATTTGGAGAAGGGGCAGAGCAGGGAGAGGCTGGTGCTGCTACTAGGGGGTCATACCATGGGGGAGTAATAAAGCCCACCATTATGCCCCCCCAGTAGAAATAATTCTCCTTATAATGTGACAGTGCAAAAAATACCCCCTTGAAATGCCCCCAGTTGAGCTAATGTCCCATAGTGCCCCCATAATGTGCCAGTATAAAATACCCCTATATAGTGCCCCCAGTAAATGCCCCCATACTGCTCCTCTCCCCCTTCCTCCCAGTGCCCCCCATAATGTACCAGTATAAAATGCCCCATATATCGTACCCCAGTAGATGCCCTCAGTGTCCCCCATAATTTGCAAGTATAAAATACCCCTTCTTAGTGCCCCTGTAGATGACTCCATAGTACTCCTGTCCCCCCTTCCCCATAGTACCCACCATAATGTGTCCCAGTATAAAATGCTACTGTACAGAGCCCCCTATATAAAATACCCCTTCTTTGTGGCCTCAGTAGATGCCCCTATAGTGCCCACCAATAATGTGCCAGTAACAATAGCCCCCAATAATGTGCCAGTAATAAGTGCCCACTAATAATGAGCCAGTAATAAGAGCCCCCAATAATGTGCCAGTAATAAGTGCCCCCAATCATGTGCCAGTAATAAGAGCCCCCCCAATGTGCCAGTAATAAGAGCCCCCCCAATGTGCCAGTAATAAGAGCCCCCCCAATGTGCCAGTAATAAGAGCCCCCCATCATGTGCCAGTAATAAGAGCCCCCCATCACGTGCCAGTAACAAGAGCCCCCCCCCCCCATGTGCCAGTAATAAGCCCCCCATGTGCCAGTAATAAGCCCCGCCATCATGTGCCAGTAATAAGCCCCCCATCATGTGCCAGTAACAAGAGCCCCTCCATGTGCCAGTAACAAGAGGCCCCCCATGTGCCAGTAACAAGAGGCCCCAATGTGCCAGTAAGAGGCCCCCCATCATGTGCCAGCCCAGTAACAAGAGCTTAGAGCCCCCCCCCCTAATGTGCCAGTAAGAGCCCCCCTAATGTGCCTGTAAAACTATTGTACATATAAAAAAAAAAAAAAAACACTTATACTTACCTCCATGTCAGCGATGCGATGCAGGCCTCTTCCGGCCTGTGTCCCACACTGTATGGCTCAGGAGGCGCGATGACGTCATTGCACCGCCTACGCCGGCCTCTGATAGGCTGCCGGACTAGTGCCTGCAGCCTATCAGAGGAAGGGGAAGGGACACTCCTCTCCCTCCCCTGCCCTGCTGCACTAGCACAGGCATCTGTATCGCTGTCCTGAGGACGGCGATACAGATGACTATGGAGATGAGCGCAATAGAAGCGCTCATCTCCCTGTGCCCTGCGCCCGCTCAGTTGGGGGGGCACAGCGTGATGTGGGGGGGGGGGCCGTGGCCCCTTCTGGCCCCCCCTTGGCGACGCCACTGGCAGGCCTTAATCCTGGCCCAAACTCCCAGGTCCCAACACAGAGACTGGCAGCACTCCACTGTCAGAGAGGAGTGCTGCCTGTGTTTTGTATCCCAAACCAAGACCCGGCCTGGAACGTGGGGAGTAGCCACCCACCCATCACTTTGACTACTCCCAATAAGAGCTGTCCCGGGTTAGCTTTGCAGCCATACTAAAACAGCTGAAGTGTCAGACTGTAATCTGCAAAACTGACACTTTGAGAAAAAACGGCTCTTACCTCACCGAGGCCAGGAACCTCGGTGACACGTACTGACCATCAATGACGACCCCTTTTTCCTTCCTACACTGTCTATGTTGGTATTTAGAGTTAAAAGGAAACCTGTCAGTCTGAACATGGTGTCTGAGCTGCAGGCAGGATGTTATAGAACAGGAGGAGCTGAGCAGATTTATATATCGTTTTATGGAAAAGATTCAGTAAAACTTGTATATCATTCATTTAAATTCCTTCTCATTCTGGGCTTTGAAGTCAAGGAGGCAGTCCTATCAGTGATTGACCGCCTTCCCTCTATGACTGTGTATACACAGATAGCTGTCAGTCACTGATAGGACCGCATATTTAATGTTAATATTACAATATTACTCTAATAATTCAACGTTTACTAAATTGTACTTTCTTCTGTTTTTAAGGTACTTTTACAAAATGCCAAAGTCCATGAAGATGAGAAAGTTCTTGATCTCCACAAACAACTATCCAAAGGTTCATAGACATCTGAAGAGTATACAGATTTCTGTACTTCTATTATCTACCGGGATGTAACCTTTGTGAAATGTCAGTCTATTACTTAATAAAACTTACAGCATCCACACCCTGCAGAGTCTCCACTTGATTTTCGCTTATTCTTTCTTTATAGTTTACACAGTACATATATAAGTCACTTTAGATATGCAGTAGATATTTTGATATATTCTCTGCAGCCACATTGTTCACATGCATGAATACAGTATTAAAGCACCAGATCACCTCACCCTGAATAAGACTATTAGGGATGAGCGAATTTAATATTTAGAAGTTTGTGTTTTGGTTTGTGTTGTGGTATTTACTGAATTGCGTTATGTATTCCGTTACCATGGACCAAAATGCCAGTAAATACCACAACACGAACCCACACACTAACTTCAAAATATGAAATTCGCTCATCCCTAAAGACGATAACTTGGCTAAAGTTTTCATTTTTGTTGCAGGGATTTCACTGAGCATCTACTGCCGATTTAGAGCATTATTTCAAAATGATCCAGGACTTTCACTTCCATTCAATATAACTTCTTTATTAAACTTCAAGCATATAAAAGCAATGATCCCCATACATATTTGAATTGTGGTGCTCTTATTCCTAGTAAAGCATCAATCTTTGCCTTTTATATGCTTGAAGTTAAGTAAAGAAGTCATATTCAAGGGATGATCTTTTTGAAGTAATACTTTGCTCACATACCTATGGTATTTTAGGGACCATGACACCACAGCAGAACAACACAGTGTTACATGGTTTCTTTTTTTCTGTTTCACATGTCCCTGCTTGGTATATGCCATAAAAGGTACTAGTTGAAATATCTCCTCAACCTGTCCTGTGCTGCGTGATATATATATATATATATATATATATATATATATACAGTTGCAAGAAAAAGTATGTGAACCCTTTGGAATGATATGGATTTCTGCACAAATTGGTCATAAAATGTGATCTGATCTTCATCTAAGTCACAACAATAGACAATCACAGTCTGCTTAAACTAATAACACACAAAGAATTAAATGTTACCATGTTTTTATTGAACACACCATGTAAACATTCACAGTGCAGGTGGAAAAAGTATGTGAACCCTTGGATTTAATAACTGGTTGAAACTCCTTTGGCAGCAATACCTTCAACCAAACATTTCCTGTAGTTGCAGATCAGACGTGCACAACGATCAGGAGTAATTCTTGACCATTCCTCTTTACAGAACTGTTTCAGTTCAGCAATATTCTTGGGATGTCTGGTGTGAATCGCTTTCTTGAGGTCATGCCACAGCATCTCAATCGGGTTGAGGTCAGGCCTCTGACTGGGCCACTCCAGAAGGCATATTTTCTTCTGTTCAAGCCATTCTGTTGTTGATTTACTTCTATGCTTTGGTTCGTTGTCCTGTTGCAACACCCATCTTATGTTGAGCTTCAGCTGGTGGACAGATGGCCTTAAGTTCTCCTGCAAAATGTCTTGATAAACTTGGGAATTCATTTTTCCTTCGATGATAGCAATCCGTCCAGGCCCTGACGCAGCAGATCAGCCCCAAACCATG
Source organism: Bufo bufo (assembly GCF_905171765.1). Taxonomy (NCBI): domain Eukaryota; kingdom Metazoa; phylum Chordata; class Amphibia; order Anura; family Bufonidae; genus Bufo; species Bufo bufo. The sequence continues at coordinate 142,973,196 of NC_053390.1, read as the reverse complement.
ATGCCCCCACCACCATACTCACAGTTGGGATGAGGGTTTGATGTTGGTATGCTGTGCCTCTTTTTCTCCACACATAGTGTTGTGTGTTTCTTCCAAACAACTCAACATTGGTTTAATCTGTCCACAGATTATTTTGCCAGTGCTGCTGTGGAACATCCAGGTGCTCTTGTGCAAACTGTAAACGTGCAGCAATGTTTTTTTTGGACAGGCTTACTCTTTGGTATCCTACCATGAAATCCATTCTTGTTTAGTGTTTTACGTATCGTAGATTCGCTAACAGGGATGTTAGCATATGCCAGAGACTTTTGTAAGTCATTAGCTGACACTCTAGTATTCTTCTTCACCTCATTGAGCAGTCTGCGCTGTGCTCTTGCAGTCATCTTTACAGGACAGCCACTCCTAGGGAGAGTCGCAGCAGTGCTGAACTTTCTCCATTTATAGACAATTTGTCTTACCGTGGACTGATGAACAGCAAGGCTTTTGGAAATACTTTTATAACCCTTTGCAGCTTTATGCAAGTCAACAATTCTTAATCGTAGGTCTTCTGAGAGCTCTTTTGTGCGAGGCATCATTCACATCAGGCAATGCTTCTTGTGAAAAGCAAACCCAGAACTGGTGTGTGTTTTTTATAGGGCAGGGCAGCTGTAACCAACACCTCCAATCTCATCTCATTGATTGGACTCCAGTTGGCTGACACCTCACTCCAAGTAGCTCTTGGCGATGTCATTAGTCTAGGGGTTCACATACTATTTTCACCTGCACTGTGAATGTTTACATGGTGTGTTCAATAAAAACATGGTAACATTTAATTCTTTGTGTGTTATTAGTTTAAGCAGACTGTGATTGTCTATTGTTGTGACTTAGATGAAGATCAGATCACATTTTATGACCAATTTGTGCAGAAATCCATATCATTCCATAGGGTTCACATACTTTTTCTTGCAACTGTATATACTAGCAGAAGGACCCGCTTCGCACGGGTATATTTCATCTATTTCATTTTATGTTTCCATGTGTTGTAAAAAGATATCAACAGTTTCCCCCATAACAGTGACCTCTACAGTATCCGCCCCTTTAACAATGACCTCCACAGTGGCCGCCCCTTTAACACTGACCTCCACAGTACCCGCCCCTTTAACATTGACCTCCACAGTGCCCACCCCTTTAATAGTGACCGCATCTTTAACAGTGACCTGCACAGTGCCCCCTTTCAAAGTGACCTCCACAGTGCTTGCCCCTTTCACAATGACCTCCACAGTGCCCACCCCTTTAACAGTGACCTCCACAGTGCCCGCCCCTTTCACAGTGACCTCCACAGTACCTGCCCCTTTAACATTGACCACCCCTTTAACAGTGACCTTCACAGTGCCCGCCCCTTTAACATTGACCTCCACAGTGACCGCCCCTTTAACAGTGACCTCAACAGTGCCTGCCCCTTTAATAGTGACCTCCACAGTGTCTGCCCCTTTAACAGTGACCTCCACAATGCCCGCTTCTTTAACAGTGACCTCCACAGTGCCCGCCCCTTTAATAGTGAGCTCCACAGTGTCTGCCCCTTTAACAGTGACCTCCACAATGCCTGCCCTTTTAACAGTAACCTCCACAGTACCCGCCCCTTTAGCATTGACCACCCCTTTAACAGTGACCTTTACAGTGCCCCTCTCTTTAACAGTGACTTCCACAGTGGGTAACGGTACGACATGTTTGCCGAGTCCTTAAGGACCCAGGACGTACCGGTACGTCCTAACTTTAAAACTACATTGCTGCGTTGCTGCGCGGTGGGGGTTAATTCAGCGGGAATCCTGTCACAACGCCGGGGGGGGGTCATGTCATGACCCCCCCCCCCCCCCCCGCATCGGCGATCGCAGCAAATCGCAGGTCAATTCAGACCTGCGGTTTGCTGCGTTTCCGGTCCATTCGGGTCTCTAGTGACACGATGAACCGGAAATGGACGGTGATCAGTGGTGTGATTACACACCACCAATCACAGTCCGAGCATTTGGGGGCGGCGGTGCTGTCCTTGGTGCTGGCGGTGCTGTCCTTGGTGCTGATTGGTGCGGGGAGAGAGGCGGGAGATTCAAACTCCTGGCGCTCCTCTCTCCCCTTCTCTTCCTGCTGCTGCACCTGCACCATCCAGCACCGTTCTGCACCAGCTCCTGCGAACCCCCCGTCAGCACCCATCACCCTCCTGCACCCATCACCCTCCAGGTATGTTAGGGTCAGTGAGGGAGAGGCACAATTAGGCAGGGATAGAAGGGAAAAGTTAGGGGGGGGGGGAAACTTTATCTGATTTATTGTCTCTGGTGGTTGGGGTCCACAGCACTTAGCTGTGAGACCCTAGACCCACCCAGGAGTGGTGCCACTTGCCACATACATACCCGTGGCCCGCCGGACGTTCTCGGCCGAGGAGGCATACGCCCAGCTTGCCTCTGACTCTGAGAGCCCCAGTGAGGATGAGGATGACCCCACGTTCCTCTTGTCATCCGCATCCTCCTCCTCATCATCATCTGATGACTATGAGCCCCCCAAGGCGGCGGATACGCCGCCAGGCGGAGCCAGGGGCCCCACATGCTAGGGACCCTGTAGCCCACACCAGTACGAGCCGCCCTGGGGCTCGTACTGGTTTCCCGGCCCATCAAATAAGCCCACCAGAGCCCCCTACCGGTGAACTTAGCTGGTGTCCCCCAGTGGATTTTGAGCCAGAGATTCCGGATTTAGTTGGCAATCCAGGTATCCAGATTCCCACAGTGGGCCTCACTGAAATGGACTTTTTTCATTTTTTTTTTTCAGTGACCCATTTGTGAATCTGATGGTGGAGCAGACAAACCTGTACGCCCAACAGTTCGTTGCTCAGCACCCGGGCTCCTTTTTGGCTAGACCCGGTGGCTGGACGCCGGTCAGTGCAGTCGAGATGAGGACGTTTTGGGGCCTCGTGCTGCACATGGGTCTAGTGCAAAAACCCAGTGTCAGGCAATACTGGAGTGGGGACGTCCTCTACTAGACCCCACTCTACAGTATGGCCATGACACGCCCCCGGTTTGAGGCTATCCGGAAATGCCTGCATTATGCAGATAATGCAGCATGTCCCCCCCCCGAGGTAATCCTGCCTATGACCGTCTGTATATGATACGGCCGGTCATCGATCACTTCGGGGCCAAATTTGCGCAGGCCTACGTACCTGGAAGGGAGGTCGCAGTTGATGAGGCTCTCGTTGCGTTCAAGGGGAGACTCTGTTTCCGCCAATACATTCCCACTAAGCGGGCAAGGTATTGCGTGAAAATGTACAAAATTTGTGAGAGTACCTCAGGGTACACTTACAAATTTTGTGTGTACGAGGGGCAAGATTCCCGTATTGAACCCCCAGAATGTCCCCCCACTCTGGGTGTTAGCAGGAAACTCGTGTGGGACCTTATGCACCCACTGCTAGATAAGGGTTACCACTTGTACGTGGATAACTTTTATACTAGCATTCCCTTGTTCAGGTCCCTTGCCGCCAGATCCACGTCCATTTGTGGGACCGTGCGGGAAAAATCAACGCGGCCTCTCTACCTACCCCCTCCAGGTACCTATCCCCAGGGGTGAGACCCGTGCCCTTACCAGTGGAAACCTGTTGCTGGTCAGGTATAAGGACAAGAGGGATGTCTTTATACTGTCCACAATCCACGGTAACGGAATCACCCCTGTCCCTGTGCGAGGTACCGCGGCAACGGTCCTCAAGCCCGATTGTATCGTCGACTACAATCGGTATATGGGAGGAGTTGATCTCTCTGATCAAGTCCTCAAGCCATATAATGCCATGCGCAAAACCCGGGCATGGTACAAAAAAGTTGCAGTCTACTTGGTGCAGGTTGCCTTGTACAACGCTTTTGTACTGTCCCAAAGAGCTGGCAGCACAGGGACATTCCTCCAATTCTATGAGGCAGTCCTCAAGGCCCTGATCTTTTCTGACCGGGAAAGAGCAGGCCGGAGTACCTCGGGAATTGGAGGCGCCCGGATCGTCCCTGGCCTACATTTTCCAGGTGTGGTCCCCCATACTGGAAAGAAGGGACGGTCCCAAAAAAAGTGCAGAGTGTGTCACAGGAGGGAGATACGAAAGGACACCACCACTCAGTGTGACACTTGCCCCAATCATCTGGGCCTCTGCATTATCGATTGCTTCCGGGAGTATCACACTTCCATGGAGTACCAAATTTTTATAATCCCCAACAGTCCCCTAGAGCAGTGTTTCCCAACCAGTGTGCCTCCAGCTGTTGCAAAACTACAACTCCCAGCATGCCCAGACAGCCTTTGGCTGTGCAGGCATGCTGGGAGTTGTAGTTTTGCAACAGCTGGAGGCACACTGGTTGGGAAACACTGCCCTAGAGAACATAAAAAACTATGGCTCTCAGACTTTGGAGACACGGAAACAATTTATTTTCCCCAAAATATTAGTTTTAGTGCAGGCATCCTCAAACTGCGGCCCTCCAGATGTTATAAAACTATAACTTCCAGCATGCCCAGACAACCTACAGCTATCAGCAGGGCATGGTGGGAATTGTAGTTTTACAACATCTGGAGGGCCGCAGTTTGAGGATGCCTGCTTAGTGTCTCCAATGTCTGAGAGCCATACATATTGGGCATCGCCGCGTCCTTAAAAATCTTCTTTATAAAAATAACATTTAACCCACAGCGTTAAAAGAAAAAAAAAAGTCATTTTTTGTCACCTAACATCACAAAAAGTGTAATAGCGAGCGATCAAAATGTAATATGCACCCCCAATTATTGCCAATAAAACCGTCATCTCATCCTGCAAAAAATGAGCCCCTACATTAGATAGTCGCCCAAAAAAAAAAACTAGCTCCCAGGCTATGGAGATACTAAAATAAAAAAAATTTTGTTCCTAAAATGATAATATGGTGTAAAATATAAATACATTTTAAAATGTAGACATATTAGGTATCGCCGTGTCCGTAAGAATCTTCCCTATAAAAGTAACATTTGACCAAACCCCTTGGATGAACAGCGTTAAAAGTATAAAATAAAAACAATGCCAAAACACCAATTTTTTGGCAAAATTTCCATTTGAATCCTTTTTTTCCGGTAATAAAGCAAGGGTTAACAGCCAAACAAAACTAAATATTTATTGCCCTGATTCTGTAGTTTGCAGAAACACCCTATAGGTGGTCATAAATGGCTATATAGCCACACGGCAGGGCATAGAACAAAGGGAACGCCATATGGTTTCTGGAAGGCAGATTTTGATGGACTGGTTTATTTACACCATGTCCCATTAGAAGCCCCCCTGATGTAGCCTAGACTAGAAACTCCAAAAAAGTGACCCCATCTAAGAAACTACACCCCTCAAGGTATTAAAAAGTTACTTTACAAACTTTTTTAACCCTTTAGGTGTTCCACAAAACTAAATAGCGAATGTAGAAACAATTTTAGAATTTAAATTTTTTGTTAACTTGCCTCAAAAAAGTGTAATATAGAGCAACCAAAAATCATATTTACCCTAAAATAGTCCTAAAACAACAACCACCTTATCCCGTAGTTTCCTAGATGGGGTCACTTTTATAGAGTTTCTACTCTAGAGGTGCATCAGGGGGGCTTGAAAGGGTACATGGTGTAAATAAACCAGTACAGCAAAATCTGCCTTCCAAAAACCATATGGCGTTCCCCTTCTTCTATGTCCTGTCGTTTAGCTAAATAGTAGTTTACGACCACATATGGGGTGTTTTTGCAAACTACAGAATCAGGGCAACCCATATTGAGTTTTGTTTGGCAGTTAACCCATTTTTTCCAGTAATAAAGTAAGGGTTAAAATGGTAAATTTTCCAAAAAATAGAAATTCCAAAATTGTTTCTCCATCTGCCATTAACTCTTGTGGAACACCTAAAGGGTTAACAAAGTTTGTAAACCCAGTTTTGAATACCTTGAGGGGTGTACTTTCTTAGATGGAGTCACTTTTTTGGAATTTCTATTCTAGGGGTGCAACGGGGGGCTTGAAATGTAACATGGTATAAACAAAACCAGTCCTGCAAAATCTGCCTTCCAAAACCCATATGGCGTTCCCCTCCTTCTATGTCCTCCCGTTTGGCCAAACAGTAGGTTAGGACCACATATGGGGTGTTTCTGCAAACTACAGAATCAGGGCAACCCATATTGAGTTTTGTTTGGCTGTTAACCCTTACTTTATTACTGGAAAAAATCGATTAAAATTGAAAATTTTCCAAAAAATCAAAATTCTAAAATTGTTTCTCCATCTGCCATTAACTCTTGTGGAACACCTAAAGGGTTAACAAAGTTTGTAAAACCAGTTTTGAATACCTTGAGGGGTGTACTTTCTTAGATGGAGTCACTTTTTTGGAATTTCTATTCTAGGGGTGCAACGGGGGGCTTGAAATGGTAGTTTAGGACCTCATATGGGGTGTTTCTGCAAACTACAGAATCAGGGCAACCCATATTGAGTTTTGTTTGGCAGTTAACCCTTGCTTTGTTCCTGGAAAGAATAAATTATATTGGAAAATTTTCCCAAAAAATCGAAATTCTTAAATTTTATGTCCATTTGCCATGAAGTCTTGTGGAAGACCTAAAGGGTTAACAAAGTCTGTAAAATCTGTTTTGAATACCTTGAGGGGTGTAGTTTCTAAAATGGGGTCATTTTTGGGTGGTTTCTATTACGTAAGCCTCACAAAGTGACTTTAGACCTGGACTGGTCCATAAAAAGTGGGATTTGGAAAATTTCTGAAAGATTTCAAAATTTGCTTCTAAACTTCTAAGCTATGTAACATCCCCAAAAAATAAAATGGCATTCCCAAAATTATACAAACATGAAGTAGACATATGGGAAATGTAAAGTCATCACAATTTTTGGGGGTATTACTATGTATTACAGAAGTAGAGAAACTGAAACTTTGAAATTTGCACATTTTTCCAAATTTTTTGTAAATTTGGTATTTTTTATGCAAAAAATTTTACTTTTTTGACCCAATTTTAGCAGTGTCATGAAGTACAATATGTGACGAAAAAACAATCTCAGAACGGCCTGGGTAAGTCAAAGCGTTTTAAAGTTCTCAGCACTTAAAGTGACACTGGTCAGATTTGCAAAAAATGGCCAAGTCCTTAAGGTGAAATAGGGCTGAGGCCTTAAGGGGTTAAACAGTGACTTCTGCAATGAGCAGGACACTGGGTCAGTGGGCATGCTATGCAGTGGGTCAGATTTATAGGTGAATATGTTTGTGACGCCAGTTGCAGCTTGTGCAGGTACTGTAGCAGGGCCCTTTAAGATGGTATGAGCACACATACTAGGTGAGGAATGCCAGAGGGGGAGATTGTCTCTGTATTGTGTCAACGGTGTCTCCTACCTGTAGTACGGCTGGACTCCTGTATCCTGGCTCACATGCAACAGAATGAGTGCTGTTAATAGGAATAACTGAGGAATGATGGGATTCCACACAGAAAAGAGGGTCCAACTTGTCTTTACTTAATGCAGCTTGAATCCATACAATGTTACAGCTTTAGTCTAGGATCCCAGCAGGTATTGGCAATATGTGGCAGGAATTAAATATATATTCTGCATCTGGTACATACGCCTTTAAGAATCTGGCAGGTATCTGTCTTCTGCTCTGTCTATGGTCTGCTTGATTCAGGCCTGACTAACTGTGGAGGTACTTATCTTCTCCTTGTATTTGGAATCTGTACTTACAGGACTGCTCGCAGGGAATGATGGTGGCGTCCTGGAGATCTGATAGTTCTGAAGTTGGCTGCTTCCTTGGTCATCCAGCTGAGGTAAGGGACTCAGGCTGGGAAGGTTGATCTGGGGCCTCAGCAGAGGCTTGGATCCCTGGTTGGGGTCCCTGTTTCTGGGAGCTCCTATTCACACAGCCTACCCCAACAGGGGGTGGCTGGTACACTGCCTAGAACTTTCTTTCCTCCTCCAGAAGTAGGATGTGGGAACATTCCACTCCTCCTCAGATTGGGGGAAGCTAGCCTGGAATGGTCTATTCCAGTCTAGATATAGTAACTGGCTTGGTTCTGCTACATACTGCGGCCACCTGCTGGTGTACATGGATATTACAGCATAAATACAATGCAACAGGCCTGGAAAATGCACATTATGGGGAAAATGATGCAAACTTATACCAGATGACAATATACATACACTTGACATTAAGAAGCAGGGGACCAGAAGTTTAGTGACATACTTCAGGATGTTACATACCCCGTTACCTTAAGTGAAGCCGTCCTCGGCGTATGCTTAGGAGGGTGAAGGAATCAGCTCTGGGTACCCAATAAATACAAAGTGCTGCGTGACTTATATATAATGACATACGTAGACAAAACATATAACTGTTTCCTCGAGGTTCCTGCCCGCTAGCATAAGGTGTCCAACACACAGTTTCCTTATCTTGGTATAACCAGGTAACCTATAACTGCACAAAGCATGCATCGCTGACTGACTTTGTATGTTCTGGCCATGAACATCAAAGAGAGCATGGGGGTGTCTTTACTCCGAAATCCCACCATTATGTAATGCAAAGCCCGCAAATAAAAGGGTGGCTTTATCCTGTATTCCCTTCCCTGCATCATAGCCTGAAGAAATTTGGCTTATAGCACGATCACTATGATGTCTATGAGGAAGCTAAAATATATATGGCTCTAAGGTTTGAGGCGCCTTACCTTAGGCAAACGCTCAGAAGGGGAGGTATGTATCGTCTCCGTGTCTTCTGGCTAGTCAAAAGAGGAGGGTCTTTAATCCCGTGCGCTCCTGGAATGAGACACCCCCGGATGGGAACAATCCGGAACATTTAACAAGCGGGAAGGAGCAGCCTAGGGCTTCTAACGATTCCCGAAGCAGCAGGGGTACCTGAGTAACTAGACCTGTCAGGACTTACCATTTGGTCCTACCCTGGGTACCTATGGGTATACATCACCGGGTGTAGGCCATTGGTGTACAACGTCCGTATAATGACAGTCCGTATAAGGGGGGAGAAAACAAGAGCTGTAAAAAGGCACACTTAAGTTGTTACAATTTTTGGTAAGTGCAATCATTTGAAACAGTGCAACAATTTCACATTGTGGCACCTAGAAGGACAATACACACAATGGGCAGGATATTTAAACGTTGCATAACATTTGTAAACTGGTTACAATAGTGCATGAGAATAAAGTGCAAGCTTTTATGTTGCAAACATTTTATAAAAGTAGTGCAAATTTTATAAGTGCAAGGGATAGGCTCAACAATAACTTGAGTCCTTATTCCTGGACGTGCTTGAAGTTGCAGAATCCTCTGGAAACTGATAAAAAGTCCTTGCAATCCACCGGGCAAAGGAGTAATTGTAATCCAAAGGGTTAAAAGTTAATAAGATAATAGCAGCAACAGGCTATCAAGTAACCTGAGAAAGGGGATAAAACTTTCAACTTGGACGTAAGGGGTTAAGTGCTGATGGGGGGGAGTCCTTACTGACATGACCATCTGGATGAGGACAAACAATGGCAACCTGGAACAAAATGGTTAAAATCACACAAACAATGCCAACAGGTCCTCACCCGTCAGGTAATCAGTCCATGGCGTGGCTCCCAAACAATGTCACTTGTTATATTTTCATGTTTGGGACCACTGAGTAAGGGAGAGTGAATCTACCCGTAACGCGTATGGTGAAACAAGTGATGTACCTGCATTGAAAAGCCTCCGATAACACTGTATGGCCATACAGAAGAAAATTTCTACAGTAAAGAATTAACTATTCTTATCGTCGAAAGCTGCACCAAAGGAAATTGCGGAACAGAGTGGCAACTACTGCGATCTTTGGAACTCCCGCGAAATTTAAACCAGCTTGCTGTATGGAGCGACTGAATAAGCCGGCAAATATTTAAAGCTCCATTGAAGCAATAGGGAGACAGCAGACGCTAGACGGTAAGCCAAACATCGATTTAAAGTTTTCTTCAATTCAAAGCTCATATCGACCTTAAAAGGATATGCTATAAGAGACTTTTCACATTATCAGGATTCCTGTGGACACTTTATGAACATATTGCGCTCCCAGTGAATACACCTACAACATTTTCAGTGACATTCAGTTTCCCAAATTGGGATAGAGCTCTAGAAGATAATACCCCCTCTTTCCCAAATAACAGCATATACTTGAAGTTTTTTGGTGTGATATATATTATTGAATTTATCGACACTATTGAGTCATATGAATATAGTATCGATCATATCTACCACAATATATGTGACTGTAATGTTGTATATTATTGCTCCATTGTTCTTATAAATTTTATTACTTGTATTTTATGGGGATTTAATAAATATTTTCTGCACATGTCAATCTGGTTGCCAAGTGTATGAGTGCTCGCTCATTATTCTATTACTACATTTGCCTTTTAAGAGAGGGTGGGGTGATTCCCTCTATATGAGCTTGCAGCACCATACCTTAACTACTTGCTAGTGAGCCACCACAACCTACCACAATTTTTTGTTATATTTTCATGTTGGGGACACCTTACAGGTAGGTATCCAGCTCTTCATCGCTACTGGAGCTACTGAAGTGCATCAGAGGTAATTCCTGCCTCTGCTGGTAGCTTAGGGTGGTGTTGGTGGTGGTGCGCCAGCGCCCTCTACCGGTGACAGTAGGTATTGTTTGTACAGCCAACCTGGAGAATGTGGCTGTTGCTTGCTGCAGACCGGGATCCACAGCCGGTGCAGGAAGGGGCAGAACTTCTGGCTGCATTGGTGCAGGGAGAGCTGGAGCAGATTGTGCAGACTGCTTCCAGGGGAGCATATAAGGAGGCATAAAGCACGGCTGCACCTTGGGGTTGAACGTAAGGACTGAATTATTTATCTGTCCTACCCTCAGGGTTGGTGGCGGTGATAGGTCAGGAATGAGAGGTGCAGGGGCTGGTTGCGCCTTTTCTTTGAAAACCAGTCGGCCGTCTGGGGTCTCTTGCAGGCATCTGGTCCTAGCTGCAGAGCCTGGATCCTCCTGCCAGGTCTCTGGGGTGATGGCAGGGGAGAGCGGTTTCTGGAGTAGAGTGACTCCGGCTGCAAACAGTCCTTGCATTGACCGCATGGGGGAGTATTCCACCTGGTCTCCAATGTACAAGTTGTGCCTTTCTTGGGGCAAGTAGTGGCGTTTTACCGACCTGCGGCCTACAAACACTTCAGTGCCTGAATGGTTATCCTGGAGGAATCCCACACCGCTCTCTACAGAAAACCATAGTACAGTTCCTGTACGCCAGGTCAGGACGGGGTCTCCGGACTGGGGGCTGTCAATAACCTGCTTGACCCACTCCTCTACAGCCAACTTGTATTCCCAGGCCGTCTGGGCAAAGGCGATTATCTCGTGGGGTACCTCTGGGTTGAGGCTACTGAGGTGGCTGTAACTGGGCGGTGGAGTGGAATCTCCAGCCGCCTCCACCGCACCAGTAGGTGGCTGTGGCTTGGTAGGCCTGAGATTGATGACCGGCGTTGGGGTCTCTGGACGTGGCGGAGGGACGGACACGGACCAGACCTGGGCCTCAGGGAGCGGGGTACCTGCTGTCGTGGCCGGGTGGCCGCTTCCGGTGTCCACTGCTGGTCCTCTCCGGATTCAGGCGCCATCTAGATCGCAGGCTTCTCCTTAGCTAGTGAGGTGACGTCAACGGCGTCCTCCGCAGGAGCAGGCACGACGTCCACATCCATTTGTATAGGTGCGTCGCCTTCCGCTGGTGCATTTAACAGAGCGGAGGGATCCACGGCCTCCTGGAACTCTATCATCAGGTCCGGAACACCGATCGCAGGAGCTGGAACTTCAGCGGTCATCCTCTCTGGCATCTCCGGTGTACCAGGCAGGGTAGGCACTGTAGAGGTTTGGTGCACAGAGGTATCCACAGCCTCCGGTCTGGCATCCAAAGTTGTGGGGCTGCGTCTCTGCATAAGTTGGGAGACTCGGATCTCCAGTGGCTGATCGGGGTAAACATCCTCTCCATCGATGGCCATCTGGTTCCACTTTGGACGCGGGTACGCCATCCTTGCTGCGCTTCGGCATACACTGATTGCCAGTACTAAAGGAGGGGCGCAGAGGGTGGAGCTTTTATCACCTCGGGCCAGATCAGTGACAATTCCATGGAGGGCGTTCTCTATTTTTCCCGCTCCTGAAGGGGCGTATTCGACATCTTCGCGCCTTTCTTGAGGGGGTGTCGCTATATTTTCCCGCTGCTGGGGGGCGTAGACAGCATTTTCGTGCTCCTGAGAGGGCGTTTCTTGGCTTCTTTGGCATGAAGATGCAGCGCCATCTTGAAGCGAATATGGCGAATTTCCACAATATCGAATTAACTCCTTGCATGCAGTAGCGCACGTGCAGCGCTTCCTTGGCACAGCAATACAAGTAAGCAAGTCACTTTTGTTAGCGATCTTTGGTACAATCTTCAGCCTTGCTAATACTGTGAAACATGCGATTTTAAGTCCGTTTTTGCGCACAATTAGATGCGGTTCTGTTAGGGATGTACACACAATACAATCCGATCCTGTTCGTGACGCCACTTGATGCAATGAGCAGGACACTGGGTCAGTGGGCATGCTATGCAGTGGGTCAGATTTATAGGTTAATAAGTTTGTGACGCCAGTTGCAGCTTGCGCAGGTACTGTAGCAGGGCCCTTTAAGATGGTATGAGCACATGTACTAGGTGAGGAATGCCAGAGGGGGAGATTGTCTCTGTATTGTGTCAACGGTGTCTCCTACCTGTAGTACGGCTGGACTCCTGTATCCTGGTTCACATGCAACAGAATAAGTGCTGTTAATAGGAGTAACTGAGGAATGATGGGATTCCACACAGAAAAGAGGGTCCAACTTGTCTTTACTTAATGCAGCTTGAATCCATACAATGTTACAGCTTTAGTCTAGGATCCCAGCAGGTATTGGCAATATGTGGCAGGAATTAAATATATATTCTGCATCTGGTACATACGCCTTTAAGAATCTGGCAGGTATCTGTCTTCTGCTCTGTCTATGGTCTGCTTGATTCAGGCCTGACTAACTGTGGAGGTACTTATCTTCTCCTTGTATTTGGAATCTGTACTTACAGGACTGCTCGCAGGGAATGATGGTGGCGTCCTGGAGATCTGATAGTTCTGAAGTTGGCTGCTTCCTTGGTCATCCAGCTGAGGTAAGGGACTCAGGCTGGGAAGGTTGATCTTGGGCCTCAGCAGAGGCTTGGATCCCTGGTTGGGGTCCCTGTTTCTGGGAGCTCCTATTCACACAGCCTACCCCAACAAGGGGTGGCTGGTACACTGCCTAGAACTTTCTTTCCTCCTCCTGAAGTAGGATGTGGGAACATTCCACTCCTCCTCAGATAGGGGGAAGATAGCCTGGAATGGTCTATTCCAGTCTAGATATAGTAGCTGGCTTGGTTCTGCTACATACTGCTGCCACCTGCTGGTGTACATGGATATTACAGCATAAATACAATGCAACAGGCCTGGGAAATGCACATTATGGGGAAAATGATGCAAACTTATACCAGATGACAATATACATACACTTGACATTAAGAAGCAGGGGACCAGAAGTTTAGTGACATACTTCAGGATGTTACACTTCCACAGTGCCCGCCCCTTTAACAGTAACCTCCACAGTGCCCACCCCTTTAACATTGACCACCCCTTTAACAGTGACTTCCACAGTGCCCACCCCTTTAACAGTGACCTCCACCATGCCCGCCCCTTTAACATTGACCACCCCTTTAACAGTGAACTCCACAGTACCCGCCCCTTTAACAGTGACCTCCACAGTACCCGCCCCTTAAACAGTAACCTCCACAGTGCCCACCCCTTTAACATTGACCACCCCTTTAACAGTGACCTTCACAGTGCCCGCCCCTTTAACAGTGACCTTCACAGTGCCAGCCCTTTTAACAGTGACTTCCACAGTGTCCGCCCCTTTAACAGTGAACCCCATATCGCCCGTCCATTTAATAGTGGCCCCTGCCCTCCATGCATGTAGTAGTGTAGTTGTGCCATCATTTGTTATATGAATGAATATTTAAGGACCTGCAAACTGCTAAAACCTGTGATCAGTTGTTATGGCAACCTGGAGTAGGACCTGCGAGCTTCTATTGGCTAATAAGGGACATGTGACTGTGTAAATGGCAGTTTGGATATAAGTGAAAGGCTTGCTGGCTTCTATTGGCTAAAGCAGGTCATTTTTTGGGAATATCTCAGGAACGGTATGTCCTAGAGAGCTAAAACCTTCCCGGACACCTGATGTACCTGTGTGCCAAATTTGATGAAGATCGGTCCAGTCATTTGGTCATGCATAAAGAACGTCCAGACCGACATCTAGACAGAAACTCATTTTTATATATATACTAGCAGAAGGACCTGGCTTCGCACGGGTATATTTCATCTATTTCATTTTATGTTTCAGTGTCATAAAAAGATATCAACAGTTTCCACCGCCCCCTTAACAGTGACTATCACAGTGACCGCCCCTTTAACAGTGACTTTTACAGTGCCCACCCTTTTAACAGGGACCTTAATAGCGCTCGCCCCTTTAATAACAATGACCTCCTCAGTGCCCGCGCATTTAATAAAAGTGGCCTCCACAGTGCCCGCCCCGTTAATAACAGTGACCTCCACTGTGCACGCCCCTTTAAAATGACCGTCCCTTTAACAGTGACTTTCACAGTGACCGCCCCTTTAACTGTGACTTTCACAGTGACCGCCCCTTTAACAGTGACTTTCACAGTGACCGCCCCTTTAACAGTGACTTTCACAGTGACCGCCCTTTTAACAATGACTTTCACAGTGACCACCCCTTTAACAGTGACTTTCATAATGACCGCCCCTTTAACTGTGACTTTCACAGTGGCCGCCCCTTTAACAGTGACTTTCACAGTGACCGCCCCTTTAACAGTGACCTTCATAGCGCCCGCCCCTTTAAAAGTGACTTTCACAGTGACTGCCCCTTTATCAGTCACTTTCACAGTGACCGCCCCTTTAACAGGGACCTTCATAGCGCCCGCCCCTTTAATAACAGTAACCTCTACAGTGCCCACCCATTTAATAACAGTGACCTCCACAGTGCCCACCCATTTAATAACAGTGACCTCCACAGTGCCCGCCCCTTTAATAACAGTGACCTCCACTGTGCCCACGCCTTTAAAAACAGTGACCTCCACATTGCCCGCCCCTTTAAGCAGTAAAGAAAAATGGCTGAGTTGTTATGGAAACCTGGAGTAAAACTGTGTTTGTAGCAGTTGGAATTTGAAGAGAAAGACTTGCAGGCTTGTATTGTGGGGGGCCCCATTTTTGGGGAATATCTCAGGAACGGTACGTCCTAGAGAGCTGAGACCCGGTCTAAAACCTTCCCGAACACCCAATGTACCTGTGTGCCAAATTTGGTGAAGATCAGTCCAGTCATTTGGTCATGCATAAAGAACGTCCACACAGACGTCTAGACAGACAGACAGACAGAAACTCATTTCTATATATATAAGAGACTAGCAGAAGGACTCGGCTTCGCACGGGTATATTTCATCTATTTAATTTTATGTTTCCATGTGTCGTAGAAAAATATCGACAGTTTCCCCCATAACAAAGACCTCTACAGTACCCGCCTCTTTAACAATGACCTCCACAGTGCCCGCCCCTTTAACATTGACCTCCACAGTGCCCGCCACTTTAACAATGACCTTCACAGTGCCTGCTTCTTTAACACTGCCTGCCCCTTTAACAGTGACCCCCACAGTGCCCACCCCTTTAGCATTGACCACACCTTTAACAGTGACTTTCACAGTGGCCGCCCCTTTAACAGTGACTTTCACAGTGCCCGCATCTTTAACAGTGACTTTCACAGTGACCGCCTCTTTAACAGTGACTTTCACAGTGACTGCCCTTTTAACAATTACTTTCACAGTGACCGCCCCTTTAACAGTGACTTTAATAGTGACCGCCCCTTTAACAGTGACTTTAATAGTGACCGCCCCTTTAACAGTGACTTTTACAGTGACCGCCCCTTTAACAGTGACTTTAATAGTGACCGCCCCTTTAACAGTGACTTTTACAGTGACCGCCCCTTTAACAGTGACTTTCACAGTGACCGCCCCTTTAACAGTGATTTTCACAGTGACCGCCCATTTAACAGTGACTTTCACAGTGACTGCCCCTTTAACAGTGACTTTCACAGTGACCGCCCCTTTAACAGTGACTTTCACAGTGACCGCCCCTTTAACCACCTCCGGACCGCCGAACGCAGCGACGCGTCCTGGAGGTGGTTGATTCATTCCGAGTGGACGCGCCGGCGCGTCCTCTCGCGAGACGCGAGATTTCGGTCACAGCCGGCCCGCGCATGCGCATCGCGGGCCGGCAAAAGTTCGAGGACAATTGCATCAGCAACCTGCCAGCCAATGATCGTCGCTGGCAGGTTGCTGATTTTTAAAAAATCGAATCAGAAGCCATATAACAGATCATATTAGTAAATATGATCTGTTATATGGCTTCTCTGCTCCTCTGCTGGTCCTTTTCGTCAGTTGGATCCAGCAGAGGAGCAGACTTCACAGTGAGTAGCACCAACAGTACACCTTAGCCCCAGATCACCCCCCTGCACCCCAATTAACCCTTTGATCGCCCCTGTCAATCACTAGTGAAAGACAAAAAGTGATCAGTGTAAACTGTCACTTATTTTTTTTCACTAGTATTGGCTGTTAGGTTTTAGGGATAGTTTAGGCCCCTTGGTTAGGTAGTTAGCGTCAGTTAGCGCCCACCCCACCGCACCGCAGTCACTTTTATTCGCTGATTAGCGTATCGCTAATCAGCATTTGTACTTTTATAGTATCTGTAAGTGATCAAAACTGATCACGGTCAGATCTATAATTGTATTAGTGTCACCTTAGCTCGCCCTCCACCCAAAACGCAGTGTTTGCCCGATCAGGCCTGATCGGTCGCACACACGTGCGTTCACCCACGCCCGCCCCACCGCAGTGACAAAAAATTATTATTTTTTGATCACTGCACATTCACTTTACACGCACTGCGGCGATAAAAAAATCAGTTTTGATATTTTTTATCAACCGCAGCGGCCTCCGGTACTTCGCTAGCCTCCCCTTTGTAAGACAGGTTTGCTTTTTTTCTTGGGTAGTCTCAGGGAATACCCCTAAATTTAGTAGTCCAAAATGTCAAACAGGGGGTATTCTTCTGAAGAGGCCTACAGGATTCTGACCCAGTCGGATGAGGAATGGGAACCCTCATCTGACGAATCTAGCGGGTCAGAATATGAACCTGTGTAAAGCAGTGGCTCTCTGACCCAAAGTTCGGACGAGGAGGTGGAGGTCCCTGATAGAACCAGGCGTACCCGGCCCCGTGTCGCTAGACCACAGGTTACGCAGGATCCGCTTCAATAGCAGCAGAGTGGGGCTGTCGCTGCCGGATCACGTGGTGAGGCATACACCAGCAGCGCAGCCCTTCCTGGACCTAGTACCAGCACTGCCGTACAACCTGGTGAAGTAGTGAGCACCAGAAGGGCAGTTGAAGCTGGTACGGTGGCACGTGCAGTAGTTACCCCGTCGCAGCCACCGCACAGACAGGCCCGTAGAGCCCCTAGAATCCCTGAGGTGCTGGCAAACCCTGATTGGCAGTCACCAACTTCAGCCGCACCATTAGTTCCCCCTTTCACCGCCCAGTCTGGAGTTCGGGTTGAGACGGCTCAAATCGGTTCGGCCCTGGGATTTTTTGAGCTGTTCTTGACTGCGGAGCTCTTGGACTTAGTTGTGGCAGAGACAAACCGGTATGCCACACAATTTATAACCGCAAACCCGGGAAGCTATTATGCCCAGCCTTTCCGGTGGAAACCAGTCCAAGTTTCCGAACTTAAAATTTTTCTGGGCCTTCTCCTCAACATGGGTCTAACTAAAAAGCATGAATTGCGGTCATATTGGTCCACGAACCCAATTCATCACATGCCCATGTTCTCTGCTGCTATGTCCAGGACACGATTTGAGACCATCCTGCGTTTTCTGCATTTTAGCGACAACACCACCTCCCGTCCCAGAGGCCACCCAGCTTTTGACCGGCTCCACAAAATTCGGCCCTCATAGACCATTTCAACCAGAAATTTGCAGATTTGTATACCCCTGAGCAAAACATCTGCGTAGACGAGTCCCTAATACATTTTACCGGGCGCCTTGGCTTCAAACAATACATCCCAAGCAAGCGTGCCCGGTATGGGGTCAAATTGTATAAGCTCTGTGAAAGGGCCACAGGCTATACCCACAAATTTCGGATCTATGAGGGAAAAGATCAGACCCTGGAGCCGGTCGGTTGCCCTGACTACCTGGGGAGCAGTGGGAAGACAGTCTGGGACTTGGTGTCACCCTTATTCGGCAAGGGGTACCATCTTTATGTGGACAATTTTTACACAAGTGTGGCCCTCTTTAGGCATTTGTTTCTAGAACGGATTTGCGCCTGTGGCACCGCGCGAACTAGTCGCATGGGCTTCCCCCAACGGCTCGTTACCACCCGTCTTGCAAGGGGGGAGAGGGCTGCCTTGTGTAATGAAGAACTGCTCGCGGTGAAATGGAGAGACAAGCGTGACGTTTACATGCTCTCCTCCATTCACGCAGACACGACAATCCAAATTGAAAGGGCAACCCGTGTCATTGAAAAGCCCCTCTCAGTCCACGACTATAATGCGCTCATGGGAGGGGTGGACTTCAATGACCAGATGTTGGCTCCCTATTTAGTTTCCCGCAGAACCAGACGCTGGTATAAGAAGGTGTCTGTATATTTAATTCAATTGGCGCTGTATAATAGTTTTGTTCTCTACAGTAAGGCTGGGAGAACACGATCCTTCCTAAAATTCCAGGAAGATATCATCGAGAACCTCCTGTATGCAGAAGGTTCCGTGGCCCCATCCACCAGTGTAGTTAGCCGTCTACACGAGCGACATTTCCCCAGTGTCGTTGCTGGTACCTCAACCCAACCGCCACCCCGAAAAAAATGTTGTGTCTGTAGCAGGAGTGGAATAAGGCGTGAAACCCTCTATTTCTGTCCTGACTGCCCTGACCACCCTGCCCTATGCTTAGGAGAGTGTTTCCGGAAGTACCACACACAGGTACACCTAGCATAGGGATTGCATCTCACAGGACAGGCACACAGGGCTATTAGGGCCCTTTTACTCACAGCTGTTGCAAACCTCTCCTTTCACCTGGGATAAAGTGCATAACGTACTTCGCCACATCTTTGGGCGATTTGCGCTTTGCACATTGCCCCATGGGGAAGGAGAGGTTTGTTCTATAAAGGTAAAAAAAACGAAACAAAAAAAAAATTACCGGTAAGTAAAAAAGTTAAAAAAAAGTTAATATGTTCTGTTCTGAAGTTAATAAATTTATTGCGTTGTGGCCTGGTTTTTTCTTTTTTTGTTTTGTTTTTTTTACCTTCCAGGTGGACCAACCGATCGACTAGCTGCAGCACTGATGTGCATTCTGACAGAAGCATTGCGCTGCTGTCAGATTACACGCAAGTCGGTGTATGCGGCGCTGCAAGACGAGATTTCTCCTCTGCAGTAAAAGATACGTTTGCCGAGGCATATGAGCTGAGGAGGTGGCGGTGTTCATATACTTTGGCAAACACTTTGTATATATATAAAAAAAAAAAAATCCCGGCAAGGATTTATTCATCCACATCGATTGATGTGAATGGAGAAATCAGGTTTGCCAGGGCATACGAGCTAAGTAGGTATGGAGGTTGGGCGGAGCTCCTATGTCCTGGCAGACGCCTTTCCCCTCCTTTTTCTTTTTTTGGCAGAGATTTTTTTTATCCACATTGATCGATGCGAATGAAGAAATCTGTGCCGTTCATTTTTTTCTTTCAGCCCAGAGGCTGAACGGAAAAAAAAAATCTCATTACCCGTATGCTCAATATAAGGAGAATAGCAGAAACTCTGAATGCTGGGCATACATGGAATGATTGCGGAGACCCTCAAATGCCAGGGCAGTACAAACACCCCACAAATGACCCCAATTTGGAAAGAAGACACCCCAAGGTATTTGCTGAGGGGCTTATTGAGTCCATGAAAGATTGAAATTTTTGTCCCAAGTTAGCGGAAAGGGAGACTTTGTGAGAAAAAAAAAATAAAATCAATTTCCGCTAACTTGTGCCAAAATTTTTTTTTTCTATGAACTCGCCATGCCCCTCATTGAATACCTTGGGGTGTCTTCTTTCCAAAATGGGGTCACTTGTGGGGTATTTATACTGCCCTGGCATTTTAGGGGCCCCAAAGCGTGAGAAGAAGTCTGGTATCCAAATGTCTAAAAATGCCCTCCTAAAAGGAATTTGGGCCCCTTTGCCCACCTAGGCTGCAAAAAAGTGTCCCACATGTTGTATCTCCGTATTCAGGAGAAGTTGGGGAATGTGTTTTGGGGTGTCATTTTACATATACCCATGCTGGGTGAGATAAATATCTTGGTCAAATGCCAACTTTGTATAAAAAAAATGGGAAAAGTTGTCTTTTGCCAAGATATTTATCTCACCCAGCATGGGTATATGTAAAATGACACCCCAAAACACATTCCCCAACTTCTCCTGAATACGGAGATACCAGATGTGTGACACTTTTTTGCAGCCTAGGTGGGCAAAGGGGCCCATATTCCAAAGAGCACCTTTCGGATTTCACTGGTCATTTTTTACAGAATTTGATTTCAAACTCCTTACCACACATTTGGGCCCCTAGAATGCCAGGGCAGTATAACTACCCCACAAGTGACGCATTTTGGAAAGAAGACACCCCAAGGTATTCGCTGATGGGCATAGTGAGTTCATGGAAGTTTTTATTTTTTGTCACAAGTTAGTGGAATATGAGACTTTGTAAAAAAAAACAAAAAAAAAACATTTTCCACTAACTTGTGACAAAAAATAAAAAATTCTAGGAACTTGCCATGCCCCTCATGGAATACCTTGGGGTGTCTTCTTTCCAAAATGGGGTCACTTGTGGGGTAGTTATACTGCCCTGGCATTCTAGGGGCCCAAATGTGTGGTAAGGAGTTTGAAATAAAATTCTGTAAAAAATGACCTGTGAAATCCGAAAGGTGCTCTTTGGAATGTGGGCCCCTTTGCCCACCTAGGCTGTAAAAAAGTGTCACACATGTGGTATCTCCATACTCAGGAGAAGTTGGGGAATGTGTTTTGGGGTGTCATTTTACATATACCCATGCTGGGTGAGATAAATATCTTGGTCAAATGCCAACTTTGTATAAAAAAATGGGAAAAGTTGTCTTTTGCCAAGATATTTCTCTCACCCAGCATGGGTATATGTAAAATGACACCCCAAAACACATTCCCCAACTTCTCCCGAGTACGGAGATACCACATGTGTGACACTTTTTTTCAGCCTAGGTGGGCAAAGGGGCCCACATTCCAAAGAGCACCTTTCGGATTTCACCGGCCATTTTTTACAGAATTTGATTTCAAACTCCTTACCACACATTTGGGCCCCTAGAATGCCAGGGCAGTATAACTACCCCACAAGTGACCCCATTTTGGAAAGAAAGCACCCCAAGGTATTCTCTGATGGGCATAGTGAGTTCATGGAAGTTTTTATTTTTTGTCACAAGTTAGTGGAATATGAGACTTTGTAAGAAAAAAATAAAAATAAATCATCATTTTCCACTAACTTGTGACAAAAAATAAAAAAATTCTAGGAACTCGCTATGCCCCTCACGGAATACCTTGGGGTGTCTTCTTTCCAAAATGGGGTCACTTGTGGGGTAGTTATACTGCCCTGGCATTTTCTAGGGGCCCTAATGTGTGGTAAGTAGGTAAATGACCTGTGAAATCCTAAAGGTGCTCTTTGGAATGTGGGCCCCCTTTGCCCACCTAGGCTGCAAAAAAGTGTCACACATGTGGTATCGCCGTATTCAGGAGAAGTTGGTCAATGTGTTTTGTGGTGTCTTTTTACATATACTCATGCTGGGTGAGAGAAATATCTCGGCAAAAGACAACTTTTCCCATTTTTTTATACAAAGTTGGCATTTGACCAAGATATTTATCTCACCCAGCATGGGTATATGTAAAATGACACCACAAAACACATTGCCCAACTTCTCCTGAGTACGGCGATACCAGATGTGTGACACTTTTTTGCAGCCTAGATGCGCAAAGGGGCCCACATTCCTTTTATGAGGGCATTTTTAGACATTTGGATCCCAGACTTCTTCTTACGCTTTAGGCCCCCTAGAATGCCAGGGCAGTATAAATACCCCACATGTGACCCCATTTTGGAAAGAAGACACCCCAAGGTATTCAATGAGGGGCATGGCGAGTTCATAGAATTTTTTTTTTTTTGGCACAAGTTAGCGGAAATTGATTTTATTTCTTTTTTTCTCACAAAGTCTCCCTTTCCGCTAACTTGGGACAAAAATTTCAATCTTTCATGGACTCAATATGCCCCTCACGGAATACCTGGGGGTGTCTTCTTTCTGAAATGGGGTCACATGTGGGGTATTTAAACTGCCCTGGCATTCTAGGGGCCCTAAAGCGTGAGAAGTCTGGAATATAAATTTCTAAAATATTTTACGCATTTGGATTCCGTGAGGGGTATGGTGAGTTCATGTGAGATTTTATTTTTTTACACAAGTTAGTGGAATATGAGACTTTGTAAGAAAAAAATATATAATTTCCGCTAACTTGGGCCAAAAAAATGTCTGAATGGAGCCTTACAGAGGGGTGATCAATGACAGGGGGGTGATCAGGGAGTCTATATGGGGTGATCACCCCCCTGTCATTGATCACCCCCCTATAAGGCTCCATTCAGATGTCCGTATGTGTTTTGCGGATCCGATCCATGTATCCGTGGATCCGTAAAAATCATACGGACATCTGAATGCAGCCTGACAGGGGGGTGATCAATGACAGGGGGGTGATCAGGGAGTCTATATGGGGTGATCACCCCCCTGTAAGGCTCCATTCAGACGCCTGTATGTGTTTTGCGGATCCGATCCATCTATCAGTGGATCCGTAAAAATCATGCGGACGTCTGAATGGAGCTTTACAGGGGGGTGATCAATGACAGGGGGGGTAATCAGTGAGTCTATATGGAGTGATCACCACAGTCATTGATCACGCTTCTGTAAGGCTCCATTCAGACGTCCGTATGCGTTTTGCGGATCCGATCCATCTATCAGTGGATCCGTAAAAATCATGCGGACGTCTGAATGGAGCTTTACAGGGGGGTGATCAATGACAGGGGGGTAATCAATGACAGGGGGGTGATCAGGGAGTCTATATGGGGTGATCAGGGGTTAATAAGTGACAGGGGGGGGGTGTAGTGTAGTGTGGTGCTTGGTGCTACATATTGCTGAGCTATCTGTGTCCTCGGGTGGTCGATCCAAACAAAAGGGACCACCAGAGGACCAGGTAGCAGGTATATTAGACGCTGTTATCAAAACAGCGTCTAATATACAGTACCTGTTAGGGGTTAAAAAAAATCACATCTCCAGCCTGCCAGCGAACGATCGCCGCTGGCAGGCTGGAGATCCACTCGCTTACCTTCCGATCCTGTGAACGCGCCTGCGTGCGCGCATTCACAGGAAATCTCGTGTCTCGCGAGAGGACGCGCCGGCGCGTCCAGGCGGAATGAATCAACCACCTCCAGGACGCGTCACTGCGTTTGGCGGTCCGGAGGTGGTTAAAGGGATTCTGTCATCAGAAATGAGCCCTATAAGCTAAACATATGGCGATGTCCCTTGTAAAACACAGAATCCTAAAGTGAGTTTATCAAATGCCCCTGTGGCTCTATATTCATAAAAAAGCGGTTTATATCACCTGTCAATCACTTCAAAATGTGTCCAAGGGGACGTCTCATGGTGAAAGGTGCCCGGCTGCAGCCATGTCATTTAGGTGCCCAGCGCCGCCTTCTGAGCTGAAATCGCCGCCCTCCCTTTCATGCGATCCGCCTACCTCACGTCATCACTGCCTCTCTAACCACCGCTCGCTTCATCCAGATCCCGCACGAGCGCACTAGGTAAATCCTGATGCGCCCGTGCGGAAAACTGGCAGCGGCCTCGTATAGCGAAGTGCGCATGCGCCGGCCGTCGCACTTCGCTCGAACCTCCACTGACTGCCCTATTACAGCCCATCCCAGCCATCCAACCTCCTACAGCCTGGTTCAAAGCTTTCGGGATTTGGATGAAGCGAGCGGTGGTTAGAGAGGCAGTGATGACGTGAGGTAGGCGGATCGCATGAAAGGGAGGGCGGGGATTTCAGCTAAGAAGCCGGCGCTGGGCACCTAAATGACATGGCTGCAGCCGGGCACCTTTCACCATGAGACGTCCCCTTGGACACATTTTGAAGTGATTGACAGGTGATATAAACCGCTTTTTTATGAATATAGAGCCACAGGGGCATTTGATAAACTCACTTTAGGATTCTGTGTTTTACAAGGGACATCGCCATATGTTTAGCTTATAGGGCTCATTTCTGATGACAGAATCCCTTTAACAGTGACTTTCACAGTGACCGCCCCTTTAACAGTGACTTTCACAGTGACCGCCCCTTTAACAGTGACTTTCACAGTGACCGCCCCTTTAACAGTGACTTTCACAGTGACCGCCCCTTTAACAGTGACTTTCACAGTGACCGCCCCTTTAACAGTGACTTTCACAGTGACCACCCCTTTAAGAGTGACTTCCACAGTGACCGCCCCTTTAAGAGTGACTTTCACAGTGACCGCCCCTTTAACAGTGACTTTCACAATGACTGCCCCTTTAACAGTAACCGCCCCTTTAACAGTGACTTTCACAGTGACCACCCCTTTAACAGGGACCTTCATAGCGACCGCCCCTTTAATAACAGTGACCTCCACAGTGCCCGCCCATTTAATAACAGTGACCTCCACTGTGCCCGCTCCTTTAAGCAGTAAAGAAAAATGGCTGGGTTGTTATGGAAACCTGGAGTAAAACTGTGTTTATGGCAGTTGGATTTGAAGAGAAAGACTTGCAGGCTTGTATTGGATAATGTGGGTAATTTTTTGGGAATATCTCAGGAACGTCCTAGAGAGCTGAGACCCGGTCTAAAACCTTCCCAGACACCTGATGTACCTGTGTGCCAAATTTGGTGAAGATCGGTCTAGTCATTTGGTCGCGCATAAAGAACGTCCAGACAGACAGACGTCTAGACAGACGGACAGAAACTCATTTTTATATATATAAGAGACTAGCAGAAGGACCCGGCTTCGCACGGGTATATTTCATCTATTTAATTTAAAGTTTCTGTGTGTCATTAAAAGATAGACAGTTTCCCCATAACATTGACCTCTACAGCACCCCGCCCCACTGTCTGCTAAGCTGTGTATCAAATCCTATCCTGTGTGATACTGTCTGCAGAGATATATATCTAATCCTATCCTGTGTGATACTGTCTGCAGAGATATACACTGCTCAAAAAAATAAAGGGAACACAAAAATAACACATCCTAAATCTGAATTAATTAAATATTCTTCTGAAATACTTTGTTCTTTACATAGTTGAATGTGCTGACAACAAAATCACACAAAAATTTTAAAATGGAAATCTAATTTTTCAACCCATGGAGGTCTGGATTTGGAGTCACACTCAAAATTAAAGTGGAAAAACACACTACAGGCTGATCCAACTTTGATGTAATGTCCTTAAAACAAGTCAAAATGAGGCTCAGTAGTGTGTGTGGCCTCCACGTGCCTGTATGACCTCCCTACAACGCCTGTGCATGCTCCTGATGAGGTGGCGGACGGTCTCCTGAGGGATCTCCTCCCAGACCTGGACTAAAGCATCTACCAACTCCTGGACAGTCTGTGGTGCAACGTGACGTTGGTGGATAGAGCGAGACATGATGTCCCAGATGTGCTCAATTGGATTCAGGTCTGGGGAACGGGCGGGCCAGTCCATAGCATCAATGCCTTCGTCTTGCAGGAACTGCTGACACACTCCAGCCACATGAGGTCTAGCATTGTCTTGCATTAGGAGGAACCCAGGGCCAACCGCACCAGCATATGGTCTCACAAGGGGTCTGAGGATCTCATCTCGGTACCTAATGGCAGTCAGGCTACCTCTGGAGAGCACATGGAGGGCTGTGCTGCCCTCCAAAGAAATGCCACCCCACACCATTACTGACCCAATGCCAAACCTGTCATGCTGCAGGATGTTGCAGGCAGCAGAATGTTCTCCACGGCGTCTCCAGACTCTGTCAAGTCTGTCACATGTGCTCAGTGTGAACCTGCTTTCATCTGTGAAGAGCACAGGGCGAATTTGCCAATCTTGGTGTTCTCTGGCAAATGCCAACCGTCCTGCACGGTGTTGGGCTGTAAGCACAACCCCCACCTGTGGACGTCGGGCCCTCATATCACCCTCATGGAGTCTGTTTCTGACCGTTTGAGCAGACACATGCACATTTGTGGCCTGCTGGAGGTCATTTTGCAGGGCTCTGGCAGTGCTCCTCCTGTTCCTCCTTGCACAAAAGCGGAGGTAGCGGTCCTGCTGCTGGGTTGTTTCCCTCCTACGGCCTCCTCCACGTCTCCTGATGTACTTGATGTACTGGCCTGTCTCCTGGTAGCGCCTCCATGCTCTGGACACTACGCTGACAGACACAGCAAACCTTCTTGCCACAGCTCGCATTGATGTGCCATCCTGGATAAGCTGCACTACCTGAGCCACTTGTGTGGGTTGTAGACTCCGTCTCATGCTACCACTAGAGTGAAAGCACCACCAGCATTCAAAAGTGACCAAAACATCAGCCAGGAAGCATAGGAACTGAGAAGTGGTCTGTGGTCACCACCTGCAGAACCACTCCTTTATTAGGGGTGTCTTGCTAATTGCCTATAATTTCCACCTGTTGTCTATCCCATTTGCACAACAGCATGTGAAATTGATTGTCACTCAGTGTTGCTTCCTAAGTGGACAGTTTGATTTCACAGAAGTGTGATTGACTTGGAGTTACATTGTGTTGTTTAAGTGTTCCCTTTATTTTTTTGAGCAGTGTATATCTAATCCTATCCTGTGTGATACTGTCTGCTGAGCTGTGTATCTAATCCTATCCTGTGTGATACTGCCTGCTGAGCTGTATATCTAATCCTATCCTGTGTGATACTGCCTGTTGAGCTGTGTATATAATCCTACCCTGTGTGATACTGCCTGCTGAGCTGTGTATCTAATCCTATCATGTGTGATACTGTCTGTTGAGCTGTGCATCTAATCCTATCATGTGTGATATTGTCTGCTGTGTATCTAAGTCTATTGTGTGATACTGTCTGCCGAGCTTTGCATGTCGTCGTGTAGCCCTAGCCTAAAGCTGACTTATATCAGTGAAGGAAAATGGCTGGGTTGTTTTGTATTGGCTAATGCGGGTCATTTTTTGGGAATGTCTCAGGAACAGTACGTCCTAGAGAGCTGAGACCCAGTCTGAAACCTTCCCGGACACCTGATGTACCTGTGTGCCAAATTTGGTGAAGATCGGTCCAATCGTTTGGTCGCGCATAAAGAACGTCCAGACAGACGTTTAGACAGACAGACAGAAACTCATTTTTATAATATAAGAGATATATATATATATAAATAAATGCTTAGACTGATTCCCTCTGTGACCACATAACGTCCCCAGCAGTCGGTTCGTGGGTTGTCAATCGCATTCCAGGACAGCCAGGTCCAAGGCCCCTAGGGCTGCCATCTTTGTTCTTTTATTAGGCCCAAGTATTAATTAGGCCCTGCTTAAACATAAGTTAAATGTTCAAAAATATTTTCAAAAAAGGAAAAAAAAAAAAAAGGTCCCATTCAAATATGCTTTAAAAAAATATTGATTTATTTATCCTGCATGGCAGACTCTGTAAAAAAATAAAAATAATTTTCCCAATTACAAATTTTTTATCTAACCTCTCAAAAAACTTTATAAAAAGTGATGAGAAAGTTGTATGTTAGTGGTGAAAATTGGAATTCACCTCACAAATAACCAATTCCTCATACAGTTTCATCTACTGAAAAACAGACGTCTTGGAATGAGTCTAAACAAAATCAAAAGTAGTAAAAAAAAAAAGTATAGAACCTATAATCCCACTGCTCTGCAACATAAAGTTAACACCATTTGATTTTTTTTTACTTCTTTTTCTTTTAAATAATCTTTATTTTATTTAATACAAAAATACAATTATAGATACAAAACTTGTACAGATCAATTACATTGCTGAATCAATGACATCCACTCAGTAACTCAATAGTTAACATGTCATTTATACTGCAAGGTGCACACTGTAAAATTGAAAATACAAAAAGCCATAGTGGATTTGCTGTCCAGCCCCCCCCCCCCCCCAAAAAAAAAGAATCAAAGTTAAATAATAAATTACACGTCGATGGAAATATAAAATACAGTATTTATGGCTTTGAGAATGTGGAGCCTGTTACATGGCTTGGCTTTGCAGCTGAAGGCATCTGTGTTGGTCCCATGTTCATATGTGTCCTCATGCAAGAAAAATGGTGGCTTAATATACGTAAATAAGCCTCAAGTAACAGCAGGGGTGTTGCCGTTACACCTAGAGGCTCTGCTCTCTCCACTATGAGTGCCCTTTCCACTATGATTGACAGGGCCAGGCAGTGTAAACGTCATCACACTTGGCCCTGTCAAAGTGCAGAGGGCGCAGCTGTTGCAGAGAAAGTGGAGACTCTAGGTTTAACACCCCCATTGCTTCTTGAGGCTCACTTGCATATATTGAAGCTTAATTTTTCTCAGCAATGCGGGCACATATCAACATGGGACCAACACAAATGCCTTCAACTTCCTAATGCCCATACAGCTAATTTCATAGGTACAAATCTGGTGGCAGATACCCTTTAAAGGGGTTGTATACTGCTCCAGTTCTCTTGGCCAGGTTCTGTTTACTCGGCAGCAGTGGTGACGTAATGTCGACAACACGTGACTACTGTAGTCAATCACTGGCCTCATTAGGTGCACCGACAGAACGACACTGCTGCAGCCAGGTAAATAGAGCCAGGAGAACAGGGGCAGTTGCATGGGATCTGTTAGGTAAGTACTTACTATTTCTTTACTGCAGGCGGAGGGTTGTTTGGTTTCTCCTGAAACCAGAAAACCCCTTTAGGCTGGGTTCACACGGGTGTTGTGGGTGCGTTGCAGGAAAATGCATGATTTTTCCCCGCGAGTGCAAAGCGTTTTAATGCGTTTTGCACGCTCGTGAGAAAAATTGGCATGTTTGGTACCCAGACCCGAACCCAGACTTCTTCACAGAAGTTCGGGTTTGGGTTAGGTGTTGTGTAGATTTTATTATTTTCCCTTATAACATGGTTATAAGGGAAAATAATAGCATTCTTAATACAAAATGCTTAGTAAAATAAGGATGGAGGGGTTAAAAAAAATTAAAAAATTATTTAACTCACCTTAATCCACTTGTTCGCGCAGCCCGGCTTCTCTTCTTTCTTCTTCTTTGATGATCTGTGAGGAAAAGGACCTGTGGTGACATCACTGCGCTCATCACACGTGATGAGCGCAGTGTCGTCACCACAGGTCCTTTTCCTCAAAGAAGAAGAAAAAAGTGAAGTCGGGCTGTGCGAACAAGTGGATTAAGGTGAGTTAAATGTTTTTATTTTAACCCCTCCATCACTATTTTACTAAGCATTCTGTATGAAGAATGCTATTATTTTCCCTTATAACCATGTTATAAGGGAAAATAATAAAGGTCGGGTCCCCATCCCGATCATCGCCTAGCAACCATGCGTGAAATTCGCACCGCATCCGCACTTGCTTGCGGATGCTTGCGATTTTCACGCAGCCCCATTCACTTCTATGGGGCCTACGTTGCGTAAAAAACTCGATTTTCACGCAATGCACAAGTGATGCATGAAAATCACCGCTCATGTGCACAGCCCCATAGAAGGGAATGGGTCTGGATTCAGTGCGGGTGCAATGCGTTCACCTCACACATTGCACTCGCGCGGAAAACTCGCCTGTGTGAAAGGAGCCTTAGGGCCTAAAAATATCCGCATTCTTAGGCCTCATGCACACGACCGTGGTGTGTTTTGCGGTCTGCAAAACACGGATGGCGTCCATGCGCGTTCCGCTATTTGCGGAACGGTATGGACAGCCTTCATTATAAATGCAAAGCGCGGACAAGAATAGGGCATGTTATATTTTTTTAGCGGGACCATGGAACCAGTGGCGTAACTACCGGGGAAGCAGGGGAAGCGGCTGCTTCGGGGCGCCGCACCGGCAGCATGTGTGACAGTTTTCAAGTTAGTTAAATATGATCGATTCTTGTCTTAATGTTCAGGGCCCCTTCACAGCAGCAGCGGACCAGGCCCCCTCGCTAATGTGATCTAATATTACTGTCTCCTGATGTGTCTGGGATTCGAACAACCTCCTTGTACCATGTATCAGAGGCAAAGCATTTACCCACACAACCATAAGGGCGGCATTGCTACTGATTGAAAAAAATATGAGACTTCTACTGTTATAGCTGGCTAAGTGTACATCTATACACATGACAGCTGCCCCAACACACCCAGCACTGCTATATCTCTATATGACAGCTGTCCCAGCACACTCAGCTATGCTATATCTCTATATACATCAATAGTAGGCAAATTGACATCAATAGTAGGCAAATTAATGGAAACCCTATTAAAGGATAGGATTGTGGAACATCTAAAATCCCATGGATTGCAAGATGAAAAACAACATGGGTTTACTTCAGGGAGATCATGTCAAACAAATCTTATAGATTTTTTTGACTGGGTGAATAAAATAATAGACGGTGGAGGTGCAGTAGACATCGCATATCTAGATTTTAGTAAGGCTTTTGACACTGTCCCACATAGAAGACTTATCAATAAACTGCAGTCATTGAGCATGGACTCCCATATTGTTGAGTGGATTAGGCAGTGGCTGAGTGACAGACAACAGAGGGTTGTAGTCAATGGAGAACATTCAAAACAAGGTAATGTTACCAGTGGGGTTCCACAGGGATCTGTACTGGGACCGATTTTGTTTAATATCTTCATAAGTGATATTGCAAAAGGCCTCGCTGGTAAGGTTTGTCTTTTTGCTGATGACACAAAGATATGTAACAGGGTTGATGTTCCTGGAGGGAAACGCCAAATGGAAAAGGATTTAGGAAAACTAGAAGAATGGTCAGAACTCTGGAAACTGAAATTTAATGTGGATAAGTGCAAGATAATGCACCTGGGGCGTAAAAACCCAAGGGCAGAATATAGAATATTTGACACAGTCCTGACCTCAGTATCTGAGGAAAGGGATTTAGGAGTAATTATTTCAGAAGACTTAAAGGTGGGAAGACAATGTAATAGAGCAGCACGAAATGCCAGCAGAATGCTTGGATGTATAGGGAGAGGTATAAGCAGTAGAAAGAGTGAAGTGCTTATGCCGCTGTACAGAACACTGGTGAGACCTCACTTGGAGTATTGTGCGCAGTACTGGAGGCCATATCTCCAGAAGGATATAGATACTCTAGAGAGAGTTCAGAGAAGAGCTACTAAACTAGTACATGGATTGCAGGATAAAACTTACCAGGAAAGGTTAAAGGACCTTAATATGTATAGCTTGGAAGAAAGAAGAGACAGAGGGGATATGACAGAAACTTTTAAATACATAAAGGGAATCAACTCGGTAAAGGAAGAGAGCATATTTAAAAGAAGAAAAACTACCACAAGAGGACACAGTTTTAAATTAGAGGGGCAAAGGTTTAAAAGTAATATAAGGAAGTATTACTTTACTGAGAGAGTAGTGGATGCATGGAATAGCCTTCCTGCAGAAGTGGTAGCTGCAAATACAGTGAAGGGGTTTAAGCATGCATGGGATAGGCATAAGGCCATCCTTCATATAAGATAGGGCCGGGGGCTATCCATAGTATTCAGTATATTGGGCAGACTAGATGGGCCAAATGGTTCTTATCTGCCGACACATTCTATGTTTCTATGTTTCTATCTATATGATAGCTGCCCCAGCAAACCCAGCTCTGCTACATCTATACACATGACAGCTGCCCAAACATACCCAGTACTGCTACATCTATACACATGACAGCTGCCCCAGCACACTCAGCTTTGCTATATCTCTATATATCTATCTACTGTATAGCAATACTTAGAGATATATAGATGTAGCAGACCTGGGTGTGCGGGGGCAGCTGTCATATATAGAGATATAGTAGGCTGAGTGTGCGGGTGCAGCTGTCATGTGTATTAGATGTAGCAGAGCTGGGTGTGCTGGGGCAGCTATCATATATAGAGATATAGCAGAGGTGAGTGTGCTGGGACAGCTGCCATATAGAGATAAAGCAGTGCTGGGTGTGTTGGGGCAGCTGGGTGTGTTGTGTATAGATATTTTTTCAGTCAGCAGCAAGGCAGCTCTTATGGCCGTGTGGTTAGGTGCTTTGCCTTTGATACAGAAGGTCGTGGGTTCGAATCCCAGCAGAAACTTTTCTGAAATACAAGCACTGACTCCATATATGGACATACACGGCGGGACACAGGAAGAGGCTGCATCGCATCGCTGACATGGAGGTAAGTAGAAGTGTTTATTTATTTTTAATACCCGACTGTTACTGCCATGGGGAGAGCGGGAGGCAGTTGATATTCGCACATGGGACCTGGCACATGGGGGAAGGGTTGGCGCCTGATACTGGCACATGGGGGGGAGGCACCTGATACTGGCACATGGGGGGGAGGCACCTGATACTGGCACATGGGGGGGGAGAGGGGTTGGCTGGCACCTGATACTGGCACATGGGGGGGGAGAGGCACTTGATACTGCCACTTTTTTGGGGGGGGAGATGGCACTATGATACTGGGACATGGGGGGGAGAGGCACTTGATACTGTCACGTGGGGGGGGGTTGGCACTTGATACTTGAACATGGGTGGGTTTGGCACTATGATACTGGCACATGGGGGGGGGAGGCACTTGATACTGCCACTTTTCTGGGGGGGAGATGGCACTATGATACTGGGACATGGGGGGGGAGAGAGAGGCACTTGATACTGGCACATGGGGGGTTTGGCACTATAATACTGGCACATGGGGAGTGGGAAGGAGAGAAGCACTTGATACTGGCACATTGGGGGGATGGGAGATGGCACTATGATACTGGGACATGTGGGGGGGGGGGGGGGGAGAGGCACTTGATACTGGCACATGATGGGGGGGCATCTATGGGGACACTTACTGGCACATTATTGGGGGATATTATGGGGGACACTAGGCCGGCAGCCTATCAGAGGCCGGACACTGAGGGGCATCTACTTGGGCATTATATATGTGTCATTTTATACTGGTACATTATGGGGGGCACTAGCAGGAAGGGGGAGAGGAGCACTATGGGGGAATTTACTGGGGGCACTATATAGGGGTTTTTATACTGGGACATTATGGGGGCACTATGGGGACATTAGCTCAACTGGGGGCATTACAAGGGGGTATTTTTGCACTGTCACATTATAAGGAGAATTATTTCTACTGGGGGGGCATTATGGTGGGCTTTATTACTCCCCCATGGTATGAGCCCCTAGTAGCAGCACCAGCCTCTCCCTGCTCTGCTATTCCTCCTCCCCTTCTCCAAATCCTTATTATGAAATCTTTCTCATTAGGATAAAGCACAACATCAGCTCCGCCGAGCCCCCGGCCAAAGTGTGGAAGTGGTGTCCGAGATCCCCAAGGGCCAAGTCAAGTAACTGTAAGTTTTCATATGAAATATGTTTATGTTATACACATACAGTATAGCATACACTGTGCCACACAATATACAGTATACCGCTACACTGTGCCCCACAATATACAGTATACCGCTACACTGTGCCAAAGGAGTGGGGTTTACACAGGAGGAGGGAGGTGCGAAGCGCGCTGGGGGGGCCCTTACAAATATTTGCTGTGGGGCCCAGTCACTTCTAGTTATGCCCCTGCATGGAACGGAGCAACGGATGCAGACAGCACACGGAGTGCTGTCCGCATCTTTTGCGGTCCGATTGACGCAAACAACGGCCGTGTGCATGAGGCCTTAAGGTGTGAAGATGTGTGCTGCACGAAATTATGAATATACAAGGAATACTTTATAATATTTTATAACCATCTACAAAATTTTTATTTTTGCATGTTCTAAAAAAAAAAATAATGAATATGTAGATCTTATCATCGCAGACATGCTCACAGTTGTGAGTCAGGACTATTTAATGCACACAATTGTCAGCTACTGAACTGTTTAGTAATAAAATGGCACCTTGGAAGTGCTTTTTCATTTGTATTTTTTTTATTTTTTTTTATCACCACCTACTGCAAAATTAAGCCTGGTGACTCAACTCTAGAACTAAAACAGTTTTATGTTTATACCATCAAAGATAATGAGTGAAGTAGTTGCATATACATAGAAAAGGGAACATTTATGAAAAATACAGCCCATTAAAGTGCAGCATTCTAAAGAAATTCGATACAAGAGAATGCATATACTGTATAAAATGATTGTTGAGTAAAAGAATGTTAATAGTGAAACTGTGTTGTATGTAAAGGGCCTATGTCTGGATACAAGTCACTTCTCTATGCATGTCTCCAATGTTCCCTACGGCTATTTGTTCTTGTGTACACTATGGGTCTTGATTTTCTAAAGAAATGTGACAAAATCAAGATCTGATGCACCAAATCCATCCATACGTGCATGCTGTACAGAGATTTGGTAAGGTTCCCAGTTGGCAGGCCACATCTTGAGAACTGCCTTCATTCATAGGCTTTTGTATTCCTATTGGGCCTGATACAGATGGCCATACTTTATGTCTGTGTGTGAAATGCAACTGCACACGACAGCATGCTGATCCATAGAAGTAAATTCACACCTCCCTCACTCCATGCAGAGAAACTCGTGGCATAAAGATTTTGGTCCATGTCTCATGAACCTGGAGACCTTTGGAGACGCTTGTCTTCAACGTTCACCAGGTACGTTTCCTACATGGACATACAGTACTCTCTGCATATTAAAAATCATCCATGTGTTGTAGCTACGCAGATTATTTTTAAAGGGAATGTGTTGCCTTTAATGTTTCCTGCCTTTAATGTTTCCTATATTTTTCTAATTATGATAGATATGCTTTACAGCAGCCCCATGGTCCATAGACACAATGGTCAGGAGGGGACCTCATTGGGAAGTTTTCTAGGCATGCTCCGTGACCTGTGCAGAGGTCATCTCACAAGGTAGAACAGATAAACTGTGAATGGTGTTATCTATACAGAAGTGTTATCTGTCATTGAAATCCTGCCTATGAAGGAAAAAGATCTGTATACACCAAGAAGTGGCACCTACTGTATCATTAGGCTTAAGGTGGATTTAAGCCTGTATTACACCTGCCGATTTTTCGGCAGATGATCGCTAATGATGTTAGCGATCATCTTGCAGTGTAATACTGCAACCGATTGCCCGATGAATGAGCAAACACTCGTTCATCGGGCAATCCAAATCTTTTGACATGTTAAAAAATTATCGTTTCCAGGCGGCAGATCCTGGTGTCTAATCACGATCTGCTGCCGGCAAACCACTATACAGTATGGGGACGAGCGATGGCATAGCAATCGCTTCCCCCCCATGCTGTGGAGATCGCTGCATGTAATTGCACAATCATCTGCCACATCGGGCTGTTTAATACAGCCTTTATACGGAACGATGAGCAGCAGATTGCCGGGAAGGAAGCGTTCCTTCCCAACAGTTGGCTGCTCATTTAGTGGAGGTGAAGCATTGCATTTACATGCAGCGATCTCCTCCACAGTATGAGGACGAGGGATCGCTATAGGGATCGTTCATTCTCATACAGCTGCATTGTTTCTGGGCAGCCGATTGCTATTTAGACAGTACAATCGTTTGCCCAGAAATGATAATTTACTTGCCTGCATGAACGACTGGATTACCTGATAAGCAAGTGTTACATTGGCTGTACCTTTAGATGGGCAGATTGTCGGGAATTAGCATTTGCAAGAACGTTCGTGCCTGATTATCTAGCCGTCTAAATCCACTGTTAGTGGCCAATGCAAAAATTGCTGGATTTTTCTTATTAATATAGTGACCTGGAAAATTAATAATAACATCAAATATTCTTTAAACTGTGTTTAACATAAAAACGTGATTTAAACAATAGATCATTCTGATGGCACATTCCCTTAAATGTGGCTTCTGAATTATGGGCCTGTAAAGGTGGACCTATGCCTGGGGCTTCTTTCTATAAACTAAAACAAAGTCATGCTGTTTATGTTTGCTGCTTCTTTAAATATTTACTCTATAATCATTCAATCCTTACAGTTATTCCTTATTGTCTTATATCTTCTAGATTCTGGTGCAGGCATTCATTACATTCCACTAATGAACTCGTAACACTGCCAGGAATTTCTGTAATTTTTTAAAGGGATAAATACTAAGCTGAGACGAACGTTGCACATCAAGTAGGAACTGCATCAGGACCATTGCCAAGAGCATCTTATATATCTTTCAGTTCCACAATTTTCCGTCGTATTTGCTTTATGTCTTTCTGGAATTTTCTACCTTCTAGTTTCACTTTTGTCTCTTGGATTTGTTGAAGAGAATTCAGAGACTCCTGTATAGCCTGGAAACCTGTTACCGAAACCAAACATAAAAATAACATCAATTCCACCATTAAAGGAGTTGTTTGACAATAGTATAAAATAAACCAATACTCATCTTACTGATTCCAAATGCTTGACAGTCCCTGCTTCCTGTTCCCTCTCACACACAGGAGATGCCTACTGAGTCAATGACTGGCCAAGGCAGGTCACTGCTGCGACTAGTGATCGGCTGAGTGGGTATTTCTTGCATGCCAAGAGGAACCAGGAAGCAGAAACTGGTTATGGACCATGATGTGTCGTCAGTTACAGCTAGATTCCCTCGATGATTGCTTGGGCGCAGATTCTGGACACACACAATCAAAATGAAATATGCCATTCTGTGGCCAGTATACCTCACTGATGATGTACATTTACAACATTTTGCGTTAAAGTGTTAATATCTTACTCTCCATTAAAAATTATTTTCTATGTCTTACAGGTTTGGTGTTCAATTAAAAAGAAATGAGAAAAATGAGTAAAACGTAGCCCTTTGGAATGCTGCATTCTAAAAGGTCAAATTCTTTTTTTTGCAGGACACTTGGAGCTTTGTTATTATTTCAAATTGGAGTGGATATTAATTTTGTAGGTCTTGATTAGGGACTAATGTTCAGCAACAGAAAAAATAATATTTTACACATGTATTTGAGTGTATGTTTAAATGTTGTTGTTAAACACTTCAGAAAGAGTATTTACCCCAAAAATGAATCCTGTGATATCAAATATGTGTATGGTGGGTAACGTATGACGTCAAAGTGCCAAAAACCCTGTGTAAAGTGGTTACCTGAGCTACAGATATTGATGATGGAAGAGGAAGATGTAATTCCACTACACCACTGCTACAATGGACACAGCGCGCAGGTAAACAATAAAGCACCGCCGCACCTTCAAACAGCTGGGATTCCAGAAGTCAGACCCCTACCAATCTGGTATTGATGGCCTATCCTGAGGATAGGTCATCAATATCTGTTGCCCGGATAACCCCTTTAAGCTTTACATGGATCTCCCTCCCTTACTTTTCGACGCAACCTATTTACAAGGATGATAATGTTCCAATTACAGAATATTTTAAGTAAAGGGGAGGTGTGCACCTTTTTGGGGCGAGGTGCTTTATTTTTTAACTTTTAATTTTTTTCACGTTTTATTTATTTTATTCTCTAATATGAACTTTTCTGCATTTTACTGTATTTATAATTTTTTACTATGGGGGTGCAGGTTAGCAAGACACACATTATCTATGTGTTCCCTGCTGTCCCCAAACACAAATCACTAATCACAGTGATCTAATGGCAACAGTCCATAGATCACTGCTAGGTACGTGCAGATCACATCTACTCTGCAAGCTTAATTACAGATATCACAGCTTCCCAAGCAGAGCTTCCACATTCAGAATCATAAGGGGTCATTTACTATGCCCCTTTGTCACAAACTAGCGTAAAAACATCACAAACCGCTTTAAACTTTGTAAACGCCATTACAAGCTAATTTAGTCACAATTGGCGTTTCTTCTCCACCCTCGTCATTTTCTAAAATGGGTGAGGGGCCAATGGCCACGCACATTATCATTATTTCTTCCAGTTTTCTAGTGTAAATTATGACTGAAATTATGCCAGCTACAAACGGGCATAGATTTCACTACCGGATGATGAGCATAAATTAAGCCCATCCTCCTGTAGCGCATGGGGATATCAACAGCGGTGTTGATAAATCTCCCCCATAGTGGTCAATACAAGTTCTGTTTTCAGGGGTTTTGTGAGTCAGGGAACTGATTATTTCAGTTCCATGTTGGAGGGTACAGCATCAGGCTGTCAATATCACAGCCCAATCTTGCCATGTCATTTAGGCTGCTGTAAGCACAGCGACCATGCCATTAGCTTGTTAATTTACAGGTATGGTCAGGAAGGAGTTAAAAGTACCTGACCCAATCAGGTCCCAATGTTGGCACCTGGGCCAGTGGCTGTTAAAGTCATACCTGCCCCACCTAAAGCAGTAACCCTGCGATCACTGGGAGACCATATACTGCGGGTATGCAAATTAGCTCTGCAAGCTGCCGTATATTTCCGTGAAGCTGTTAGGATGAGGTTAAGTGCTCATTCAGATGACCATATATTTGTGTCCCCATCCATTCATTCCTTTCAATGGGGCCGAAAAAGATATGGACAGCACACGGCGGGCTGTCCACTTCCGTTCTGTTGAACCGCATAAAGACAGAACATGTCCTATTCTTGTCCGCAATTGCTAACAAAAATAAGCATTTGTATCATAGGGCTGAACTTTCCGTTCTGCAAAATGCAGAATGCACACAGCCATTACCCGTGTTTTGCGTATTCGCAATTTGTGGACCGCAAAACTGATACGGTCATCTAAATGAGCCCTAAAATGTACAGGGAGTGCAGAATTATTAGGCAAATGAGTATTTTGACCACATCATCCTCTTTATGCATGTTGTCTTACTCCAAGCTGTATAGGCTCGAAAGCCTACTACCAATTAAGCATATTAGGTGATGTGCATCTCTGTAATGAGAAGGGGTGTGGTCTAATGACATCAACACCCTATATCAGGTGTGCATAATTATTAGGCAACTTCCTTTCCTTTGGCAAAATGGGTCAAAAGAAGGACTTGACAGGCTCAGAAAAGTCAAAAATAGTGAGATATCTTGCAGAGGGATGCAGCACTCTTAAAATTGCAAAGCTTCTGAAGCGTGATCATCGAACAATCAAGCGTTTCATTCAAAATAGTCAACAGGGTCGCAAGAAGCGTGTGGAAAAACCAAGGCGCAAAATAACTGCCCATGAACTGAGAAAAGTCAAGCGTGCAGCTGCCAAGATGCCACTTGCCACCAGTTTGGCCATATTTCAGAGCTGCAACATCACTGGAGTGCCCAAAAGCACAAGGTGTGCAATACTCAGAGACATGGCCAAGGTAAGAAAGGCTGAAAGACGACCACCACTGAACAAGACACACAAGCTGAAACGTCAAGACTGGGCCAAGAAATATCTCAAGACTGATTTTTCTAACTTTTTATGGACTGATGAAATGAGAGTGAGTCTTGATGGGCCAGATGGATGGGCCCGTGGCTGGATTGGTAAAGGGCAGAGAGCTCCAGTCCGACTCAGACGCCAGCAAGGTGGAGGTGGAGTACTGGTTTGGGCTGGTATCATCAAAGATGAGCTTGTGGGGCCTTTTCGGGTTGAGGATGGAGTCAAGCTCAACTCCCAGTCCTACTGCCAGTTTCTGGAAGACACCTTCTTCAAGCAGTGGTACAGGAAGAAGTCTGCATCCTTCAAGAAAAACATGATTTTCATGCAGGACAATGCTCCATCACACGCGTCCAAGTACTCCACAGCGTGGCTGGCAAGAAAGGGTATAAAAGAAGAAAATCTAATGACATGGCCTCCTTGTTCACCTGATCTGAACCCCATTGAGAACCTGTGGTCCATCATCAAATGTGAGATTTACAAGGAGGGAAAACAGTACACCTCTCTGTACAGTGTCTGGGAGGCTGTGGTTGCTGCTGCACGCAATGTTGATGGTGAGCAGATCAAAACACTGATAGAATCCATGGATGGCAGGCTTTTGAGTGTCCTTGCAAAGAAAGGTGGCTATATTGGTCACTGATTTGTTTTTGTTTTGTTTTTGAATGTCAGAAATGTATATTTGTGAATGTTGAGATGTTATATTGGTTTCACTGGTAAAAATAAATAATTGAAATGGGTATATATTTGTTTTTTGTTAAGTTGCCTAATAATTATGCACAGTAATAGTCACCTGCACACACAGATATCCCCCTAAAATAGCTAAAACTAAAAACAAACTAAAAACTACTTCCAAAAATATTCAGCTTTGATATTAATGAGTTTTTTGGGTTCATTGAGAACATGGTTGTTGTTCAATAATAAAATTAATCCTCAAAAATACAACTTGCCTAATAATTCTGCACTCCCTGTACGTAATCCTCAGAACAACTACACCATTCTGTAATTTATCATTGTATCATCAATATTGGGAGTCAAAGATCCTGATCATTGATAACAAATTTGACACCCTTGACGTTATCTGGATTGTGCTAAATAACTTCTTAGAGTTGTCGGGACAGAATAAATACTGATTTATTTATTTTATATACTAGTTAAGAACCTGAACTTGAAACCCACAAAATCTTAACCCATATATCTGTACCTTGGTAGCTCCACATGCCAAGAGGTCTATGGTAGACACTTGAGAAGGGGATAAAGTTCCATGTATACATTATCAGCTGCATTGTATCTATATCACTAAAATACCTGCAAATCATCTCATGCAATTTAATATTATACAGTCGTGGCCAAAAGTTTTGAGAATGACACAAATATTTGTTTTCACAAAGTTTGCTGCTAAACTGCTTTTAGATCTTAGTTTCAGTTGTTTCTGTGATGTAGTGAAATATAATTACACGCACTTCATACGTTTCAAAGGCTTTTATCGACAATTACATGACATTTATGCAAAGAGTCAGTATTTGCAGTGTTGGCCCTTCTTTTTCAGGACCTCTGCAATTCGACTGGGCATGCTCTCAATCAACTTCTGGGCCAATTCCTGACTGATAGCAACCCATTCTTTCATAATCACTTTTTGGAGTTTGTCAGAATTAGTGGTTTTTTGTTTGTCCACCCGCCTCTTGAGGATTGACCACAAGTTCTCAATGGGATTAAGATCTGGGGAGTTTCCAGGCCATGGACCCAAAATGTCAACGTTTTGGTCCCCGAGCCACTTTGTTATTACTTTTGCCTTATGGCACGGTGCTCCATCGTGCTGGAAAATGCATTGTTCGTCACCAAACTGTTGTTGGATTGTTGGAAGAAGTTGCTGTTGGAGGGTGTTTTGGTGCCATTCTTTATTCATGGCTGTGTTTTTGGGCAAAATTGTGAGTGAGCCCACTCCCTTGGATGGGAAGCAACCCCACACATGAATGGTCTCAGGATGCTTTAGTGTTGGCATGACACAGGACTGATGGTAGCGCTCACCTTTTCTTCTCCGGACAAGCCTTTTTCCAGATGCCCCAAACAATCGGAAAGAGGCTTCATCAGAGAATATGACTTTGCCACACTCCTCAGCAGTCCATTCACCAAACTTTCTGCAGAAGATCAATCTGTCCCTGATGTTTTTTTGGGAGAGAAGTGGCTTCTTTGCTGCCCTTCTTGACACCAGGCCATCTTCCAAAAGTCTTGGCCTCACTGTGCGTGCAGATGCGCTCACACCTGCCTGCTGCCATTCCTGAGCAAGCTCTGCACTGGTGGCACTCCGATCCCGCAGCTGAATCCTCTTTAGGAGACGATCCTGGCGCTTGCTGTACTTTCTTGGACGCCCTGAAGCCTTCTTAACAAGAATTGAACCTCTTTCCTTGAAGTTCTTGATGATCCTATAAATTGTTGATTGAGGTGCAATCTTAGTATCCACAATATCCTTGCCTGTGAAGCCATTTTTATGCAACGCAATGATGGCTGCACGTGTTTCTTTGCAGGTCACCATGGTTAACAATGGAAGAACAATGATTTCAAGCATCACCCTCCTTTTAACATGTCAAGTCTGCCATTTTAACCCAATCAGCCTGACATAATGATCTCCAGCCTTGTGCTCATCAACATTCTCACCTGAGTTAACAAGACGATTACTGAAATGATCTCAGCAGGTCCTTTAATGACAGCAATGAAATGCAGTGGAAAGGTTTTTTTGGGATTAAGTTTATCTTCATGGCAAAGAAGGACTATGCAATTCATCTGATCACTCTTCATAACATTCTGGAGTATATGCAAATTGCTATTATAAAAACTTAAGAAGCAACTTTTCCGATTTCCAATATTTATGTAATTCTCAAAACTTTTGGCCACGACTGTACACAAAAAAAACTAGTAAATAAGATTGTGGTAAACTTTGAGAAAATTTACTAGAAATAAAAAAAACAAGGAGTGGACATGGCAAAACGCATAGGGGGTTGGGTTCAATACAAAACTAGAGTATTGAGGTGCCGTTTTTCTTTTTTGGGATCAGCAGGTGGGATGGGAGTTTTTTTAAATATTTATGATGAGTGTATGAAGACTAGTTTTTTTGTACTAACTTGTGGGAATTAATACATTACCTATGGTATTTACCGTAACTAGGTGCTAACAGAGTGCATAGCAGGTTAATCTAAAGGTCATCTATATAATAATTAGATATTCGGAACACTTAGGCCCCTTTCACACGAGCGAGTTTTCCGTGCGGGTGCAATGCGTGACATGAGCGCATAGCACCCACACTGAATCCTGACCTATTTATTTCAATGGGTCTGTGTACATGAGCGTTTTTTTCACTCATCAATTCTGCGTTGCGTGAAAAATGCAGCATGTTCTATATTCTGCATTTTTCATGCAGCCCTAGCCCCATAGAAGTGAATGGGGCTTCAGTGAAAAACGTGATAAAAAACTGAAGGTTTACAAATGACATCTCTTAGCAACCATCAGTGAAAAACGCATCGCACCTGCACTTGCTTGCGGATGGAATGCATTTTTCACGCACTCATTTAAATTATTCCCATAAACCTGGGTGGATTTTTTTTTAAATTAAATGATAATGTCCTTTCTTCCCCACCGTGTCTGTAAAATGTTGTCGTGGATCATGACTGAGCTGGAAACAGTTATACAAGACAAAGGACAATGACTTGCCTGCTCTATATTCACTTTTCATATTCTCAATCTCATCCCAGATTTGGCTTTCAAATTTTGAGATTCTGGCAGCCATTTTGTCCTCTGCGTGCTTCAGCTTGCTGAACTTGGCTTCCAGTCTTAGTGTGTGGTTGGTGTTGTCTACTTTCAGAGTCAGGTGATGTACATTCTCCTGTAGTCTCTTTTCTGTTGTGTCCTATGAAAACATAACCCTATTATCCACTGAGGACAAGTTGCTTCTTTCAAATGGAATACAGTAATGGTAACTACAGAACAGAGAAAAAACGCAATATTCAAACAGATTAGCTTTTCTCTTGGTCTACGATATCCAGGAATGATTAGCACAAGATGACCAGATTTGAAAAAATATATATATATTTGTTACTGGTCATCCTACGCGACTCATCTCAGGATATCTTAGCGCAAGAGAAAAGCTAAGGAAGGACACATCTGTACATAATGTCCCAATATAGAGAAAAAGGTGGCACAGCTGTAACTGCGGTCTTACTCAAACACCATAATCACCGACCGCATCGTCTTCAAAGTACCAACATTCTAGCGGTGCACAAGCACTCAAAGTAAATTACATAAGTTCATAACAGAAAGAGATGCAAAGAGCGACACTCACCAATGTTGTATTCAGATAGGCAGTCCTTTATTGTGTTACAAAAACATCTAAAATGGCAAGCAGGGGCAGTATGCATCAATCCCACACATGTTGGCGGCGACGGCCGTTTCGCACAGAACCGCTCTTCCTCAGGCCACTGACCACTGTACATAATACCCTGACAGAGGCAGACTGGCCATAGACTCTGCAGGGAAGTTTCCTGTTGGGCTATTGCCTCACGG
Organism: Bufo bufo; assembly: GCF_905171765.1. Classification (NCBI taxonomy): domain Eukaryota; kingdom Metazoa; phylum Chordata; class Amphibia; order Anura; family Bufonidae; genus Bufo; species Bufo bufo. The sequence continues at coordinate 142,929,077 of NC_053390.1, read as the reverse complement.
CCGCCAGTCAGAAACATAGAAACATAGAATGTGTCGGCAGATAAGAACCATTTGGCCCATCTAGTCTGCCCAATATATCTGAATCCTATTAATAGTCCCTGGCCCTATCTTAAATGAAGGATAGCCTTATGCCTATCCCATGCATGCTTAAACTCCTTCACTGTATTTGCAGCTACCACTTCTGCAGGAAGGCTATTCCATGCATCCACTACTCTCTCAGTAAAGTAATACTTCCTTATATTACTTTTAAACCTATGCCCCTCTAATTTAAAACTGTGTCCTCTTGTGGTAGTTTTTCTTCTTTTAAATATGCTCTCCTCCTTTACCGAGTTGATTCCCTTTATGTATTTAAAAGTTTCCATCATATCCCCTCTGTCTCTTCTTTCTTCCAAGCTATACATATTAAGGTCCTTTAACCTTTCCTGGTAAGTTTTATCCTGCAATCCATGTACTAGTTTAGTAGCTCTTCTCTGAACTCTCTCGAGAGTATCTATATCCTTCTGGAGATTTGGCCTCCAGTACTGTGCACAATACTCCAAGTGAGGTCTCACCAGTGTTCTGTACAGCGGCATAAGCACTTCACTCTTTCTACTGCTTATACCTCTCCCTATACATCCAAGCATTCTGCTGGCATTTCGTGCTGCCCTATTACATTGTCTTCCCACCTTTAAGTCTTCTGAAATAATTACTCCTAAATCCCTTTCCTCAGATACTGAGGTCAGAACTGTGTCAAATATTCTATATTCTGCCCTTGGGTTTTTACGCCCCAGGTGCATTATCTTGCACTTATCCACATTAAATTTCAGTTGCCAGAGTTCTGACCATTCTTCTAGTTTTCCTAAATCCTTTTCCATTTGGTGTTTCCCTCCAGGAACATCAACCCTGTTACATATCTTTGTGTCATCAGCAAAAAGACAAACCTTACCATCGAGGCCTTTTGCAATATCACTTATGAAGATATTAAACAAAATTGGTCCCAGTACAGATCCCTGTGGAACCCCACTGGTAACATGACCTTGTTTTGAATGTTCTCCATTGACTACAACCCTCTGCTGTCTGTCACTCAGCCACTGCCTAATCCACTCAACAATATGGGAGTCCATGCTCAATGACTGCAGTTTATTGATAAGTCTTCTATGTGGGACAGTGTCAAAAGCCTTACTAAAATCTAGATATGCGATGTCTACTGCACCTCCACGGTCTATTATTTTAGTCACCCAGTCAAAAAAAATCTATAAGATTTGTTTGACATGATCTCCCTGAAGTAAACTCATGTTGTTTTTCATCTTGCAATCCATGGGATTTTAGATGTTCCACAATCCTATCCTTTAATAGGGTTTCCATTAATTTGCCTGCTATTGATGTCAGACTCACTGGTCTATAGTTGCTCGATTCCTCCCTACTACCTTTCTTGTGAATGGGCACGACATTTGCCAATTTCCAATCTTCCGGGACGACTCCTGTTACTAATGATTGGTTAAATAAATCTGTTAATGGTTTTGCCAGCTCACCACTAAGCTCTTTTAATAATTTTGGGTGTATCTCATCAGGCCCCTGTGACTTATTTGTCTTCACTTTAGACAGCAAACTTAGAACATCTTCCTCTGTAAAGACACATGCATCAAACGATTTATTAGTCATCCTTTCTAGTGGAGGTCCTTCTCCTTCTTTTTCTTTTGTAAAAACTGAACAGAAGTATTCATTAAGGCAGTCGGCTAGCCCTTTATTCTCTTCTACATACCTTCCGTCCTTTGTTTTTAATTAAGTTATTCCTTGTTTTAATTTCCTTTTTTCATTTATATATCTGAAGAATGTCTTATCCCTTTTTTTCATAGACTGAGCTAGTTTTTCTTCTGCCTGCGCTTTAGAAGTTCTTATAACTTGCTTGGCCTCTTTCTGCCTAATCTTGTAGATTTCCTTATCTTCATTGCTCTGTTTTTTTTTTATAATTACAAAATGCTAGCTTTTTATTTTTAATGATTTGGGCCACTTCTGCTGAGTACCACAGTGGTCTCTTCCTTTTTTTGCTTTTACTGACAAGTCTAATGCAATTTTCTGTTGCCTTCAATAATGCACCTTTTAAGTAGTCCCATTTCTCCTGGACTCCATGTAATCCGTTCCAGTCTGATAAGGACTCATTTATGACTAATTTCATTTTTGAAAAGTCAGTTTTTCTAAAATCTAAAACTTTTGTTTTTGTGTGGTGGGACTCTTTCACAGTTCTTATATTAAACCACACTGACTGGTGATCACTAGATCCCAAGGTTTCGCCTACAATGACATCATATACCGAATCCCCATTTGTGAATACCAAATCCAAAATGGCCTCCCTCCGGGTTGGCTCCTCAACCACTTGTTGTAGAGATAACCCCAGTAGGGAAAGGTACATTATGATCTGATGCTCTCAACATTAATTAATGCAGAAGCATCAGGTTCTTATGCACCTGGCACCGGGCAGGTGCCCTTCTGAATTCAACTGTATCACTGCGACAGTGGTGGTATTTTGTGATGCACTGTGGTATTTGGTTCTGCTGGGGTGAAATTTTGTTATGCACTGTGGTATTTGGTTCTGCAGGGGAGGTATGTTGTGCTGCACTACAGTATTGTTTTCCTTGCTTGCTTGTGTTGCCCCGCCTTCTGTTAATTTGGACTCACCAACAACATGGGGCCACTTTTAGGTTTCCAGGACCACTTTAAGTTCCCAGTCCGCCCCTGTACTCTGATATGATCCTGGCATGTTGTTGCTAAAAACAACCACAGCAGCAGAGCTATATGGGGTGCAAAGGTAACGCTTGCATCAAGGCCCTGTTATATTAGGAGGCCAGACAAAGAATTTTTCCATCCGGGTGCTTTCCAACTGTAGAATGGACAGCATCTGGACTGAACACTTACCCAGGTCAATGGGACAATTCACATGGAATGGTTTTCCACACTGACCATCGCAGAGAAAATTACAGTATGCACCTTCCAGCTCAGATTTTTCTGTAAGACTAATTCACTATAGTGACTAGGGCTGCAACAAAAAACGGACAGCAAGCCGATGCCATCCATGTACGATCCATGTAAAAATACATCTGTGTTTACTGGCCAGAACATGGAGTTTAACATTGTTCATCTGAACACAGCCTAAGGCCACTTTCACACGGGCGAGTTTTCCACGCGGGTGCAAAGCGTGACGTGAACGCATTTCACCCGCACTGAATCCCAACCCATTCATTTCAATGGTGTTGTGTACATGAGCGATGTTTTTCACGCATCACTTGTGCGTTGCGTGAAAATCTCAGCATGTTCTATATTCTATGTTTTTCAAGCAACACAGTCCTCATAGAAGTGAATGGGGCTGCGTGAAAATCGCATTGCATCCGCAAGCAAGTGTAAATACAATGCGATTTTCACGGATGGTTGCTATGAAGATGATGTTAATAAATTGGGATGAGCCCCGGGACCCCATTAAAGTCCATTTACTTTATTATTTTCCGTTATAACATGGTTATAATGGAAAATAATAGCATTCTTGCTATTATTTGCTAAGTAAAATGTCCATTGAGGGTTAAAAAAATAATAAAAAAATTAGTCACCTCATCCACTTGATCGCGCAGCCGTTATCGTCTTCTTTCTTCTTCTTGCAGGACCTGCAAAAAGACCTTCTATCTTCATTCAGCAGGACCTGTGCTGACGTCACCGTGCTCACCAAGTAGTGAGCGCGATGACGTCAGTGCAGGTCCTTCTGCAATTATAGCTTGCATCATTCTCAAAGTGCAGCATTTCAAAGTGCACTAGAGATATTCAAGAGACTAACTTAGAGCTTTCCACTGTAGCAGAACTTCAGCTGTGTTTTTGGTGGCTACTCAGACACTTTGCTTCAAAACAGGTAAGAAATTTGTTGGACAGGTTTTTGCTATTGTCTGATTGCAAATGAGCATAGGGCCATTAAGGTGTTACATTTGTTGTTGGGTGAGGAGTTTTTGTGGCAGTGTGTGTGTATATATATATAGCAACATAGTATTAGCTTGCCTAATTATAGCTTGCATCATTCTCAAAGTGCAGCATTTCTAAGGCCTCTTTCACACGGGCGTTGCGGGAAAATGTGCGGGTGCGTTGCGGGAACACCCGCGATTTTTCCGCGCGAGTGCAAAACATTGTAATGCGTTTTGCACTCGCGTGAGAAAAATCACGCATGTTTGGTACCCAAACCCGAACTTCTTCACAGAAGTTCGGGCTTGGGTTAGGTGTTGTGTAGATGTCATTATTTTCCCTTATAACATGGTTATAAGGGAAAATAATAGCATTCTGAATACAGAATGCTTAGTAGGTGATCAATTGAGGGTTAAAAAAAAAAAAAAAATAATTAACTCACCTTCTCCTCTTGTTCGCGTAGTTCCCGGTCTCTACTTTACTTCTTTAATGATGAGCTGTGGGCTAAAGGACCTTTGGTGACGTCAGATCACATGCTCCAATCACATGGTCCATCACCAATTGTAAATCTGTGGTTTTGGATGTTGTATTGGTCCCTGAGAAAGAATATCCTCCTGGAAGGGTATTCTACATGGTTCTTCCAGTACCATTCGTTTCAGAGTCGAGAACCAGCTTCTTTTCGGTCAGTGAGGAGCTATTAGGATTACTGTTGTTGGTTCCCTCTGGATTTTCTGTATTACTCTGGGGATCACAGGAAAAGGTGGAAATGCATAAACAAGGTTGCATGTCCATCTTATTGACAGGGTGTCTACTGCCCATGGTTTGTCCCTGGGGTCTAAAGAGCAAAACTGAGGAGACCTGGGCATTCTTTCTGGACGCAAACAGGTCTATCTGTGGTAGTCCCCATCTGGAAGAGATTTCCTGAAAAAAAATTCTGCTTAAAGTCCATTCTCCTGGATGTAAGGTTTGTCGACTTAGGAAGTCCGACTCTAGATTTTCTGATCCCTTTAGGTGAACCAACGTTAAGGAGAGAACGTTTGACTCTACCCAAGAGAATATTTTTCTTACTACCTCTGCCAGAGGACTGGATCTTGTGCCGCCCTGTTGTTTTAGGTATGCGACTGCTGTGATATTGTCTGAAAGAATTTTCAGGTGTCTGTTTTTTATTTGGTAGAGGCCTGTTGTAAGAGCCATGAGGACTGCGTACAGTTCTCTGTAATTTGAAGACCTGTTCCTTATAATAACTGGCCAGTCCCCCTGGATGTAATAACTTCCTATCTTTGCGCCCCAACCCGAAGCGCTGGCGTCGGTCACTATTTGGACTTATGGTATCCTGAGCCAGTCTATGCCCTGAAGAAGTTTTTCTTCGTTTTTCCACCAGTTCAGGTCTATTTTAACTATCGGTGGGATGCTGATTATCCTGTCCAGGGATGATTGTTTCTTGTTCCAGTTTTTCAGTATCCAATTTTGCAAGGTTCTGGTGTGGGCCTGACTCCATGGAACTGAACAATGGAAGATGTTAGAGTACCCAGTAGGCTCATCGCCTTCCGGATGGAGCATCTGTGAGAGTTTTGGAACTTTGTTACTTTGTGTTTGAGGGATCTTATCTTGTCTTGTGGTAGATAAATCTTCTGATATAGAGAATCTAACTCTACGCCCAGAAACCTTATTCTTGTGGATGGGGCGAGTGTAGATTTCTTTAGATTTATCAACCAACCCAGCTCTGAAAGGGTGTCCATGAAATCTCTTATTACCCTGGAGGTTTCTTCTGTTGAACCTCCAATTATTAGAAATTCGTCCAGATAGGGGATGATATTTGATCCTTTTTCCCATAGAAACGCCACCATTTCCACCACCAGCTTGGTGAAGGTTCTTGGGGCTGATGAAATGCCGAATGGGAGTGCCACATACTGAAAATGGTAGAGGGAACCCCTGGGATCTCTTACCGCAAACCTTAAGTACTTTTGAGAGGCCTGATGGATTGGAATATGACAGAAGGAGTCTTTGAAATCTATCGACGCCAAAAAGGCGCCCTCTGGAATCAGGGGAATGGTAGAGGCAACTGATTCCATCTTGAACTTCCTGTACACGATTAACCTGTTTAAGGGTTTTAGATTTATTATTGTGCGGTAAGAATTGTCAGGTTTTTTGACTAAGAAAAGTCTTGAGTAAAACCCCTGTCCTACTTCGGTATGTGTTACTTTTATTATGACTCCTGATCTGGTTAGGTCCTGAACTCCCTGACAGATCTTTTCTTGAATTCCCTTGTTGTGGGTTGTAATTATGAATTTCTCTGGAGGGGCTGAATAAAATTCTATCTTGTATACCTGTGCTAAGATTTTTAGTGCCCAGGGATTTGATGTGATTAGTTCCCATCTTTCTAGAAAATTCTTCAACCTTCTTCCAACTCTGGCGTTATTGTTTGTTTTCCTGCTTGTTTTAGTGATTTAGGATGACCCCCCTACCTTTGCCTCCCTTACTGTAGCTCCAACGACCTGTCTTACCCTTCCCTCTATAGGGTCTAGACTTGGAAGAAAATGGACGAAAGGGTCTCTTTCTAGTTTCTTTTTCTTCCGGAAACCCCTTTTTTTTTTATTCGCAGCTTTTTCCAGTATTTTAGCTAACACTGGCCCAAATACAAATTCACCTGAGAAGGCAATTGAACATAATTTGGCCTTAGAGGCCTTGTCCCCCGACCAGGCTTTCATCCACAAGGCTCTTCTAGCTGCGTTAGACAAAGCTGCGTCTCAGCCAATGCGTCAGCCAAGAAAGCAGTTGCGGATTTTAATAGTGGGATAGAATTTATAATGTCTTCCCTGGGAGTTTTATTTTTTAAATGTTCATCTAATTCTGATAACCAGATGGCTACAGATGTGGCTGCAATATTAGTCTTGACGCCAAACATCGCTGCTTCCCAAGCTTTTCTTGGGAGGGAGTCTGCTTTGCATTCCATCGGATCACTTAACTGTGAAGAATCTTCAAACAGTAAGGCCGTCTTCTTAACTACCTTCGCTACCTGTCGATTTTGGGGATCTCATCAAATATCTTACATTTGGCTGGATCAAATCTTAATCTATTCCTGAATTCCTTTGATACCCCTAGTCTCTTTTCAGGTTCGATCCACTCATCTAGGATCATATCCATAATGTTTTCATTGATGGGAAATACTTTAGATTTTTTAGCTCGTAATCCCCAAATATTTCGGCCTGTACCGTACTTGGTTTGGGAGTATCCTTTATACCCATAGTGGACCTCATGGCTTTAAGTAACTCTTCCATCACATCAGAGAAGAAGTATTTCTTGTCATCTTCAACAATTTTGCCCTCAGACATAAGATCTTCCTCAAAACCTCATCTGGAGTTAGAGGCATCCTCGTCAATGTCCTCTGGCTCAGAGGAGGATTGAACTGATAATTTAGGTCTCTTAGGTGGCGGGATGGGACTAGGGGCTCTGAGCGAGGCCATGGAAGATTTGATCTCCTCCTGGATAAAAGCTTTCATCTCAGAAAAGATAGATGGTTGCTCTTCCTTCAGTACGTCCGATATGCAGACTTTACATAATTTCTTTTTGTAGTTATCCGGAAGTTTCTTGGCACAAGTAGCACACTTTAGAGGTCTGGATTTAGACTTTGTTTCTCTAGCTCCCTAAGGAACAGAGAAGAGCAACCAAATATCTTATAGTAAATCATAAATACACAATATAAAATTAATAAGACCATACTCCCCATAGGGGAACTCACGGGAGGTGCAGCCGGAGAGGGATCAGTGCTCTCCTGACAGGATGCTGGAGCTTCCAGTGTTTACATAGTGGTGGTGATGCTGTTTCAGAGCTGCATGAGCACCACTTTTAACTTTGCCGGCGTCGGATGTCATCCTTGTGTGCCGTAGCTCCGCCTCCCCCATTCAGAATTGCTGGTGTGAATGACACACGTGCCACACAGCACGCGCACGTCCCACGTGACTACCGGCATCCACAGTCTGCTTCCTGAATGCTGTGGAAGCCGTGTCGCGATAAGGATGCAGCGCAGGCCCCAGCATGAGCCAGAGCAAGCACCCCATGAGACCACGGCAGTCGGAGGTCTGCTTCCTACATGGAGTGGAAGGGACACCCAAACTGAAATGGAAGCGCAGACCCCAGCATGAGCCGGAGCAAGCGTCCATGTTTCCCCCAGTGCCCAGCCCTAGCCCCTGCCACGGGAGAGCAGCGGGGGAAGATGAAGGTAAAAAATTAAAAATCTTCACCTCCCACATGGAGGCCAATCTCTGCCTGCTGATCCCATAGGGACAGGAAAAACACTGAGGGTGAGAAGGGGTGGGGGCAATTTAACCTCTCTCTGTCTATTTCCTGCCCCACAGAGGTCAAGGGTTATCTCTCACTTGTGGCCGTCATGGTGGATGAGATGGAAATAGGGGGTGAAGTCTCCACAGAGATCAAGTATAAGGGAAAGATCTGCTCCTGTTTTGTGTTTAGAGCCGCACCTGGTTTTGGCTCAAAATCACTGATGGAAATCACTGACCGAACACTGACTGTATGAATAAGGCATGAGAGTGCTGCCACACGTTCAGGTTTTTTTATGAAGTATTTGAAGCAAAAATCTGGTGTGGACCATAAAAGGACAGAAACTATAAAAAAAAATAGACACTACTTCTCTATTATTTTCCAATCCACTTTTGGTTTTGACTTCAAAAATTGCATAAAAAAAACATGAATGTGTGGCAGCACCCTTAGGGCTCATGCACATGACCGTATGCCCTCCGAGACATACGGTCCGTGAGCGGGCCATATGTCCCGGAGCGGCATACAACATGCGCATGGGAGCGCATCAGGGCGCCATCGTGCGCTGTGCGCATCAGGGCGCCTGCGGGGCTATTGTCCCGTACTCATAATATCATATGAGTGCGGGACAATAGTAGGTCAATCTGTTGGTGGGTCTATTTTATGACATCAATTTTTTTTCTACATTAGCCCTTATTTTTTGCAGCTCTGCAGTATGAGTGTAAGCTGAACTGCACTAACGCGACATGGCCACTACACTTTGAATGTGTTTCTGGCTACATTTAATGTGGTAGTCCTGGCGCTGGGTTTGAAGGGAACAGCTAATCAGTGGAGGTCCAAGGTATCAGACCCCACCAAGCTGATATTGATGACCTATCCTGAGACTAGGTTAGGAGCCAGAAAACCCTTCAACAACCTGTAATGAGATCATGGCCATTTGGAGCTGCTGGGGAGGTATGTGGTATTCGCTGCTACTAAGGGATATTGGGGGAGATGCATTAAAACTGGTGCAAAGGAAAACTGCCTTATTAGCCCATAGCAACCAGATTCCAAAAATGTAAGGTTGAATCTGAATGGCGCTATCAGCCCCACAAATTCACTAACATTTACACCTGTTTCCAGTCATAAATTGTGTTGGAAATCTACTCTAGTCAGGGACTGGTGTAGATTTCACTCTGGGTGCACAGACTGCCGGAGGATGTGCATAAATAAAAGTGCATCCTCCAGCAGCACACAGGGGATCAAAGACTGGCGTAAATCTTTGATAAATGACCCCCACAGTTTCCTAATCTCCTTAATGGGACAGACATCAGCTACCGTTTACTCTTGGACTGACTTGAAGGGGTTGTTCACCTCTGGAGGATTTTACTGGAGACCCCTAGTGTGGCCAGACCCATGGTGGGCATCATACTTACCTGATCCATTAGTACCCCATGAGTGCTGTAGGTGTCCCTGCATAAACATCTACAATACCTTGGATAGGGGGCACTACAAAGTAACACCATGTCATTGTTTCCTATGGCTGGCTTTCCATATTCCTATTTAATAAATATCCTCCTTACTAAGGCGTGAACAACTCCTTTAAAACCAAGCCCTATGCGGAAGTTGCCTGCCACAACTGGGCACTCTGACGGAGATTTGTCAAAACTGGTGTGAAGGAAAACTGGCTTAGTTGCCCATAGCAACCACTCAGATTTCACCTTTAATTTTCCAAAGAAGCTCTGAAAAATGAAAGGTGGAATCTGGGTGGTTGCTATAGGCAACTAAGCCAGTTTTCCTTTACACCAGTTTTGATAAATCACCCCCAATGTGCTATCATGTCCTTTGTATAATAGGAGTGTTTCAAAATGACACTAGCAAAAAAAGCTTGTGCTGTGTGTCCTGTTTTCTCAGCAAAAAGCATAAAAAGCCGCAAAAGGGCAGAAAACTATAGGGAAGATTTATTAAAACTGTTGTAAGGAAAATTGGCTTAGTTGTCCCTAGCAACCAATCAGAGTCTGCTTTCAATTTTTCAAAGCTCCTTTGGAAAATGCAAGGTGGAATCTGATTGGTTGCTATGGACAACTAAGCCAGTTTTACTTTAGACCAGTCTTGATAAATCTTCCCCTATGTGTGAACCACACCCATAAATGTTCAACTACCAAGCTATACCATAGACCCAATCCATTGATGGTTGATAGATCACCCAAATCATTACAAAAGTAGCCTGTATACTACATATCCAGCTGCCCTGTACAGCTCTGTGAAATATGTTAGTCATGTCGATAGTATAATTCTATAAGGTCTAGGGCTCATGCACACCTCCTTTGCCCCGGCCATGCCTGTTCTGAGGCCCGAAATCCGGGAAATACGGTGCAGTACGGAACAGAGGCACGGATCGGAAGCCCAAGGGAGAACTACAGAGTGCTTCTGTGGGTTTTCAGTCTGTGTCTCCGCACCCGCAAATAAAATAGAGAATGCACTACTTTTTTGCTGTGCGGACCGTCGGATGTGCATCGCGGACCCCATTCGGACCCCTACGGTCAGTGACCATGCATTGCAGACCGCAATTTTCAGTCTGCAGCAGGGATCGGGCCAGCACATGAGCCCTGACTGTGCTAATAAACAATTTTAAATGATCCGTATACATAATTTTAATAAGTGCAAATATTTGCTTCAAAGAAAAAAATGTGAGTGGTATGTGATATACTACTCACCATCCTGTCTCTCAGAGCATTAATGAGTTGTTGTATGTGCTGGGTCTGCTCATCAGCTGTTCTTCCTAGCTGGGATTCAGCCCACTTTCGTTGATTTTGGATTTGTCCTTGAATCTCCTCTAGTAAGCCACCAAGTCTGAGAATAAACATTGTTAAACTTAGTTATTTGAAGAAAAAGCATTGAGCTCGAGGTTGTGCAGCTAAGATCTAAAGAAAAACATAGAGCTGGCTAGGAATATAAAGTCTGTGTAATGCAGGACAGGGAAGGTCCTCGAGAGCAGTGTTCCTCAACTCCAGTCCTTAGGAACAACCTGCTGGTCATGATTTGAGAATATCACACAGAATGAATACCTGTGGTACATCCTGATGCATTGGCAATAATTATATCACCTGCTCAATGATCAAAAAATCCTGAAAATATGACCAGCAGGTGGGCCCTGAGAACTGGAGTGGAGGAACACTGCTCTAGAGCTAGAGATTCTCTTTGTAATTGTTCTCTGGTCTGGCCAAGCGGTACGGATAGTGAACTGGAGACTCTATGGACTAAAAATTCCTAATAGGGTATAGCACTTCTAAACTGGACAACTCTTTTAAGACACTGGTGAGGATGCATTAACTCTCAAGTCAGTATGCATTAACTCTCAAGTCAGTACAAAGCATTTTGGGTTGAGATTTGTTAAAAAGTTCTCATTAACCTCTTAAGGATGTGTAACACCCCAGAGTTGTGTTACGAAACTCTTTTACACCGCTACAACCTGTTAAGGGCATTAACTTTGTCATCTAATGTAATTTTACATCACATCCTCACAAATGTGCATTCTAAGCCTTGTAAATGTATATTGCTGTAATTTCTATGTTCACCAGCAGGTGGCAGCAATGTGTTCAGCAAGGACTTATTGTCAGTTTAGTGTTTCTAAACTGGAATAGTTCATTCCACTTCAGCTCCCCTCTCTGTGAGCAATGTGGATTATTCCATATCCTGCCTCATGGGGAGAGAAGGAAGTTGAGTTAGTGTGCCAGCCACCCCTGCTAGGGGAAGGCTGTGCGTTTAGGAGCTCCCAGATATAGGGATCCAAAGACAGGATCTTGTCTCGGCTGAGACACTGATCATCATCCCTAGCCTGAGCCTTGCAGCCTCAGCTGGAAGAAAGCAAGCAGACCACTCCAGTTCCAGGAAGAAGCGTACCCTGAGAAAATAGCTGTGAGTACCGTCCAGAGACCCAGGAGAATCCATATTCCTCCTCAGCTAGTCAGTCCCCAGACATCAGAAGATAAAAAGCGCAGAAGCCAAATTCCTGCCACATTACAGAGCTAACAAGCAGACGTCCTTTTCCTGCAAAGCTCCAGGTACATGATAGAGCAGAAGATATTTTCCTGCCACACATTGCCAATACCTGCTGGGACCAAAGACTAATACTGTACCTTACTTGGATGAAAGCTACTACCAGTAAAGACAAGTTTGAACTTTACCAAAGGTCTGGATCTCAATTACTGCTGCAAATTCCTCTATTACTCCTACTAGCACCACACTCATTTTATTGCATGTGAGCCAGGATCCAGGAGTCCAGACGTACCCAGGTAGGAGACACCGTTGGACACTATTACCACTACCATACAGAGACATTACTCCACTCTGGCATCCCTAACCTGGTACGTGAGTTGCAACACTTAAAGGGCCCTGTGTAGTACCCTGCGCACGCTGCAATAGGCGTCACGAACAAAACTATAGACTACTATACCCATATCCCTGACCCACTGCATATTTGGCGTCCGTGTAACCATACCACGGTCAGCTCTATTGCAGATGCATCTTATTTTGGACTCAGGACACAGTGGCGGTCATTTACTAAGACCGCCAGTCTTAGATTCCCCCTTATGCTGCCATAAGATTGATAAATTAGGAGCACCTACCACAGTCCGTGCTCCTGGCACAAGACCTACTCCATACCATGGCTGGAGTAGTTTTTCGTCAACATTTATGCCTGCTTCCAGGCGTAAATGGTAGTAAATATGCTGGGGTCAAAATACAGATACAGCTGAAAGCTATGGTGAAGAAGGGAACCATCAGCTACATCCTCCATCATTCCCCAGCAAGTGCTGTCCCTCAGCAGCAGGCTCAATGCAATGACGTTATCGCGCCTGATGACCTGAGCAGAAGTGCGCACAGGCTCGGGATCATCCAGCCTTTGCGCTCTCCTGCTCAGCTCAACAGCCATGATGACTTACTACATTGTGTCTTGCTGCTGAGGTAAGCATGATGTGCTCCATTCATTAGGGAATGGGGCTAGATGAGTATCACTTTTTTTTTAATACTACAATGCTTCACTACTGTAAGGGGGGCACTAAGGGGCATAACTGTGGGGGCACTAAGTGGCCATGCTTACTGTGAGGGAGCACTAAGGGAGCATAACTACAGTACTGTGTGGGGGCTTCTGTTTCGTGGCAAGAGTTTATTAAAAGCAATGTAGGTCAAAAGAGCCACAATACCATAATGTAGTGAGACAACTGATTATTATTCATGATCCCTTGGGTATAAACAACATATCCAGTTTTATTTTTTTTATAAATTTTTTTACATCATTGTATCAATTCCATCTTAGCAAAATTATTTAGTAGGAACTAGGAAACATGGGGAACTCCAAGTTTTCTCCGTCTCCTTATACCACGTGACGTTTCAGGGGACTAACCCCCCTTACTCATGCGTACGGATGAAAGAAAGCCATAGTTTAAATAAGGCTACGAGCACACGACAGTGCTGTTTTTTTGCGGTACGCAAACCGCGGATCCGCAAAAATCGGAAGCCGCCCATGTGCCTTCCGCAATTTGCGGAACGGAACGGGTGGCCCATTGTAGACATGCCTATTCTTGTCCGCAAAACGTATGCAACGGATGCGGACAGCACACGGAGTGCTGTCCGCATCTTTTGCGGCCCCATTGAAGTGAATGGGTCCACATCCGAGCCGCAAAAACGGAGGCTCAGATGCGGACCGAAATAATGGTCGTGTGCATGAGCCCTAAGACATACATATGCCACATACAATTATTACAGAATGATACAAATTCTCACAACTAACATTAATACATCTAAAATCCAAATATTAAAACCAGTAGACCGAGAGTCATCACAAAACTGTGGCAAGAGAGTAATGAAATGTGTGCTAGGATGTCCTGTTCTGCTGTACACAGACAATCCCTTCAAATGGGCACTGTGTAATGCTTAATTTTTTCTGTGGGGGTGCTGTAGGGAAGTGAAACATATGAAGGGAGATTTATCAAGACCAGTGTTAGGCCTCCTGCACACTGTAGTGCTTCTGTAGTGTTCCATTCCGTGCTTCCGTTCCACATCTCCGGATTTATGGACCCATTCAAGTCAATGCGGAATGCACACGGAACGGTGCCAGTCTATTGCGGATCCACATATTCGGCAATGGCACACCTACGTTCATGTGCAGGAGGCCTTAATCCCTTAACCCATAATGCCATATATATATACACGGCGTTATGGGCCAGCGGGTGTATGGAGCGGGCCTCTGCAGTGACCCTGCTCCATACACGCCGTGTGCCATGATACCAAAAATGGTATCAATAAAAACTACAGTTCGTTATGCAAAAAACAAGCCCTCATACAGCTCTGTAGACCGAAATATATAAAAATTATGGCTATCAGAATATAGCGATGCAAAGAAAATTTAGATTTTTCTAAAGGTTTTTTTTTTTTTTTTAAAGTAGTAAAACAATAAAAAACTGTTCAAGTTTGGTATCGCCGCATTTTGAGCCGCAGAATAAGAACATCAGGTCATTTTTGGTGCATAGTTGTAATGTCAAAACCCAACTTGGTATATTAAATGGTGGCATTAAAAAAATGCATCTTGTCCCGCCAAAAATAAGCCCTCATATAGCTATGTGAACGGAAAAACAAAAAAAGTTATGGCTTTTGGAACATGAGGAGGAAAAATCAAAAATGTAAAAATGAAAATAGGCCAGGTCTTTAAAGGGTTAATATCCCCTGTGCTGCCGGAGGATGCATTTAATTTCTGGCTTATCGCTAGCCTCATCACAAATTAGGCACATCCGTAGATTTCTGTCTTCATTTACGCCAGAAAACTGGCATAAATGAAGACTGACCCACCCTCTCCACACCTAGTTTTCAGAAAGTGTCAAAGGGAGGCCTATGAACACCACTTGCGACTATATTTCGTCACAATGGCGTTTAAAAAGTCGCAAAAGATTGCTGGAATTTCCCACAGGGGGACATCTTGTAATCTGCGTATAATTGAAAGACATTTCTAATAAGCAGGGAAGTGACCAGGATACTGTAAAATTGGAAAGTTCTGCTTTTGTATTCTGTATTGATTGAGTGTCTAGTTTTATGCCAGGCTAGTCATTACATAGCCGCATCCCTGCATCGGGCTGCATTAATGTAATTAAAATACATACTTGAAATCTAGAAGCTGGATCTCATGGCGTTGTTCCCCCTGGGCACTCTTCACTTTGTTATTCTGTTCAGAAATAGAAGTTTCAATTTTTCCTATTAGCTGCATCACCTAATAGAAATTTAACAGAGAAGCCAGCACAATCAGTTTCCTGCATTAAAATATGCACTATTTACTCAAAGCACTCAAGAGAAAAAGAAAAGTTCCCGCAGCCAGATTATGCATCCACAGTTTGGCTGCCAAATTACACATGTTTCTATTCTAAACATTCAGAAACCCCTAACCTAAATCCCAATGCATCATTCAACTTGTCATACAACTGCATATTTGCTTTCTTCCAATGTATTTTTAGCAGTCATAAGTAATAAAAAATCTCATGTTGTACACTGTCATTTCTATCAACCCATGTTGTCCAACCAGTAGCTTGTGATTACACCTTGCTGCACTGACTGGGGATTCAAATTGCCATTATACAGCTTTGTAATTCCAGCAAACCGTTCTTGTTATTGGGGTGCAAGTGCTGTTTGATACAGCCATTAACAGGGTTTATTACAAGGAAATATTTATATGTTATTATTTTCTCCTTGTGCGGTGCAGTTATATGTTCTAAAGCATTTTTTTGGCTCAATAAATAGTGGAGAAAAAAGGGCTTATTAGCCGTTGTGTGGTGAAGTGAGGAAAATACAGTCCTTTTTGGCGTGTTTAGCTGGCAAAAAACTATATATTATTTGCCGTTCATCGGTGCAGTTATATGTTCTAAATCCTTTTGTGGAGTGTATAAGTGGAAAAAAGTAAGGGCCTATTTGCCATTCAGCGGTGCGGTTATATGTTCTAAATCCGTTTTTGGCGTGTATTAGTGGCACAAAAAAAGTATGCTGTTGTGTGGTGAAGTGAGAAAATTACATCCCTTTTTCGGCGTGTATTAGTGGCAAAAAATATATATTTGCTGTTTAGCGGTGCAGTTATATGTTCTAAAGCCCTTTTTTGCATGTACAGTTGTGTTCAAAATTATTCAACCCCCACTGAAATTGAGTGTTTTGGCCAGTTTGACATTGATTTTGATCATTTCAGTCATCTTGTTTACAATTAAATCAAAGAGGCACTTGTAAGTCAGACAAATATAACATAACATTTATAATGAAATAACCACAAATGTCTTTTCTGTGCTCACATCATTATCAGTTTTATTCAACCCCCAAGTGACATTCAATCTTAGTACTTTGTACAACATCCTTTTCCAGTTATAACAGCTTTTAAACGTGAAGCATAGCTTGACACAAGTGTCTTGCAGCGATCTACGGGTATCTTCGCCCATTCTTCATGGGCAAAAGCCTCCAGTTCAGTCACATTCTTAGGCTTGCGCGCTGCAACTGCTTTCTTTAAGTCCCACCAGAGGTTCTCAATCGGATTTAAGTCTGGGGACTGCGATGGCCACTTCAAAATGTTCCAGCCTTTAATCTGCAACCATGCTCTAGTGGACTTGGAGGTATGCTTGGGATCATTGTCCTGTTGAAAGGTCCAACGTCTCCCAAGCCTCAGGTTTGTGACGGACTGCATCACATTTTCATCCAATATCTCCTGGTACTGAAGAGAATTCATGGTACCTTGCGCACGCTGAAGCTTCCCTGTACCTGTAGAAGCAAAACAGCCCCAAAGCATGATTGACCCCCAGCCATGCTTCACAGTAGGCAAGGTGTTCTTTTCTTCATAGGCCTTGTTCTTCCTCCTCCAAACATAGCGTTGATCCATGGGCCCAAACAGTTCTAATTTTGTTTCATCAGTCCACAGAACACTATCCCAAAACTTTTGTGGTTTGTCCACATGACTTTTGGCATACTGCAGTCGACTCTTCTTATTCTTTGGAGACAGCAAAGGGGTGCGCCTGGGAGTTCTGGCATGGAGGCCTTCATTACGCAGTGTGCGGCTTATTGTCTGAGCTGAAACTTCAGTACCCACATCTGACAAATCTTTTTTCAGTTCCTCAGCAGTCACACGGGGACTTTTCTCCACTTTGCGCTTCAGGTAGCGCGCAGCAGTCAAAGTCAGCATCTTCTTTCTGCCACGACCAGGTAGCGTTTCAACAGTGCCCTTTGCCTTGAATTTGCGAATGATGCTTCCTATGGTGTCTCTTGGTATGTTTAACATCTTTGCAATCTTCTTATAGCCATTGCCCTTCCTGTGAAGAGAAATCACCTCTTCTCTTGTCTTCCTGGACCATTCTCTTGACTTCACCATGTTTGTAAACACATCAGTAAATGTCTAGAGTATCACAGTCCTTTTAAATCTGCCTAATTGGTGCTTATTATGCTTGATTGCTGCTCCTTGACATCCACAGGTGTTTTCAATACCTGATCGAAAACACTTGAATGAACCTCTGTTCTTAAGAGTGGTAGTCTTTAAAGGGGTTGAATAATTGTGTCAATGAAGAAATTACAAAAAAAACATTTAATACTGTATTACAAAAACAATTGATGTCATTTTAGTTGCATTTGGTTCTTTAAAAAGTCCTTGTAAGATTTCATTCTGAACACAATTACAAATGTACACTAAATTCCCTAAAACCCTTTACAGCATTGGGGGTTGAATAATTTTGAACACAACTGTATTAGTGGCACAAAAAAAGTATGCTGTTGTGTGGTGAAGTAAGAAAATTACAGCTCTTTTTGGCGTGTATTAGTGGCAAAAAAATATATATTATTTGCCGTTCAGCGGTGTAGATATGTTCTAAAGCCTTTTGTGGAGTGTATAAGTGGAAAAAAGTAGGGGGCCTATTTGCCATTCAGCGGTGCAGTTATATGTTCTAAAGCCCTTTTTGGAGTGTATTCGTGGCACAAAAAAAGTATTTGCCGTTCAGCGGTACAGTTATATGTTCTGAAGCCCTTTTTGGCATGTATTAGTGACAAAAAATATATATATTTGCCGTTCAGCGGTGCAGTTATATGTTCTAAAGCCCTTTTTGGCATGTATTAGTGACAAAAAATATATATATATGCCGTTCAGCGGTGCAGTTATATGTTCTAAAGCCCTTTTTGGTGTGCATTAGTGGCAAAAAAATATATATTTGCCGTTCAGCTGTGCAGTTATATGTTCTAAAACCTTTTGTGACGTGTATAAGTGGAAAAAAATAAGGACCTATTTGCCGTTCAGCAGTGCAGTTATATGTTCTAAAGCCTTCTTTGGCATGTATTAGTGGCAAAAAATGGGCTTATTAGGCATTGTGTGGTGAAGTGAGAAAATTACAGACTTTTTTGTGGTGATTTAATTTCCTTTTTATTTATTTATTTGATCTAACAGTATGTCAGACAGAGAAGTGCCAGGCCCTGCACAGTGGAGTGACAGTGGTCTAAATGTTTCTGGTGCAGGCACAGGTTGCAGCAGAGTAAGGGGGCGTGGCAGCAGGAGTCGCAGCGAGAGGCCTGTGCTCACGGTGTCATCTAGCGGTCGTTTCTTGACTAGCAACCCAGCGGTTCTTGAATGGTTGACTTGGTCATCCACTTCGTCCCAAGTGACATCAGACACCCCCAGTCAGATGCAACCCTTAGTTGGCATGGCCCCGGAGCAGGCCCTGTGTACTCACCTGTACTCAACCTGCCTCTGTCCTTTTCTGTTCCCTCAGCCAGAGAAGTATTATATGCTATACACCTAATAAAAATAGCTCCAACACATATGTACAGTATGCTGTGCCCAATCAGTTTCAATCTGACCACACCAAATAAACATGCACAACATAAAATAAGTCCAACAAAAGCTTTATTAGTACATATCAGAAAATTACATGAGTTAAAGTAGCAGTGGCATATATACACAGGAGACAGAGGAACCATACAGAAGGTCACATAGTGAGTATACAGACTCCTGAATCCATGATACTCGAGCTAGCATCTATCACACTTGGATATAGGGGGTGTGAAAGCACACCATATACACAATCCTACAGCTCCAGGTGGAGGTCAAGTGTTTAAAGGGTTTCTGTCACTAGAATTAACCCTATTAAACTAGCTGACATTAGCGATGTGCCAATGTCAGCTGAACCTAACTAGCCTATTCCTAATTTTATCTATGCCCCCGTTACTCCAGAAATTTAACTTTTATAATATGCTAATTAGCCTCTAGGTGCAGGGGGAACGTGCCCCTGCTCTTAGAGGCTCCGTTCTCAGTGGATTCCCTGAGGAAGCTACAAGCGAAACGTGCGTCGACGTTTGAACCATCTTGGTCGGTAATATTTATTATAATCAGCACTCCTTATATTGTCTATTTGATATTTATGGCACTAGGCACCTTAGATTGTTTTATCATTATCTACGTGATACCTGCTTTCATCTATTAAACACTTGACCTCCACATGGAGCTGTAGGATTGTGTATGTGGTGCGATTTCACACCCCCTATATCCAAGTGTGATAGAATATAATGGATTCATGAGTTTTTATACTCATTATGTGACCTTCTGTATGGTTCCTCTGTCTCCTGTGTATATATGCTGCTGCTATCTTAACTCTTGTAATTTTCTGATATGTACTACTAAAGCTTTTGTTGGACTTATTATATGTTGTGCATGTTTATCTGGTGTGAAGTATTATATGCTGTGGGCTCAGCTCCACTATACAGCGAGGACGAGCTACTAGAGGACAGTCAGCAGCTTCTGGGCCAGCCAAGATGTGGAGGAGACATCCGCCGCTTCCTCCTGTAGTGGGCAAGTAGTGATGAGGAGAGTGGCATGGGAGCTGGTGTTGCGAGCGATCAAGCTCCTGACCCAGAGACAATTGAGGAGGACATCAGTGACGTGCAGACAGTATTCAATGATGTAGCTGATCGCACTTGGGAGCCGGGTGAACTAGGGGCCTTCATCATCATCATCGTGAGAAGAGGGTGGCAGCTTGCCCGTGAGGCACCGCCGGAGCCAGTAAGTCGCTAGTGTTGCCAGGAGTCAGCTGTGGGAGGTCGGGAGCCAAATGTGCCCAGGGTAGACCACCCGCTTTGCAGGAGCCTACCTGCCTGGAAAGTAGTGGTGCAGGGGTTCACAGGAGCAGTGGCGGTTGCAGTCAGTCAGTGCGGAGTGTTGGGGGTAAAATCACCTACTCAGCATCGTGGCAGTTTTTGTTAAGCAGCCGGAGGAGGCGAACACGGCCATTTGTAGAATCTGTGTGCAGAAGGTAAAGCATGGCCAGGGTGCCAATGTTGGCACCAGGGCCTTGCGTCAACAAATGCAGCGTCACCATAAAGTGGCCTGGGAGAACCGTGGCTCCGATGTGGTGGTCCAGCCGGCCACAGCAACTGCTGCATCACCCAGTGGCACGCACCCAATTTCATGCAATCAAGCAGGGGCGTTGCTGGAGTCTTAAGAGATCCGGGGCACGAGGCCACGTGAAGACACGCCACCACCCCATGAAGCCACGCCCTCATCACCACCGGGGGGGGCTTTTACAGTAGTTATTAACCCCTTTCAGCAGTCCTCACTTCAGTGAATGGGGGACTGCTGAATAGGGTTAATAACTACAGTGAAGGGCCTAGCCGTCTGGGCAACCCCACAGATCATCCGTAACAATGTCATCCACAGATCCCCCTAAGTGTCATCCACAGATCCCCTCCCCACCCAGCGCCGCCTCCTAGCTAATTTATTCACTTCACTTGCCTCTGTGTAATCTCGTACAGGCGCACTGGCAGAGATATCGTCAAATGAGGTGCGCTGGAAGACGGCGCATGCACACTTTGCTCGACGATGCCTCTGCCAGTGCACCTGTGCGAGATTACACAGAGACAACTGAAGTGAATAAATTAGCTAGGAGGCGACGTTGGGCGGGGAGGGGATCTGTGGATGACAGAGGCAAGTGAAGTGAATAAATTACCTAGGGGGCGGCGCCGCGGGCCCTGCATTTGGGGCACTGGACAAAACATCTGGGGCTCCAGCCCCGAATGTTTTGACCTAACGACGCCCCTGCAGTCAAGGTTCCACCACCTCAGCCGAATGGAGCTGTCTGTCCTTCCCATCATCTGCTGGTCCTGATGCTCCTGCTTCTCCTCCTCCTACTCCTCATCAGTCATTCCATCAGCAAGTGATCACCGAAGCGATTGCCAAGAGACCACAGTATGCGTGCACTCATCCTACGGCGCAGAAGCTGAACGTGCTCCTGGCCAAGTTGCTGCTGCTGCAGTCTCTCCCTTTCCAAGTGGTGGACTCTGCACCTTTCAGAGAACTGATGGCTTGTGCTGAGCCTAGGTGGAGAGTCATAAGCTGTCATTTCTTTGCGAAAAAGGCAGTACCAGCCTGACACACATATGTAGAACAGAAGGTGGGCCAGTCCTTGAGCCTGTCGGTGTCTGCCAAAGTGGACGGCAGCGCCGACGTGTGGAGCTGTAACTACGGTCAATATATGGCCTAATGGGTAAATGTGGTTCCTGCCCAGCGACCCATTGGAATTCCACCCTCCATATGTTGGACCGACTGTATAAACAGAAAAAGGTGATAAACGATTTCTTGATGATACAGGCAGACAGAGGTACTCCCCTGTGTAACTTCGATGTTAGCCAGTGGCAGTTCATGCGTGACACCTGCCGTTTGCTTGTGCCCTTTGAGGAGGCCACTTTATTTGTCAGTCGCCAGGACTACGGGATGAACAACGTCATTCCACTGCTTCATGTCCTGGAAGAGATGCTGGTAAATCTGGCTGGTCAGGGGACTGGAGACGTGCCACCTAGATCTCACGGCCACATAAGCCCTGTGGGGCTGAACTGGAGGAGGAGGAGGACATTGGAGGACAAGCAATGTGTAGCGAAATGGGTGGTTTTTCTACACAGGTGACAGGAGAGGAGGAGCAGGAGCAGCCAGAGGAGCTACAGGGCGATGAGGAAGAGGAGGCAGAGGACCCAGACACACCGTGGCAGTATGCAGGAGAGGCAGGGAGTCCCTCCAAGTCACTTGCACAAATGGCCCGATGCATGCTCACTTGCTTATGTAGTGACAGCCGAATTGTCACCAGAGGGATGACTTCTGGCTCTCCCCCTTGTTGGACCCTCGCTACCGGTCCAAAATGGAGGCCTTTCTTATACCCGCTGGGAGGGAGGACAAACTGAATTACTATAGAAACATCCTATGTAGTAAGTTGGCCGCTGCCTATCTGCACCATCGTCCATCCTCTCGCAGGTCTGACTGGGGGGGCCCTCTGCGCTCACATTCCTCTGCCATGGCTGCTGTGGCAGGGTTGGGGGGTAGGAGCAGTTCCAGCTCCATCAGCAGCAACTTGAGTCTAGAGTCGCTGATGAGCAGCTTTCTTCACCTGCCTAGTGAAGAAACTACTCACCAGCAGCAGCAGTTAGACCTGGAGAAGGACCTGAACCAGCAGGTGGTGGAATACTTGGACAGCACCCTGCCACCCCACATTGAAGATCCACTGGACTACTGGGCAGCGAAACTGGATTTGTGGCTGCAACTGGCAGAGTTTGCCCTGGAAAAGCTGTCCTGCCCGGCCAGTAGTGTGGCATCAGAGCGGGTGTTTAGTGCGGCGGGGGCCATAGTTACCCCAAGAAGAACTCGCCTGTCCACCCAAAATGTGGAGAGACTGACCTTTGTCAAGATGAATCAGGCATGAATCAGACAGGATTTCCACCCACCAATGCCTGATGCATCAGACTAGATCATCCATGGTGCCTCACCAACACTTTGACAAAAGAGACCGATTTCTTCTGGCTTCCTGCCTCAGCTACTATTCTGATGCTGCCACCCGCCTAATGCCACACATCTGATGCCAAGTGCTCCTTCTTTCACCCACCATATTCAGCTGGTACTGGTATTACCACCCACCTCCTCACTCTGTCACCGGGTCACTCTGTGGTCTCCTGATGCTGCTGCCACCTCCACACTATGTCACCTTGCCACTCTGTGGTCTCCTGATGCTGATGCCATCTCGACACTATGTCCTCTTGCCACTCTGTGAACTCCTGATTCTGCTGCTACCTCAACACTATGTCACCTTGCCACTGTGGCCTCCTGATAATGCTGCTGCCATGTCCACACTCTATTATTGTGCCACTCTGTGATCTTCTCATGCTGCTGCTGCCACCTACACACTGTCATTGTGTCACCCTGTGGCCTCCTACTGATGCTACTGCTGTCACCACCTCCACACTGTCATTGTGCCACCCTGTGGCCTCCTCCTGATGCTGCTGCCACCTCCAGACTCTGTCATTGAGCCATTCTGTGGTCTCCTCATGCTGCTTCCACCTCACCACTATGTCATAGGGCCACTCTGTGGACTTCTCATGCTGTTCCCACCCTCCTCACTTCATGACTGGTCCACTATTTTGCCTTTCAGCCTGGCTGACATAATCATTTATTTGATCCTTCTTCTGATCTGTCAGAAGGAAGGAAAAATGAGACGCACAACAGATCCTGTCTATGTAACAGCTGTAAGGCCTGCCTGACATGGTCCCTATTTTGCATCAGAACTTGCTTATGATTTGGTAGCCAAAAGCAGAAGTGGGTACAAAACACAGAAGACATGCAAATATTCCATTCACGCGTCATCTCAGTGCATCTCGTTCTGTATCCCCTTGCGGATTCATTTAATTGATTTGGGACACGGTAGTACCATTATAGCCCATCTCGGCTGTCCCAGTTAACTCCGTTAGAAACATTACTGCCAACCATTTATACGCTATATGGCTTTACTTATTAGACATTGGAGGATGTTTAGATGGATTTCGAAGGGTTGATATCTACTATCCTAGTTTCTCAACTTGTGTTGCCATTCTGTCTAATACAAGTCTTCATCTAGCAGATCTACTTTGTTTGACATACTCTGGCTGACAGATAGATGGGATGTGGCATATTTCCCTTCTGTTAGTTGTTTAGCCCTGCCAGCAATTATGCATTTTAGGTGCCTGAAAATGTGCAGATGTCCATCCCAGAAAATGTCTTCATTTATATCCCTGGCCTGCCCTCTGATATGTACATCTTAATAGAACTACATCACGATATTTTATGTAATAGCTAGAAAACATTCACTTAATTAATAGGACATATTTCTTGTAAACTTAGTACATATGACGCTAGTGCAGCTGGAGTATCTATGCCATCTGTTTCACCCACTAATTATTTAGCTACTTTAATGCATAATTGTGTAATTTATTTTTTAACAATGCATTTTATAAAATGCTATGGACTCAATTGAAAGATTCAAGGGAGCAAAAGTGACATACGGTATATTAAGCTATAGCATATGATGCAATGTATATCTGCTGTGGACAATCCTATTTTGTTAGATGACTCACCCAAAAATAAGCTGTTACATGGTATCCTGCTGCTTAAAACTTACAGTGATCAACCATGATCCATGGGAGGGCTTGGCAAGAGCTAATCAATTTCCCTTCAGATTCATTGCACAAGAAATGATGCAGTTCACTGCACTGGGCTGTGTATAATGTAGAGACTTGTGGGGTCTTCCAGGATGAGAGCACTCTTTGTAGTTGCTCTCTCCTATGGATGATGAATAGATATCTTGCTGATGAGGGATCTCCCACTATAAACTCAGGATTCCCTAATAAGGTATTTGCAAATTGATATTCCAATGAAATAATCCCTTAAAGAGGATCTGTCACCATGTTCTTGGACTATTATCTGCCATAACCCCGCTGTCAATGTTTAAAGCTGCACTGAAATACATTGTCAGGACTGCTGTGCATGCGCGCAGGAGTCCTCTCCATTATGTTAGCACAACACAGCAGTCCGGAAAATTTGCTTTAAAGGGAACCTATAGCCTGGATTTTGTGTATAATAGAGCTGAGGACATGGGTTGCTAGATGGCCGCTAGCACATCCGCAATACCCAGTCCCCATAGCTCTGTGTGCTTTTATTGTGTAAAAAAAACATTTTGATCCCTATGCAAATTAACCTGAGATGTGTCCTGTACGTGAGATGAGTCCAGCGTGAAGAAGCCCAGCACTGCCCCGCATCCTCAGAATCTCCTCCTTGCTCCTCGACATCAGAAAGCTAGAGCGCCGTAATCTCGCGATAAGCGAGCTAGCGCATGCGCAGTGTCATCATAGTGTCGGCAGAGATGAAGGAGTCTATGTAGAGATGAGGAACACTGTGTGGAGCTTTGTGGATTAGTGTGGTAAGTTTAAATTGTATTCTAAAGTGAAGAGACAACCAAGGCAGTGACTGGCACAAGGCAGAGTGCTGTTCACTTTCCATAATTCAATCTCTCTACAGACACAATAAATAAAGAAATACACCACAATGGCAGTTAGTATTCTGTCTTTGTACCGTTAACAAAACCAGATCATGATAGGTAAAGTGACACAATTACTTGACTTGTAGCCTGCAGTCTTCTACCATAGAGGTCAGTGCTACAAGAGTTGTTAGCTCTTATAGTACTGAGCTCTATGGCTATTTTAGGAACAGTTACCCTCTGCTCTATGCCTGAGCAACCAGGTTGATTTGTTAGTTTCTGTTCTGATTTGGATTGATGCTTGCCTTTGACCTTCTGCCTGGATTTTGCATGAACGCTGCTTGCCCTGACTTTCTGTGTGATTGACTTCTAACCCGATCACCTGATTTTGCTACTACCAAGTGGTTCTACTCTATGTCATCCACTGCCCATGGACTCCGAACCAGAAGTGCTGCACTCCACCTGTGGCAACTTAGAAGATCCACTGTCCAGGTAGGCTCTGTGTCTTTACTACCATTCACTGCAATATGGCACATCTGTCTGAAAAAGCTTACAGTGGTACCACAGGGGATAACCAGGGATACACTAAAAGTGGTCTGGACCCCTCAACTATAATAGTCGATGAGGATAAAGGATCCTTAGCAATCACTATAATAATAATATGCAAATTGCAGATCCACAAAACATGGATACTGGCCGTGAACATTCCGCATTTTGCGGGACGGAACGTCCTGTCCATAATAGAACAGTCATATCCTTGTCCGTAATGCGGACAATAATAGGACATGTCCTATTTTTTTACGGAACGGCTATGCGGACATATGGACATGGAATGCACACAGTCATTTCCATTTTTTCCCCAAAAAAATTGGAACGGACACAGAAAAAAACCGTTTGTGTGCATGAGCCCTTAGTGTATTTCTTGTGCAGACCCTTCTGTGTCTGAACAGTCATTCCACCCCTGGGGACAACCCAAATTAAGTTCAAGTATTATAACTCATCCAGCACAGAATTATACGTGATATACAGACCGAAGACAAGCTGGTCGCTTTTACAGTGAGTCACATCCCTCTACTATGTAATATAAGGTAATGCTCATGAACTGGTAATAGTAAAATAAAAATAGGAGCTTTAAGATGTTCCTCGTTTAGAAAAATGATGCCAAGTTCAGCCCCCTCACTGTCTGTGGGAAGTGTCACCATGCAGCATGAGTCTTCAATGTCTAGGAATGCAGAATTTATGGACACTCTTGCAAGGAATAAGAAGCTTTGAAATTCCTGAAGCATATTCACTAAACAACAAATTAACTTGCAAATAAATGACACTAATGCTATTTAACTAACGTATGCATAAAATAGCAGAGCAATGAGGGCTGCTCTATGTTACAGAACTGTGTATTTGACTTAAAGAGGACCTTTCACCACTCCTGACATGCCTGTTTTAATAGCTTCATGCATTCCCCATGTATTAACACTTCTGGATGATCTATTTTTCTGACTCTATGTTGTGCCGTTCCTTTATTATTATTACTAGAAGTTATAAGTGAATTGCTAGCAGTCTGCAGTAAGGGTACAGAGGGATGTTAAACAGTTGGGGGTGGGAGGTGCCCCTGCACAGACTCACTGTATCTGATCAGTGCTGCCATTTTCAGACTGTGCAGGTACACCCCCCCCCCCCCCAACTTTTTACTACCCCTCTGTACCCTTACTGCAGACTGCTAGAAATTCATAACTTCTAGTAGAAATAATAAAGGAACGGCACAACATAGAATCAGAAGAATAGATGATCCATTCATTTTTATGCTATTGAGTAAGGGAGATCATCTTGTGGCACTCATATGGGGCCTCATGTATAGAAAACGACTGTAATCAAAAACTATTGATATCACCCATAGCAATATCTTAGATTTAAACTGGGCTGCTATGTTGTACCTCCTCCAGTCCAGGAAACGCAAACTAAAGATAAAATGGTAATAACATAAAGTGATATTTCATCCATTTATCGTGATGAATGTAAGAGAAAGCACTGCTCCCATGTAGAACTGGGGTCCTAGATATGGATCCAACCAATCTGCATAGGGTTCACATGTTCTTCTTGTGTTTGTGTAGGTTTCCTCAGGGTAGTCCAGTCTCCAATAAAACTTGAAAACCATACCGATAGGATAACGGGCTTCGAATAAAATTGGTCCTAGTGTCTGTGTGTGTATTGTTGATAGGGTAAGAAACAGGAAATACAGTAAATGAACTTCTTTCAATGATTTGATGGAAGATGCCCCATGTCTCTAACCTTAAAGTCGAGCTCCTTCATATGTGCCTCCAGTGCAGCACTTATATTGTGAAACTCTTTCTCCTGCGTATGCAGCTCCTTTTTAGTGGTTATTAGCTCTCCTGATAATTTTGTTATACTGGCATCACATCTGAAATTAAGGGAAAATAGGAATTGCATATTAGTATGTTTAGATGTAATCCCAATACATATATGCCACAAACCACTATCTGTTCTCTATCAGCTTCTGGTCTGCAGATCTGCATTATTTAGCCTAAGGGACAATAGGCTGAGAGTATTTCCTAACATATAAAGCACTGTTCAAAGGTTTTAGGCAGGTATGGAAAAATGCTGCATAGTAAGAATGCTTTCAGAAACAGAAGTGTTAATAGTTTAAATTTACATTTATTTTGCAGCAGCACAAGGACCCCAAACATACACCCAATGTCAGTAAGAACTATCTTCAATCTAAAAAGAACAAGGAGTCCTGGAAGAGACGATATGGCCTCCACAGAGCCCTGATCTCAACATCAAAGTCTGTTTGGGATTACATGACGAGACAGGAAGATCTGAACAAGCCTACATCCACAGCAGATCTGTGGTCAGTGCTCCAAGATGTTTGTTACAATTTCCCTGCCAATTTCCTTCAAAAACTGTGTGCAAGTGTACCCATAAGCACTGATGCTGTTCTGAAGGAAAAGGGTGGTCACACCGAATATTAATTTGATTTCTCTTGTTCGTTCTTGTTGTTTTTTGTTTATTGATCAAAGTAAACTATTAACAGTTTGTTACAATGTCGGAATGTGCGTGCCGCTGTCCTGCTCCACCTCCCCCGGTGGCCATGGGGCACCATATAACTCACCCAGATTCTTCTGTCTCAGCGGCCCAGAACAGCTTGTCCTCTGCTGATCACCAGCAGCAGGTCCGACTACCAGCATCCCACATGCCAAGTCCTCCTGGTCTGTCTCTTAGGCACTCACTCTTCAACTCTTGCCAGTGGGTGCAAACTAGTCTCCTCCAGCCAATGGATGGTCACCTTAGGGCATTTAAGGGGCCTTCCTCTAGGGGTGCCTGAGCTGTAGGTTATCGAGCTTGCGAGTTCCTGGTGAAGGTGTGCTGTTCCCTTTGTCTGCCCATGTACTGACCTTTGCCATGTTTACCGCTCTGTTTGCTGCCTGCCCTGACTAGTTTCACCGATTTGCACAGACTCTGCCTAGACCTCTGCCTGTTTTCAAACTCTGACCTCCGTGGATCAGCTGCCAACCACCCCAGGACTATTCTAAGAGGTAGCAGCCTGGTGGGTCCCCTTCAACGATTCTGGATCCCTGTGAAAACCAGGGACTGCCGGGATAACATCCTTAGGTCTAGCCTTAAGTCAAACCAGTGTGTTGGTGAAGTAGTTCCACACCCAATGCCCATAAGACAGTTCTATTTTTAAAAGCATTCTTACTTTGCAGCATTTTTCCCCCAGAAACTTTTGCACAGTACTTTACCTTAGATGGATGACTACTACGGATGCTACTGTAAATCCATACAATGATATACATTACTCATGAACTCCCATGTTAAAAAATGTACACTACACTGTATACTTTTTATATTTTGTATGGAATAGAACATCAGACTGTATTATGTCATACAGCTGGAAAAAAAAGGAATAGCAACATATATCAAAGGAAACACATTTTGTCATTGGCAGGTGAATTTGGGCATTAGGACTTGCACCTGGAATTATTCTAGAACATACAGCCCTGGAAATACATTGTGAATTCAGCCTTAAATGGGACTGTTGAACAGGACATAAGTGCAAAATGAGTGTACAAAAGAAGAGGCCTTCCCTGATCTGAACATGTCTATTGGTAATACATTGTGCTTGGTATGGACCATCGATACCATTAAAGTACTACATAATGCCACTTTAAATGGTGTTTTTCTGAGATAGGACAGTAATTATTCTGGTACAGTTTATCTGCAGTATAAAACTACTTTCCTTCCTGGCTGTACTTGATAAGAACTATCCAGCCTGACAATAATTTATGCAGTATTCTTATGTTAGGATAATGTGGTGTGTCAGCGGTTCCTGTGTCTGGCTCCTGATTCAACACTTAATTTAACAAAAACCTAGAACTTTAATCTCCCATCAAATTTTCACTTTAATATGCATATATGGGTATATGAGCACAGGGGTTAGCCAGGAGGTTAAATATGATAAAATAATAATATCAGACAATAATTGTAAAACCAGGTTTATATACCAGTGCAGTCACCTTACCAGAAAAGTGGTATGGTCTGCTAAAAACGTAATTGGGGACATATCGCTAAGATATACCCCCAATGTCTAATAGGTGTGGGTCCCACCTCTGGGACCCGCACCTATACTTAGTAAAGAACCCGCAAAGTGCCAGAGGGTGCACTGTTCATGCACAACCACCCTCCATTCATTTCTATGGGACTGCAGAACCTAGCCGAGTGCTGGCTTGGCTATTTCCGTAAGCCCTATAGAAGTGAATGGAGCAGTGGCAGCGCATACGCAGTGTGCTACCCATTCATTTCAATGGGACTTGCGAAAATACACAAGCACGCTGCTCGCCAATTTTTGGTATTCCCATAGAAATTTATGGAGGGTGACCTCTGGGACCCGCACCTATCAGACATTGAGGCCATATCCTAGTGATATGCCCCCAATGTCCAAGATTGGAATACCCCTTTAAGTACAAACTCTGACATGTCTTTGGTATATATTGTATAGCATAGCATATATAAACTAATTAGCCATAAGATTAAAATCATCTACCTAATACTCTGTAGGTCCTCCTCGTGCTGACACAGTGCTTAAAGGGGTTATCCCAAGAAAAATATTCTATAGTTTTCAAACTAACACCTTCATCTGAATACTTTTGTAATTGCATGTAATTTAAATTTCATATAGCCTCTGAATTATTCAAAAAATGTATCTGCATAGCTCCACTTGCTGTTTGTTATTTTTCTTATTTCTTTGTCCTGCTCAATGAGAAGGCCGCACATGCTCAGTTTCATCCTCCTACTGAGCTGTCATAGGGAGATAGCTGCAGCAGAAAAGACACTTCACTGATCTGTCAGCTTCATATACTGTAAATCTAGCAGAGTAATGGATGGGGAGATCTCTGGATCCATGTGAGGTACAGGTTTGGTTCAAGCTTTGTTAGAAAGTGATTGTCATGTACTATATGATGTCTGATTTTCATTTTTTACATTAGTCATGGGATAATCCCTCCAATGCTAAAGTTAGGCTTAAAGTATTGCATTTTTACTGTATGTTGAAATCCTAAAATATTAGGTTCCAAAAATATTGAAATCTTAAAATGTGCGTGTTGTATTGTGATAGCATAGACCTATATGAAATCTACTGCGCACACGAAATATGCATCAATAATACAGGCATCCTCAAACTATGGCCCTCCAGCTGTTGTAAAACTACAACTTCCACAATGCCCTGCTGTAGGCTGATACCTGTAGGCTGTTCGGGCATGCTGGGGGTTGTAGTTTTGCAACAGCTGGAGGGCCGCAGTTTGAGGATGCCTGCTGTAAGAGATGGATCAGAGGCAGTCAGTGCAGTGAAGGCAGTGTATCACCCTAGATGTCTAACAGCTAGCACGCTACCTGTATTTGCCCTACTCTGCCCTCCCTCTCAGTTCAGCTAGCTATCTCTGTCGATAGGTTGATCCTACACATTTTAAAAAGCTACTTTTTATCAGGGGTCAATGTGCTCAACAGTATTATGGCCAGAAGGCCACTTGTAAGCAACACATTGTAGCTCTGTGGACTAATGGTGCCGTCAAGGCATGGACTCCATAGGACCTCTGAAGGTGTCCAGCATTAACTTTTTTCAGCAATTTGTGCTACAGTAGCTCTTCAGTGGGATCGGACCAGATTGGCTTGTCATTAATCCCCACGATTATCAATAAGCCTTGGGTGCCCATGACCCTGTGTCCTTCTTTGGTCCACTTTTGGTAGGTACTAACCACAGCATACCAAAAATACCCCACAAGACCTGCTGTTTTGGAGATATTCTGACCCAGTCGTCTAGCCTTCACAATTTGGCCATTGTCAGATCCCTATGCTTGCCCACTTCTCCTCCTTCCAATGCATCAGTTTCATTCACTGACAAGTGCCATTGTCACAAGACAATGCTATTCACTTTTGCTGTCAGTTTAATGTTATGGATGATCAGTGTATAACTATATGTTCTGAACCGAAACAGAGGTGAGAATGAATTAAGAGGTTTGCTGAGACTTTTATACTGATGACCTATCCTCTGGATAGGTCATCAGTATCTGATCGATGGGGGTCCGACGTCTGGGACTCCTGCTGATCAGCTGTTTGAAAAGGCACCGACCCTCGCAGTAGTGATGCGGCCTTCTCTCCGGGGTCCATTGTACAGCGACTGGGCTTAGTATTGCACACAGCCCCATTCACTTCAATGGGGTTGGGCTGCACCTAGGCCATGTGAACGATGAATGCGACTTCACATGGTCTAGGCCAGGGATCAGCAACCTTCGGCACTCCAGCTGTTGTCAAACTACAACACCCAGTATGCTCCTTTCACTTCAGTGGGAGTTCAGAGAACATCCAAGCAAGTGTGCATGATGGGAGATGTAGTTTCACAACACCTGGAGTGCCGGAGTTTGCTGATCCCTGGTCTAGGCTAAGATGTGAGAAGGCCACGACACTCCTGCAAGCACCTATGCTTGTCAAACAGCTGATCAGTGGGCAGGGTCCCGGGTGTCACACCTCTACCGATCAGATACTGATGACCTATCCAGAGAAGAGGTCATCAGTATAAAAGTCCTGAAGAACTCCTTTAACCACTTCCCGCCACGCTAACGCCGAAAGGCGTCATCTCTGCGGCGCTCCCAGGTCACACTAACGCCGATTGGCGTCATCTCGCGTGAGCCGAGATTTCCTGTGAACGCGCGCACACAGGATCGGAAGGTAAGCGAGTGGCTCTCCAGCCTGCCAGCGGCGATCGTTCGATGGCAGGCTGGAGATGTGATTTTTTTAACCCCTAACAGGTATATTAGACGCTGTTTTGATAACAGCGTCTAATATACCTGCTACCTGGTCCTCTGGTGGTCCCTTTTGATTGGATCGACCACCAGAGGACACAGGTAGCTCAGCAATATGTAGCACCAAGCACCACACTACACTACACCCCCCCGTCACTTATTAACCCCTTATTAGCCCCTGATCACCCCTGATCACCCCATATAGACTCCCTGATCACCCCCCTGTCATTGATCACCCCCTGTCATTGATCACCCCCCTGTAAAGCTCTATTCAGACGTCCGCATGATTTTTACGGATCCACTGATAGATGGAGCCTTACAGGGGCGTGATCAATGACGGGGGTGATCACCCCATATAGACTCCCTGATCACCCCCTGTCATTGATCACCCCCCTGTAAGGCTGCATTCAGTTGTCCGTATGCTTTTTACGGATCCACGGATACATGGATCGGATCGCAAACACTACAGACGTCTGAATGGAGCCTTACAGGGGGGTGATCACCCCATATAGGACTCCTGATCATCCCCCTGTCATTGATCACCCCCTTGTAAGGCTCCATTCAGACGTCCGTATGATTTTTACGGATCCACTGATACATGGATCGGATCCGCAAAACACATACGGACATCTGAATGGAGCCTTATAGGGTGGGTGATCAATGACAGGGGGGTGATCACCCCCATATAGACTCCCTGATCACCCCCTGTCATTGATCACCCCCCTGTCATTGATCACCCCCCTGTAAGGCTCCATTCAGGACATTTTTTTTGCCCAAGTTAGCGGAAATTTATTTATTTTTCTTTACAAATTCTCATATTCCACTAACTTGTGTCAAAAATAAATCTCACATGAACTCACCATACCCCCTCACGGAATCCAAATGCGTAAATTTTTAGACATTTATATTCCAGACTCTCTTCTCACGCTTTAGGGCCCCTAGAATGCCAGGGCAGTATAAATACCCCACATGTGACCCATTTCGAAAGAAGAGACCCCAAGGTATTCGCTGAGGGGCATATTGAGTCCATGAAAGATTGAAATTTTTGTCCCAAGTTAGCGGAAAGGGAGACTTTGTGAGAAAAAAATAAAAAATCAATTTCCGCTAACTTGTGCCAAAAAAAAATTTTTTTTAGATGAACTCGCCATGCCCCTCATTCAATACCTTGGGTGTCTTCTTTCCCAAAATGGGGTCACATGTGGGGGTATTTATACTGCCTGGCATTTTAGGGGCCCTAAAGCGTGAGAAGAAGTCTGGGATCTAAATGTCTAAAAATGCCCTCATAAAAGGAATGTGGGCCCCTCTGGTATTGCCGTACTCAGGAGAAGTTGGGCAATGTGTTTTGGGGTGTCATTTTACATATACCCATGCTGGGTGAGATAAATATCTTGGTCAAATGCCAATTTTGTATAAAAAAATGGGGAAAAGTTGTCTTTTGCCAAGATATTTCTCTCACCAGCATGGGTATATGTAAAAAGAACCCCCAAAACACATTGCCCCAACTTCTCCTGAATACGGAGATACCAGATGTGTGACACTTTTTTGCAGCCTAGGTGGGCAAAGGGGCCCACATTCCAAAGAGCCCTTTCGGATTTCACAGGTCATTTACCTACTTACCACACATTAGGGCCCCTAGAATGCCAGGGCAGTATAAACTACCCCACAATGTGACCCCATTTTGGAAAGAAGACACCCCAAGGTATTTCGTGAGGGCATGGCGAGTTCCTAGAATTTTTTATTTTTTGTCACAAGTTAGCGGAAATGATGATTTTTTTTCTTACAAAGTCTCATATTTCACTAACTTGTGACAAAAAATAAAAACTTCCATGAACTCACTATGCCCATCACAAAATACCTTGGGGTGTCTTCTTTCCAAAATGGGGTCACTTGTGGGGTAGTTATACTGCCCTGGCATTTTAGGGGCCGAATGCGTGAGAAGTGGTTTGAAATCAAAATCTGTAAAAAATGCCCTGTGAAATCCGAAAGGTGCTCTTTGGAATGTGGGCCCCTTTGCCCACCTAGGCTGCAAAAAAGTGTCACACGTGTGGTATTGCCGTACTCAGGAGAAGTTGGGCAATGTGTTTTGGGGTGTCTTTTTACATATACCCATGCTGGGTGAGAGAAATATCTTGGCAAAAGACAACTTTTCCCATTTTTTTTATACAAAGTTGGCATTTGACCGAGATATTTATCTCACCCAGCATGGGTATATGTAAAATGACACCCCAAAACACATTGCCCAACTTCTCCTGAGTACGGCAATACCAGATGTGTGACACTTTTTTGCAGCCTAGGTGGGCAAAGGGGCCCACATTCCAAAGAGCACCTTTCGGATTTCACCGGCCATTTTTTACAGATTTTGATTTCAAACTACTTTGCACGCATTTGGGCCCCTAAATGCCAGGGCAGTATACTACCCCACAAGTGACCCCATTTTGGAAAGAAGACACCCCAAGGTATTTCGTGATGGGCATAGTGAGTTCATGGAAGTTTTTATTTTTTGTCACAAGTTAGTGGAATATGAGACTTTGTAAGAAAAAAAAAAAAATATAAAATCATCATTTCCGCCTAACTTGTGACAAAAATAAAAAATTCTAGGAACTCGCCATGCCCCTCACGGAATACCTTGGGGTGTCTTCTTTCCAAAATGGGGTCACTTGTGGGGTAGTATACTGCCCTGGCATTCTAGCGGCCCAAATGTGTGGTAAGTAGTTTGAAATCAAAATCTGTAAAAAATGGCCGGTGAAATCCGAAAGGTGCTCTTTGGAATGTGGCCCCTTTGCCCACCTAGGCTGCAAAAAGTGTCACACATGTGGTATCTCCGCTACTCAGGAGAAGTTGGGCAATGTGTTTTGGGGTGTCTTTTTACATATACCCATGCTGGGTGAGAGGAAATATCTTGGCAAAAGACAACTTTTCCCATTTTTTTATACAAAGTTGGCATTTGACCAAGATATTTATCTCACCCAGCATGGGTATATGATAAAATAACACCCCCAAAACACATGCCCAACTTCTCCTGAGTACGGAGATACCACATGTGTGACACTTTTTTGCAGCCTAGGTGGGCAAAGGGGCCCCTAGAATGCCAGGGCAGTATAACTACCCCACAAGTGACCCCATTTTGGAAAGAAGACACCCCAAGGTATTCGCTGATGGGCATAGTGAGTTTTTATTTTTTGTCACAAGCTAGTGGAATATGAGACTTTGTAAGAAAAAAAAAAATCATCATTTTCCGCTAACTTGTGACAAAAAATAAAAAGTTCTAAGAACTCACTATGCCCATCAGCGAATACCTTAGGGTGTCTACTTTCCAAAATGGGGTCATTTGTGGGGTGTTTGTACTGTCTGGCCATTGTAGAACCTCAGGAAACATGACAGGTGCTCAGAAAGTCAGAGCAGCTTCAAAAAGCGGAAATTCACATTTTTCTACCATAGTTTGTAAACGCTATAACTTTTACCCAAACCATTTTTTTTTTTACCCAAACATTTTTTTTTTATCAAAGACATGTAGAACAATAAATTTAGAGAAAAATTTATATATGGATGTCGTTTTTTTTTTTGCAAAATTTTACAACTGAAAGTGAAAAATGTCATTTTTTTTGCAAAAAAATCATTAAATTTCGATTAATAACAAAAAAAGTAAAAATGTCAGCAGCAATGAAATACCACCAAATGAAAACTCTATTAGTCAGAAGAAAAGGAGGTAAAATTCATTTGGGTGGTAAATTGCATGACCGAGCAATAAACCGCTAAAGTTGTGGAGTGCCGATTTGGAAAAAAGGGCCTGGTCACTAGGGGGGTATAAACCTGTGGTCCTTAAGTGGTTAAACTACTTATATCAGAAACTAATGTACAAAAGTCACCATTTTCTTGAAAATACCACATTTTGCATAAAATGTGTTACTTTTTGTGTTTTTTTTTTGCTGCTCCCGCTACATTCTGGAATAGTGGGTAGGGCTTAGCGGGAAGGGAGGGGAGGGCCTCCCGCAGCCCAACAGATTTGCTCCAGCCACTACACAGTGTACAGAGCGGTGCTGCTCTGGTGCCTTTTCTGGAGTGCAAAAAAAAGGGGATTAGTCAGCACATCCCAATGCGCAGGTGCATGCTGCCATGGCTAGAAACAGAGAAAAAAAGACAATGCAAGAGCATGTACAATAATGCCATAGACACAAAAAAAACATTCAAGTGCTAATGCTACGCTTATTTATAAAGTAAAATGCTTCGCAAATGCATTTTGTACAAAACCATTTGAGCCCGTCTGCCAAACGTCAAGGCGATCTCTGTAAGACGGGAACCTAACACTAAATACTACCTGTTATGCGCCATAATGGCCGCCATAAAGTTCAGGAAGTGTTGGATCCACATGCATGCTGGGTCCACTCTGCCTTTTACCATTTTTGGTGCCATAAAGGCCTCCATTACTTCCAGGGGATGCAGGTACCAACATGCATGACGAGCCCACTCCATACGTCTCCTGGCACCAGACGGCTTCCAATGAATGTAGTGAGAGCAGGCCACAGCTTTATACTGAAACTAATTAAAATCAGCCTATGGGGCAGACAGGCTAGTCTTGCTGGTGTGCCACACCTCCAGCGCTGTAAATCTGCAAAAAAAAGGGAGTTAGTCAGCACATCCCAATGCGCAGGTGCACGCTGCCATGGCTAGAAACAAAGAAAAAAGACAATGCAACAGCACTCTGTAAACCAGATAAAGAACAATAATGCTTATTTCTAAAGTGAGATGCTTGGCAAATGCATTTTGTACAAAACCATCCAAATGGTTTTGTACAAAATGCATTTGACAAGCATCTCACTTTAGAAATAAGCGTAGGATTAGCACTTGAATGTTTTTTGTTTCCATGGCATTATTGTACTTTATCTGGTTTGTAGAGTGCTGTTGCATTGTCTTTTTTCTTCTGGAGCGCAGCAGCCTGTTCCGACTGGTTAGTGTGGGTGCATGAAGTTAGACGTTCATCCTTTTGATATTATGCCCTACAGTATTCTAAGGAGAGATCATCAAGAGGTGCTCACCATAGTATACACTCCGCAGCTTTATTGAATATTTCAAAAGGTCGGACACAGGCACTGCACAAAGGGTCAGGCAACAGCCGTTTCACGCTCCTCGCGCTTTGTCAAGCCTACAATGATCCGGTGTGGGGGTGGGATATACCTCACTCCCTCTACCCCGATCACAAATTTATTTATTTATTTTTCTTACCTGAAGTTCCTACAAGAGTCCGTGGACCAGAGCACCACTGATTATCGCAATTTGTCTCGTGCTTCCAAGGGTCTATTAGACGGTATACACACCTGGCAGTGCCGGCTGCTTTTTTTTCTAAATGGACTTTATGCACTTGCAGAGATCATCAATAGTTCAGCCATGCTGAACTCTTTGTTCTCTTTCCGATATGAAAACACTGCAGCCACCACTAGGGGGAGCTCAGTGCAAACAGATTATTCCAGCTTCTATCTCAGCCTATTGTAACCGCTTAAATTCCAATGCACTGTGCTTTCCCTAATGGTGGCTTCAAGCAGCACCTGTTCCACTTTATCTGAAATCAGATAAAGTGAGAGAGGCCAGGTGTGACTTTTTTATTACAATTATTTTATTAACATTTCTTCCGCTTAATAAAAGCAACAAAAAAAACTAAATGAAATTCATCAGAAATCTGCATTACATGGAAGTGGTTGACGTACACGTACTAGGAAAGTGAATGGGGCAGAAGATTTGCTATGATGTCTGTGTACACCCCTGGGCACTGCTTCATCTGTTGTATCTTTATACAGGGTGGGCCATTTATATGGATACACCTTAATAAAATGGGAATGGTTGGTGATATTAACTTCCTGTTTGTGGCACATTAGTATATGTGAGGGGGGAAACTTTTCAAGATGGGTGGTGACCATGGCGGCCATTTTGAATACAACTTTTGTTTTTTAGAAAAGAAGATTTGTGAGACGCACAGGACTGAGGAAAAGTCAGGAGGAGGTGCTGCCAGTAAAGAGGATCCGCCCTTCCTCTAAAAGTGTATAAATAATGATAAAAAGTATACTGGGCACACTCGCTTATGCAGAATCATACATTTTATTTGTACATATATAAAATACAAACAATTGGTCTAAGAACACATATAAAATACAATCAAATTGGTCTATGTACACATTGGCACAATAAAACCATAAATGGGTAAAATGAAATAAATATATATCACCCTAGAATCACCAAATTTACTACAATAAATACAATAAATATAACCAGCCGTAATGAGACTGAAGGTGGAGGGTAATCAGTCCATGCAAAGCGAATAATCAGGATATCCCGACTGGTGGCTTGTGCTAGTTTAGTAACTAGCCTCGCAATGTCATAGAGGATTTACAGTCCTGACTCGTTGGAGGAGAGTAAAAGACTGTGGTTAGAGCAATTCACTTAGGTGAGTGTATTCGCGGCGTCCCGCTTATACTCACTGTACAGTGCGGTTCTTTATGCTGGTAAACTTGGAGACCAGGAACGCTCTCAGGTGCTCCTGTAGTGGCTGGATAGTGCTGTGACTTTCTTCCCGTGTCTTTACAGTCCTCTGGCTACCGCTCCGTAGTAGCAAAGAGCCGGCCAGCACTGGGACTCAAAGTTGCTTTCCCCACGTCGGCTGATCTGCGACACACTCCTGTGTATCCTCGTGTGTTGCGCTTGTAGCCGCCGGCGTGTCAGGGTTTGGTAAGACACGGAATCCTCAGTGGGTTTAAATTACCGCACAGCTTTTTATAACTCCAGCATATCCTTCTTTGAGATTACTCTGGGGGTCTCTTCACCAAACGCGTTTCGGGGTACTTGCAGTCTTTTACGCTCCTCCAACGAGTCAGGACTGTAAATCCTCTATGACATTGCGAGGCTAGTTACTAAACTAGAACAAGCCACTTCCTCAGTGGTAGTGACTCCCCCACAAGTGTCTGCTTTTATAGTGCCATACAAATTATAATTATTCAAACAGATGATGATCCTCCTTATTTTACTCAAAAGCTGATACGGAGTTGAAATCCATTCCATTCGGAGTTCAACCCAATTATCCACAGTAAAACTTAAGTTTCAGCTTGCATACTACTTAATAAACATTAATGTTCGCCAGTTCTTATATATAATATATTCCTGTATATGATTTTTATAATATTTAATCTATTTCATTTACTTTCCACCAAAAAATATATATATTTCGTTGACTTTATTTATTTTAAAATCCCTTGCGGTATCTGTGCGGTATTATTTTAATAATCGGGGGGTTATAGGTAGCAAATTAAATAGCGGTCATTCTTTTCTATCCCCTATCAGTTACATGTAACTACAATTTTATAAGTATAAAAATAAAATACACCAACAGTGGGATAGTCAGATGACCCTGGTCAATTCCCAGGGATTGGGGCGTTAACCCCCTAGTAACCAAATCTAATAGTGATTTCATATCACTTAATTTCATCTTCCATATCCCACTGTTAATACTTCCTGTGGGGACCATATACATCATTCCCAACGGAAAAAACTTTTTCATTTTTTTTTAAAATATATAATTTATAGGTTAATTTAATTTAACTAAAAACACTTCCATTCTTCTTCATCATTTAGAAACCAGGGTGGATTGAGTCTTCCCAAAATTTGGGGAATAAGATGTTAGGTGGAGGTCCCCCACGAAGGGCCGAACCCCCCAGGAAAGAGAAAAACCTGCAGGGGTTTTGCCGTCCACGGGGGACATCCACCAGTTTACAGAAATCTGAATAGCTCGAATTCCGCGTTCAATCCACCCGGCATCAATGTATTCAGTTCATATATTCGTTGGGACTCTAGTCTGGACATTTTACTTATGTGGTCCCCTCCCCTCCATCCTTTCTCTACCTCGTCAATTGCCGCAAATTTTATGCCTGTCGGGTTTTGATCATGCATCAATTTGAAATGCTTGGACAGTGTATGGGTTTCTAGGCCCTTTTTGATATTAGTAATATGTTCGGAGATACGTTTTTTTAGAAGTCTTTTCGTTCTCTCAACATATTGCCGTCCACCTGGGCACTCGATGATATATATGACATTGTCAGAATTGCATGTTAAAAAGTCCTTTATTATATGTTTATGCTTATTGACCGAGGATATGATTTCTTTTGTTTTCCGGGGAAAAGAGGTGATCCTGCAGTTCCCACATTTCCCGCATCTATGGAAACCCTCCATATTCAACCAATTTTGTAAGGAGATACTTCCTTTATCTCCTCTTTTTACTGTTGGGGCCACCCCTTTTCCCTAAGTTGGGAGCTTTAGTAAAGGTTATCCGAGGTTTTGCTGGAATTAGGGGGCCTATCGTTTTATCCTTTTGTAGTAAATTCCAATGCCTCCCTATTAT
This sequence comes from Bufo bufo, assembly GCF_905171765.1. Taxonomy (NCBI): domain Eukaryota; kingdom Metazoa; phylum Chordata; class Amphibia; order Anura; family Bufonidae; genus Bufo; species Bufo bufo. Next base: position 142,887,906 of record NC_053390.1, on the reverse strand, counting down.
CTTTTGGATCTTCCTATATTCGTCATTAAAGGGTAGGATAATCCTTATCTCTTCCTTTTCCCCATCTGAGTTCTTCCCCTTTTCTAAAAGGAAGTCTTCCCTTTTCATGTTTCTCACTTTGTTCAGGGATCCAGTTATTAATTCCTCTGGGTAATTTTTTTCTAAAAATGCCTTTTTCATCTTATTAGCCTCTTCTTCAAATTGATTTTCTAGTGTGCAATTCCGCTTTATTCTTTGGAACTGGCCTTGCGGTATATTTATCAACCAGCTAGGACAGCTGTTGTACAGTATGTAACTGTTTCTCATAGTGGGTTTCATAAAAGTACAACTTTTGACTACCCTCTCCTCTATAAAAGGTTTTAAATCTAAAAATTCTACCGTCTCATTGCTAATATTGTGGGTGAATTTCAAATTAAGATTGTTATGATTAATAGCCCCTAAAAAATTCTCCAAAGATTCTTTACCCGATTTCCAGATAAAGAGCACGTCATCTATATATCTTTGCCATAGCACCAGGTCCACCCCCAGTCGGGGGGTAATATTTTGTTCCTCCCAATCCGCCATAAATAAATTTGCATAACTGGGGGCTAACCTGGTGCCCATGGCTGTGCCCTGAGTTTGGAGATAAAAATCTGTTTCAAAGTTAAAATAATTATGTGTTAATATAAAATCTATGCTTTGTATTAAAAAATTAATCTGCTCCTCCTTTAGCCTTCCTTCTTGTTTTAGTTGGGACTCAATTGCTCGTTTTCCTTGCTCGTGATTAATAATTGTATACAAGGATTGGACATCCAATGTGCCCATCCACCAGTCCTCCTCGAATACCATATTTTCTACAGTTTTTATTATTTGTGTCGAATCTTTGGTGTATGAAGCAGTTTTTTTGACTGTCGGCTGTAATAGCACGTCAATATACTTAGAAAGATTGCACGTCAAGGACTCTATCCCTGAAACTATGGGGCGACCTGGTGGATTATTCATATCCTTGTGCACTTTCGGTATGCAATAGAATACCGGTATCCTGGGATATTTGTTCAGTATGAAATTGTATTCATTATCTGTCAGAATCCCTCTCACTTTGCCGTCTTCCACTAAGTCTGTTAGTCCCATCAAAAAGTCACTAGTTGGGTCTTTCGTTAATTTCTTATATGTATCCTCGTCTGATAATTGTCTATAACATTCCTGTTTGTATCTTTCTACGTCTTGTACGACTATTGCCCCCCCTTTGTCGGCTGGGCGGATGATAATCCTATTGTCTTTCTGTAGTTGTTTTAGGGTACCAATTTCTCACTTCGTTAAATTCTTGCGTCTGTATTTGTTAGTATCTTTAATTTTTCGTAGGTCGTTCTCCACACTTTCTTTGAATGTCGCCATTTCATGGCTGATTTCGTTCCTCGGGTATTTTTTGGAACGATTTTTGAGTTTAGTATGTGTATATTTCTCCCTCTGGCTATTATTCTTTAGTTCTTTTTCGATCGGGTTTTTCACGAAAAAATTTTTAAAGCATAGCCGCCGTATGAATTTCTCTATCCCTATGAAGGTAGAGAATTTATTAAGTTTTTCAGTCGGGGCAAATTTTAAGCCTTTATTCAAGAGGTGTTTTTGGACATTAGTTAATGGAATTGAGCTCAAGTTAATAATAGAATCATTAGTCACTTCTGACTCTACTACCTGTGGTGTCTTTCCCTTCCTCCTTCCTCTACGTACCTTCCCCTTTTCTCGTTGTGATATCTCGTGTTGTGATTGTATTGGTTGTGTGATTGTCGATATTTCCCTATGTGCTGTGTGTTGGAGTCCTGTTGCTCCCTGTGCACTTGTGGCCTGTCTCTCAGGTTGTACTGGTGATCTATCTGTGGTTTGTGATAAGGTTTCTGTGTTGCCCTTGGGGGTGATAGTGGCCTGGTCCGTATACGGTGGTGCGGTGGGGTCCAATCTAAAAAAGATTCCCTTTCATCGAAAATTTCGAATCTATTATAGATCGGTATATTAAAATTACTGTGCCTATTCGTGTCATTAGTGTGGTTATCCCGTGAGTTAGTGCTACTACCTATCTGCTCATCTTCCCTAATGTCCTCTACTCTTTCCCTCTCCGCACGTTGTGCTCCCCTATATTTCTTGTCTTTTTTGTTTTGAATAAAGAACATTTTCTTTATTTTTTTCTCCATAATCTCCCGTTCCATCTTATCCAGATTGCTACATAATCTAGTTTGTAGCATGTTCAATTCCTCCGTTTTGGGGAATTTATCAGTAGTAATTTTTATATCCGCAATTTTTTTAGTGGTTTCTTCTAAAATTACGGTACGTCTTTTAATGATCAGTCTGGTTAAGGCTACCGATTGTTCATATAGTAAGTTGTCCCATTCTAGGTCAAAATCAACACTACATAGGTCCTGAGCTGGAGTTTTACTGTATGATAAGCCTTTGGGGATCTGATTCACTTCTATACATCTCGTAAGGGTTTTAATCTCCCATTTCTGTTTAAGTTGTCGTTTCAGGAGCCCCTCTAATTCCCTAAAGATTTTGCCCATACTAATTTCCTCTATATTTTCACAGATGTCATTTGTTTCAAAGATAAAAGTTATCAACCTTTTGGTTTTTAGATTCTACATGATTCCACATATCCATAGTTCTCAACAGTCCGTGCAGTCACCAGGACGAATTGGTAAATACAGAAAAGAAGATTTGTGAGACGCACAGGACTGAGGAAAAGTCAGGAGGAGGTGCTGCCAGTAAAGAGGATCCGCCCTTCCTCTAAAAGTGTATAAATAATGATAAAAAGTATACTGGGCACACTCGCTTATGCAGAATCATACATTTTATTTGTACATATATAAAATACAATCAATTGGTCTAAGAACACATATAAAATACAATCAAATTGGTCTATGTACGCATTGGCACAATAAAACCATAAATGGGTAAAATGAAATAAATATATATCACCCTAGAATCACCAAATTTACTACAATAAATACAATAAATATAACCAGCCGTAATGAGACTGAAGGTGGAGGGTAATCAGTCCATGCAAAGCGAATAATCAGGATATCCCGACTGGTGGCTTGTGCTAGTTTAGTAACTAGCCTCGCAATGTCATAGAGGATTTACAGTCCTGACTCGTTGGAGGAGAGTAAAAGACTGCAAGTACCCCGAAACGTGTTTGGTGAAGAGACCCCCAGAGTAATCTCAAAGAAGGATATGCTGGAGTTATAAAAAGCTGTGCGGTAATTTAAACCCAATGAGGATTCCGTGTCTTACCAAACCCTGACACGCCGGCGGCTACAAGCGCAACACACGAGGATACACAGGAGTGTGTCGCAGATCAGCCGACGTGGGGAAAGCAACTTTGAGTCCCAGTGCTGGCCGGCTCTTTGCTACTACGGAGCGGTAGCCAGAGGACTGTAAAGACACGGGAAGAAAGTCACAGCACTATCCAGCCACTACAGGAGCACCTGAGAGCGTTCCTGGTCTCCAAGTTTACCAGCATAAAGAACCGCACTGCACAGTGAGTATAAGTGGGACGCCGCGAATACACTCACCTAAGTGAATTGCTCTAACCACAGTCTTTTACTCTCCTCCAACGAGTCAGGACTGTAAATCCTCTATGACATTGCGAGGCTAGTTACTAAACTAGCACAAGCCACCAGTCGGGATATCCTGATTATTCGCTTTGCATGGACTGATTACCCTCCACCTTCAGTCTCATTACGGCTGGTTATATTTATTGTATTTATTGTAGTAAATTTGGTGATTCTAGGGTGATATATATTTATTTCATTTTACCCATTTATGGTTTTATTGTGCCAATGCGTACATAGACCAATTTGATTGTATTTTATATGTGTTCTTAGACCAATTGATTGTATTTTATATATGTACAAATAAAATGTATGATTCTGCATAAGCGAGTGTGCCCAGTATACTTTTTAACTTTTGTTTTTTCAATAGGAAGAGGGTCATGTGACACAAACTTATTGGGAATTTCACAAGAAAAACAATGGTGTGCTTGGTTTTAACGTAACTTTATTCTTTCATGAGTTATTTCCAAGTTTCTGACCACTTATAAAATGTGTTTAATGTGCTGCCCATTGTGTTGGATTGTCAATGCAACCCTCTTCTCCCACTCTTCACACACTGATAGCAACACCGCAGGGGAAATGCTAGCACAGGCTTCCAGTATCCGTAGTTTCAGGTGCTGCACATCTCGTATCTTCACAGCATAGACAATTGCCTTCAGATAACCCCAAAGATAAAAGTCACATATACTAATGTGCCACAAACAGGAAGTTAATATCACCAACCATTCCCATTTTATTAAGGTGTATCCATATAAATGGCCCACCCTGTACATCACCCTTCATGTTCTAAAAATATATTCTGTTCTGCATATAAAAATAGCCTGTTCTAGAAGATATCTTAAAGTTATTTAATTACTTCCGAAATTATAGACACTGACCTGGCCACACGACCTCGCAGATCACCAATTCCAGCTAGGTGTTTCCTGTCCAAGCTTTGTACTGCGAAGCTTGTTCCTGAGCTGACTGTATCTCTAGTTCTTATCTCATTTTCCAAAACCTGCAACAATAAGAAGAGGCATAAATCTCCTGAGAACATTCATTTAGCAGCTATTACCACTCTCAACATTATTACACTGCATTCAATAAGCTGTTATGAGAAAACAAACGTTTCCCATAAATTCCCCAGATATGCTGTCTAATATGTAATATATTTCACTACTATTTATCATCCTCTATTGTTTCTTTGTAATGTGCTTCTTTCCATATAGCCCTTCATAACCATAACCTTCAAATCCAATTCAGTTAAAATAATAATAAGGCCTCATGCACACAACTGTTGTTTCGGTCCGCATCCAAGGCGCAGTATTTGCGGCTTGGATGCGAACCCATTCACTTCAAAGGGGCCGCAAAAGATGACCTGTCCTATCCTTGTCTGTTTTGCGGACAAGAATAGGCAGTTATATTAATGGCTGTCAGCGCCATTCTGCAAATTGCAGAACGCACACGGACGCCATCCGTGTTTTGCAGATCCGCAATTTGCAGACAGCAAAATACACAACGGTCATGTGCATGAGGCCTAATAATATTACAAACCGGATTCCAAAAAAGTTGGGACACTATACAAATCGTGAATAAAAACTGAATGCAATGATGTGGAGGTGCCAACTTCTAATATTTTATTCAGAATAGAACATAAATCACAGAACAAAATTTTAAACTGAGAAAATGTACCATTTTAAGGGAAAAATATGTTGAATCAGAATTTCATGATGTCAACAAATCCCCAAAAAGTTGGGACAAGGCCATTTTCACCACTGTGTGGCATCTCCCCTTCTTCTTGCAACACTCAACAGACGTCTGGGGACCGAGGAGACCAGTTTCTCAAGTTTAGAAATAGGAATGCTCTCCCATTCTTGTCTAATACAGGCCTCTAACTGTTCAATCGTCTTGGGCCTTCTTTGTTGCACCTTCCTCTTTATGATGCGCCAAATGTTCTCTATAGGTGAAAGATCTGGACTGCAGACTGGCCATTTCAGTACCCAGATCCTTCTCCTACGCAGCCATGATGTTGTGATTGATGCAGAATGTGGTCTGGCATTATCTTGTTGAAAAATGAAGGGTCTTCCCTGAAAGAGATGATGTCTGGATGGGAGCATATGTTGTTCTAGAACCTGAATATATTTTTCTGCATTGATGGTGCCTTTCCAGACATGCAAGCTGCCCATGCCACACGCACTCATGCAACCCCATACCATCAGAGATGCAGGCTTCTGAACTGAGCGTTGATAACAACTTGGGTTGTCCTTGTCCTCTTTGGTCCAGATGACATGGCGTCCCAGATTTCCAAAAAGAACTTCGAATCGTGACTCGTCTGATCACAGAACAGTCTTCCATTTTGCCACACTCCATTTTAAATGATCCCTGGCCCAGTGAAAACGCCTGAGCTTGTGGATCTTGCTTAGAAATGGCTTCTCAACGGCGGATGGCACAATGGATTTTGTTCACTGACAATGGTTTCTGGAAGTATTCCTGAGCCCATTCTGTGATTTCCTTTACAGTAGCATTCCTGTTTGTGGTGCAGTGTCGTTCGGGCCCGGAGATCACGGGCATCCAGTATGGTTTTACGGCCTTGACCCTTACGCACAGAGATTGTTCCAGATTCTCTGAATCTTCGGATGATGTTATGCACAGTTGATGATGATAGATGCAAAGTCTTTGCAATTTTTCGCTGGGTAACACCTTTCTGATATTGCTCCACTATCTTTCTGTGCAACATTGTGGGAATTGGTGATCCTCTACCCATCTTGGCTTCTGAGAGACACTGCCACTCTGAGAAGCTCTTTTTATACCCAATCATGTTGCCAATTGACCTAATTAGTGTTAATTGGTCTTCCAGCTCTTCGTTATGCTCAAATTTACTTTATCCAGCCTCTTATTGCTACTTGTCCCAACTTTTTGAGGATTTGTTGACACCGTGAAAATTGGAATGAACGTATTTTTCCTTTAAAATGATACATTTACTCGGATTAAACGTTTGATCTGTCATCTACGTTCTATTACAAATAAAATATTGACATTTGCCATCTCCACATCATTGCATTCAGTTTTTATTCACAATTTGTTTAGTGTCCCAACTTTTTTGGAATCCGGTTTGTACAATATAGTTTAGTATATTCCTGAAGAAGACACAATGAAGACACACCTGAGAGGGACCTGTGGAGAAAAGTCTGAAGCTGTATTCCATTTCCATGACCATCTGATTGACTAAATATTTATAGCACTCTAGGGCAACCCACAACCCCCACCCCTTCTTCCCCCGGTTTTATTCTGAAAAACAAAGATTTAAATGGTTTCTAATATACCAGGTTGGTCATGTGAATCTAGGTAAATACTGTTTATGGAAGAAAGCAGGCATGTTTTTCTAATCCTAGATAACCCCTTAAACTAAGTATTATTCTTCCGGGAAGAAGCCAGGTTTATTGGCGAAACGGCGTTGGGTCAGGAGTCGGCCGAGAGATCTTTGCACCACTCAGGGTATGTTTAATCTTGTCCTTGTACTTTAACCTCAATCTCTACAATTGCCTCCTTTGCACTTTGTTTGGGGCGTTGCTGTCATGAGGTTTTGAGGTATGCTTTTTTAGCTAGCATTCTTTTTTCCCTGTTATTTTCGTGCACTGATCTCCCGGCCTCTCCTTGGGTCCTGCTCCTCATCTGTGTGTCCTGCCTTGTGCTGCCTTCTTTTATCATGCATGTATGTATTGTTCATATATATTTATAATAAAGTATTTTGGATTTTCATATATATACGAAAGTCAGTTTCATTTTTTGGTGATTATTATGACTCCTTGGGGGTCCGTTTTTTCGATTTATTCGATATTTATTCTGTCCGGTTAATATTGGTTGACCAACAGTACAGCAGACAAACAAAATAGTATGGGGATGAATAGTATGTGTAGTACTGATCATTCATCTCCATACAGCAGCATCATTTCTACATTCCCAATGATTACCAGCTCTATAGGCCCGTAAAAGAGCCCTACTTCTTCTCCATTTACCCCCTTGTATATTATTCCTCAAATCTGATGCTTTATCCAGCATTAACCCCACACACCTTGGCTGGATTCTTGTACAAACCACTTTTTATCCTCAGATTGGTAGAGGTCAAACACCCAACACCCTCACAAATCAGCTGTTCTAATCAGCCGCTGTTACTGGAAATTACTGGAGCTTAGCTCCTATTCAATTGAATGGGAGCTGAGCTGCAGGAACCCGGCACAGCCACTACACAGTGAATGGAGCTTCTGCCGTCATCCACTCGTCATTTCTGGCACCAGCTGCTGTAAACAGTTGATCGTGGGGGTGATCTATCTGATACTGATAACCTATCCTGGGGATAGGTCAAAAATATATGGGACAACCCCTTTCATATTAGAAGATGTGCATACAGTCTATGAAAATGTGTAGAAAAAAATTACAACAAAACTTATTTATTTAAGGATGTGTATACTAATAGAGGAGAAATAAATCCAAAATGCCAAAAAATGACTATAACACATACAATATAATTGTAAAAAAAAATGCTAAAAATTGTTTTCTGTTCAATTTTGCTTACAAAGAATCTCAGAATTAGGGCTTTTCACACGACCGTGTGAAGCCCGTGCCCTTGCTGTGGACCGCAAAGTGCGGTCCGCAATGCACGGGCACCGTCCGTGGGGCAGGCGCATGGGAATCGCAGACCCATTCACTTGAATGAGTCCGCGATCCTTCCGTTCCGCAAAAAGATAGAGCAAGTTCTATCTTTTTGCAGTGCGGAACCACGGAACGGAAACACAGAACGTACTCCGTAGTGCTTCCGTAGTGTTCCGTTCTTCCGTTCCGCATCTCTGGATTTGCAGACCCGTTGAAATGAATGATGCGGAATGGCCACGGAACGGTGCCCATGTTTTGCGGATCCGCAAATGCGGTCCGCAATACGGCAACGGGCATCACACATTCGTGTGAACGAGCCCTTAGGCTGTGTTCACACTTAAAGGGATTGTCCAAGTTATTTTTATTGAGGACCTATAATCAGGATCGATCATCAATATCAGATCACTAGGGGTCTAATACCCGTCACCCCCGCCGATCAGCTGTTTAAGAGAAGGCGTGCACCATGCCAGCACTGCCTACTCATCATTGTTTACCTGCTAGCCATCGCATTCGCAACGTGTAATTACACCTAAGCCGTCCCATTCATTTCAATGGGGTGGCTCGTGTCTATACACTTGTAGGATAGGATAGGTCATCAATAAAAATAACTTTGACAACCCCTTTAAAATAATGACAGAAACCATGACAAATGCTGCACCCGTCACATGTTGTACACCTGACAGTCCCCATTGACTTATAATGTGGTCCACTGGGGTTCCGTAGTGATGCTCATTTTTTGATGAGAAAAATAGCACTGTATGCTATTCGAACAGAGCCTACGTTATGCTCATTCAGTTAGCAATATCATACCTCAATATCTTTGCCCAGTTGCTTGACTATTTGTATGACTGTCTGCATGTGATTTTCAAGCAAGCGTTGGGCCATTAAGTCCCAGTTCTGACCACGGTTTCCTCGCAGCATGGATACATCTTCTTTTATCTTGAAGGCTTGATCTAGGAGAATAGTAGTGGTCTTTTCTTGATTTACTAATCTGTCTTCTAATAACTCCACTCGATGCCCCGGAATTGCAGGCAAGAAAGACTTCTCCCTAAATGCAAGGAATAGTGAGAAATAAACGGGTATGATCAGAATATGTATGATGTATGTACCTATTGGGACCTTCACTTAAAACTATCTCTCTTGTCATGATAACTGATCTACACATAATCTGCCACATTATCCATGCTAGGGCTTCATGCACACAAAGATTTTTTTTTTTCGTGTCCATTCCGGGTTGTTTTGTAGACCGTATGTGGAACCATTCACTTCAATGGGGCAAAAAAAAATGGAAATGACTCTGTGTTCATTCTGTTTCCGTATGGCCTCATGCACACGACCGTTGTGTGTTTTGCGGTCCGCAAATTGCGGATCCGAAAAACACGGATGGCGTCCGTGTGCGTTCCGCAAGTTGCCGAACGGCACGGACAGCCATTGATATAACTGCCTATTCTTGTCCGCAAAATGGACAAGAATAGGACAGGTTATATTTTTTTTGCGGACCACGGAACGGAGCAACGGATGCGGACAGCACACGGAGTGCTGTCTGCATCTTTTGCGGCCCCATTGAAGTGAATGGGTCCGCATCCAAGCCGCAAAAACTGTGGCTCGGATACGGACCCAAACAACGTTCGTGTGCATGAGGCCTATGTCTAATGCTGTTCCGCCAAAAAATAGAGCATGTCCTATTATTGAAGAAAAAAAAGAAAAAAACAGCACACATTAGGCCGAGTTCACATCAGCGTTCAGCCTTTCCGTTCTCCTGCTCAGTTATAGGAGCAGGAGAACGGAAAGGACGGATTCGGCTCATAACTGAGCCGAACGGAGCCTACAGACCCCATAGACTATAATGGGGTCCGTTAGGTTTCCGCTCAGAAGATGATTTTGAAGCGGAGACAAAAGTCCTGCATGCACAACTTTTGTCTCCGCTCCAAAATCATCTTCTGAGCGGAAACCTAATGGACCCCATTATAGTCTATGGGGGTCTATGGGGTCCGTAGGCTCCGTTCGGCTCAGTTATGTGCCGAATCCGTCCTTTCCGTTCTCCTGCTCCTATAACGGAGCAGGAGAACGGAAAGGCTGAACGCTGATGTGAACTAAGCTTTAAACGCGGGTGCAAATCCTTTTAGGGGCCTGCAACCAAGGTCCTAAATGCATATATAGAAGAAAAAAGGCAGCACTCCAGGGATAGTGATGAATAAAGTGGATGGTTTATTGACCCATCTAGCAGTAATCTTTCAGCTCTCTCTATGGAGCTTTTGTCCAGCTGAATAACAAAATCCATAATTAATTGATGAAGTGCAAAATAAATCGCAAATAAGACATTAAAAACATAATTCATCTATCTAACCACGATGGTATCATAATTCTTCAATCGTGATCTCATATAAAGTGCATATCATGGTAAAAAACAGTGACAGTGTTAGTAAAAATACATGATTGTCAATAAAAATATACAAAGTGCTCAGTAGGTGTCAATAACAACTTGATTAAAACCTTAAAAACATGTGGAGTCGTCACATTCGGTCATGATGACATGATGGACCTGCTTGGCGTCCGGAAAAGGGGCCTGCGCATGCGCCGCTGTTCGTGCTCTCGCGAGACACGAAAATGTGCGTCAGAGGTATGGGAACCACATCGAAAATGGCCGCTTGCTCACTTGTATGTAGGGCGCATGCTCTTGCCCTTACAGGCCAGCACACCCCTTTTCTTCCGTGGGAATCATACAAAAATATACAATAAATCAATCAAGGCTCCACAGTAAATGCAGACTGTCGCTGGTCGGAACACAGAAGACCCACGAGTGATCATCAGTTTCCGTGTGTCTGTTGGGGGGGGGGGGGGGGGGGGCGTTGCTGAGAGTCAAACCGCACTCCCTCTCCTCCAGACCTGCCAGCATCTCTGCATCCATGTTGATCTCCCAAGGGTATCTAGAGAACGTCCAAGAAACTACTTGAAAGTATCTCCAACACCAATGAGGACTGGGCATCAGGGTGTCACCTTTGTGTGATCCCGGGCACCCACCCAATTCAAGGGAGTAGCATGGACCATCATGTCATCCATGACTGGATGTTTTAATTAAGTTGTTATTGACACCTACTGAGCCCTTTGTATATTTTTATTGACAATCATGTATTTTTACTAACACTGTCACTGTTTTTTTTACCATGATATGCACTTTATATGAGATCACAATTGATGAATTATGATACCATTATGGTTAGAATTATGTTTTTGTTTTTTTTTAAACATTTCTTTATTTAAGTAAATCATCATACAAATGAATAGGGAGGATGCAACCTCCTAGTGAAGTAATTAATAAACATAAACGTCACATTGGAAAGCAAGTCTTAATGCAGGACTAACACATTTTTTACAATATGTTGTCGGGTGGAGTCAGATCAATGATGAGGCGGGAAGGATGCAGCTAGTGTACGAAGGGGGAGAATGGTTTTAATCCCCTCTTCTCTAGCACTTAACAACCCAATCCATTTCCTCAGGGCTTACTTATCACAACACACCTTCTATGGGGATTTACTAAGACCTCTGAGTTGGTTTGAGAGCTTGATATGCAGTCTACAAGACCCCCCCCAAACTTATATCACAGCTCTACAATAGACTCAGATCTCCAGCATCTTTTGTACCCCCGTCTTTCATAGGACTTTGGGAGAGGGACTTGAAACGCACATTTTCTCGCAAAGAAATCGATACGATCTTAATCTTCTCACACATTTCGTCTAGATGTGTAAGACTTCAAGAAAACGGGTACAAAATCATCACTAGATGGTACAAGACCCCAGATATTGTCTCCCTATACTCTGAAACCACTTCTGACGTGTGCTGGAGATGCTCAGATACCAGAGGTTCCTACCTACATATTTGGTGGGATTGCCCAAAATTGCTCACTTGGTGGGAAAGAATCTTCCAAATAAGCAACCAAGTATGCGGCGCTAATTTCCTCCCATCCCCAGAAATAGCACTCTTAAACCTATATCCGGCCAACCATAAGACCCCTATTCTGGGCCTCTTCAAACACCTAATATGTGCTGCCAGATTCCTCATCCCGAAATTCTGGCTATCTTCTGACACCCCCTCCATAGAAAACTTGCTCCTTAAAGTGGACCAAATTCATAGATTTGAAGAAATATCCTCTTGGCAAACTCTGGCAAGAATGGAAGATATTTAGAAGTTTGGACGTGTAAGTGCGTGTAAAATAAATCGCAAATAAGACATTAAAAACATAATTCATTTTGACATTAGTGAACTTAAATGTTCACTAATGTCAAAATGAATTATGTTTTTAATGTCTTATTTGCGATTTATTTTGCACTTCATCAATTAATTATGGATTTTGATTATGTCAATTGTTTGCACTATTTATGTATGCCACTATGCACATGTTATTCAGCTGGACGAAGGCTCCATAGAGAGAGCTGAAACGTTGCTGCTAGATGGGTCAATAAACCATCCACTTTATTCGTACTATCCCTGGAGTTCTGCCTTTTTTCTTCTATATGTCCTATTATTGTCCGCATTATGTTCCCTTCTGCAAAATGTGGAATGCACAAGGCCTGTAGGCGTGTTTTGCGGATCCACAATTCACAGACTGCAAAACATCCAACAGTCGGGTGCATGAGCGATGTGTTGCAGTAGGACTGTCACTGAAAATCTATTTCATACATGAATAGAGTTTTTTTGCAAACAAAATTTACATGTATAGGAGAGTAGCAGAAATTTTTGTAACAAATATGACACATGTGAACCTGGCCTTAGAGTGAGTTCGGGCGCCACAGAATAAAATCTGCAGCAATTAAGTAGCTCATGTTCATTTTGCCATGGATTTAACTCTTAATAAGTCATGACCAGGTAAAACTGACACAACAGTGGCAAAAAATCCATCCAAGTGGGATTTTTGTCCGACTGTCGCATCGCAGCATTTCGCATGTCTCAGTGTGACACCATTGACTATCATTATAAAAAATGTCATACGACATTGGTGCGACATGAATGAATGTCGCAGTGTAGCCCTAGCCTAAAAGTTTGCATTCACACTACTCCTGATAATGAAAGCTTTCCAAAAGGTATGTTTGTCCTGCTTTCCTCGACCCCTACTTAGTGCTGTCAGCAGTTTAGAATGGTCAACACTGCTGACAGATTACCCTTAGGCCCCTTTCACATGGGACAGATTACCCTTAGGCCCCTTTCACACGGGCGAGTATTCCGCGCGGATGCGATGCGCGAGTTGAACGCATTGCACCCGCACTGAATATCAACCCATTCATTTCTATGGGGCTGTTCACATGAGCGGTGATTTTCACGCATCACTTGTGCGTTGCGTGAAAATCGCAGCATGTTCTATATTCTGCGTTTTTCACGCAACGCAGGCCCCATAGAAGTGAATGGGGTTGCGTGAAAATCGCAAGCATCCGCAAGCAAGTGCGGATGCGGTGCGATTTTCACGCACGGTTGCTAGGAGACGATCGGGATGGAGACCCGATCATTATTATTTTCCCTTATAACATGGTTATAAGGGAAAATAATTGCATTCTGAATACAGAATGCATAGTAAACTAGCGCTGGAGGGGTTAAAAAAATTTTTTAGTCCACTTGATCGCGCTGCCCGGCTACCCGCACATTTTCCCGCAACGCCCGTCTGAAAGAGGCCTTAAATTTGTTTTTGCTTTGCAAAAGGAGAAATCTGGAGTGAACATCCATGGTATGGGCTCGGATTTTTTATCCATGTCCATTCCGTTTCTTTTGTGGCCTGTATATGGAACCATTCACTTCAATGGGGCCACACAAAAAAACAGAAATGACTCTTATTTTATTGTCCACGTTACGGACAAGGATAGGACTGTTCTATTAGGGACCAGCTGTTCCGTTCTGCAAAATCCGTATTGCACACGGCCGGTGTCTGTGTTTTGCGGATCCGCAAATTGCGGACTGCAAAATATCCAATTGTTGTGTTCATCGGCCCTAAGTCTGTAATATAAAATGCAATAGGTAGATTTGAAAAAACAAGATCTATCTATGCAGCATGAAAATCCATTTCATGTAACTGGGGTTTTGTTGATTTTTTGGGTGGAATTTGCATTAAAATATTACCAACAAATGAATGTTTGAAAGTGGCCTAACATGTTGAGCACCTGGGTGTCTATCACATGACCAGCACATGTAACATTGTATGTGTGGACTATATACTATATAGTCTGTTCTATACAAAATGCTATAATACAGGGTTGGTGAAACCTTTGAGGTTGACCACATTATCAAATTTTACAGTTTAAAGGGACTGCAATAAGGGTCCATTCACACGTCCGTGTGTGTGGATCCGCAAAAAACGGACATCGGCGATGTGCATTCCGCATTTTGCGGTCCGCACATCGCCAGCACTTAATAGAAAATGACTATTCTTGTCCGCAAATGCGGACAAGAATAGGACATGTTCTATATTTTTCGGGAACGGAAATGCGGACCCGGAAGTGCGGATCCGCAATTCCAGGTCCCATAGAAATGAATGGGTCCGCAATTCCGTTCCGCAAAATGCGGAACGAAATTGCGGACGTGTGAATGGACCCTAACACTTACAGAATTTGTGCAGTTTACTACAGAATCTCACATTGTAATATTGCTTAGGCATTGTGCCACATCCACCTAGCAAGATGCAATATGGCTGTGACTAGGGATGAGCGAACTTGTGTTTTCAAGTTCGGAGTACAAGGTTCAGGTTATCTAAGGCTCCTTTCACATGGGCGAGTTTTCCGCGCGGGTGCAATGCGTGAGGTGAACGCATTGCACCCGCACTGAATACCGACCCATTCATTTGTATGGGGCTGTTCACATGAGTGCTGATTTTCACGCATCACTTGTGCGTTGCGTGAAAATCGCAGCATGCTCTATATTCTGCGTTTTTCACGCAACGCAGGCCCCATAGAAGTGAATGGGGCTGCGTGAAAATCGCAAGCATCCGCAAACATAACATGGTTATAAGGGAAAATAATAGCATTCTTAATACAGAATGCTAAGTAAATTAGGGATGGAGGGGTTAAAAAAAAAAAAATTAAACTCACCTCATCCAGCCTGGCTCGTCTTCTTTCTTGTTCTTTGATTATCTTTGGTGACGTCACTGCGCTCATCACATGGTCCATCACCATGAGCGCAGAGCCATCACATGGCCCATCAACATGGTGACGGACGATGTGATGAGCGCAGTGACGTCACCAAAGATCCTTTTCTCCCAGGTCCTCAAAGAAGAAGAAAGACGAGACGGGCTGCGCGAACAAGTGGATGAGGTGAGTTTAATTTACGGCATTTATTTTTTTAACCCCTCCATCCCTAATTTACTTAGCATTCTGTATTAAGAATGCTATTATTTTTCCTTATAACCATGTTATAAGGGAAAATAATAAAATTTACACAACACCGATCCCAAACCCGAACTTCTGTGAAGAAGTCCGGGTTCGGGTCTGGGTACCAAACATGCCGATTTTTCTCACGCGCATGCAAAACGCATTAAAACGCTTTGCACTCGCAGGGAAAAATTGCGCATTTTCCCGCAACGCACCCGCATCTTTTCCTGCACATCACCAGCATGTCACGGCGGACGGGATCTCAGATACACAGATAAACCAACAAACCAGATTCTAGGAAAGAAGCAGGGGAAGGGGCAGCTCCTAGCAAATCCCTGACTTCTCTCCCTACCCTGCTAAGCCCACATTCAGACCTTGATGGTAGGAATAATGTGTCCTCGTGCCTGGGCTAAAATACCCTAGGATCCCTGAGATGGTAAAAAGGGGGATAGGAGCAGCCTGCTCCCTCAGAACCTGGAGGGGACAGAAGATACACAAACAACCTAGACAGCAAACAACAAAAACAGAAACCAAACTTATCTGATCTGAGCTGGAACAGACAATCCTTCCTTCCTTGCTTCCAAGGCCAGACTGATTTCTATAACCCGCACAGAACACTGGGATTGAGTGAGATTTAAACCAATGACCCCACCCGGTGCACCTGAAGGGAGGCGGATCCAGCACGACTCCAAAACAAAACAAAAAAAGTAAACACATGCTGCTATTCTGGCCGACCTCCGCACATAGTCAGAGCAGGGCATGACACAGCAACGCCCGTGTGAAAGAGGCCTAAGAATTCCGTTATGGATTCTGCTACTACGGACCATAAGTTATTCTAAGATAACCCGAACCTTGTACGCCCTGCTCTCCCGCAATGCCAGTCCGGTATCTCACGGACCATGTTCCACGGACGTCTGCATGAGGCTTTAGTTGTGATCATCTCCTTTTCTACCCTCTAAAGCAGGGTTGCTCAACCTGCGGCCCTCCAGCTGTTGCAAAAGTACAATTCCCAGCATGCCCTAATAGCTGGAGGGCAGCAGGTTGAGCATGCCTGCTCTAAAGGAACAACTTTTAGCAAATGAATGAGTGGAAAAAGTGCCCAAGGGTTACTGAAAAGGGTTTAGGCAGAAACCCTTCTGTCCTATGTGGGGAGCCTGGTTTGATCCTTGCTATGGGGCCCTTACTTCTCTATGTATGCCACTGCTTAAAGGGGTTGTGCCAAGTTTTGAAGCGTATCTTTGACAGCCCCATAAAGAATGAATGAAGTGGAAGAGTGCATACCAGACTCTCCATTAGATTGGGAAAATTCAACAATCCCTGTTATCTTGGCTTTTAGATACTTGTTTCTGTTTTGCTGCTTGAAGATAGCACATCTCATCTATCAGGTTAAGTAAAATGAATGTGGAATTCACCAGGTGGCTGGAACTGTGATGGAGCTAATGAGGATCTAAATTAATTGTGCTGAGTTTTCAGACTTGTGCTGAAGGAGGTGATAGGAAAAAAAACAATTATCACTATAAAATGGTTTCACATAATGGGGGTCTTTTATCAAAGACTGGATTTTTAGGCCGTTCTCTGATAGCACCTGCTCTGCCAGAGGAAGTGCCTAATTAATGACAAGGCACAGGCCTCCTCCTAAATTAGGTGAATCTCTGGCAGTCGGTGCGCCTGGAGTGAAAACTGTCCTAGCCCCTGACTGAAGTAGTCTTCGCTGCTTTGTTATGGCTGTTTCCAGGTGTAAATGTTAGTAAATTTCTGGGGCCAATGCCCCGGCCCTCGCCACACCAAAGTGGCGAGGATGGCATTTAAAAATGCTAAAAACTGTTGTAGCAATTTTAGTAAATGACCCCCAATGTTTTGTTTATTTGTAGCAAAAAACACAGCGACCAGTTGTTACATGTTGACCAATATAAAATTTTTAAATGCCTTAGGTCACTTTCACACTTGTGTTGTTAATTCCGGTATTGAGAACCAGCAGAGGATCTCAATACTAGAGTTAAATGGATCCGTTTTGATTTTGCATATCAGGATGCATCCGTTCCGTTAGGAAGCGGTTGTGTGAAATCGAAACAGAAAAAACGGAGCAGTCGCTAAATACACTGAAAGTCAATGGGTGATGAATCATTTTTTTTAGGCTCCTAAAAAAAAATTGATCCATCACCATTGACTTACATTGTTTTCAGTGACAGATCCGTTTTTCTAAGTTTTTATGAACAGACACAAAACCACAGCTTGCAGCAGTTTTGTGTCTGGTCACAAAACGGAATGCTAATGGAACAGAAGACATCCTGATACATCCTGACCGGATCTCTTTCCATTCAGAATGCATTAGAACTAAACGGAAACATATTTTTTCCCACTATTGAGCTCCTCTGCCGGATCTCAATACAGGAAAACAACAGATGTGTGAAAGTAACCTTACAAACATTGCTTTTTTATAGTGGTGTTTTATTATAGTTTCCTTGTGTTTTTTGCTCCCATACCTTTTTTTTTTTTTTTTTTTTTATTGCAGCATGCTCTCGGTGTGCCATTATTTAGACTTCACATAGGAAAAATATTTTCTCAATAGAAAAAAAAAATGTCTGAAAAAAATGCAAGAAAAATACTATGGGAGTCATTTACTGTACTGAAATACACCGGCTACTTTCACACTTGCGTTCGGTGCGGATCCATCTGGTATCTGCACAGACGGCTCCGCACCTATAATGCAAACGCTTGCATCCGTTCAGAACGGATCCGTCTGCATAACAGCTTTTTCAGATCTGAGTTTTCACATAGTGAAAACTCAGATCCGACAGTATATTCTAACACAGAGGCGTTCCCATGGTGATGGGGACTCTTCAAGTTAGAATATACTAAAAACTGTGTACATAACTGCCCCCTGCTGCCTGGCAGCACCCGATCTCTTACAGGGGGCTGTGATCCGCACAATTAACCCCTCAGGTGCTAATTGTGCGTACCATAGCCCCCTGTAAGAGATCAGGTGCTGCCAGGCAGCAGGGGGCCAGACCCCCCTCCCTCCCCAGTATTAAATTCATTGGTGGCCAGTGCGGCCCCCCCTCCCTCCCCAGTATTAAATTCATTGGTGGCCAGTGCGGCCCCCCCTCCCTCCCCAGTATTAAATTCATTGGTGGCCAGTGCGGCCCCCCTCCCTCCCTCCCTCCACAGTATTAAATTCATTGGTGGCCAGTGCGGCCCCCCCTCCCTCCCTCCCCAGTATTAAATTCATTGGTGGCCAGTGCGGCCCCCCTCCCTCCCTCCCTCCACAGTATTAAATTCATTGGTGGCCAGTGCGGCCCCCCCCCCCCTCCCTCCCCAGTATTAAATTCATTGGTGGCCAGTGCGGCCTCCCCTCTCCCCCCCCCCCCTAATTAAAATCACCCCCACCATCATTGGCAGCCAAGACACTACTGCAGTCCTGGCTGCCATGGTTACTTAGCAATTTTAGAAGCATTATACTTACCTGCGCTGTCTGTGGCCGGCCGGGCGCTCCTCTTACTGGTAAAGGTCTGTGCGGCACATTGCTTATAGACCTGTCACTTACCAGTAGGAGGAGCGACCGGCCGGCCACAGACAGCGCAGGCCCCTGCTGCCTGGCAGCACCTGATCTCTTACAGGGGGCTATGATACGCACAATTTCCCCCCTCAGGTGTGGCACCTGAGGGGTTAATTGTGCGGATCACAGCCCCCTGTAAGAGATCGGGTGCTGCCAGGCAGCAGGGGGCAGTTATGTACACAGTTCTCAGTATATTCTAACTTGAAGCATCCCCATCACTATGGGAACACCTCTGTGTTAGAATATACTGTCGGATCTGAGTTTTCTAACTCAAATCCGATGGTATATTCTAACATAGAGGCGTTCCCATGGTGATGGGGACGCTTCAAGTTAAAATATAACATTGGATTGGAGAAAACTCCGATCCGATGGTATATTAATAGGGACTCCTGACTTTACATTGAAAGTCAATGGGGGACGGATCCGTTTGCAATTGCACCATATTGTGTCAACGTCAAACGGATCCGTCCCCATTGACTTGTATTGTAAGTCAGGACGGATCCGTTTGGCTCCGCACGACCAGGCGGACACCAAAACGCTGCAAGCTGCGTTTTAGTGTCCGCCTCCAGAGTGGAATGGAGCGGAACAGAGCCAAACTGATGCATTCTAAACGGATCCTTATTTATTCAGAATGCATTGGGGATGAACGGATCAGTTCGGAGCCGCTTGTGAGAGCCCTCAAACTGATCTCACAAGCAGAACCCCAAACGCAAGTGTGAAAGTAATTAGACGTATTTCAGGCGCAGATGGTGCATGAATTCCATGGAGGACTTTTACAAGCCAAAATCATGCAAAAAAAAATTCTGTGTTCGTGATGACATCAGTGATAAAATGATCAGTGTTTCATCTGTGAAGATGTCCGTGCAGAGTCTGTTTTTTGCCCTCTGTGTGTCATCTGTATTCCATGTACACTCCGGAGCATCTCCTACCAATGTTCAGTGAAAACCACTGACCGAACACGGATGCCATATGTGTTCTCTCACTGTTTTTCACTGACCCAGAGACTTCAATGGGCATGTTTGGACCGCATCACGGACCAAATTAGTGCATGTCTTCATTGTTTTTCCACTGACCCATCATCAATGGAAAACCACTGATGTGTGGACAACCACTTTAAATACAATAAATCTATGAGATGTCAGTGAAGAACACGGACAGTGTGAACAAGGCCTTAGGTTTTAAATTATTGCACTCCCCAACACATTATTACAATTATGACATACAGTATTAAAATATCACACTATTACAATTATGAAAATATTACAATAATCATATTTGTTACAATAACTATTGTAAGCAAGGCCTTCATTCATGTAATAATAAATGTAACAATACTGACACGTGCATTTCTGCCTGTAGGATCCCATTGTGATTCGGTGGACTTACTTTAAAAATACAATGCTTTATTTATTTTGTACTGATTATGAACTTTAGCCTATATTATATTATAACTTTGCAGGTTTCAGAGCTGCAATCTTGCAGCACTTCCTGCTTGTTCGGTGTCTGTACAAATTTTCATCTAGGAAGTACAGCTTTTACAACAAGCACAGCACAGTAATCTTATGTCATTAAAGGGGTTGTCCGGGATCAAAGTAAATTTTTTTTTTAAAGTGAACTCATTGTTAACAGGTGATTCTAGGTCCCCCCATATGTTTTAAGGTATTTTCGCCATTTCTACACGGCTCCGACGGTCCCCCACGCACTGTTTACATCTCTGTTTATTTTTGTCTAACTTCCTGCCGCTCTAAACTGTGGGTCCCAGTACAGCACGGCATCACGTGCTTTCAGACGACTCTCATCTCCGCCATGACTCCGCCCCTCATTGTTATTCCGCCTCCTGCCGCACATCGCCACGCCCGCCATGCATCCGCCCCCCTTGAAAGACTCACTTCCAGCTGAGAATTTGTGTAATGAATACTGGGCATCAGAAAAGTATGGGAAAGGTAGGAGATATTTATGTCCTTGTTAAACAATCAAACCAATGTCCCCAATCCCAGACAACCCCTTTAATATTAGCTATGGACGTGCATTTTAAAGGCGCTTAGCTAAGCCATTACAAAGGGATTGCTGAATGTCTTCAGTCGTAGCCAGCTGAAGTCTGAATGCAGCTCTAGAATAGAATATAATGTTAGAGTATTACTTAGTGGACGCTCCTTTACGTTTGCATATACACATTATGAACATGACAAACATTCCTGTTCACAAAATGTGCTTTTGTTCATGATATTTTCAGGTGTTTCTGACTCTAGCGCTGTTTAGCGGCTGCTATTAGGGCAAACAGCCCCAATGGTCACCTGCTGTTGAACTGATATCATTGCTGCAAATGTAACACCCCAGAGTTGTGTTACAAAAATCTTTTACCCCGCTACAACCTGTTAAGTGTATTTACCTTGTCATCTAATGTAATTTTATATAATATTCTCACAAATGTGCATTGTGAAACCTTGTTAATAGTATTTTGCTGTAATATCCATGTTCACCAGCAGGTGGCAGCAATGTGTCTGCAAGGAGTTAACTCAGTTTAGTGTCCCTAGGCTGGAATAGTACATTCCAGTTTAATTCCCCCCTCTGTGAGCAGAGTGGCTGTGCCCACATCCTGCCTCATGGTGAGGGAAGGAAGTTAAGTTAGTGTGCCAGCCACCCCTGCTAGGGGAAGGCTGTGCCTGTAGGAGCTCCCAGATATAGGGATCCCAAGCCAGGATCTTGTCTCGGCTGAGACATTGATCATCATCCCCAGCCTGAGCCCTTCAGTCTCAGCTGGAAGAAGCAAGCAGACAACTCCAGTTCCAGGAAGAACCATACCCTGTGAAGATAGCTGTGAGTACAGATCAGAGACCCAGGAGAAGCCAAATTCCTCCTCAGCTAGTCAGTCCCCAGACAGCAGAAGATAGAAAGCGCAGAAGCCAAATTCCTGCCACATTACAGAGCTAACAAGCAGACGTCCCTTTCCTGCAAAAGCTCCAGGCACATGATAGAGCAGAAGATATATTCCTGCCACACATTGCCAATACCTGCTGGGACCAAAGACTAATGCTGTACCTTGCTCGGATAAAAGCTATCACTAGTAAAGACAAGTTTGAACTTTACCCAAGGTCTGGATCTCAATTACTGCTGCGAATTCCTCAATTACTCCTACTAGCATCACACTCAATTTATTGCAAGTGAGCCAGGATCCAGGAGTCCAGCCGTACCCAGGTAGGAGACACCGTTGACACTATTACCACTACCATACAGAGACATTACACCGCTCTGGCATTCTTAACCTGGTATGTGAGTTACAACACCTTAAAGGGCCCTGTGCTAGTACCCTGCACACGCTGCAATTGGCGTCACAAACAAAACTATAGACTATTAAACCCATATCCTGACCCACTGTAACTTTACCCGCGGCCCGGCTCATTGCAAAAGTGGCGTCACTGGAACAGGATCGGATTGAATTGTGTGCCTATCCCTGCATAACAGGATCGGATTGAATTGTGTGCCATAACAGAACCGGATCCAATTGTGTGCCAACAGGTTTAAATTGCATGTTTAACAGTACTGCAAGATCTGAAGATTGTGCCAAAACCCTGAAAATTTACTTTATTGCTTTGTTGCTGTGCCAGAAAGCACTAAAACGTGCGCACCAGCACTCAAGGGGTTAATTCGCCATATTTGCAAAATGGCGGCGCTTCTTCATGCCTTTCAGAAGCAGGAAAACTCAAGAACACCCTCTCAAGAGCGCAAAGATGCCAAATACGCCCCCCTAGAAGCGGGAAATCTAAAGCCTGCCTACCAAGAACTTTGCAATGCGAGCCAAGGGAGTGCAGACTCCTCCCTTTGGGCACCACCCTCTCTTCCTGAACGTACCCTGACAGAGGAGCCAAGGAAGATGGCGCTCCCTTCACCTAAATGGTACCAGATGGCGATACAGGGAGAACTCATCTACGAGGCTACCTTACCTGAGATCCGGGTCTCCCAGCTCGTGAAGAGAGCCGGCCCCTGCACATTCGGAGTGTCCCTAGAGCCTGTTTATGCCGCAACTATTGGAGAGATAGCCGCCGCCGATCAAGTCAAGATCTGCGCCGCCAAGTGCCCCATCGCCAGCGACCGATGTCCAGGCCCAGGAACAAGCCGTGTCCTCCAAGGAGCCAAACGCAGTTCCGAAAACAGCCGCGATCGCCAACGATGACCACCAGGAGGCACCGGAACCGGTCGCCCACCTGCGAAATCAGGTAGGAGCAGACATGCTCCCTGAGGCCCAGGCCCGGTCCGAAACTGCCCTTCACCGCTCCCGGTGGGTCCTGAAACACCTGATAGGCCCAAGCCTGCTCCGCTAAGCACACCTACTGGTGCAGCGGAGGCGGCCGGAACTTCCACTTCGCCGCCCAGAGCCAATAGCGCCAGAGCGGGACGCTTGAACCCGGAGGTCCCCACAGAGATCACTACCCATGCCCAGACGGCCTGGAAATATAAACCAGCCGTGGAAGAATGGGTGAAACAAGTTATAGATGATCCCCAACCAGGAGACCCTAAGCTAACAGATGTACTGGGATGTTACTCTGGTTCTCAGTTGAAAGAGGAGTGGGCTTCCTACAAGACAATCATTCTGGGGCTGAGATATTTGTGGGCCGCCGCTCTGTTAAGCGCCACTACTTGCCCCAGGCCCGTCATAATCTGTACGCAGGGGACCAGGTGGAATACACCCCCATGCGATCAGTCCAAGGCCCATTTGGTGCCGGAGTGACCCTGCTGGCCAAACCTTTAACCCCTGCCGTTACCCCAGAGACCTGGCAGGAGGACCCAGGCTCTGCAGGGAGAGTCCGCTGTTTGCAAGAAACTCAGGATGGAAGATTACGTTTCAGGGAACAGCCACAGCCTGAGCTTGAGCCACTCATCCCTGACCTGGCTGCCCCACCAACGCTGCGGGTGGGCCAGATAAATAACTTGGTTCTCACTTTTAACCCCAGGGTGCAGCCATATGTGCTACCATGGAAGCAGCCCTAGTCACCCTCTGTTTGCCTACCAGAACCCCTTCAGCCGGAGGTTTTAACCGCCTCTGCACCGGCTAGGGATCCCAGCTTGCAGCATGTCACTACTGCTTTCAACAGGATGACTGCACAGCCACCACCCAAAGACACCACCAGAGGGCAGTGGCGTACTACTACAGCTGCGACTTTGAGCTACTAGAGGCAAGAGCGCCTCCTGATGCGCTTCAGTAGCTCGAGTAGCGAGGAGGACCTGGACGTCCTTCTCTAAAATGCTATCCTTCTCAAAAAATAAGGACTAATGGGAACCACATCATGAACTGTTCCTGATGGGTGAGGACCCGTTGGCATTGTTTTAATGTTTCTTTTCCAGGTTGCCCTAGTTTGTCCTCACCCTGATGGACATGTACTGTAAGGACTCCCTCCATCTTCATCATCATTTAACCCCTTGCATCCAAGTTTTACATTGTTTTATCCCCTTTCTCAGGTTACTTAATAACCCCATGGAACAATGGTTCTTAAAGGGTTTCTACCACCAGAAATACTGTTATGTAGCTGACTGACATTAGTGATGCGCTAATGTCAGCACTACATAACAGTATGCTTTTTACCTTTCTCCCTACAGCCGTTTTGGTCAAATAAGCACTTTTATAATATGCTAATGAGCCTCTAGGTGCTATGTGGGCGTAAAATCAGCACCTAGAGGCTCCGTCTCTTCTGGTGCCGGCTTCCTCACTGCGCCTGCGCCGAATACAGAAGTGAACAGCGCAGGCGCGGGATTTTGTCAACGATTCTGCGAACCGTCACATCAATCAAGAGGAGCGGGGCAGGCAGAACAGAGGACCTGGGCGGGATAAAGGGTGAGTAGACGGAGCCTCTAGATGCTGATTTTATGACCACATAGCACCTAGAGGCTCATTAGCATATTATAAAAGTGCTTTTTTTACCAAAACGGCTGCTGGGAGAAAGGTAAAAAACATACTGTTATGTAGTGCTGACATTAGCGCATCGCTAATGTCAGTCAGCTACATAACGTTATTTCTGGTGGTAGAAACCCTTTAATTATGCTGCTTTTAGACATTTTATATCTCCCATTGGATTACAATTAACTTTTCCTATTCCTGTGGATTACAATTGACTTTTTACCTGTTTCTAGAGGATTCTACTTCAAGTAAAAGGACTGAAGCCTTATTTGAGCACATTTTTGCACTAATAAAATTTGCACTATTTTCTAAAAGTGGTTATTGCAACGTAAAAAGCTTGCACCCAAAGAAAAGACTCAAACGAATACCTAAGCTCTTTGTGATACATACTGTCATGTTTTTGCACTAATTTTACCAGTTTACAGGTTATGTAACGTTTAAGTATAATATGCCCATTGTGTGTATTCTCTTCTAGGTGCCGCAATGTGACCTAATGCACTTTTTGTGAAATTGCACTTAACCAGAAATGTAGCAACTTACTGGTTATACCGAGAGGGAAACTGTTACTTAGGACACCCTACTCATGCGGGCAGGAACCTCAGGTAGCCGTTATATGTTTTGTCTATGTACGGTATGTCATATGTGTAATACATGCAGCACTTTGTATTTATTTGGGTACCCCAGAGCTGGTTCCTCTCCCTCCTAAGCATAAGCCGAGGGCGGCTTAACTCGAAGTAAGGGCGGATGTAATACCCCAGAGTTGTGTTACGAAACTCTTTTATCCCACTACAACCTGTTAAGTGTATTTACCTTGTCATCTAATGTAATTTTATATAATATTCTCACAAATGTGCATTGTAAAACCTTGTTAATTGTATATTGCTGTAATTTCCATGTTCACCAGCAGGTGGCAGCAATGTGTTAGCAAGGAGTTAACTCAGTTTAGTGTCCCTAGGCTGGAATAGTACATTCCAGTTTATCTCCCCCCTCTGTGAGCAGAGTGGCTGCGCCCACATCCTGCCTCATGGGGAGGGAAGGAAGTTAAGTTAGTGTGCCAGCCACCCCTACTAGGGGAAGGCTGTGCATGTAGGAGCTCCCAGATATAGGGATCCAAAGCCAGGATCTTGTCTCGGCTGAGACATTGATCATCATCCCCAGCCTGAGCCCTTCAGTCTCAGCTGGAAGAAGCAAGCAGACAACTCCAGTTCCAGGAAGAACCATACCCTGTGAAGATAGCTGTGAGTACAGATCAGAGACCCAGGAGAAGCCAAATTCCACCTCAGCTAGTCAGTCCCCAGACAGCAGAAGATAGAAAGCGCAGAAGCCAAATTCCTGCCACATTACAGAGCTAACAAGCAGACGTCCCTTTCCTGCAAAAGCTCCAGGCACATGATAGAGCAGAAGATATATTCCTGCCACAAATTGCCAATACCTGCTGGGACCAAAGTCTAATGCTGTACCTTGCTCGGATGAAAGCTATCACTAGTAAAGACAAGTTTGAACTTTACCCAAGGTCTGGATCTCAATTACTGCTGCGAATTCCTCAATTACTCCTACTAGCATCACACTCAATTTATTGCAAGTGAGCCAGGATCCAGGAGTCCAGCCATACCCAGGTAGGAGACACCGTTGACACTATTACCACTACCGTACAGAGACATTACACCACTCTGGCATTCTTAACCTGGTACGTGAGTTACAACACCCTAAAGGGTCCTGTGTTAGTACCCTGCGCACGCTGCAATTGGCGTCACAAACAAAACTATAGACTATTAAACCCATATCCTGACCCACTGCATAATTTGGCGTCCGTGTACCTTTACCCACGGTCCGGCTCATTGCACAGTCAGGTAAGCAAAGCTCGGCGGGGAGAGCAGGAGCGCCAGCGCTGGATGTAATTGGTAAGCAATGCTTCAATTTACAGTCCACAGCATGGGCACAAGGCACACACATTTGTGGCCATGAGCTCTACAATGACAACATTTTGACTGCCTGCAGCCACCACTAGAAGCACGGCTCTGTCCATTGTGTAGTGTAAGAAGCTGCTTACTGCAGTAACCAATTCCATTCGTAACAGTTCCGGTGTTCTGTTAGAAAACCTTAATTCGTCAGATTACCTTACCCCACGTGACTTCCAGGGGTGTGCGCCTCCACGCAAACGCAGTACCACGGCACGGCACCTACACGCAAGCGCATGGTTAAGGTAAAATTACAGTGAGCGTTGACTCATGGACGCGTGACGTGCCCAACCGCGCGTGCGCTCTCAGGGGTAAGGAGATCTTATGTTTTTTTGTCTTGTTAAATCTCCTTACCCTCACACTGCGCACAAGCGGATTTAGGGCAGCCAGCAATGAATCTGAAGCGCGCTGTGTTGTGAGGGTAAGGGTAAGGAGATTTTACAATCCGCTCATGCGCCGTGTGAGGGTAATGAGATTTAACAGGACAAAAGACTGTCAGAGCGCACGCGCAGGTGGGTGCACGCGTGGTGTCTGTGCGCGCGTCCATATGAGTCAACGCTGACTTGCGCGGAGGCGCTGTGCCGTGGTACTGCGCTTGCGCGGAGGTGTAAGGGAATCTGACGATTTAAGGTTTTCTGACAGAACACCGGAGCTACTCTGGAATATCTGATGGGTGGGGGTGCAGGATGTCAGACTCCACCAGTCAGATATTGATGGATATCCTCAGGATATGAGATAACTGTCTGATAAAAGTTGTTATAATGGCACAACCTCTTTAAAAGCATATGAATTTACAAAACTCCTTTTAAAAGCAATTATAATAAACCTATATTTACAAAGCTTCTGAGGTCCCCTGTCACGGAACCATGACCCAGACGTACAACAAGAGATAAGTGAAAATAAGAAGGCTTTATTAAAAATAAAGCTGTAAAGCAAAAGTCCAAACGGATGGTGAAACCGAGCAGAGTCTTTGCGAAGCCAGAGGTCAGGAACCAGAAGGGTAGTCAGACGAAGCCAGGATCAGGAACCAGCAGGGTAGTCAGACGAAGCCAGGATCAGGAACCAGCAGGGTAGTCAGACGAAGCCAGGATCAGGAATCAGCAGGGTAGTCAGACGAAGCCAGGATCAGGAACCAGAAGGAGCAGCAGTCTTAGAAGCATGTGAACACAAGAGGACCAAGCAAGGAACTGAAGCCACAGACCTCCTATATATATGAGCTAGGCATCCAGCTCCTCCCAGGGGAAGGAGGAGCCGCAGGGTGGAAGGCTACAAGAAACCCAGGACCCAAGATGGCCGCCAGCACATGTCAAACGAAGGAGAGCAGCAAGCAGGTAAGACCATGACAGTACCTCCCCCTCAAGGGCCCCTCCTCCGCGGAGCACAAAACGGTTTCTGAGGGAAGCGTGCGTGGAAGGCTCGGAGCAAGGCAGGAGCATGGACATCTGCGGAGGGAACCCAGGAACGCTCCTCTGGACCATAACCACGCCAATGGACCAAAAACTGCAACCGACCGCGGACCAGGCGTGAGTCCAGGATATTGCTCACCTCATATTCCTCACGATTGCCCACTTGGACCGGACGAGGCCGAGGAACCGAGGAAGTGAAACGATTACACACCAGTGGCTTCAACAGGGAGACATGAAACACGTTGGAGATCCGCATGCCAGGAGGAAGCGCAAGGGCATAGGCTACCGGGTTTACCCTGCGAAGCACTCGGAAGGGACCAACAAAGCGAGGCGCCAGCTTGGGAGTGGGCACTCGAAGGTTGAGGTTGCGGGTGGACAACCATACACGGTCTCCGACCTGGTAGGAAGGAGCAGGCGCTCGTCTGCGATCAGCCTGGAATCTCTGGCGCTGCGCAGAGACCTCAAGGGACTTCTGGATCTGTACCCAAGAAGCATGTAGGACGGAAAGGTGATCCTCCACAGCCGGAATATCCTGGGGAGAGAATACCTCCGGTAACACGGCAGGTTGGAACCCATAATTGGCCATGAAGGGAGACGTCCCAGAGGAAGAGTTCACCGCCGTGTTCCTGGCAAACTCAGCCCAAGGCAGGAGGTCAACCCAATTGTCTTGGTGATCGGAGACATAGCAACGAAGGAATTGCTCCAAGGCCTGATTGGATCGTTCTGCGGCCCCATTGGACTGAGGGTGGTAGGCCGAGGAGAAGGAGAGATGAATCCCCAACTGGGAGCAAAAGGCGCGCCAGAACCTGGACACAAACTGACTCCCCCGATCCGACACAATCTCCTTAGGCAAACCGTGCAACCGGAAGACCTCCCTGGCAAAAATCGTGGCCAACTCTTGTGCAGAGGGTAACTTCTTGAGAGGAACACAGTGGCACATTTTGGAAAACCGATCCACAATCATGAGAATGACCGTATGGCCTCGGGATGCAGGGAGGTCCACAATGAAATCCATCCCCAGGTGTGACCATGGGCGCTCCCCGGTGGCTATGGGTTGCAGAAGGCCCAACGGAAGGTGCCGAGGGGACTTACTCTGGGCACAAACGGAGCATGCCGCTACATATGCGGCGATGTCGGAACGTAGGGAAGGCCACCAGAACAGACGTGAAACAGCCCAGGACAGCTGATTCTTTCCAGGATGCCCCGCGGTCTTGGAGTTATGGTAGGTTCGCAACAACCGAGTGCGCAACTCCTCAGGCACAAAACATCTGCCGTTGGGTCTCCCAGAGGGAGCACCAGATTGAGCCGCCAAAATCTGCTCACCCAGGGGAGAGGTCAGGCTGGTGCGAATGGCGGCCAGGATCTGATTCGGAGGTATGACCGAAGTCGGAATCGACTCCTCCCTGGACAGCTCGGAGTACTGCCGTGATAAGGCATCCGCCCTGATGTTCTTGGAACCGGGTAGGTAGGAGACCACGTAATTAAAACGTGACAAGAACAGAGCCCATCTGGCCTGACGTGGTGTCAATCTCTTGGCCTCAGAAAGGTAGGTCAGATTCTTGTGGTCCGTCAGGATGAGAACCGGAACCACCGAACCCTCGAGCAAGTGCCTCCATTCTTTAAGGGCCTGCACGATGGCCAATAACTCCCTGTCACCAATCTGATAGTTGCACTCCGCGGAAGACAGTTTCCGGGAGTAAAACCCACAAGGAAGCAGAGGACCCTCTGGTGTTCTACGCTGAGACAGAAGGGCGCCTACTCCCGTCTCAGACGCGTCCACCTCGAGGACAAAGGGCAACCCAGGGTTGGGATGCGACAGAATCGGAGCCGACACAAAGGCGGACTTTAGGGCCTCAAAAGCTCGGATGGCCTCGAGCGGCCAGACCTGGGAATTACTGCCCTTCCTGGTCAGATCCGTGAGAGGCTTGGCCAGCATGGAAAAGTCCCTGATGAACTTCCGATAATAATTGGCGAAGCCCAAAAAGCGCTGCAGGGAACGAAGACCACTGGGCTGGGGCCACTGTAAGACAGCCGAAACCTTCTCAGGATCCATGGAGAACCCCTCAGCGGAAATGATGTAACCTAAGAAGGTTACCTGGGATCGGTGAAATTCGCATTTCTCAAGCTTACCGAACAGCTTGTTCTCTCGTAACCGTTGCAACACTCGTCTGACATCCAGAATGTGGGCCTCCATGGATTCAGAATATACCAAGATGTCATCCAAATAGACTACCACACACTGCTGCAACAGGTCACGGAAAACATCGTTGATGAATTCCTGAAAGACTGCGGGCGCATTGCACAACCCAAAGGGCATAACCAAGGATTCGTAATGACCGGTCCTGGTGTTAAACGCGGTCTTCCACTCATCGCCCGCCTTGATCCTTACCAGGTTATATGCCGCCCTCAGGTCGAGTTTGGTAAAGACCGTGGCCCCTTTAAGGCGATCGAACAGCTCGGAAATCAAGGGTATCGGGTAAGCGTTCTTGATCGTGATGCGATTGAGACCCCTGTAATCGATGCAAGGCCTCAACTCACCGCCCTTCTTTTTCACAAAGAAAAATCCAGCCCCTGCCGGGGACGAAGATTTGCGAATGTGTCCGCGTGAAAGCGCCTCCCTCACGTACTCCTCCATGGCCTCATTCTCCGCTACCGACAGTGGATAGACTTTGCCACGAGGAGGAACGGCACCAGATTGTAA
Organism: Bufo bufo; assembly: GCF_905171765.1. Taxonomy (NCBI): domain Eukaryota; kingdom Metazoa; phylum Chordata; class Amphibia; order Anura; family Bufonidae; genus Bufo; species Bufo bufo. Next base: position 142,856,842 of record NC_053390.1, on the reverse strand, counting down.
CTCTATGGCACAATCGTATGGGCGGTGCGGAGGTAGGGCAACCGCGCGCACCTTATCGAATACATCCCGGTACTCCTCGTATTCAGGAGGCAACAGAGAGTCCGAGGAAGTACACAGCAACTTGACAGACCCATGGATGCAACTAGCCCCACACTGCGGTGACCACGAGAGGATCTCGACCGATCTCCAATCGAAAGTCGGATTATGCTTCTGGAGCCAGGGGTACCCCAAGACCACCGAGTAGTGTGGAGACGAAATAACCTGGAGGCAGACCGACTCTCTGTGAACGGCACCAATGGCTATCCCCACTGGAAGGGTCTCATGAGTCACGTGTGGCGGCAGAAGGGGTCTGCCGTCTATCGCCTCAAGAGCCAGTGGGGAACCTCGAGCCTGCAGAGGAATGGAATTGGCGGCAGCGAACACACTATCAATGAACAAACCACCAGCACCAGAGTCCACCAACGCCTGGGTCGTCACCGAGCCCCCGACCCAGGAGAGGACAACAGTGATCAGTGGTTTGTCAACACGGGAGACCGGGGACGAGGAGACTCCACCCAAGATCTGCCCCCGACAGGATCTCAGGGTACGAGCGTTTCCCGGACGGTTCGGACATGCCAACCGAAAATGCCCACCGAGACCACAGTACATGCATCGGCCCTCGCGTCTCCGGAGTGCCCTCTCCCCCTCGGACAGGCGAGCAAACCCCAGCTGCATGGGTTCACCCCCAGACAAGTCATCCCCAGGAGGCGTGGGAGGAGAGGGAGGCACGGGTGGGACAGCAAACGTAGGCACCAATCTGTTAGGAGACCTCCGCAGGTTCTCCTTAAAGGAAGGTCTCTCCCTGAGTCTGGTGTCAATCAAAATCAGGAAAGAAATAAGAGACTCGAGCTCAACTGGTAGGTCCTTAGCTGCAACCTCATCCTTCAAGGCATCCGAGAGACCATGAGAGAAAGCAGCGACCAGAGCCTCATTATTCCAGCCCACCTCTGCTGCCAGGGTACGAAACTCAATGGCGTATTCAGCTACGGATCGTGAACCCTGTCTGATGGACATAAGGAGCTTCGCAGCAGAGGCAGCACGAGCCGGCACATCGAATACCTTCCGAAGAGAAGCAACAAAACCGGAAAACTCGGCAACCACCGGATTGTTGTTCTCCCATAAAGGGCTGGCCCAGGCCAAGGCCTTGTCCGAGAGCAGCGAGATCAAGAAGCCCACCTTTGATCTCTCAGTAGGAAAGGCATGTGGCAGCAACTCGAAATAAATGCCCACCTGGTTAAGGAAACCTCGGCACTGAGTTGGCTCTCCCCCAAAGCGCTGTGGAAGAGGGGCAGAACCGGTCATACCCCGAAACACCGCAGACGCAACAACAGGTGTCTGGGTAGACTCTGGCGCAACAACCGGAGCGGCAGTAGGAGCGAGCCCAGGAGCGACAACCGACCCATCGGCAACGGGAGCGAAATGAGCCGTGCGTTCAAGCAGGGTTTGCAACGCCACAGCGAACCGACCCAACAGGTGATCCTGCTGATCAAGTCTGGCAACCAGCGTGGGTAGCGAGGATGGCCCTGTACCGTCAGAATTCATGGCTTGGTCCTAATGTCACGGAACCATGACCCAGACGTACAACAAGAGATAAGTGAAAATAAGAAGGCTTTATTGAAAATAAAGCTGTAAAGCAAAAGTCCAAACGGATGGTGAAACCGAGCAGAGTCTTTGCGAAGCCAGAGGTCAGGAACCAGAAGGGTAGTCAGACGAAGCCAGGATCAGGAACCAGCAGGGTAGTCAGACGAAGCCAGGATCAGGAACCAGCAGGGTAGTCAGACGAAGCCAGGATCAGGAACCAGCAGGGTAGTCAGACGAAGCCAGGATCAGGAACCAGAAGGAGCAGCAGTCTTAGAAGCATGTGAACACAAGAGGACCAAGCAAGGAACTGAAGCCACAGACCTCCTATATATATGAGCTAGGCATCCAGCTCCTCCCAGGGGAAGGAGGAGCCGCAGGGTGGAAGGCTACAAGAAACCCAGGACCCAAGATGGCCGCCAGCACATGTCAAACGAAGGAGAGCAGCAAGCAGGTAAGACCATGACATCCCCATAGAGGTACCCTAAATTTTGTCATGTAAGGCCTTATTCACACTTCAGGGCCTGCGATAACATCTGTGAGAAGACAGTCGGTGTATCATCCATGGAGACTCTGAAGGATCCGTGCCTCCATTTTTTGGCCTCCATGCATCATCAGTATTCCACACGCATTGCTAGACTGAAAAGTTCATTTCCAGAGCAGTGGTGTAACTAGAGTTTTATGGGCTCCAGGGCCCCCACCCCCACCCCCACTTCGTACCCCTCACACCTTCTGTGACTGATTGTTACACCCCTTGTCTCTGGTAATAATAATATCCATTGATGTGTGAACAAACACGTTATAATAAATGGATCTATGTACAGTCTGAGTAGAACTTGGAAAGCACCCGTCTATGATTTACTTATGTCTGAATAAGGACTCCTTCACACGCCCATTGGTTGGCCATTATGTGCATTGGGGACAGCAATTTTGCAGTCCCCAATGCACAGGCAGAATGCATGCGGCTGCCGCATATGGATCAAGACCCATTCAACTTAAGAGGGTCCATGATCTGTCTGCACTGTAAAAAATAGAACAAGTTGTTTTTTTTTTGCGGTGTGGAGGAACGGAGAGGAACCATGCCTCCGTTACGCACCTTCTGGATCCATTCAAGTGAAAGGGTCCACCCGCTATTTGCGGGTCGCAATACGAGCACGGCCGGGCAACAGTCGTGTGCATAAGGCCTACGGCTGCTTTCATACAGTCAGTGTTTTATCAGTGATTTCCAATGTAGTGGGAAGCAGGAAAAAAGAATCCAAATTGGGTATAATATGAAAAAAAACAAAAAACACAATTTTTACTGCATTCACTATACCGTAAAACTGACTTGTGCTCTTCTTTCTCCAGGTCAGTACAATTACAGCGATACTACATGTGTAGTTTTTCTTGCATTTTAATACTGAAAAAAAATAATCTGTTGAAAAAAATTATTTTTTCTTCTCATCAGCGTATTCTGACCCCCATAACTATTTTATAGTTTGAGGGCAAATTTTTTGTGGGATGATCTGTAGTTTTTGCTAATACCATTTTGGGGTGTGTATGACTTTTTTTTTATCACTTCTTCAATTATTTTGGAAAGTAAAGTGATGAAAAAACTGTTAATCGGCCATTTTTTTCTGTTATGCTATTCACCGTATGGGATTCTTTAAAATATATTTTAATAGTACGGGCGTTATTGGACTTACTTTCGGGTTTTAGCCCTCTTAGACACCGTGGTTACATTTGACCACGGCATCTGAGGGGTTAAATGTACATGGCCGGCATTACTGTGAAACAGCAGGCACCTGGCGGCTATGGCATTCGCTCCACTCCAGAGTGGGCGCCATCTTTAAGGAACCGACATCCGCTGTACATGTACGATGGATGTCAGGAAGGGGTTAATTAGATAAAACGAAGAAGATGAGCAACAGGGGCGTACATAGAAATCATTGGTCATTATATCAAGAATCTGATGCGAGTCCCTGTGCCCTGTCCCTGGCCCCTCTCGCTACCTGCCTTGGCTCATCCCTGTTCCACCCTATTTTTACCTACAAATAAAGAATAAAAAAATGTACCATGCAGTCTATTCAGACACCACCCAGCCATTCATGCACTGCAAGTTTCTTATGGGCAAACTTCCCCTACCCCATCACAGACTGCTGCAAACTTACCAGCCACTTCCCGTCACCCACCACCATGAACAGCTATCATGCCCCCTTCCTCCATGAACTGTGTCTGCAATCCTATCAGCCCCCCCCCCCCCCCCATGAACTGTACGGTGACTGCATTCTTATGAGTCACCCATAACACCCCTTAGGCTACATGTACATCTGTAGCAGAGGTTACGCCAGGAGCCTTCAGTGCAGATTCCGGCAAAAATAAATGACACAAGAACTCTGTATGCAGCAGTATTTCATCTGCCAAAATGCCTGTACTCATGCTGGTTACCGATGGACCCCATTATTAAATAGGATAATGCAAGTGCCCGTGGTGTTCAGCATATGAAGTCTGACGATGTCAGTTTTCAATACTGGAATCTGCAAGTGTGCACCTAACCTTAACCCGTGAACTGTGCCTGCTGATGCCATCTTTTATCTCGTGTGCCATTCTTTCCTCCATGAACTGCGCCTGCTGCTGTTTCACACCCCCTTCCCTCACACGGCTGTTACTGTGGCAGAGTGCACTCAGGGCCCACGACAGATCTTTACAGCGCTGGACTGGAGTCTGGACTGGTGACGCTGCTGGATCAGGTCAGGTCCCGACCGGTCAACCAGGTCACAATCTGAGGCGTGCTGGCAGAGGAACAGGGCCAGGACAAGGTATTTTGGTGCCCTAGGCAGAATACGTAAATGTCGCCCCCTTTGTAGAGTTAATTAGACTACCTTACTTACTACAAAAATTCATTTTAAAACATTTTACAAGGTGCAAGCAAAGTATACTAAAGTATTTAATCCAGTCATAACTGATGTTTCTCTGATTGATGTTGTCCACTTTTTTTCTAATCCATTTATCCCAGACCGCCATGAAAAGTTCTCCTAAAGGGCTCATGCACACGACCTTTGTTGTTTTGCGGTCCGTTTTTTCACGGATCCGTTATTCCGTATCTGAGTTTATTTTTCTCTGATTTAAGTCCTCTTCCGTTCCGTTATTGCACAAAACATATCCGTATGGTTTCCGTATTTGATCAGTTTTTTGCGGATCGGAAACAGTAACTTATTAATCACCAAACACATGAGCAATATGGGCTGGGCATAGCATTTCTACAGTATGGATCCACAAAATACGGATGACATACGGATGTGTTTCGTGTGAGTTCCGTATTTTCTGCGGACCCATTGACTTGAATGGGGCCTCGGACCGTGATTTGCGGACAATAATAGGACATGCTCTACTGTTTTGCAGAACGGAAATACAGAAATACGGAAATGGAATGCACACGGAGCAACTTCCGTTGTTTTTGCGGACCCATTAAAGTGAGTGGTTCCACATAAGCAAAAAACCCGGAACGGAAGCGGAAAGAAAATACGTTAGTCTGCAAAGTCTCTATGGCCAGTGACGTAGCTACAAGGGGCTAAAAGGTAGCTGTCCCAGCTGAGTCTGGGGACCCAAAGATTCCTCTGCCACATACAGTAACAAGACACCAGTATTATGACTGACACATTAACTTTGCAGTCTGTTACAGATTTTGCATTTGGGTAAAATCAGCTGCTGCAGAACCTCATAACACACCTCAGCTTCTACAGAACCTCATAACACACACCTCAGCTTCTACAGAACCTCATAACACACACTTCAGCTGCTGCAGAACCTCATAATATACACCTCAGCTTCTACAGAACTTCATAATACACACCTCAGCTGCTACAGAACCTCATAATACACACCTCAGCTGCTGCAGAACCTCATAATAATTTCCTCAGCTGCTACAGAACCTCATAATAATTTCCTCAGCTGCTACAGAACCTCATAACACACACCTCAGCAGCTGCAGATCATAATACACACATGAACTGCTGCAGAACCTCATAATAAACAACTCAGCCGCTGCAGAAGATAATACTACACACCTCAGCTGCTACAGAACCTCATAATACACACCTCAGCTGCTACAGAACCTCATAATACACACCTCAGCTGCTACAGAACCTCATAATACACACCTCAGCTTCTACAGAACCTCATAATACACACCTCAGCTGCTGCAGAACCTCATAATACACACCTCAGCTGCTGCAGATCCTCATAATACATACTTCAGCTGCTACAGAACCTCATAATACATACCTCAGCTGCTACAGAACCTCATAATACACACCTCAGCTGCTACAGAACCTCATAATACACACCTCAGCTGCTACAGAACCTCATAGTACACACCTCAGCTGCTACAGAACCACATAGTACACATCACAGCTGCTGCAGAACCTCATAACACACACTTCAGCTGCTGCAGAACCTCATAATACACACCTCAGCTGCTGCAGAACCTCATAATACACACCTCAGCTGCTGCAGAACCTCATAATAACTTCCTCAGCTGCTACAGAACCTCATACTACACACCTCAGCTGCTACAGAACCTCATAATACACACCTCAGCTGCTGCAGAACATAATACACACATGAACTGCTGCAGAACCTCATAATAAACAACTCAGCCGCTGCAGAAGATAATACTACACACCTCAGCTGCTACAGAACCTCATAATACACACCTCAGCTGCTACAGAACCTCATAATACACACCTCAGCTGCTACAGAACCTCATAATACACACCTCAGCTTCTACAGAACCTCATAATACACACCTCAGCTGCTGCAGAACCTCATAATACACACCTCAGCTGCTACAGAACCTCATAATACACACCTCAGCTGCTACAGAACCACATAGTACACATCACAGCTGCTGCAGAACCTCATAACACACACCTCAGCTGCTGCAGAACCTCATAATACACACCTCAGCTGCTACAGAACCTCATAATACACACCTCAGCTGCTACAGAACCTCATAATACACACCTCAGCTGCTACAGAACCTCATAATACACACCTCAGTTGCTACAGAACCTCATAATACACACCGCAGCTGCTACAGAACCACATAGTACACATCACAGCTGCTGCAGAACCTCATAATACATACCTCAGCAGCTACAGAACCTCATAATACACACCTCAGCTGCTGCAGAACCTCATAATAACTTCCTCAGCTGCTACAGAACCTCATAATACACACCTCAGCTGCTACAGAACCTCATAATACACACCTCAGCTGCTGCAGAACCTCTTAATCTCCTCAGCTGCTACAGAACCTCATAATACACACTTCAGCAGCTGCAGATCATAATACACACATGAACTGCTGCAGAACCTCATAATAAACAACTCAGCCGCTGCAGAAGATAATACTACATACCTCAGCCGCTGAAGAACATACCGGTAATACATACCTCAGCTGCTGCTGAACTTAATAATCTGATGCTACAGAACATAAGGCTTTGATCACATCTGTGTTAGCGGCCTCTGCCCTAGATCAGGTCATAAATGCTGGACAGGATTTTGCAGCCTGCCAGACTCCATGATAAAAAACCCTCAGATCTCATCATAGTCAGGGGGATCCGTCAGGTGCTTTCATCTATAATGTGCCATATTCGGCACTACCCTGATTTCACTGTTGTGCATCTATGACAGAGCAGAACAGCGAAAGTCACTAGTGCGGTTGTGAACAAAGCCTAATACACACCCTAGATGCTGCAGAACATTATAATAGTGACAAGAGAACTACAAGTCTCATCATAACCATTGTTAAAATTAGAGGGTAATAGATGGGAAGGGTTAAAAGGAGAAAACTACAACTCTGAGCATGTACAGATTGTTATTATGGGACACTAGTGAACATTACAGAGATAGGGTATAGGAGGATAGAACTACAACTCCCAGCATGGCCAGATTGTTATTATAGAGTGTTAGTGGACATTATTTGAAAACTCCTACCATTTCTGGGATGTTCTTATGGGCTACCACAGAACATTACAACTTGGCGATGGTGACATCACACAGGTCCTTCACTACTACTCCTCTGCACTGCTGAGCTCTTCCTGCACTGGTCACATGACGATGACATCCCACAGGTTTCTCTCCACCTGGTACCTTCTCCTTTTGCAAAGCTAGCTTGCAAAAGTAATAAAGGGATGGGCCTTTCATTCATAGCAGGGACCCCTACCCCCAAGGACGTGCCGCCATTGGAGGTATGCCACTGATGAGCAGCAATATGACAGATAAATATAACAGACGGATTCCGAACTTGTCACTGAGACGTCAGAAGTCAAACTCAACTTGAATGACATAATATTAATAATTATATGCACAAATACAATCCTATCAGAATCTGAAAGCCACGATAAAACATAGAAAGTTTCCGTGGACTCCTAGAACCACTCTTACCTGTCAGAGAAGGGGACAAGCTGCACAAAGTTTTCTCTTGACATTTTACTTTTCCTGAAATTTTATCTGAAGAAAACATACAAATAATGATTAATCTTCAGACCGATATCTGTGATTATTACAATGTAGAAGAACACTGACTCCGAGCTTCCAATACCCAGGGAGAGCTTTCTGCTGTGCTCCAGAAACAATTACACATTAACTATTAATTATCAGGTCTCTGGGGGGTTATAACTATCTACTGTATGCATGAGAGCACATAGCAGTGCTCAGTGTGCGGGTACACGGCCAGAATAGCTACTGTGTTTGATATTGGCTGTATCTATTTGTCTATCTAATATACAGTATTTCATATCAATTATCTATCTAGCATCTATCTATCATCTCATGTCTATCTAATTATCTATCTCATATCTATCTACCTACCTATCTAATATACAGTATTTCATATCAATTATCTATCTAGCATCTCATGTCTATCTAATTATCTATCTCATTTCTATCTATCTAATTATCTCTCATATCTATCTATCTAATTATCTATCTATCTATAAATCTAAATTATCCACGGCCCTTCCGTAAGTAAAATCAACGTAGATTTATTCACCAACGCAACGTTTCGATCCACATACTGGAACTATTCTCAAGCAGTGAGAATAGTTCCAGTATGTGGACCGAAACGTTACATTGGTGAATAAATCTACATTGATTTTACTTACGGAAGGGCCGTGGATAATTTTTATTTATAACTTTTTGGGGGATTGGATCGCTCCAACAGTCGCTGGCACTCGCTCTCAACTAGCTTCTGCTGTGCTGCTCACAAGCTTTAGACTTTATCTATCTATCTCATATCTATCTCATATCTATCTCATATCTATCTCATATCTATCTCATATCTATCTCATATCTATCTCATATCTATCTCATATATATCTCATATCTATCTCATATCTATCTCATATATATCTCATATCTATCTCATATATATCTCATATCTATCTCATATATATCTCATATCTATCTCATATCTATCTCATATCTATCTCCCTATGTATCCATCTCATATCTATCTTTCTGTACGACATTTCTATGGTTTCATCCTACACCCCATAATCATACATACAGGGTAATTGGCTTCCTATCAAATTGGTTCTTGTGAATCTGACAAATTCAGACTGTGAGCTACAATGAGGACGGGACAGATGTACGTGACAATCTCTGTACATCGTGGAATAAGTATGCACTATATAAGACAGATAGAAATCAGATTTAAGATAGAAAAAAGGACCCAAACTGCAAAAAATGAGAGCTGCACACGTAATTAATATAATTGGCCTTTCCAAACATATTAAAACAAGTGAAAATAATTGTACAATTTCTACTATACTCTGTGTATCAGTTCCAGGCATTATAAAGATCTCTGCTTGATTTCAATGAACAGAAACCTTCAGTGCTTCCAGTACATCTATGACACTGGCTTTATGTCAGGATACCACCATCCCAGCAAGCAAGAAGTTAAATGGAGAAATTAGAATTGAAAACAAGAACCCTGGAGCTGGAAATGTGTATTAGTTCTGTGACTCTATACAGTTAATTATTTACAGTCATTTGGAGGGTCAGATTTTAGCTCAGCACAGACTGCGGTCTGCCGGGCCCTATCTGACGCCGCACAACACCATTCCCTGGAGACGGCAAAGCCACCAAACTTGTTCTACCTATGGAGGAAACTTTTAGCTAATCTTTGACACAAGCAACAGCAGCCAGCAGCCCCTGAGACCCCCTCTACAGGTCACAGCACAGATATGGGGCCCCCAGAACAAGAGCCTTAGGTCCTTACATCTAGCCATATCACACATTTACCTGTATGTCTGTGCAGGTGACAGCTCTGGCATGCTCTCACCCAGGCTTGGCATCAGCTTTCTCGCCCCTCTCTCAATAGACTGCTGCCTGCTTGTGTTTACTGCCGTCTCCTGGCTACAGGAATGCTAACCTCCCCACTTGTCCAGTCTATAGGAACTGTAATGAAGTGCTGAGCACACTCCTATAGCTGCATCAAGTGGCTGTGGGACTCCTGGGATCCAGTATGCCGAATATTGTATTTATGCTAAAGCCTAATGTTAAAGTTTATTTAGGTTTCTAGGTGATGTGGTGAAGATGATTTTGACATTTAAAGCGTTTTTTCCATCTCTGTCTTTGATAGCCAATATGGGAATAAGGCTACAGTCATATGAGAAAAAAAATGGCCATGAAAAATGGACACCCGGTCATTAAAAACAGATTCATTCAATTGGCTTTTTGTTTTAATCACAAACCCCCTGCAGTGTCCTCAGTATACATTATGCCCTCCATAGTGCCCCCTGGATATCAAACATCCCACCATAATGCCCCAGTATGATTAATGACCTCCTACTATTATTAATGCCCCCATAATTGTCCCCTGCAGTATTATTAATGCTCCATTATTGCCAGGGGAGCACCACCAATTAGGTGAGGTGAGGTGAGGTGAGGCGATTGCCTCAGGCAGCACCAGGTAGGGGCAAGAGGGGCAGCAGAAAGAGATTATCTGTTTCTGCAGTATAGTATTGGGCAGCACAGTATGTGGCGCTGTATTACCCTGTATGTTTTGTAGTGCTGTATGTAATGTTTTCCAAGTATGTCTTTAACAGTAGGACTGGGGGGGAGGGGTTAGGTTAAGAAATTGGCATTGGGGAGTTGGCTCTGTTTCAGTTTTCACCTCAGGCAGCAGAAAGGCTAGGTGCACCCCTGATTATTGCCTCCCCCCAGTATTATTAATGCTCTATTAGTGACCCTCAGTATTAATTCCTCCATTATGATTAATGCCCCCTTAGTGCCCTCCAGTATCATTAATGCCCCCATTAGTGTCTCCCAGTAGAAAGAATCCATCGGTTCTGTTTGTGTAAAAAGAAAATACTCACCTCATCCACCTCATCCATGGTATGAGAAAAAACAGCAATGCTGCAACTGAGTTTTTATGTTATAACGTTTGCTGCGTTCCTTTTCCAGCATACATAACATGATAACTTTATGCTCTGGGTCAGTACGATTACAGTGATGGCAAATACATATAGCTTCTTTTAAGTATTACTACTTTTGTATAAAGACCCTCTTTAAAAAATGTTTTTGCATCACTGCATCCAAAGACCCACTCCCCCCCCCCCCCCCCGTAAATCTGTTTATTGAACCACTACTGCGGTGGATGCAAACAGTAACATCTGACTAAACCCTCACACTGATGTTAAAAATGAGACTTTTATTAAGGACATACCTGAGCCCGCGCATCACGCCAAGGTTTCTCAAGTGGCACGGGACCTAATGCTAAATATGGCCAGTACCAGGAGCCAGTGGGCAAATTACACCAGCGTAAGGTCCGACTCACAGCAAACAGCTCCCAGTTCCCTCCAGTGTGACTAACCACACATACAATGGGAGGAGGGAGGAGGCTTAGAGTCCCACCCATGGCTGGCTGATATGTTGCAGGCCACACAGGTGCACCTAAATGCTGCTTATGGATGGTAATCAAGGCGCATTTAGATTGGAGTTTATACACCTCCACATATAAATATACGATTTAAATGACAAAAATGGTCTCAAAAGGCAGGAAATACTCATCCCTAAATGCAGTTGTGCATTTATGCTCGGGGGAGCAGATACTGCGCTTGTGGTCTGTTGCTAAGGGCGATCTCCAGCAAAAAATGCATACAGTGGAGGATGCCCGCAGCAGACCACAAGTGCCACTGAGACATCCCACACCAGATGGTAAAATGTGTGGATGTAGAATGATATATAGAACAAATAGTTACAAGAATAGGTGCACTACTGTGGTGGATGCAAACAGTAGCATCTGACTAAACCCTCACACTGATGTTAAAAAAGAGACTTTAGCCAGTATATCCTTATATTAAGGACATACCTGAGCCCGCGCACCACGCCAAGGTTTCTCAAGTGGCACGGGACCTAACGCTAAACCTACCTGTACAGTATGGGTAGTAACAGGAGCCGGTGGGCAAATTACAGCAGCGGTCACAGCTTTATTGATTTTTTTTTTTCAACCATCCAACTCTTCTAATACTAAACAGTGACTTGGAGTATAAATAAGCAGTATGCCCCACAGAATTTATATGTGGGCAAGTCCGCCTTCTTCTCCCTCTTAAATTGACTCAACCGACCTCCACAGAGGAACCCGTGTACCTCTACATGGTGCTCCCACCCCCACCCAACAAGAACAACGCCTGCTCCACCCCATCTCGCCAGCTACAGAGAAAAATATCCAGACCGATGTCATTGAGGTGGACACTGTCCGGCCTCATCAGTCGCAGGTTATCGCCTTCCAGCTGGCGGTGTCGCACTACCACTCCAGCCCTGGATCGTACAAAACGCGCATTGACTGTCCTCTTACCCCTTTGCATAGCATGCACATCCCTAGCTCCTTGCCAAGTCACCCTAGGAATAATTTCAGACCAGATTATGATGACCTCCTGAAAAAAGGTGATGAGCTCCACCAATTTTAGCAGGCAGAGGTTGTTACCCCCGGCATGTATGACTAAAACGACCGGAGAGTAGGCAACTCTACTTAGCTCAACGGCTTCAGGCAGGACTTGAGACCAGCGTAAGCCCCAGACACCTCGCCATGTGACTTGGACATTCCGAAAGCTGAGACTGCGGCCCCCCGGCTGGTATTCTGATCGCTGGCCCGCCCAAAATATATAGGAATGGTTGAGGAAGCAGATGGTGGGCTGGATAGCATCTGAAAATAGAAATCAAATTACCCCCTAACTGTTTTGCACCAGTCCAGCTTCAGCAGCTGGAAAAGTAGCTAACTGGAGGGGGGAGTGATGCTTTAGATTGTGATATCTCCTTACTGTTCTTGTTTGAAAGCTGACAGTCCAAGCTTTCAGCCAATACCAGAATGACAGCAATATGTTCAGTACAGGAGAAGATATCACTGATAGAAATCGGCATACTGTGAATGCAGCTGAAAGTGAAAGTAAAAACAGGTTTTACTCGCAATTATTCCCGACTCGATTTCTAACAGTGTGCTGTCTTCACTAACTATTGCATAGTCTGTTCATTTGTGTGCCTTCAGCACCATCTAGTGACCTTTATCTGTAAGTGCATCTTTTGCCTTGTTAAGTTATGCATATTCATTAGGTCACCTGACTTCCTGCTCACAGTGCTTTCTGGGAAAGAGACAGGCTCCTGCTTCCTTTTCTCCTCACCTCATGTAAGGAGCAGCTACTCATTGTGTGTCTCTTACTAAAGCATCGTCGGTAAGGGATTAATTAATGTTTTTGTGGAAGTTTTGTGTACACTGTACTGTATATTCAGTTCTTGTATGTTCATTTTCTCATAGTTTACCTTATCTACTACCGGTTAATAAAAACCACAGACTACAGAAACAAGTCTCATCTTATTAACTAGTAGAATGGTGATATCTGCCTGTTGAACGGCATACAGACCCCGGGGGTACATGTTGTGAGAACAGGACAGTAAACGACGACTTCTAGCGAGAGAGACGCACCTGACTACACAGAAGTCTGTTACGGTCCACGCAATATCTGCAAACGGACACCACAGCGACTTCTATACAGTCCAGTGCTGCAAGGGGATAGCCGCTTCAAGCAATGTAGACACATTTGATTGCATACTGTGACCGCTCTCTAAGCACAGTGACCGGCATTCCACAGCACAGTAGTCTCCACGCAGTTAAGTGTCTTCACCAACACCATGTCGCGTAGCACAGTATCAAGCTACAAGACAAGATCAAGGAAGGATGGTTCAACTAAGTCATCTTCCGTTAGCAATGCGGCTGTCATTGCCCGCGCAAAGGCAGAAGGCGGGAAGGTCAAAGCAGCCTTTGCCGAACAAGAAATGAATATGAAAGAAGAAAGGCACAGCTGGAAATGAAGATGAAAGAAGAAAAGGCTGAGAAAGCAAAGCAACAGGCTTCAATAGACATGCAAAAGGTCCTCTTAGATGCAAAGCTAGAGAAACTCGCCGTAGAGAAAGAAACGGCAGCCGCCATAGCTGAAGCAGAGTTCTTAGAAGCAATGGAATACCCGAAAACCGGAAGTCACCGCAGTGTGCTTAGCCCAGAACTCGGCCAGCAAGATCCTGTACAACGCACTTCAGAGTACGTCCGTCAACACTCTAGACCAAACAGCAATGCTGATCCATTCCCAGGACCGAAGACGTCACCTATGCCACAGAAGTATCATACCGTCCAAAAGAAAGAGTCACCCTCGGAACCCAGTCTTACAAACAAGGGAGCCCAGAGACATGTGACAAAACTCCAGCTAACTTCCCTGCACACCAAGGAAGCCAGCTTCCAGTCCAGCCTGCAGAACCACCTTATCCCACAAGACGGTATGATATGGGCTGGCCTAAGTCAGAGACTCCATACAGGTATGATCGCCCACCACACTCTCACTGTGACTTTCCACCTCCAACCAACCTTAGTAGTAACCAGAGCACAATAGACTTTGCCAGGTTCTTTACTAAACGTGAGCTAGTTACAAAGGGACTGGTGAAGTTCAGTGATCGCCCTGAAAACTATAGAGCATGGCGGGCCTCCTTTTATAACATTACAAAAGACTTGGGTCTGTCACACAGTGAGGAGATAGACTTCCTTGTAGATCGGCTTGGAAAAGACTCTGTAGAACATGCCAAGAGAATCAGGGATATTAATATAAACTACCCAGAGATTGGCCTAAAAATGATCTGGGATAGACTTGATGAATGTTATGGTTCTGCAGAGGTCATAGAGGACGCGTTGTTTAAAAGAATTGACAAATTCCCTAAAATATCTAGCAAAGGGTTCCAGAAACTTAGGGATTTAAGTGACCTACTGATGGAATTACAGGTTGCCAAAGCTGAAGGGGATTTACTGGGGCTTGCTTTCCTCGACACTGCCAGAGGTGTCAAGCCTATTGTATTGAAGCTTCCCCACAACCTGCAGGAGAAATGGGTCTCCCACGGGTCAAGGTACAAACATATCCACAATGTGCCATTCCCTCCCTTCAGTGTGTTTGTCGACTTCGTAAGGCTAGAAGCTAATATTCGTAATGACCCTAGCTTTGATCTATCACAGTCTTGTGCCACTCCCTATGACCACAGACCACACAAAGGATCAGTGGCAGTGCACAAAACTAACATTTCACCTGCGGATTCTTACAGGCATTACAGCTCCGCCAGCCACGAAACAGTCAAAGATCCTGGTAAGCAGTGCCCTCTACACAAGAAGCCACACCCTCTTCTGAAGTGCAGAGCCTTTAGAGAAATGTCCATAGGAGATCACTAAGGATGAAACAAATAGTTGGGTCGCACCCCTTCCCTTCAGGCCTCAAAGACAGCGTTTGCCTAACAACAGAGAGCAAATCTACAGACGTTTTGTCTCTCTAAGACGTAGCTTCCACAAGAAGCCAGAAATGAAAGATCACTTCTTTACTTTCATGAGGAAAATATTTGAGAATGGTCATGCTGCGGTAGCTCCCACCCTTAAAAACTCCGAAGAATGTTGTTATTTACCCATATTCGGGGTTTACCACCCAAAGAAACCAGGTCAAATTAGAGTAGTGTTTGACTCTAGTGCTAAATATGAAGGCGTCTCCTTAAACGACGTCCTGCTCTCAGGTCCAGATCTTAACAACAAGCTCCTAGGAGTACTGCTTCGTTTTCGTAAAGACTCTGTTGCCTTCATGGCGGACATTCAGCAGATGTTTCATTGCTTTCTCGTTAAAGAGGAACACAGAAACTTCTTAAGATTTCTTTGGTTTATTGACAATGACCCCACAAAAGATATCGCGGAGTACCGCATGCGGGTACATATCTTTGGTAACAGCCCCTCTCCTGCAGTTGCAACTTATGGTCTCAGACACTCTGCTCAGGAAGGCGAACTAGAATATGGGCCAGACGTCAGACAATTCGTAGAAAGAGACTTTTATGTAGATGACTGTCTAAAATCACTACCCACTGTTGAGGGCGCAGTAAGTCTCCTTAAGAGAGCTCAAGAAATGCTTGCATGCTCAAACCTGAGACTCCACAAAATAGCCTCCAATAGTAAGCAGCTGATAGAAGCATTTCCCTCTCAAGACCACTCAAACTACCTACAGAGTTTAGACTTAGGGACTGACTCCCTTCCTATACAACGTAGCCTTGGTCTCCTCTGGAATCTAAAATCAGACACGTTTACCTTCCAAGTCAGCCAGGAAGAGAAGCCCTTTACCCGTAGAGGTGTCCTGTCTGCCATAAACAGTCTTTATGATCCCTTGGGATTCACGGCCCCCGTTACAATCCAGGGCAAATAACTACTTAGAGACTTAACTCAGGAGACATTGGATTGGGATCACCCACTTTCCCCTTAAAAAAGAAACATATGGATAGAGTGGAGAAACTCCCTAAAGACTTTATCTAACCTGCATGTTCCACATTCTTACGCTCCTGTGCCATCCACAGAAGTAAAAACACAAAGACTTTATGTATTCTCTGACGCGTCCGTCAAAGCAATTGCCGCTGTAGCTTACCTTAAAACTATAGACAACAAAGGTCAGTGCCACACAGGGTTTGTCATGGGCAAAGCAAAACTCGCACCACTTCTCGAACATACAATACCCAGGTTAGAACTCTGTGCCGCTGTACTAGCCGTTGAACTAGCTGAATTAATTACATCAGAGATAAACCTAGAGATTCGAGACACCGATTTTTATACAGACAGTAAAGTGGTCTTGGGCTACATTTACAACCAAACTAGGCGTTTTTACGTTTACGTTAACAACCGAGTGTTAAGAATCAGGAGGTCCACTTTCCCAAAGCAATGGCACTTTGTACCTACTGACCATAACCCAGCAGACCTAGCAACCAGGTCAGTTGCTGCCAGTCACCTTAAGGACACAGTTTGGTTCACGGGTCCTGCTTTTCTATACAACGCAGAACATTCTTCTGCCTGTGACTCATATGAGCTGTTAGATGCAGATTCTGACAAAGAAATCCGCCCCCAGGTATCTGTGCTACTTACTGTAAATTCGAACAATCAGCTCAGTAGTCACCGTTTCATCAAGTTTTCCATCTGGAAGTCACTTGTGCGAGCTATCACCTGCTTAGCACACATAGGCCACAGAATCTTGAACTCTATTTTCTTACAAGTAGGCAATGCTAGACTCTCTCATGAATGCCTTACAACCTTTATGGCCGAAGTCTCAGCCATTATCAATGCCAGACCCTTGGCTTCGATATCAAATGACCCAGGAGATCCAATACTGCTTACGCCTGCCTCTCTACTTACCCAAAAGACTGGTATAGTGAGTGCTCCTTCTGGAGAGTTTGGCACCAAAGATCTCTACAAACGCCAATGGAGACAAGTGCAAGGCCTTGCCGATACTTTCTGGAATAGGTGGAAGAAGCAATATCTTCCCACCTTACAGACAAGAACCAAATGGCACACAGTTAAGCCCAACCTAAAACCTGATGACATTGCTCTTGTTAAAGACTCTCAGGCTCAAAGAAATCATTGGCCTTTGGGCCTCATTACTAAAGTGTTTCCAAGTGAAGACGGACATGTCCGTAAAGTTGAGGTCAAGATTTTCAAACAAAATGAGACCAAACTGTTTATCAGACCTACTTCCGAACTAATCCTACTGTTATCTGTTGAGGACTCTAATAGTGACATCAGCTGATGTCAAGCGGGGAGTGTGCTGTCTTCACTAACTATTGCATAGTCTGTTCATTTGTGTGCCTTCAGCACCATCTAGTGACCTTTATCTGTAAGTGCATCTTTTGCCTTGTTAAGTTATGCATATTCATTAGGTCACCTGACTTCCTGCTCACAGTGCTTTCTGGGAAAGAGACAGGCTCCTGCTTCCTTTTCTCCTCACCTCATGGAAGGAGCAGCTACTCATTGTGTGTCTCTTACTAAAGCATCGTTAGTAAGGGATTAATTAATGTTTTTGTGGAAGTTTTGTGTACACTGTACTGTATATTCAGTTCTTGTATGTTCATTTTCTCATAGTTTACCTTATCTACTACCGGTTAATAAAAACCACAGACTACAGAAACAAGTCTCATCTTATTAACTAGTAGAATGGTGATATCTGCCTGTTGAACTGCATACAGACCCCGGGGGTACATGTTGTGAGAACAGAACAAACAGTGATTTCTCCTCTGTTGCTTGGACTTTAGATTTTGGTCTGTCTTGTATGAAAGCCTGGGCTGCCAGCTTTCAAACAAGACCAGTTGCATGTTTCTAGCTGCTACTATTCAGGAGATAGCATCTGAAGCAGCCCTCCCCCTCCAGTTAGCTACTTTTCCCACTGCCCGAGCTGGACTCGGGCAAAACAGTTAGGTGGTTAATAAGTGGGGACAAACATATGAGGCAAAACATGCTGACCTCCATCTGACTTCAGACTCCGAGAGACCCACTCTGGCTGCTTCCGTAGCTGCCCTTATGTGGAAGGAATGGGTCCCGAATTCAGAGGTGGGGAGGCCTAAGGCCATAAGGCAACGGTGGAAAACCGAGCGAAACTGAAAACATGGGGAGCCGTCAGAATGAAGTAAAAGGGGGGCACCCTGGGCGCGCGACGCCAACAAATCTGACACCGCTTCATAAGGGCACACTGGGCCCTAGCCAAGCACCCCGCGATAAAACTTCTGTTATTTAGCGTCAAATGAAAATACGGAGGGAGGAATCACTAAAAACTACATCGCCAACAAGTAAACCACCCGGCCGGAGGCGTGATTGAGACACCAGCTCCTCGATTCTAAGGGCAGTGAAAAAGGACAAAGAACACATCACATAAATGGGTTATGTTTCAATAGTATTTATTGGATTTTTTTTCAATAATAAGGTGTACAGTAAAATGTACTTAATACAGGGGACTTGGAGTCCAGTTATTTGTACATTCCAAACATATAAAATAAAATAAGAAATAAATAGAACAAAAAGACATACATAAAATAAGATTTAAATAAAAGGGAAGCGTCAGGAAATCAGGGGTATTAGACTTATACTTACAAGGTACATAGGTCTGGTGTCAGGAGGCGATCAAGAGTAGAAAGGTTCATAACTGCATAACCCCCCTTCAGTGTGCAGTACATCCATGACAAATTATCAGAGCCCCCTGTAAAGGGAGAGGTCAATAGAGTGTGAAGAGGACGACCAGGGCTCCCAGACTCTTTCAAACAAAGCAAATGTATCTGAGCGGATTGCCGACATCCTTTCAGATTGGTATATCTTGTTGACTCTATCAATTACTGCTTGATAGCTTAGTGACAAGGAACGCCACTGGGAGGCAATGTAGATTCTAGCCGCAAGCAGGATAAATTGGGTCAATTTGAATTTGGCATTTGTTAATTTCGACGGCTTGTCGCCAAGTAGCAAGACCGAGGGTGTGGGGAGGAGGACGCACCCCAGCAGAGAAGAGAGCAGGTCACAGATGCGACCCCATAGCCTGGCCACCACTGGGCAAGTCCACCAGGTATGGAGCATCGTGCCCTCCTCATCACATCCTCGAAAGCAAGTAGAGGGAACCTCTGGGTAAAAGCGATGTAATTTGGCTGGTACTAAATACGTCCGGTGGAGTATTTTAGAGGTCTCAGCCAAGGTAGTTTGCCATGACCCTTTGGTTAATGTCTGGGAGCGCTGGTGCCACCTAGATACGCTTGATTCTTCCGACAGATCCGCCTCCCACTCCAACATATAGTGGAGTTTGGTGTCCTCTGGAGGTGCAGTGAGGATGGAGTATATCCGGGATAATAGACCCTGTTTATATAGAGAGAAGGACATTGTTCTTTCAAAAGGTGTATATTCAACTTTATGGAGGCTAGTCTTCAGGGAGTGAAGGAAGGAGAATACTCTCCGGACATTGAATTGTTCACAAGCTGGGGGGGGAGTATTTCTCAATAAAGGCTGACATAGTCAGTAGTTTACCCCGCTCTAGGAAGTCCCGGAGGGAGCACAATTTTTTCCCAACCCACCATGAGAAGGTCCTAGATTGAAGTCCAGGGGGGAAGGCAGGATTGCCCCACATGTATTCTAAGGGGGATGGTTTGGATTGGAGAATACATTTGAATCTGATGGATCTCCATAGGAGTAAAGCATAGTATGAGAGTTGGGATTTGGAGCGGAGAGACGAGGGCAGGGTGGATGTGGTCCAAATGAGGGCTCTCCAGGAGAACGGGCCAAACAGCGACTGCTCAAGGGTGACCCATATAGGTTGAGCTTGCTCGGATAGATGTGTCAGGAACAGTTGCGCTAATCTGGCTGCCTTGTAGTATTGAGCTAAATTTGGTACTGAAAGGCCTCCGTGAGCCTTGTGACGGCACATTACCAGTTTTGAAATACGGGCACGTTTATGGGCCCAAATAAATTTAAGGATGTCCGCCTGAAGAGCCCTCAGATCAGACGCTGGGATTGATACAGGGAGGGCACGGAACATGTATAAAAGTCGAGGGAGGACTACCATTCGTACTATGTGTATCTTACCCACCCAGGACACTGGAAGGGATTCCCATGACTGTAGGTCTTTCCGTATCCGAGCAAACATGGGGAGATAGTTGTGCTTATATAGGGTGTCGAGCGTTTTGGTCAGTGATATACCTAAGTATGAGAGGAGATGTGGATTGTGTTGAAATGGGAATCCTCTTTGGAGAATTTCGGAATCTCTAGTGGGGACATTACTTAACAAAAGTTCAGATTTGGACTGGTTAACTAGTAGGCCAGATGTGGTCGAGAAGGACTTGAGAGCTGATAAAAGGCAGGGGAATGAAATGACAGGGTTGGTGAGTGTCAACAAAAAGTCGTCAGCAAAAAGGCTTAGTTTATATTCCACACCCCCAACCGAGATCCCTTTTATATCCGGATGAGATCTGATCTTAATTGCTAGCGGTTCCATGGCTAAGGCGAAGAGGGCTGGGGATAGGGGGCATCCTTGACGTGTTCCCCTAAAGATTGGGATAGGTGACGAATGTGATGAGGGTAATTTGAGGCTAGCCTGTGGTGAAGAGTATAAAGTTTGGATGGCAGAAAGGAAGGGACCTTTAATGTTAAAATGGGAAAGAGTCTGCCAGAGGTAGGTCCAAGACACCGTATCAAATGCCTTCTCTATATCCAAAGCTAATAGAGCAATTGGGGTTACGGTTCTGTTTGCCTCTTGGACAAGACCCAACACTTTTCTTATATTATCTGGAGCCTCCCTGCCCGGGATAAAACCAACCTGGTCTTTGTGAATCAGATCAGGGAGAAGTCTATTTAGTCTACGCGCCAGGATGGAAGTAAATAGTTTGTTATCTATATTCAGGAGTGAGATGGGCCTATAGTTAGAAGGGAGAAGAGGATCTTTGTGTGGTTTGGGAATTACTGTGATTTTGGCCTCTAGGAACTCGGCTGGGGGTGTGGAGCCCTGCAGCAAATGGTTACAATATTTAGTAATGAAAGGGATTAATTGGTCTGAGAATTTTTTAAAATAAAGTGCTGTGTAGCCGTCTGGGCCTGGGGCTTTTCCCAGTTTTAGGGCTTTGATTGAATAGGTCACTTCTTCCATTGTAATGGGGTTATTAAGTTCTACTAGTGCAGTAGGAGAGACCTTAGGGAGAGGAATGGATGAAAGGAAGTTATCAGTCCTATTGCTGGGGCTATTATTGTGGTCTGAGTATAGCTGTTTATAGTAGGATTGGAAAGTGTCATAAATGATGTCCGGGTGAGTAGTAGTTCTACCAGATCGTGTACGGATCTGGTAGACTAGATTTACTTTCTGCTTAGCCTTAAGTTGGCGAGCTAACATTTTATCTGGTTTTTTGGCATACCTATAGTAATAGGAGGAGGTCCAGCGGAGTGCTTTTTCTGTATTGTTAGAAAGTATGGTATTCAGTTGTGACTTAGCGTCCCTTATTTCCTTCAGTAAATATAGGAATGGGGTTTGTTGATGAGCTCTTACTAGTTTAGCCAATTTAGACTCCAGGGTAGTCTGAGCTGAAGACCTGTCCTTTTTAAGCCGCGATGCCACCTGAATGAGCTTACCCCGCATGACAGCCTTGTGAGTCAACCACAGGTTCATAGGGTCAGTATCTGGCGTGTCATTCAGCAAAAAGAACTGTTTAAGTTCATCTAATAGTGAATCAAACACAGCCGGACGGGTCAGTAATGACTCATTCAGGCGCCAGGCAGGGGGAGTACTAGGGTTATTGTTGAATGCAAAGTCTGCTAAAACCATATCATGGTCCGATAGAGAGGACACAATATGTCTGGAGTGGGTTAGTGAAGGGAGACATGAAGAGGAAGCTAGGATTAAATCAATCCGGGAGTAGAGTTGATGAGAAGGAGAATAGTAGGTGTATCCCCTTTGTGGGCCATTGTGCTCCCTCCAGGAATCCGCCAAGGACAGAGATTCCATCACCTGTTTAATTTTGACATTATGGGATAATGGGCGCGATTGGGCCGGGGGGGGCGGATCTGTCGAGAACCGGGTTGGGTACAAAATTGAAGTCACCACACCATAGTATCTTGTGGAAGGTGAGGGGTTCAATAATAGAATGCATAGTAGCAAAAAACTGAATAGGGTCTTCAGTGGGTGCATATACATTCACTATACATAGGATTTCTTCCCTATAGGTGCCTAGAAGAATGACATATCTTCCATTGGGGTCAGCCATAGAACTCTGCAATGTAAAAGGGAAGGAATTACGCAATAGTATTATAGCCCCCCTACTCTTAGAAACATAAGTAGATGAATAGAAACGTGAATATTGTGGATGGAAATATTTGGGATGGGAGGTGGGCGTGAAGTGGGATTCCTGCAGGCAGACCACATCAGGTGTATGTTTAACATAGGTGGAAAAGGCTGACTTACGTTTTCTGGGGGAGTTAAATCCCCTCACATTATGTGAAAGTAACTTACACATGTCAGTATACACATAAATGGGTTAATAGGGCATAAGATGTTCGGCCTGTTATCGTGCAAGTTGATCCAGAGGAAGGCAAAAAAAAAACTGTGAGGTACAAGCGAATTTTCCCCACTTAAGGGGGGACAAATTCC
This sequence comes from Bufo bufo, assembly GCF_905171765.1. NCBI lineage: Eukaryota > Metazoa > Chordata > Amphibia > Anura > Bufonidae > Bufo > Bufo bufo. The sequence goes on along the minus strand of NC_053390.1, from coordinate 142,833,755 downwards.
TTCCCGACTCCAATAAGGCGATCAGAATAACTCCCCTCTCTACTAGCTATAACCTGTAATATTATTACATATGTGTAGAGAAAAAAGGCTCCAGCACTCAAAGTAAAAGTTTTCCGGTCCCAGTCTTTATTCCACCAAAAGTATCATGTACAAACACAGTGGCACCTTCTCCCACTCTCCCATGGGAGTGCCGCCTATATAAGCTCATGGCGGAACAGACACACTGGATTATGAGTAAGAACAGAATTGTTCGGAACGCGTAAATCGGGGGCAGAGTGGGAGAAGATGCCACTGTGTTTGTACATGATACTTTTGGTGGAATAAAGACCGGGACCGGAAACCTTTTACTACGAGTGCTGGAGCCTTTTTTCTCTATACATACGTGATTATCTGGACTTGCTTGGGTCTGTTCCGTGCACCTATCCACAGGATTGATACGGGTGAGCTGGATAATATCCAATTAATATTATTACACTCCAGAAATACATCCAAGCCCCTCTTGAATTCTTTTATTGTACTCACCATCACAACCTCCTCAGGCAGAGTTCCATAGTCTCACTGCACTTACCATAAAGAATCCTCTTCTATGTTTGTGAACAAACCTTCTTTCCTCCAGACGCAGAGGATGTCCCCTCGTCACAGTCCTAGGGATAAATAGATGATGGGAGAGATATCTGTACTGCCCCCTGATATTTTTATACATAGTAATTAGATCTCCCCTCAGTCGTCTTTTTTCTAAAGTGAATAACCCCAATTTTGATAATTTTTCAGGGTACTGTAGTTGCCCCATTCCAGTTATTACTTTAGTTGCCCTCCTCTGAACCCTCTTCAGCTCTGCAATGTCTGCCTTGTTCACAGGAGCCCAGAACAGTACACATTACTCCATGTGTGGTCTGACTAGTGATTTGTAAAGTGGTAGGACTATGTTCTCATAACCGGCATCTATGCCCCTTTTGATGCAACCCATTATCTTATTGGCCTTGGCAGCAGCTGCCTGACACTGGTTTTTACAGCTTAGTTTGTTGTTCACTAAAATTCCATGTCCTTTTCCATGTCAGCGTTACCCAGTGTTTTACCATTTTGTCACGGCACGCCGGGGCGCTCACTCTCCTCAGCGCCGCCGGCGTCCCGTTTCTGTGCAGGAGCGAGGACGTGCATGTCTCCTTGGTGATAAGGGGCGGGACAGACCGGCCGCGCATGTGTCCTCCGCACGGCCGGCGTCCCCAGTTCCCCCAGCAACCAGGCAGGATCTGAGCACCGAGCACATCTCTACTCTCCTGGTATTTGACCCCGGGCTTCTCCTGACCATTCTTTGCTTAACCCTCTGTACTCCGTAGCTCTCTTGGTTCTGACCCGGTCCGTTCACATTCCGTATTTTGTCTGTCTTCCCTGCACATATTCTAAGTTAGGGACTGCCATCCAGTTGTCCCCTGTCATCAGGACTCGTGAGTGAAGTAGGGCTGGCCAGGGGTGAGGGTGGAGCGCAGTGGTCACTATCCTCCCCCCTGTGTGTGTGTGGACATGACTGTTACAGATTAACAGGCCCCATAACCACTGTATTATGAATCCTCTGGTGACCATGACTGACCATGTCTCTAACCTGACTCAGATGGTGCAGGAGCTAGGGGAGAAACTCAGTTCTTTTGAGTTAGGGCAAGGTTCTTCCACTCCTCAGGCCTCCAGTCCACATTTGAGCCCCAGATCAAGCTCCCAGAACCCTTTTCTGGAGACCGGAAGAGGTTTCTCTCCTTTAAGGAGAGTTGCAAACTCTACTTCCGTTTGCGCCCCGTGTCCTCTGGTCCCGAGAGTCAACGCGTGGGTATTATCATTTCTCGACTACAGGGTTACGAACCAGACAGGGCTCTGGTAGCCAAGACGGCATTAAAGGCACTGGTTCAGGGCCATCTCCCTGCGGAGGAGTATTGTACCCAATTCAGACGGTGGTGCGTCCCCTCAGGATGGAACGAACCAGCCCTGAAGAGTCAGTTTAGGTCCGGTCTGTCTGATAATTTGAAGGATCTTTTAGTCAGTTATCAAATTCCAGAGACCTTAGAGGAGATGATGACCCTAGTTGTCCGACTTGACCGACGAGTTAGAGAGAGACGACAAGAGCGACAGTTCTTTTCTCAGATGGTGGTACAGCCAGAGGCCTTTTCCAGGGACAACACTAAGGTCTCCACCGAGGAACCCATGCAGGTTGGCATGACCCGGGGTAATCTTCGCCGCAGACGCGGAGAGTGCTTCTACTGTGGTGATCCTGACCATTGGATCAACAAGTGTCCTAAGAAGGTCCTCTCTGACAAGGCTCCTAAGGCAAGACAACCTAAGGACCAGGTACACCCTGATTTTTCTAAATGTAAGCTTTTGGTACCCATAACTATTTCTCTGGGGGTTAATAAGTGGTCGGGTAAGGCCTTTATTGATTCTGGCTCAACGGCCAGTATTATTGACTTTGAATATGCTGGTAAATTAGGTATTCCAATGTTTGCTTTACCTACACCTATCCATGTCATGGCTATTGATGCTACTCCCCTGATTGGTGGTACGGTGAGGTCACGTACCTCTGAGATTTCTCTAACCTTGGGTGTGTGCCACTCTGAGAGATGTTCTCTTTTAGTCTTGGAGAACCTACCGGTTGAGGTGGTACTAGGGTTGCCTTGGCTCCATTTACATAACCCCACTATAGATTGGTCCAAAGGGGAGTTGGTGAAATGGGGACCTAAGTGTGACTCATGCTTGTCCGTGGTACAGGCTGGGGTCTCAGTAAAATACATTATCCTCAGTCATTAAGGAGTATTCTGATGTATTCTCATCCCCTACTCCAGAGTTTCTACCCCCCCATAGACCTTATGATTGCTCCATAGAGCTAATTGAGGGTGCCAAATTTCCTAAAGGGCGAATTTATAATCTTTCTAAGTCCGAACGCAAGGCCATGGAAGATTATATTAAGGAGAGCCTTAGTAAAGGGCATATTAGACCTTCAGTCTCTCCTATGGGAGCAGGGTTTTTCTTTGTTAAGAAGAAGGATGGTGGTCTTAGGCCTTGTATTGATTGCCGGAGATTAAATGAAATCACTGTCCAGAATAGATACTCTCTCCCATTGATTCCGGATTTATTTAACCAGGTTCTGGGGGCAACCTGGTTTTCCAAGATTGACCTGAAAGGGGCATACAATCTAATCAAAATCAAGGAGGGAGACGAATGGAAGACAGCGTTCAATACTCCGGCAGGACATTTTGAATATAAGGTGATGCCTTTTGGACTCAGCAATGCCCCAGCTGTGTTCCAAAACTTAATGAACGATATTCTTAGGGAGTTCTTAGGTAAATTTATTATTGTCTATCTTGACGACATTTTGATATTCTCTCCTGATTTCGAATCTCATGTGTCTCATGTCAAACAAGTTTTAGAGGTGTTGAGGGAGAACCAACTATCCGCTAAACAAGAGAAATGTGTCTTTGGTGTACAGGAGATACTGTTTCTAGGGCATGTTCTGACTCCTCACGCCTTTAGGATGGATCCTGGTAAGGTACTAGCAATTAAGGAATGGGTAAGGCCTTCATCCTTAAAGGCCTTACAACGGTTTTTGGGTTTCACTAATTACTATCGTAAATTTATTATGAATTTTTCTGTAATTGCTAAACCGTTGACCGACCTTACTAAGAAAGGGGCGGATTTGGAGAATTGGTCTACTGAGGCCATTTCTTCATTTGAAACATTAAAAAAAGCATTTAGTAGCGCTCCCATTCTGATCCAGCCTGATCAGGAGAGACCCTTTATTGTGGAGGTGGATGCGTCCGAGGACGGCGCAGGAGCAGTCCTTTCACAAGGCCCTGCTAGCCTCACTAACCTGAGACCGTGTGCCTTCTTTTCCAGGAAATTCTCTCCCACGGAGAGAAACTACGACATAGGGAATAGGGAGCTGCTGGCTATTAAATGGGCATTTGAAGAGTGGAGACATTTTTTGGAGGGGGCAAGGCATCGGGTAACTGTTGTCACTGACGATAAAAACCTAATGTTTCTTGAGTCTGCTAAGAGGTTGAATCCCCGTCAAGCCAGATGGGCTCAGTTTTTTACCCGTTTTGATTTCTCCATTACGTTCAGGCCGGGAAGTAAAAATGTGAAGGCAGACGCACTATCTCGGAGCTTCCATGCTTTTCAACCCACTGAGGCACCGCCTGAATCCATCCTACCAGCAAACATCTTCTTAGCAGCTCTAACCCAGGATATCTTGGCTCGCATTAAGGCTGAACAACATCTGGCAACGGCATCTACCCCAACAGATAAGTTATTTGTTCCCGTACAATATCTCGATGGACTTTATAACTGACCTACCGCCGTCGGAGGGTAAGACTGTGGTTTGGGTAGTGGTCGATAGGTTTAGCAAGATGGTTAATTTCATTCCCCTGTCTAAACTTCCGAATGCCAAAACCCTGGCGTCTATTTTTGTGAGAGAGATTGTTCGTTTGCATGGCATCCCGGAAAATATTGTTTCTGACAGGGGTGTACAGTTTGTGTCCAAATTCTGGAGGGCCTTCTGTCAAAGATGTAAAATGTCATTGTCTTTTTCTTCCGCCTACCATCCTGAGAGTAATGGGCAGACTGAACGCCTTAATAAGTCTGTGGAACAATTCTTGAGGTTGTATGTTGCTGATGACCAGCAATTATGGCTGAATTTGCTTACAATAACCGTGTTAATTCTTCTGCTGGATTTTCACCTTTTTTTTGTAACCATGGTTTCCATCCCCGCTTTCATTCTGGGTCATCCGTCTCCTCCTCTAACCCTGAGGCGGATAGGCTCTCTTCTGAACTGTGCACTGTTTGGGCCCGGGTTCAAATGAACCTAGAAAAGGCTCAAGGTTCTCAAAAACTCAAAGCCGATAGGAAACGTTCAAGGGGGGTGAATTTTCTGGTTGGGGATAAGGTATGGTTATCCTCCAAGAATCTCTCTCTCAAGGTAGATTCAAAAAAATTTGCTCCTTGTTTTATTGGACCATATAAGATCAGGGAGGTGATTAACTGGTTAATTGGTTTCGTTTAGGTTGGAGCTGCCCGAATCATTCCACATTCATAATGTGTTCCATAAATCTCTACTTAAAAAATATGTTGAACCGGTAGTACCATCAATAGCCTCGCCTCTGCCGGTTCTTGTTAATGATGCTGTCGAGTATGTGGTGTCTAAAATAGTGGACGTCAGGAAGGTGCGTAATTCCTTGCAGTACCTGATTCACTGGAAGGGGTATGGACCTGAAGAAAGATCTTGGGTACCTGCCAGGGAGGTTCATGCTCCTAGACTTGTTCGAAAATTTCATTTAGAACACCCTGAAAGGCCATCGCCTGAAGTCTTGGGTCCGGTGGCCCCGCACAAAAGGGGGGGTACTGTCACGAGACGCAGGGGCGCTCACTCTCCTCAGCGCCGCCGGCGTCCCGTTTCTGTGCAGGAGCGAGGACGTGCACAGCGTCCTCGTCTCCTTGGTGATAAGGGGCGGGATGGACCGGCCGCGCATGTCTCCTCCGCACAGCCGGCGTCCCCAGTTCCCCCAGCAACCAGGCTGTGCTCAGCTGTACTTCCTGCTGCGGGTCATGTGACGCTGGCCACGTCACATGACCCCAGCTAGCCAGTATTTAACAGGCAGCCTGCTGGCCACAGGTTGCCTGTTAATTTTAGGTTCCTGGCGATTTGTTTGACTCCTGAATACTTACCTGATCCTGTTCCCTGACGATCCTTTGCCTGCTCCTCCTGTACTGCACATCCCTCCTGGTATTTTGACCTCGGCTTCCACCTGACTACTCTTTGCTGACTCCTGTGGTACTTCTCTACTCTCCTGGTATTTGACCACGGCTTCTCCTGACCATTCTTTGCTTAACCCTCTGTACTGCGTAGCTCTCTTGGTTCTGACCCGGTCCGTTCACGTTCCGTATTTTGTCTGTCTTCCCTGCACATATTCTAAGTTAGGGACTGCCGTCCAGTTGTCCCCTGTCATCAGGACTCGTGAGGCAAGAAGCAGGGCCAGGGGTGAGGGTGGAGCGCAGTGGTCACTATCCTCCCCCCTGTGTGTGTGTGGACGTGACCGTTACACATTTAGTATGTACTGGTGACTTGCATTATTCCTTCCCATGTGCATAACCTTACATTTGTCAGTGTTAAACCTCATCTGCCACTTCTCTGCCCAAGCCTCTAATCTATCCAGATCTGTAGCTGTATATTGTCCTCTTCAGTGTTAATTACTTTACACAGTTTAGTGTCATCTGCAAAATTTTATATTTTACTGTGCAAGCCTTCTACAAGATCATTAATAAATATTTTGAAGATAATATGGCCCAATACTGACCCCTGAGGTCCTCCGCTTGTGACAGTGACCCAATCTGAGTGTGTACCATTAATGTTTTCTATCATTGAGACAGTTACTTACCCACATACAGACGTTTTCTCCCAGTCCGAGCATTCTCATTTTATATACTAACCTTTTATGTGGTACAGTGTCAAATGCTTTGGAGAAGTCCAGATATACGACATCCATTGATTCGCTGCTGTCAAGTCTAGAACTTACCTCATCATAGAAACTGATTAAACTAGTTTGTCATGACCGATCCCTCATGAAGCCATGCTGATATGGCGTTATTTGCTTATTTTCGTTGAGATGCTCTAAGATAGCATCTCTCAGAAAACCTTCAAACAGTTTACCCACAACAGATGTTAAACTTACCGGCCTATAGTTTCCAGGCTCTGTTTTTGGACCCTTTTTGAATATTGGCACCACATTTGCCATGCGCCAATCCTGTGGGACATTCCCTGTCAGTATAGAGTCCGCAAATATCAGAAATTAGGGTCTGACTATGACATTACTTAATTCCCTTAGGATACAGGGGTGTATGCCATCCGGTCCTGGCGATTTGTCTATTTTAATCTTTTTAAGTCGCTGTTGTACTTCTTCCTGGGTCAGACAGGACACTTTTAATGGGGAATTTATTTTTACATTCTGCATGTCAACTGACAGTTTATATTTCTCAGTGAATACATTGGAGAAAAAAATATTTAACAGCTTTGCTTTCTCCTCGTCGCTCTCTGCGACTCCCCCCTCATTACTCTTTAAAGGGCCGACACCTTCAGATTTATACTTTTTAACATTTATATAATTGAAGAACATTTTAGGGTTAGTTTTACTCTGTTTGGAAATTAATCTCTCGGTCTCTAGTTTGGCCGCTTTTATTTGTTTTTTACATGTTCTATTTTTTTCCTTATAGTTTTTCAGTGCTTCTGTGCTACCCTCCTTGTTTTAGTTTTTATATGCTTTCTTTTTGTCATTTATTGCTTTCTTTACAGTTCTATTTATCCATATTGGTTTCTTTTTGTTTCTTAACCTTTTATTTCCATACAGTATGTACCTCTCACAATGAGATTTTAGGATGTTTTTAAAGATATCCCATTTTGTGGCTGTATTTTTATTTTTGAGGACTTTGTCCCAGTTAGTTAGGCCTATGGCCTCTCTTAGTTGGCTAAATTTAGCTTTTTTGAAGTTTGGTATTTTTGTTCCTCCCTGTAGAAACGCTCTTTTGAATGATAATTGGAAGGTTATTACTTTATGGTCACTATTTCCCAGGTGTCCCCCAACCTGCACGTCTGTTGTTCTGTCAGGCCTATTGGTTAATACTAAGTCCAGTATGGCCGTCCCTCTAGTCGGGTCCTGAACCAGTTGGGAGAGGTAATTGTCTTTGGTTATTGCCAATAACCTGTTTCCCTTATGAGATATACAAGTTTCAGTTTCCCAGTCTATATCTGGGTAGTTGAAGTCCCCCATAATAACCACCTCATTATGATTTGCCGCCTCGTCTATCTCGTTTAGTAGTAGATTTTCAGTGGACTCTGGTATATTAGGTGGTTTATAGTAAACTCCTATTAGTAATTTATTGTTGTTTTTAGCTCCATGTATCTCTACCCACAGTGACTCCACATGTTCATGTCCCTCACTTATATCTTCACAGAGTGTGGGCTTTAGACAAAACTTTACATAAAGGCAAACCCCTCGCCCTCTCTGGTTTTGACGATCCTTTCTAAACAGACTGTAACCTTGTACATTAACTGCCCAGTCATAGCTATCATCCAGCCATGTCTCAGTTATTCCCACTATGTCATAGTCCTCCTCACACATCACTAATTCCAGCTCCCCAGTTTTATTAGTCAGGCTTCTGGCATTAGTATACATACATTTGAGAGGTTTATGTATATTTTTTACCCTACACCTTTCCTTCTGAACTGTTCTAGTCCCTCCTTCCATTCCTCCCCCAGTCCCACTACCTTGCCCCCGGTCTCTATCTGCACTATCTTCCCCTCCTATAACGTAATTACCTTCCCCCCAGTCCCTAGTTTAAACACTCCTCCAACCTCCTAGCCATCTTTCTCCCCAGCACAGCTGCCCCTTCCCCATTGAGGTGCAGCCCGTCCCTACGATAGAGCCTGTAGCCGAAAGAGAAGTCGGCCCAGTTCTCCAGGAACCCAAACCCCTCCTTCCTACACCAGTTCTTGAGCCACTTGATAATCTCCCTAATCTCCCACTGCCTTTCTTGTGTGGCTCATGGTACAGGCAGTATTTTGGAAAATACTACCTTTGAGGTCCTTGCCCTAAGCTTTTGACCTAAATCCCTGAAATCATTTTTAAGGACTCTCCACCTACCTCTAACTTTGTCATTGGTTCCGATATGGACCATGACCGCCGGATCTTCTCCAGCCCCTCCCAGTAATCTTTCAACCCGATCCGCGATGTGTCGAACTCTAGCGCCAGGAAGACAGCACACTGTTCGGCGATCACGGTCTTTGTGACAGATTGCCCTATCTGTTCCCCTAATAATGGAGTCTCCCACTACCAGCACCTGTCTGGCCTGCCCTGCTCTCCTGGTTCCCTGCTTACTGGAGCTGACATACCCCTGACTGGCAGAGGAAGTGTCCGGCTGCAGCAGTGCCATTCCTGGACTGACATCCCCCTCATCTGCTAAACGTGCAAACTTGTTGGGATGTGTCAGATCAGGGCTAGCCTCCCTGGCACTCTTCCCTCTACCCCGCTTTCTAACTGTTGCCCAGTAGCCCTAGTTACCGTAAATGCAAATTAGCCATGGTACTAATCACTCTGCTATTGACTTATAGGGTCTAGTTAGACCCAGAGGTTCCTTTCTGCACCTTGGGTGCCTGCAGTTACGTTGCCATCTTGAATAGTAACCACTACCTTTATTCCATATATACAGAATCAAACACTATTAACCTCTACCTGCTTCCATATAAAATAGGATACATATGGCGGTAGAGTTGCTTTATTATGACTAAATACAACTTTGAGGTTGTACAGACCCATTGTGTACATGGCCCAATAGCTACAGAACTACAATGAATTCTTGCAACTGCCTAATATAGATAATCAAATGAAGCAATGTTTTTATTATGGACACATTGGGGGACATTTATCAGACTGGTGTAAACTGGTGTAAAGTAGAGCTAATCAGATTCCACATTTCATTTTTCACAGCTCCTTTGGAAAATAAAAGGTCGAATCGTATTGGTTGCTATGGGCAACTAAGCTAGTTCTACTTTACACCAGTTTGATAAATCTCCCTATTGTGTTGTAAAACAGCTCATAGCCCTGCTTAAAGACAAGGATTCCTATATATTAGAAAGCTGCTGTAAAGACGTCCCTATCACTGTTCACAAAAGTAAGTATTAAAAGGAGATGTAATATTTAATATTAGATCCGACTGAAACATCTCCTAGGAACACCCAGTAACTGCAACAATGTTCATTCTGTGACACGTGCTAGGAATTTCACTGTAAATTCCCCTCTACATCTTAGTGATGAAATCCCACACAGGAGCCGGTGGAGAGGATGGGAGTGGTAGTGGCCCTGATGAGGTGATGTCTCACCATTTACTCCCTCAGGCCATCATCCCTGGGGTTCAGTTTCAGTGCAATGAAACGGTAAACTAACTAATCAGGCCAGAAGTAAACATATAAAAGTTTCTCTTCAGTTAATGCAAAATATAACTTGTGGCACATCCAGCATTATAAAGTACAAAGTGCAGTTACTCTGGCACCAGATGAGGAGGTATGGTGGCAATAAGTTGGTATTAGCAAGCACTTATGGATTTGGGTGTGTATTGTAGCACAGGCTTAATGTGTATGTGGCCTAGAGATGGTTTAGGTAGGTGGTGGTGTCTGAGCGGTTGTCCCTCACCTTGCAGCAGTGTCTGTAAAGCTGCGTTTCACTGATCACTCGCTGTCTTGTTGCACTGATGCTTTCTTGAAGCTGTGCTCTTGATTTTGATGATCTCTCTGGAATGTTAGTCTCACAGAGGAATATATATGGTTCCTAGGAGCTCTGTCACGACAGAGGGGAGGGATAAGTGCTGCCCTAAACTCCACCCCACCTCTGTCTCTGCCTACTTGCATGGCCCGTTCTAACCGATGGCGTACAACTTGGCGGCAGTCCCTCGCTTAGATACGTGCAGGGGCCTAAGAAGGTAAGAGGAATACCGTAACAGAGACAGGCAAGCCAAAGTCAAAGCCAGGAGGTAATGCAGGTATACAGGGAGAAATACAATAATGAGGTCAAAACACAATCCGGAGTTAGAAGCCAAGAGGTCACGTCAAATCCAAAGAGGTCACAAGGTCGAGGTCAAACACAGTGCCGAGGTCAAAACACACAGAGTACACGATATACACAATGCTGGTGAGGTTAGCAAGACCAATCACAGGCAACCTGTGGCCGGCAGGCTGCCTGTTCAAACGACCCCTACAGGTGAGTCACATGACGTGGCCAGCGTCACATGACTCTCATTGCTCATAACACAGCTGAGCACCGATTCATTAATATCGGCGCTCAGATCCACTGCTGCTCGTTTTCTAGGGGACGGAGGACACCGGGCACGCTAAGTAGGCGTGTGCGGCCGGATCCTCCCCGCCCCCTGGTCCCTATGGAGACGAGGATGCCGACCGCGTCCTCGCTCTGCTGTATGCGCAGGATGCCGGCGGCGCTGCGAATGAAGAGCATGCCGCCGGCTCCCCGTGACAGTACCCCCCTTCTACGAGGGGCCACCGGACCCATCATCACTGGAGTGGGTTTCTCTGGGTGAGCTAAATGAAATTTTTTTACCAACCTCTTAGCATGCATCTTGGGTTAACATAGATACATGCGGTTTTATTATTATGGTAATTATTTATCTATATGTATCATTTTGCTCGTTCCCCCCGCTCTTTTTACCCCCTTGCTTTATCATTTTGGTGTCCTGAGTTTTGATTCCGATTCTGTCAGACGGCCGTCTGTTGCTCCTCCCCGGTGTGATGCGTGCGCGCGTCATCTGGCGCCGCCTCCCGCGCCCCTAGCCTGTGCATCTACATGTCATCCCCGCCCGATCATGTGCTCCGTCACGTGAGTGGGCGGGTGTTCGACTTGACGCCGGGTTCGGGGCGTCCGGATGTGGTTTGGTTCCGGAGTGATTGCGCGCCCATAGACATACGCACCTGGGGACAAGTAAGTGCTGGTGCGTGATTGGCTGGTATTGATTTTAAAATGTCTGATCTGCAGTGATGGCGTTACCCCCTGACGAAGGCACGCCGAAACGCGCGTTGGGGTAGAGCCATCCTGGTTGGTTTCCTCCTGGTCTGATTTTCCGGTGAGTCTTGTCCCAATTTTCCCTATCCCGGCCTTCCTCTATTTGGTTCTCTACTCATTGCCAGGTATTCACCTGTAGGCCGGGTATATATGCTCATGGGTTGTGAGCTCTGTATCTTCTGGACTCACCGCTCCTATTACATCCATTGTGTATCCGCAGTTGAACTATTCTTTTATTATGTATTTATCCTGCTGATTGTACACACTATTACTTCTGACCGGAGTGTCCCTTCCAGGGTGGTGCCGTTTTCTCCTTCCCCTGCTCCTTTTCTGTTCCCTGTCCCACTGCATTTTTTGTATGTATCTTTAATGTTTGTTTATGACTCAATAAAATATCTATTATATTTATTTATTTGGCTTTTTGAGCTCCATTTTCCCCTTTGTTCTGATATTGTGCTCGGGAGCTTTAGCCGAGTTATTTCCATAGGGGTGTCATTGTGGGTGTATTGAGTGAGCATTGGCCCCTCTCTTATTATTAATATTATCTTTATTCCCGTTTTTGGCGCCCCTGGGGTCACCCCCCTCTTCTTCTTGTCTAATATAACTACTGTGTTTTTTCACAGAGCCAGTGACCCTACACTATTATCATGGATTATAAAGCCAGAGAACTCTCCTGGCTGTCTCAATTGGATGCGGTGTTCAGGGACGAAGGAGCAGTGGGTGGTCCCAGCGACGGCATGATTAAGGAAACCCAGAATACTTTGCAACTATTACTTTATAAGAGAGCGCGCACTTGGTGGAATAAGGCCTTTCTGGAGAAGTATCTCCAGAAGGGCCTTATTCCCCGTGGTCTCCGGATACAGGTCTTCCCCTCCTTTCCCATAGAGGATGACATGTTTGTCTCCAAATGGGAGGAAATTTGTAACCAGAGCTCTTTTGGATTCATTGAGCTTTTAATTGGTCATAACAGAAAGAGCTTAGAACAGATGGACAGTGAAATCGATTCATTGCAGTCGCGCCTGTCCAGCGACTGTAGTGCCGCCAGTCTTAAAAGTTTCCAGGACCAATTGGATACTAAATACCCAGTCTGGGAGAAGGAGATTCAGGAGGTGAAGATCCAGAAATTTTCTCGGGATAGTAATGACGCACAATTAAACCGGGTGTATAAGTGGAAAAATAAAGGACCCTACAACAATGGGACCAGGTCCCGCAGTAGATCGGCTTCGGTATCCTCTGTGTCCTCAGCCGGAGAGCCCCAGTCACAAGGCACCAACCCCGTCCGTCTGACCCGTTACAGGAGAAGGATTCAACAGGGGAATGGACCGGGGAGAAGAAGGCGACCCGAGCCAGCTACACAGCCCAAGGGGCCAGCGAACGAACCCAAGGTAATCAATCTGTCTGGCCACACATTCTCCGATACGGACATTTCCCTATTGGAGAAGGGTCTTTCCTATGTGCCCAACTGTAGATTTGACCAGTTCACTGCCATCAAGGACCTGCACCTGTTTGGGCGGTCCTTGATGATGAAGCGATGGCATGCGAGGGCGGATCCCATTGGGGGCCTGGACACCGAGGAGGAGCAACAAGCTCTCCGCGTGTTGGAGGATTTATTGGCGGAACAAACTGGACCACTTGATAGTGGCGCTGGTGCAATCCCTCCAGTAATTAGGAGAAAGTCCACGAAGTTCCCTCCCTTGTCCCTTTGTCCGGCAATTGATCTTTTTGTCAAGATGGTCAGTAGGGATTTTGAACATATCCCAATGTCAATTCGACGTGACAACCTTGACAGGGATCAACGATGCAGCCTCGGTAAACTTAAGGGCATTTCTGATGTAATTTTTAAACCGGCTGACAAGGGAGGGAACCTGGTGGTCTGGCCATGCAACATGTATTTGACGGAGGTGTATCGCCAAATTAATAACCCAACCTGTTACAAAAAACTCACCTTTAATCCCTCTATCTCTTTTAGAGGTGAGCTAATGCAAATTTTGGACACCGGTTTGGAGAGGAACATCATCTCCAAACAGATGCATGAAGCCCTTATCATCCAGGAGCCATCCATCCCAACCCTGTACCTCTTACCCAAGGTACACAAGAATGCCTCAGTACCCCCAGGTAGGCCTATTATATCTGGCTGTAACAGCATGGTGGAAAATATTTGCAGATTGCTGGACTTCCACCTAAAGCCGATTGTAGAAACTCTGCCATCTTATGTCAGGGACACCTCTGACTTTCTACAGAGGATACAGGGTATTACCCTGGATGAGGATCACATCATGGTGACATGCGATGTAGAGTCTCTTTATACGAGTATTCTACATACAGATGGTTTGCTAGCAGTGGAGGTTTTCTCTCTGCTAGCAACCTACCGAGAGACTTTGCATCGTTTTTACTTCAACTCCTTAGGTTTGTGCTTACGAGAAATTTCTTCTCGTTTAACGGGTCCTTTTTCCTGCAGCTCCAGGGGACAGCCATGGGTGCGGCATGTGCGCCGGCCTATGCCAACCTGTTCCTGGGGCTGTGGGAAAGGGACCTGTTCCTGTCAGGTGGACATGTCGCCATGGACCGCGCCATTTTATGGGCGCGGTACATAGACGACGTCTTCTTAATCTGGCAGGGAACCGAGGCACAGCTCCATGATTTTTTCAAGCTTTTAAATACCAATTCCAAAAATATCAGGTTGACTTATGCTCACCACAAACAAAGGGTTGATTTCCTAGATGTATCAGTGTTTAGAGGCTTTGACGGCCAACTCAGGACGGATGTTTTCCGTAAAGAGACGGCCGTCAATGCATATTTACACGCAACCTCTTTGCATCCCAAAAGTACTATCTCTGCGATTCCGGTGGGTCAATTCCTGCGCATCCGCAGGATATGCTCTGACGATGCGACATTCGAGAGACAGGCTAGTGACCTGAAGGATCGGTTCCTCAGGAGAGGATATAGCCATCGGTCTATTAAAAAGGCCTTTTGGCGGGCAAAAAATCAGTGCCAGTCGCAATTGCTTGTGACCAAAAAAGAAAGCGCACTGGATGGAAAAATAAGATTTATTAGTACCTATCATTCGTACTGGGATAAAATGAGGACCTGCTTGGCCACACATTGGCCTATCCTACGCACTGATCCAATCCTTAAGAAACTACTGCCCACACGTCCCCTTGTCACGGCACGCAGGGCTAATACCCTGCGGGACAATTTGGTTAGAGGCTATTTACAGCCAACTCCTCCTCAACTTTTTTCCGGACAGGGTGGCCCCAGAACTGGCTTCAGACCATGTGGCCAGTGCGCCGCGTGTCCAAACATGGAGCGCTCTTTTGATTTTGTTAATTCCTCAGGCACGAGGACTTTCAGAATCAATCAGTCCCTCACGTGCTCCAGCACCCAGGTGGTATACTACACCCAGTGCCCATGTCCTATGATTTATGTGGGGCTGACCACACGGGAACTGCGGGTTCGTGTGCGGGAGCACGTGAGGGACATCCTGAAGGCGCAGAAATTGGAGGAGACTGAGATTACCAAACCTATCGCTCGACACTTCAAGGCATTCCACTCCTGTAACCCCAGGTTTCTCAAAGTGAGGGGAATTGATTGTATCCAAGTAGACTTGCGTGCTGGTAACACATTTAAGCGGCTGGCCCAAAGGGAGAGCCGCTGGATTTGGACCCTGGGGACGTTACGTCCCAGGGGCCTTAATGAAAATCTGGGTTTTTCTGCCTTCTTGTAGTCGCTGGGTCCACGACTGTGGATCCTATATTTTCTTTTAACAGTTTGTATGTAACTTCTATGTATACACGTTATTGACTTACTTTTTCTTATCCGCCTTTCTCCTCAGCACTTTTTTAGTTATTTACAGGACACCGCTTCTACTGTTCTATTCGCTTGATCCATCCTTTGATCTTCATATGCAGGACCTCTTCTATGGTGTCTGGAACGTTTGCAACATACCTTGGACTCACAGAACGTACATCTGTACTTGTGTTAATATTTTATTATTTTGTCTCTTAGGTATATTTATATATTTCTTTTTCCATCCTCTCTTTTTCTCCCCCCCTTTTCCCTCCTCCTTCCTTTCCCCCTTTCCCTCTCCCCTTTCCCCCTTTCTCCTTCCCCTCCGGTTCTTTCCCACCCCTTCCCACTCCTTGCTACTTCTCTTTCCTCTTTCTTTCCCCCCCCCCTTTTCCTTCCCCCTTCCCTCCCTTTTTCACCAGTTTACTCTCCCTCCATCCCGGAGGGCGTGCACAGTTTTTACTTTTTTCCACATATTATATATACATTCTTTTCTCAGGTTGGTAATACCTCCTGGCTACACTAGATCTCTCCCTTTCCCCCTCTTCTCTCCCTTTCCCCCCCCCCCTTTCCTCACTGAGGTTCTTACATATCTATGTTCCTCACGTATATGCAGGCTCATCCTGCAACCATCACAATTGATGTCTTTACTCTAGCATCTTATCATTTTTTGATAGTGTTATCACTGTCTTTTCCAAGGGACCTCACTTTTACACACCTCCCTCCCCCCCTTCATCACACGTGCACTCACACTTACCCACACATGCCCCGCAGTTTGTTTGTTTGTTCTATATATTTTTTTCATTTATCTTTATTATTTTTTCTCATGTTTATTATTTTCATTATCATTATTATTCATTATTATTTTTATTATTTTTATATCTATTTTCATTCCTTCATCCATTATTCTTAGTGTTTTCTCCTTTATTGCTATTTTCATATTCATTATTATCATTTTTCCTATTATCCTTCATCACTGGTTGCCTATAATTAATCATGCACTCTTTGATTTATATGTTTTTTGCATATAGGGGATTCTGATATTGTGCTTATATACATTAATAAATTTTTTAGCCCATTTTATAAATCATTTGGCGCACTGTGTGTGTGTATATATATATATATGCATTTGTATTTTATGTATTGTATATCTTGTATTTTTTACCTATTTATCATATTGTATTTCTATACACGGTTATATATACATGTGCACACCATTGGATGTATGGATATATGTATTTACTTGATGTATTATATTATATTTATTTGGATAACTATTATATGTATTTGACCACTGCATGGTTTCCCTGTATATCTGAGTTGGATAAAATATGTGGAGGTCACCCATATGGGTTAACATAGATACATGCGGTTTTATTATTATGGTAATTATTTCTCTATATGTATCATTTTGCTCGTTCCCCCCGCTCTTTTTACCCTCTTGCTTTATCATTTTGGTGTCCTGAGTTTTGATTCCGATTCTGTCAGACGGCCGTCTGTTGCTCCTCCCCGGTGTGATGCGTGCGCGCGTCATCTGGCGCCGCCTCCGGCGCCCCTAGCCTGTGCGTCTACACGTCATCCCCGCCTGATCATGTGCTTCGTCACGTGAGTGGGCGGATTTTTGACTTGACGCCGGGTTCGGGGCGTCCGGATGTGGTTTGGTTCCGGAGTGATTGCGCGCCCATGGACATACGCACCTGGGGACAAGTAAGTGCTGGTGCGTGATTGGCTGGTATTGATTTTAAAATGTCTGATCTGCAGTGATTTGCGTTACCCCCTGACGAAGGCACGCCGAAACGCGCGTTGGGGTAGCGCCATCCTGGTTGGTTTCCTCCTGGTCTGATTTTCCTGTGAGTCTTGTCCCAATTTTCCCTATCCCGGCCTTCCCCTATTTGGTTCTCTACTCATTGCCAGGTATTCACCTGTAGGCCGGGTATATATGCTCATGAGTTGTGAGCTCTGTATCTTCTGGACTCACCGCTCCTATTACATCCATTGTGTATCCGCAGTTGAACTATTCTTTTATTATGTATTTATCCTGCTGATTGTACACACTATTACTTCTGACCGGAGTGTCCCTTCCAGGGTGGTGCCGTTTTCTCCTTCCCCTGCTCCTTTTCTGTTCCCTGTCCCACTGCATTTTTTGTATGTATCTTTAATGTTTGTTTATGACTCAATAAAATATCTATTATATTTATTTATTTGGCTTTTTGAGCTCCATTTTCCCCTTTGTTCTGATATTGTGCTCGGGAGCTTTAGCCGAGTTATTTCCATAGGGGTGTCATTGTGGGTGTATTGAGTGAGCATTGGCCCCTCTCTTATTATTAGTATTATCTTTATTCCCGTTTTTGGCGCCCCTGGGGTCATCCCCCTCTTCTTCTTAGCTGGTACCCAAGACCTCTCCTCAGGACCATAACCCTTCCAGTGAACCAAATATTGCAATGAATTACGGACCTTTCTCACATCAAGGATTCTAGAATTGTCAAATTCTAGTTGGCCGGCAACCTCCACTGGAGGCGGAGATTCCTGAGTAGGGGATGCAGGCGGTACATTCTTTTTGAGTAATGCTTTATGGAACACATTATGGATACGAAAGGAGTCAGGTAACCGTAACTTAAAAGACACATGGTTAATAATTTCATACGGACCAATAAAGCGCGGTGCAAATTTACTTGAAGGTATCTTCAGAGACAAATTCCTGGTAGACAACCACACTTTATCTCCCAACCCAAAATCCACTCCTCGCGAGCGCCTCCTGTCAGCCTTAACTTTTTGAATCTCCTGAGCTTTTTTCAGGTTCGACTGAACCTGGGCCCAGACTGTGCACAGTTCTTTAACTACTACATCAGCTTCAGGAACCTGCGAGGAGGATGGAGAAACTGAACTAAATCGCGGATGGAAACAAACATTACAAAAGAAAGGAGACATCCCAGTAGACAAATTCACCTGATTGTTAATGGCGAATTCCGCCACAGACAAGTATTCCAACCACCGATGTTGGTTGTCGGAGACATAACACCTCAAATATTGTTCTAGAGATTGATTCAAATGTTCAGTTTGACTGTTGGTTTTAGGATGAAAGGCAGAAGAAAAAGACAAAGAGATATTAAACTTATGACAAAAAGCCCTCCAAAACTTTGAGACGAATTGAACGCCTCTATCGGAAAGCACATTCTCTGGAATCCCGTGTAAGCGTACCACATGATCTACAAACAAGGAGGCCAAGGTATTAGTGCAGTGGCCAGGAACGGGCACGCTGACGCCACTTATGCAGTGGGCTAGGATACGGGTAGATAATAGTCTGTATTTGTTTGTGTCGCCAAATGCAGCGTGCGAGGTGTTATAACGAACGTCCAAGATTAGGAATGCCAGAGTGGTGTAATGGCCTATAATGTCTCTATAGGGTGATGACAATTGTGTCAACGGTGTCTCCTACCTGGGTACGGCTGGACTCCTGGCTCACTTGCAATAAATTTGAGTGTAGTGATAGTAGGAGTAATAGAGGAATTTTGCAGCAGAAATTAGGTCCAGACCTTTAGATGAAGTTCAAACGTTTCTTTACTGAAGCTAACTTGTATCCAAGCAGTATACAGCTTTAGGCTCTGGTCCCAGCAGGTTTTAGCAATGATTGGTAGGAAATGAATGCTTCTGCTCTTTAAATGTGAGCTTGCAGGATAAGTCGTCTGCTTGATAGCTCTGTAGTTGTCGCAGGAATTAATCTTCCGCACTTTTCTGTAACTTCTGCTGTATGGGGACAGACTAGCTAAGGAAGAATGGATTCTCCTAGGTCTCTGGACTTAACTCACAGATGATTCTCAGGGGATGGTTTCTTCCTGGAACTTTGGAGGTTGTCTGTGGGTCTCTGCTTCTTCATCCAGCTGAGGCTGCTGGTGCTCAGCTGGGTATATGATCAAGTCTCAGCCGAGACAAGATGCTTGCTGTCTTCCCTATGCAGGGGATCTCCTTACACACACACCCTACTCCTAGCAGGGGGTGGGCTACACTGACTCTAACTTTCTTCCCCACCCATGCTGCAGGATGTGGGAACAGCCCACTTCGCTCACAGAGGGGGAGCTAAGCTGGAATAATCCATTCCACCCTTGATTCACTAAACTGAGACTAGTACCTGGCCAGTGCGTTGCTGCCACCTGCTGGTAAACCTGGAAAATTACAGAACAATTATATTCAACATGGTTTTACATGCACATTTGTGAAGACATATTATAAATTATATGACAATATACAGGCTCTTAGAAGATAGTAGCGGGGTAGAGGTGTGTAGTAACACAACTCTGGGGTGTTACATTAGCATTGGGCAGTTTTGATAGAGGAATAAAATGCACCATCTTACTAAATCTGTCAACAACCACCACTCACCCAAAAGTCGGAGACGTAAATGACCGGGGACAAATTATTTAACAGTAGGGGATTGTAACAGAGCCATGTGTTGTCCCGCAGTTATTTCGGTCGTCAGGTCGGAGGAGACCGAAGCCACAATGACAACTGCTGGTAATATCTGTTCTGGTGGAGTATCAGGAGGTTGAAAAGCACAAAAACTCCGGTATAGGGCATCTGCCTTGATATTTTTACTTCCTGGCCTGAAAGTAATTCAAAAGTTAAAACGTGCAAAGAATAATGCCCATCTAGCCTGTCTGGGATTCAAATGTTTAGCAGATTCCAAAAACAATAGATTCTTATGATCTGTAAGAACTGTAATACGATGTTGAGCCCCCTCCAAAAAAATTACGACATTCTTCAAAGGCCCATTTAATAGCAAGTAACGCTCAGTTTCCAATATCATAATTTCTCTCAGTGGAAGAGAACTTATGAGAAAAGAACGCACAGGGTCTCAAATTAGTGAGAGTTGATGACACCTGAGAGAGTACTGCTCCTACCCTATCCTCGGAGGCATCGACCTCAACTACAAAAGGCCTTTCTTGGTCTGGTTGCACCAATATTGTGGCGTTAACAAAACACCTGTTGAGTGTTTCGAAAGCTGTTATGATCTCCGGTGACCAATTCACTAGATCCGCCCCCTTTCTGGTTAGGTCGGTGAGAGGTTTGGCTATCACAGAACTTTTTTTTTTATAAATTAGCCTGCACCTTCCCTGGATCCACCTTAAAGGACTGGGGTGTGGGAATATATCCCAAAAACTAAATTTCCTGTACCCAAAAGATATACTTTCACCTTTAGCAAATAGTTGGTTTTCACGAAGAACCTCCAGTACCTGTCTAATATGGTAATGTGAGAATCCCAGTCAGGTGAATAAATCAAAATATCATTCAAATACACAATCATGAATTTCCCAATAAATTGTCAAAAAATATCATTGACAAAATTTTGGAAAACCGCCGGGGCATTACTTAGACCAAATGGCATCACTAAATATTCATAATGGCCCTCGGTGGTATTAAAGGCCGTTTTCCACTCATCCCCCTCCTTAATTCGAATGAGATTATAGGCCCCCCTGAGATCGAGTTTGGTAAACCAGTGAGCCCCAAGAACTTGATTGAACAGGTCAGGAATCAACGGCAAAGAATACAGATTTTTAATAGTAATTTTGTTTAACTCTCTGTAATCAATACAAGGCCTCAATCCTCCATCTTTTTTTTCAACAAAGAAAAATCCTGCCCCCATAGGAGAAACTGAGGGTCTAATATGACCTTTTTGCAAACTTTCCTTCAAATAATCCCTCATAGATTGTCGTTCAGGACTGGACAAATTATAAATACAACCCTTAGGGTATTTGGATCCCGGAATAAGATCTATGGTACAATCGTATGGTCTATGAGGGGGAAGAACACACAGAGTACACGATATACACAATGCTGGTGAGGGTAGCAAGACCAATCACAGGCAATCTGTGGCCAGCATGCTTCCTATTTAAATAACCCCTACAGGTGAGTCACGTGACGTGGCCAGCGTCACGTGACTGATTGCTCATAACACAGCTGAGGGCTGATTCATTAATATCGGCGCTCAGATCCCCTGCTGCTCGTTGTCTAGGGGACGGAGGACACCGGCCACACTGAGGAGGTGTGCACGGCCAGGTCCTCCCCGCCCCCTGGTCCCCATATAGACGAGGACGCCGACAGCGTCCTCGCTCCGCTGTATGCGCGGGATGCCGGCGGCACTGCAAATAAAGAGCGCGCCGCCGGCTCCCCGTGACAAGCTTTACATGTGCTTCCTCACTCCCCCACTATTAGAACTGGAACTCTTCTCTCTAGACTTGAACTCTCCCTCCTGGCAGGAATTAGGACCAGCCCACCCTCACCATGAAGGGAGCAAAAATGTGGTTATCCCTGTTCCTGCCAACCACTGCCAATCATTCCTCCTCTGCTGGAATAAATGGTATAAACATGAAAATACATAAAATTGCAGATACCCCCAGGTCTGGAGTACTGCCAGAGATTTGGTAAGTGCTGTTTTTGGCTATGTCCAGAAGTCCTATGGAGAATGAAAGGAGAAGCAGCATGCATGCTCGACTTGCCACTTCATTCAGACGGGGAATGGGCCCCGATTCTCAAAATCTAATTTAAGAAATATGATGTAGCTGCTGATTTCACCAGGTTGCGTGGGTAGAAGAAGTATTTGCCCCAGTCAGTGTATATGTTGTTCAAAATTTTTGATAGATCCCCCACATGGACAGCTTTAAATTCCATATATCCATGAGAACAATCAGAACAACATAACTCAGCATAAACAACACCAGAGCCTTTTTATGGTCCATAAAGGCAGCTGAATGTAGTAATCACCATATGGCATTGGTAACATAATCCATTGTTAACTAAACATTATAACTTTACCGCTCTGTGGGTAGTGATTTACGTGGAGACCTGTTCACCTCACTCATTTTGTTCTGTTTCAGTTTCTAGTAAATCTTGGTGGCATTTGTGATCAGCTGAAGGGATAATTAAGAATTTCAGCAGAGGTTGATAGATTAAGGGTTGTCACTGCTTTCTATTTTAACCTGCAGAAATCTCCTTTTGGGTAGCACAAACATATTTGAGAATTGCACCAAGCACAAGATGCTTTCAGAGACTAATCTTAGCTTACATGCAATTGATCAGCTTGATTCTCAAGCCCCAGCTTTTCCTCACATAAAAATCCTTGAAGTTCTCTTTTAACAGATTCTTCATTCTTTTTAAATCTGACACAAACATTGTAAGATTCTACTACTTAAAGGGGTTGTCTATATCTTGAAATGCCACCAAACTTTAAGGGATTGTCTCCCTTCAGCAAATGGCATTTATCATGTAGACAAAGTTAAATACCCCCATTTTCACCCAGGCAGCCCCCTAATATGACCATCGGAGCATTTTATGGAGATCCGAGCTCTCCATAGGGACTGCTAGGCGGAGGCCCAGTGAAGTCACCAATGGGCGGGCTTTACACTGCCCTAGCCTGTAAAACGGCTAGGGCAGCGCTAAAGCCCGCCCATCAGTGCCAGTGACGTCACTGGCAACACTGCTGGCAGCCACCGATCTGGCCACCAAGCTGCAGTGCCTCATCTTTGAAAAGGAGCCAGCATGTCTCCGAAACGCGTTATACTGTGTCCGCATTGTTCTAATAAATCTTCTCCTTGGACTCCTGTGCCCATCTGAACCTGCTTTTTACCTACCTGTTTCTCAGCTTTCGATTAGACAGCTCCATGGCACATGCAGTAGCCTTGGAGCTGTTGTATAGTGCAAGAGCTGATACTGCTAATGAAAACTTCTATTAGCAGCATCAGTGCACATGTAAAGGCCAGGGGCGCAAATACATCATCAGAGCACTGCTTGCCTGTTATGTCAATCAAATTTAAAGTTGACACACACCGAAGAGACAGTAAGTAAGGAACATCAGCGCTGCTGAACAGATGAACCTGGGAAATGAAATAAGCCCTTTAAAAACCTTCCCTACCCTTGTCCATCAGGCCAGCTGGTATTACTTTCTTCACTATTATAGTTTGAATTATAGTTCGAATCCTTCCTATTCTAGACCATCAAGGACACAGACATGAATATCTCTGTGTCAACCATCAGTGATAAAGACCTTAATCTCTTTGCTGCCCTAGACCACCAACAATGCAGGCATTTGCCCCTTGCTTGCAGGGATACGGGCATTTTCACATTCTATATCTGGCTACTGTATGGTAACCTATTTAGTTGTTCAGCAGCTATATTTATTTGATGTTACCTTGCCCTGTTTGGAGAAAATAATTCTCAGATCCCTTATTACCGCTCTCACTACCTACTGAGGCATGATAGAGTGGTCTTGGTCTCAGGTTATAGAAAATTCCGCAGAATTTCAACTTTTCTGTATTGGAAATAGGTGTGTGTTTGCATGAGTGGTGTAAGGGAACACTTTATTTTAATGCAAATTGGTTAAGTAGGTTCTATGCAAAACATATGTATTTGTTCTTCCAGATCACTGAGTCCTATTTACAAGTCTAAACATAGCTTAAGTGTGGAAACATCATGGACAATGGAAAAATCTATGAAACATTTAAGAAAATAAAGGCAGTGTCACTGAATAATACCACACGCTGAACGCTGAATGCAATATTATTCCATTTCAAGGTACAACTTCCTGTCATTTCCAATCTTCCTAGATGGCTAGTAAAAACAACCAGAAAGACTCCCCACCCCACCCCATTTTACCCATCATTTCTTAGCTGATTGCTTCAGCCCTGGGTCCTTTAACCCTGCCAATCATGTTATATCCAGGGGACATTTTATTTTAAGGGGGACAGTTTAGAGTATGTTCCCAGTTGTGTTTCTAAATCCGGCAGGCTTTTCTGGTAGTGTGTTCCATCATAAATGCATCATAAATGCATGCAGCGGTATTTGTCCATCTGAAACGCGGCATTTATACTGGAAAGAGGCCGGATCGCTGTTGGATCCTATTATAGTGCCGATCCAGAGGTTAATGGTAGAATCTGGCAATACTGGAACAGCCTGCTCGATCTGGCAACTGCATATGCAGAGTCAGACTGGTCCACCAGAGTACCAGAGTATTCTCTGGTGGGCCCAGTCTCTGACATCCTAATGGGCCCCAAAAATCTAGAAGAAAAAAAACCAATATGGCTGCCTTTGGGGTCAGTCATTTGCCATTAGGGCTGTGATCCAATTAAACGTTATTGATGTTAAAGGGGTTGGGCCTTGAGAATAATTTCCTCTGGTGGGCACCAGGAGCGCCATATACTGTATTTGTGTAATATATGTATATATATATATATATATATATATATATATATATATATATATATGTGTATGTGTTTAGTGTATATATGGTGTATATGTATATACAGAATGTTAATTTCAAAGTATTTTATTTCAGTGGGTCAGAATAGTGGAGTAAGAATAATTAGTTTTGGCATGCTTTGAGTTTTCCATGTGTAGTAGGGAACTTGTTACAAATTTTGATCCTCCCCCGAGAAAAGTATTTTAGAGTGGGAGAACCCACTAATAGAATATATTGAGAGGAGTTGTGTTTATGAGGCAACATCTATAATATCTACCCTAATTTCTGTATATACTGGATGTATACTTTAAATGTATGCTCTTCTCTGCATTTTATCTGCAATTGTATAACTGATTAAGTGTAATCCTCGATTCCCTTCTATTGATAAATGCTCTAACATTTGACAGCAGATGGAGTACACAGCTGCCAAAACTGCAAAAGCTCTTGAGCATCAGTTGTAATAAAGATGTATAGTCAATACTAAGTAATCAGCTACACTGGTTATTCAAGGAGCATTCTCCTGCATCCTTACTCTTGTCAACATTCATAGATACTCAGAATAAAAAAATCTGTGTTCTTTGTCTCAACCCTTTCATCATTCAGTATTATGAAATAGGTTCCTGACTATGTGGTTACTGAATACCTCAGCAGCACTACATAGAAATGAAAATTAATGTTGGGAATTTTAACCATTCAAAATACAATAAAGAGTTCTCTAATCTTTAAAAATTGTGTGCAAATAGTTTAACTACAGTAGGATTAGTTACTCCCTAATGTATTGTCGGTTGCTGGGATGCCTCTGAAAGCCAGTCTCACTTGCATGACCTCAACTACTCTGATCATTATTTATCTCCCCTCTCATCTCCTGATGTAGTTTAGATAACAGAAGATATGCCTGTACTCTACCTGCTAATTATAGCATGACATAGTAAGAATGAGAACAGTAAACTTTTACATGGTACCGTAATTCTGCCTACAGAAAGCCCTGGCAGCATCACAACAAAGCTGCTGCACAGAGCTGGGCCAGATTGTGAAAAAGCAAAATAAACACCTTTTAAGCTATTTATGACATAATTCCAATCACAATAACATATATATATTTTTCCCAAAACTTATGTAAAGAATAGATGCACTTTCTATTTCTAAAATAGCTTGTTTAATGTAATCCAGTCCGATAACATTTTCTGTGAGATTCAAATTTTTGAAACTGAAAAGGCAGTGTATGATACATTTTCTTCTCTCTTGGAGTGTCTGTGTTATGCCCTGTTAGGCTTTCACTTAGCTGGCATAGTACAGGGTATACAGTTTGCTCAGAACATTCTTTAACAGTCTATTGCAAAATAATTCACAGTCTGGTGTGGCTATAATGGCTAATGACTAATTAGAATAGTGGTTACCATGACTTGATGGATATTATTGCTAGCAATTATAAATGTATTCTGACTTGGAATACAGAAGCAATAATTCACTAATCAATAATACACAAAAGTTTTACACCTATATTACTGTAAAGATTAATGATGGTGATGAAAGAAAAGTCAACACGTAAGAGAAGAGCAAGAAGGCAAAAGCAGCAGACAGTTATGCAGAAAGTAGATAAGAAGTGGCAGATAAGTGACAAGAGTTATTATACCAAAATCTAAAAATATAGTCTGGCATATTCCATGGCTCTAACCCCCCTTCCCAGGACATGCATATAGCCATATTAAATCATAGTTCTGTATGGTACTGTACATATGGAACAACTTCATATGCACAGAGGTATGTATAGATACATTGCTTCTATGCAAGAATATCTACCTAAAGGCTATGTTCACTTCCATACAGACTCTGTGCCCAGCGCTTCGCAGATGGGGTTGATGTAGTCAAATAGTCTGAATGGAGCAAAGCAAGAGTCTTGGACATTTGGTTCACCTGGTGCAAAACTAGGTAACATGGCAGTTTTGAGATGACCAGTAATTTTATTTCCTTTTTAGGCTAGTATATTAACAAATAAAATTAATGATTGTGTAACCTTTCTAACAGCAGTGTCGCCTGTTCATAGCTATTGTCTTGCAGGTGAAATATAGAATGTTTGCATACATAATATTTTTTGTACAGATTTTCCTCCCAGTTGCAGCTAGCAGTAACTAACAGTATAATTGAACCACTATGTGGGACATTCACTTGTAACGCATAAGAGAAAAAAACAGGGCATAGCAATAGCTACCAGACACTAAAATTAACACTTGTCTCTCAGGTAGACAATAAGACTCAACAATATAAAACCCCTGAAATCAGACAGATTGAATCTTTATGGCCAGATGTGTTTTCGCTCATCTCTTAACATGTCTGTTTAGACTCGTGCAGCAAGCCCAGGAGGAGCAAGCAGAGAATGGGAATGGCAATGGTTGTGGAAACAATAGTTGTACACACAGAACACAAGGACAATTCTCACACTGATGCTCCCTAGGGCCATGTAGCGAAAGGAGGGCACACCTTTCTTCCCTCTGGGCACACCGCAGGGGAGCACCCAGGAATCTTGTCTAGGTGGGGTCCGAAAGGCAATAAAATGTGGCATGTGTAGTGCGGGGGGGTAGCTGTAGTGTGTTGCACTGATTCTTTTACTTGGCCATTTTTTAAAAGCTGTAAAGGAATGGAATAATGCGGCGCCCATTATTAAAAGCCCCTCCTACATATAATAGGCCACGCCCAACACACACTGTACAGCTGACATTCTATTGTTGAGGCCTGTCTCTACACATCATACGGAGAGGGGAGGACCTGTCCTGGCTGCACTGCCTGCTTATACAACAAGCTACAGCCAGGAAGCTCCTCCGCTCTCCTCCCTCCCCAGATCCTGCTCAAGGCCTGTGGTTCCCCCCACCATCTGCCACCCGCCCGTGGCCTGCTGCCCCCTTTGGCCGTCGTCACCCAGCTCTGAATCCTCCTTCTGCAAATGGCAGGGGGAGGAGCCGGAGCATCTCCTCTCCTACATAGTACCCCATACCTCTTACATCCAGTGATGTCACCTTTGTTGTAGACGTTCTCTTTCTTTATCTTCTCCACCAGACCGCCATGATGATTTTTCAGCCTTCTCCCGTCTCTGCAGAGATTAACATACAGACATTAGTTTCCCACATTTCCATCATCTTCTGAACAGCCTTTCCTGCCACCCCCAATACTATACTGCAGAGAAAGTCCCCCTGGAAATACTGCTACCACACAGATAGTGCCCCCTTCAACAATTATTGGCACACAGTGCTCTAAAAAATAACTGCGCCCAGACACTAATAGTATAAAGATAATGTCCCCCAAAAATTATTGTGCTAAGCTGATACTGTGCCAGGGTGCCCCCAAAGTAACAGTGCTCCCCAAAATCCCACCAATAGAAATAATTCTCTGCCAGAGCACACTTAGTAGTAATAATGCCCCTATAGTACTCATACTCATACTCATGTTCCTTATAGACCCCCAGTAGTAGTAAAGCTAATACCCCCTAGTAGTAATAATTCTCCCTATAATATGACAGTACATGAAATACCCCCGCTTAGTGCCCGCAGTTGAGCTAATGTCCCCTTAATGTATGCCAGTATAAAATACCCCTATATAGTGCCCCAGTAAATGCCCTCATAGTGCTCCTCTCGCCCTTTCCCATAGTGTCCCCCATAATATGCCAGTAAAAAATGCCCCTTCTAAGTGCCACCATATGCCCCAATAGTGCTCCACTCCCCCATAGTGCCCCCAAATAATGCCCCATAGTGCTGCTCTCCCCTATAGTTCCAGTAAAAAATGCCCCCTTAGTGCCACCAGATGCCATAATGCCCCCCATAATGTGCCAATAAGAAAAAAGGCCCCTTTAGAGCCCCACTTCCCCATAGTGCCCCCAAATAATGCCCCCATAGTGCCACCAGATGCCCCATAGTGCCGTTCTCCCCTATAGTGCCCCCCATAATGTGTCAATAAAAAAAAAGCCCCTTTAGACCCCCCAGATGCCCCCATAGTGCTCCTCTCCCCATGGTGCCCCCCCCATAATGTGCCAGTAAAAAATGCCCCCTTAGTGCCACCAGATGCCATAATGCCCCCCATAATGTGCCAATAAGAAAAAAAATTCCCCTTTAGAACCCCCACTTCCCCCATAGTGCCCCCAGATAATGCCCCTATAGGGCCACCAGATGCCCCATAGTGCCGTTTTCTCCTATAGTGCCTCCCATAATGTGTCAATAAAAAAAAAGCCCCTTTAGAGCCCCCAGATGCCCCCCATAGTGCTCCTCTCCCCCATGGTGGCCCCCCATAATGTGCCCAGAGTGCCACCCCCAAAAAAAATTGGGCTGTAAGAATTGTCAGATGCCCCCCATAGTGCCAGCTCCACCCCCCCGCTCTCCAAAAAAAAATTAGAAAAAAAATGATACTTACCTCCATCAGCAGTGATGCGATGCAGGCTCTTCCGGCCTGTGTCCCTGCTGTGTGCTGCCCGGCTCAGGCGGCGCGATGATGACGTCATCGCGCCGCCTGAGCCGGCCTCTGATAGGCTGCAGGCATTAGTGCCTGCGGCCTATCAGAAGAACAGGGGAGGGACACACCTCTCCCTCCCCTGCCGCAGCACAGGATGGATATGGAGATGAGCCCCCCACCACCCGGCCCCCCCACCGCTGCCGCAATTACATCCAGGGCCGCGCAGCCAGTGGTGATCGGCGGTGCGGCCCTGAGGGATAAAAAAATTTATGGTTGTTCTAGGAGGGGGGGTCCAGACCCGCTGGACCAACCCTGTAGGTGCACCACTGGCACACCGTGGTGTTGGGGCTCCTGCCTGGTCATAATATGGGTGCCCCTAGTTTTCAGAGTTTTGGCAGGAAGCAAGGCAGAAGCGTAGATGCAGATACAATAGCCAGTGAATGCTGGTGAAGTCAGTAACCATGCCAGTTGGTGCAAATAAATAGGTGAAAGCAGGGGCGGACTGAGAACCCTCAGGGCCCCCGGGAAAAATAAATCAAGGGACCCCTTACAGGCAGTGGCGGATTACAATAGAGACGTTCGGGTCGGCAGCCCCGGGCCCAGCACCGCTGGGGGGCCCAACGCTGACCCGAACGCCCACATACTGCTGCGGGGCACGGGAGCGCATAGCTCCCTGTCCCGTCCGCGATCACTGCCATGACCCCCAATACAGGGTCTGGGGGCCGGCATCTGGTGTTGTAATGGCAGCGGGGCCCGGTGCAGTCACTGTATTCTATTACAGCTCACTGTAATATTGAGGCATTAATGTAGGCAATAGGCATTAAACAAGAGAAATCCTCTGCGATCCTCTCCCTCTCTGTACTCACAAACTCCCGTAGCAGGCAGGCCGGGCGGTAGCGCAACTCACTGACTTCACGCGCCTGCTTCTCCCACTTTATGAATGAAGCAGGCAGAGCAGGTGCGTGACGTCAGTGAGTTACGCTGCTGCCCGGCCTGCCTGCTACTGAGTTTGTGGGTACGGAGAGGATCACAGAGGATTTCTCTTGTTCACATATGAATATTAGTATTACAGTGAGCGGGGCCCGGTGTCATAGAATACAGTGAGTGCACCGGGCCCCGCTGCCATTACCACATACTGCTGCGGGGCACGGGAGCGCATAGCTCCCTGTCCCGTCCGCGATCACTGCCATAGGCTTCAGGCCTTGAAGGCCTAAGGCCTATGCGGTAGAGAAATCCCAGCGCAGGCGTGCGTGATGACGTCATCGTGCGCCTGTGCCGGGACGCAGCACTGTGACGCGCCTGACTCTGCAAGCAAGCGCCTGGCCCTGGAAATACAGTAGGTGAGTATTTATCTTTTCATTTTTTTTGTTCATTTATTTATTTTTTTATTTCATGTGCCTACTTTGGGGGGGGGGGGGACACAGGAGGACATATTAGGGAAGTTAAATCGAGTACATTGGGGGGGAATGTGGGGGCTGTATGGGGCCAAATTATTATGGGAGGGAATACTATGTGGGGGCTAATTACTATGTGGGGGCAGTGTGGGGGCAAATTGCTATGTGAGGGCAGTGTGGGGGCAAATTGCTGTGTGGGGGCAAATTGCTATGTAGGGGCAGTGTGGGGGAAATTGCCATGTGGGGACAGTGTGGGGTAATTTCTATGTGGGGACAGTGTGGGGAAATTGCTATGTGGGGGCAAATTACTATGTGGGGAAAACTATTGTGTGGGGGCAGTGTGGGCAAATTACTATTTCGGGGCAATGTGGTGGAAATTACTATGTGGGGGAAGTGTGGTGGAAATTACTATGTGGGGGCAGTGTAGGACAAATTACTGTGTGGGGGCAAACTACTATATGGGGGCAGTTTGGGGGAAATTACTGTGTGGGGGCAAATTACTATGGGGGGATTACTATGTGGGGGCAGTGTGGTGGAAATTACTATATGGGGGTGTTGCTATTGGGGAGGCACTGTAGGGGCAATTCTATTATTTCTGGGGACACTATACAGGGATTATTGCCTGGAGCACAATAGAGGGTGTTATTATTACTGGGGGCACTCTAAGGGACATTATAGCTGCTGTGGACACTGTAGGAACATTTGGGGTAATTTATCAAACTGGTGTAAAGTAGAACTGGCTTAGTTGCCCATAGCAGCCAATCAGATTCCACCTTTCATATTTGACAGCTCTTTTGGAAATCCAGTTCTACTTTACACCAGTTTGATAAATTACCCCAATCTATTAGGGTCACTATTTTTTCAGCAGTATAGTTCCTGGGGCATTAGGAAGCACAACGGGCACAGTATTGGGGGTGGCAGCAGGATGACACTGTGGGGACACCAGGATGAGGAGGTTGATGGAAAAATTGAGAAATCTAATGTGTCTGTGTTACAAACTGTAGAGACGAGATGTGGCTGAAAGAATTTGCCATGGTGGTCTGGGTCAAATGGAGGAGAAGAGGAAAGAGAAGGTCTACATGACAGGAGATGTCCCTGGATGTAAGAGGTATGTGGTGCTGTATTCTCCTCCATGTCTTTTTTATTACAATTATATGTATTTTAAATTTGGTGACCAAATTTTTCAGTTTAGGACCCAATTTGGGGTATTTTTTTTAGTCTGAAGATGTCATATGGCCTAAGAAGAGACTGTGGCGCCCATGAAGCACCGCAGCCTCTTCATACAAAAAAAATAAAATAAAATAAAATGGAGGAGGAGGAGGGGGGGGAGGCAAGTTTGGTAGACAGCCCCGGGCCTATCATGCACTTAATCCGCCCCTGCTTACAGGCCCCACCCATGTTCTGCCGCAGGCCCCACCCTTGTCCTGCCTCCATGCCCCACCTTCAGCCACACCCTACACAATCTTTAGTAAGATTTAAAGCGACAAAAAAGGCACCCAGACCACTTCAGCTCATTGAAGTGGTCTGGGTACAGTGTCCCTTTTGCAAATCGAGCTGCAATTTTCTAGAGAAACTGCAATGTTTACTTTCCAGCAATAAGTCAGCCTCTAGTGGCTGGCAGCCACCTGAGGGCTTCCTGGATTAAAACAGACCTTGTTTCTGGTATCTGACACTGGACGTCCTCACACTCTGCGTGATGACCTCCAGGGTCAGATTGTTCCCCATAGGAAAGCATTGATTCAATGCTTTCCCATGGGGTGATCTAATCTCAGTGTCTATTGGTGAGCCTCTGTTACAAACAGTCCCCTCCAGGCCCCAGTATAGACTACAATTGAGGGATAATGGGCCATGGAGAGGGGTCTTTCTAGCAGAGGCTATCTCAGTGTCCTTTAGAGAGTGTGTTCAAAAGAATCCCCTCCTATTAGAGACTACAATGGAGTCTAATGGGCCCCCATGAGGGGGGTCTCTCCAACACTCTGGTTCCTATTCACAATATAGCAACACAACATAGCTCGCTAATATCTAGGCCAAGTTGGCTCCTCTTACCTCAATTACGGTTGCTGGCTGGCAGGCTGTGGGCTTGCTGGCTGCGGCTGGCAGGCTTTGGGCCTGGCTGGCTGCCCTGTAATCCAGAGAGGGTTTGTAAAAGCTATGTAAGTAGTCATAAAAAACTGTAGAAAGGCCTGTTGGACAGTGGACGAGGGTTATTTGGAGGTTGGAGGGAGAATAACTATTGTGAGAGGACATATATCTGGGCATAACTACTGTGAAGGGGGCACATATCTGGGCATAACTACTGTGAAGGGGCACATATCTGGGCATAACTACTGTGAAGGGGGGGGGCCTTCAAAGTAGTTATTAATCCCTTTCAGCAGTCCCCCCTTCAATGAATGGGGGACTGCTGAAAGGGGATAATAACTACTGTGAAGGGCCTAGCCATCTGGGCAACCCCACAGATCATCCCCCCACCCCCCTTGTACTTGTTCCACTGATCCGCTACTTGCGGGCTGCGTGGGCATGTGTTCAGTCACTTTGGTGAGCAATCCCATCCTGCGGCGCATGTTCCTGCGAGACCAGTGACCTACAGCAGTAGCGGAGCAATTACAAGAGGGGTGGGGAATAGCCAAATTAAAAAATATTTTGAACCAAAAGGTGTGCTTTTGGTGGGTTTTGAACTAATGGTGATCTGTGGGTGACACTATTATGGGGGCTCGGTGGATGGCACTGTTATGGGGGCTCTGTGGCTGGCACTGTTATGGGGGCTCTGTGGCTGGCACTGTTATGGGGGATCTGTGGATGGCACTGTTATGGGGGCTCTGTGGATGGCACTGTTATGGGGGCTCTGTGGATGGCACTGTTATGGGGGATCTGTGGATGGCACTGTTATGGGGATCTGTGGATGGCACTGTTATAGGGGATCTGTGGATGGCACTGTTATAGGGGATCTGTGGATGGCATTGCACTGTTATGGGGGATCTGTGTATGGCACTGTTATGGGGATCTGTGGATGGCACTGTTATGGGGATCTGTGGATGGCACTGTTGTGGGGGGGATCTGTGGATGACACATATATAGCACCTTATGCTATATACAGTCAGGTCCATAAATATTGGGACATCGACACAATTCTAACATTTTTGGCTCTATACACCACCACAGTGGATTTGAAATGAAACGAACAAGATGTGCTTTAACTGCAGACTGTCAGCTTTAATTTGAGGGTATTTACATCCAAATCAAGTGAACGGTGTAGGAATTACAACAGTTTGCATATGTGCCTCCCACTTGTTAAGGGACCAAAAGTAATGGGACAGAATAATAATCAGAAACCAAACTTTCACTTTTTAATACTTGGTTGCAAATTCTTTGCAGTCAATTACATCCTGAAGTCTGGAACGCATAGACATCACCAGACGCTGGGTTTCATCCTTGGGTGATGCTCTGCCAGGCATCTACTGCAACTGTCTTCAGTTCCTGCTTGTTCTTGGGGCATTTTCCCTTCAGTTTTGTCTTCAGCAAGTGAAATGCTCAATCGGATTCAGGTCAGGAAATTGACTTCGCCATTGCATAACATTCCACTTCTTTTCCTTAAAAAACTCTTTGGTTGCTTTTGCAGTATGCTTTGGGTCATTGTCCATCTGCACTGTGAAGCTCAGTCCAATGAGTTCTGAAGCATTTGGCTGAATATGAGCAGATAATATTGCCCGAAACACTTCAGAATTCATCCTGCTACTTTTGTCAGTAATCACATCATCAATAAATACAAGAGAACCAGTTCCATTGGCAGCCATACATGCCCACGCCATGACACTACCACCACCATGCTTCACTGATGAGGTGGTATGCTTAGGATCATGAGCAGTTCCTTTCCTTCTCCATACTCTTCTCTTCCCATCACTCTGGTACAAGTTGATCTTGGTCTCATCTGTCCATAGGATGTTGTTCCAGAACTGTGAAGGCTTTTTTAGATGTCGTTTGGCAAACTCTAATCTGACCTTCCTGTTTTTGAGGCTCAGCAATGGTTTACATCTTGTGGTGAACCCTCTGTATTCACTCTGGTGAAGTCTTCTCTTGATTGTTTTGAAACACATACACCTACCTCCTGGAGAGTGTTCTTGATCTGTTCTTGATCTGGCCAACTGTTGTGAATGGTGTTTTCTTCACCAGGGAAAGAATTCTTCATCATCCACCACAGTTGTTTTCCGTGGTCTTCCGGGTCTTTTGGTGTTGCTGAGCTCACCAGTGCGATCCTTCTTTTTAAGAATGTTCCAAACAGTTGTTTTGACCACGTCTAATGTTTTTGCTATCTCTCTGATGGGTTTGTTTTGTTTTTTTTCAGCCTAATGATGGCTTGCTTCACTGATAGTGACAGCTCTTTGGATCTCATCTTGAGAGTTGACAGCAACAGATTCCAAATGCAAATAGGACACTTGAAATTAACTCTGGACCTTTTATCTACTCATTATAATTGGGATAATGAGGGAAAAGCACACACCTGGCCATAGAACAGCTGAGAAGGCAATTGTCCCATTACTTTTGGTTCCTTAACAAGTGGGAGGCACATATGCAAACTGTTGTAATTCCTACACCGTTCACCTGATTTGGATGTACATACCCTCAAATTAAAGCTGACAGTCTGCAGTTAAATCACATCTTGTTCTTTTCAAATCCATTGTGGTGGTATATAGAGCCAGAAATGTTACAATTGTGTCGATGTCCCAATATTTATGGACCTGACTGTATGTGTCATCCACAGATCCCCCCATAACAGTGTCCCTGTGAGTGAATGACCCCCAATACAGGGTCTGGGGGCCGGCATCTGGTGTTGTAATGGCAGCGGGGCCCGGTGCAGTCACTGTATTCTATTACAGCTCACTGTAATATTGAGGCATTAATGTAGGCAATAGGCATTAAACAAGAGAAATCCTCTGCGATCCTCTCCCTCTCTGTACTCACAAACTCCCGTAGCAGGCAGGCCGGGCGGTAGCGCAACTCACTGACTTCACGCGCCTGCTTCTCCCACTTTATGAATGAAGCAGGCAGAGCAGGTGCGTGACGTCAGTGAGTTACGCTGCTGCCCGGCCTGCCTGCTACTGAGTTTGTGGGTACGGAGAGGATCACAGAGGATTTCTCTTGTTCACATATGAATATTAGTATTACAGTGAGCGGGGCCCGGTGTCATAGAATACAGTGAGTGCACCGGGCCCCGCTGCCATTACCAGGCCAGCATAAAATTCGGAATCGGGGCACTGGGCATAACACATGTTATTCTGCGGCGGGCCCCCATCTTCCGAAGTGCCCGACCGGTCAGTCCGCTCCTGGGTGTAAGAAACTTACAGTCCTCAGCCTCAGTGTGGCATTCTGGAGCGACGAGCTACTGAGCCACCTCCCTGCTCTGTGGCATGTGCTGAGGGAGATTAGCAGTGATCTGATTGCTCAGCTGCTCTATTACTGTGTGCTACTGTTTCTAATGGAGTGCTGAGTCATGGACCTATCAGGTTCTGAACTAGGGACTCGGTGATCTATTTAAACATCTTCCTGGCCATACACCAGTGCCAGTGATCGTCTCTGACTCACTAGCTGTGTTCCTGGTTTCTGTGCTTATTGGATTGCTCGTTCCTCTGACCCCAGCTTGTCTTCTGAACACTCTCTGTCTCTCGTTTGGTACTGCATAGCTTGTCTGGTTCTGACCCATTTATGTGTGACTCTGGTGCTGTGTTTGTCTGTCTTTATTGTTTGTCCATCTCAGCATTTAATGTAAATAGCGTAGGGACCCTTGACTAGTTGTGGTCTAGCTATCTACAGCTTGTACTGCAAGTAGGTAGGGGAAGCAGGTTGGGTTCTAGCTTTTGGCTCACTGCCTTGTCTGTCCCTACCTACAGTTGTAACAATAAGTCTCTCTATACTAAAGTGTAAAATAGGAGTAGCAGTACATCCGACTGTATTATGGCACAATTTCAACAGCAGTTTACAGAGAAATTATTTCCCAGTAGCAATGGATGGCAGCAGATAGGGGTTGTGGTACTCCTTCTCTCTGTCTTTCTTAAGTCTCTCTGCAGAACCTTAGGCATGCAATTCAGATTTTTGGTGTAGGTTCTGTAATTCACAGCTGAGCGAAATAGCTTTAAAGGGACACTGACAGGCCAAATCAGCATATATAGTTATATATATGACATTACAGGTCTTATACAGTCTATTAAAAGCATCTAAGTATCCCCCCTGTCCACCTTCTAAATACCGAAATATAAAGTTTTATAACCTGCCTGTCTCGTCACCAATCTGCCCAAGGGGCGGCGTTTCATCTCAAAATGCGCCCAGCCAGCCGCCCAGCTCATCAATATTCACTTCGCTGGGCGGCGGCTACAACTCTCCCCAGTCACGATCCTGCGCATGGGCAGATTTGACATGAACGATGCCAGGAGGATTCAATTGCCCATGCGCAGGATCGTGACTGGGGAGAGTTGTAGCCGCCGCCCAGCGAAGTGAATATTGATGAGCTGGGCGGGGCTTCAGAATGGCTGGGCGCATTTTGAGATGAAACGCCGCCCCTTGGGCAGATTGGTGACGAGACAGGGAGGTTATAAAACTTTATATTTCGGTATTTAGAAGGTGGACAGGGGGGATAATTAGATGCTTTTAATAGACTGTATAAGACCTGTAATGTCATATATATAACTATATATGCTGATTTGGCCCTGTGAGTGTCCCTTTAAGCCATGGCTTGCCAAACCATCTCAAAGTGTGGAAGGATACATTAGCAATGTTTCCTCCTACAGCAGCTAAATCTCTCTCTGCTATAAACATGTACAATACCTTGCTGTCTGACTCCAGGACCTTCTAGTTTCCTTTCTCAGTCTATGAAGCACTTTTGGTCTTAGAATAGCTAGCTTCAGTAGCTGTAGTCTCAGATATAATATTTCTCTAAAACTCGGGCCTCGCTCTGAGGAGCTCACAGAACATAGGTCCTCTTCTTTACCACAACTAGTCTGGAACTTCCTAAAATTAGGGGTCCATCTCCCAACAACTTAAAAGAGTCAAGGTCTTTATCCCTGAACTATCTATACAGCGCTTTTAGGTACACAAACACATTAAATTGAAACATTTCACTTTAGAAATTTAACATCATAACAATCAACCTTTTGCAGTAACCCTATTCTGGGGTGCTGCACATTCTTATTGGGTTGGCTTTCCAATGACATAAATTGATGTCATATCACTAGGGTATGCCATTACTTTCTGATCAATGGGGTTCCAAATACCAGGAATCCAACTGATCTTGCAAATCCTTAGCGTTGTAGCCACTTCACAGTGTGTCAGGACCTGTCGCACAGGTGAGCCACGGACCTGTCACAAAGTAAGCCATCCAGTAGTTGGTATAAAATCTCTAGTCATGTGCCAGCTATGTCATCCAGCCTCATCCCCTAGTCTGGTGCAAGTCTAGACAGGCAGGTCTATACGCTTCTTAAATCTGCCTCAATATTTCAAACTGGGCTATGCTTGCAGGTTCTATTGTGCCTACAAGCAAGTTTTAAACAGTGGTTCCCTGATGTAGATCAAGCATAAGGAAACAACAATATTTCTGGTTAGGACAGGAATATTTCCATACTAACGTTACTAACAGCTTCACTTCATGTGTACAGCATAGCACAGCTATGACATATAGAAATATATAGATAATATACTGACTGCCACAAAGTTTCTAGTAGTAAAGTTATTGATATAAACAGTGGCGTGCAAAAGTTTGGGCACCCCTGGACAAAATTACTGTTTCTCTGAACAGTCCAGCAAGTTGAAGATAAAATGATCTCCAAAATACATAAAGTTAAAGATTGCACATTGTATTTTAAGCAAAAACTATTTTTATTTTCCTCTTTTACATTTTCAAAATAACAAAAAAAGGAAAGGGCCTGAAGCAACACTTTGGGCATCCTGCATGGTTAGTACCTACAGTAGTAGCGCCCCTTTGGCATGTATCACAGCTTGTAAATGCTTTTTGTAGCCATCCAAGGATCTTTCAATTATTTGAGGGATTTTCATCTATTCTTCCTTGCAAAAGCCTTCCAGTTCTGTGAGATTTCTGGACTGTCTTGCATGCAGGGGAGGGCTGACAGCCTTAGTCCTGGGGGGCAAATCCAGTCAAGTGGCCCATTTGTAACCCCGCCCATTATTAAAAGCCCCTCCTACATATAATAGGCCACTCCCAACAAACACTGTACAGCGGACATTCTATAGTTTGCGGCCTGTCTCTACACATCATACGGAGAGGGGAGGCCTGTCCTGGCTGCACTGCCTGCTTATACAACAAGCTACAGCCAGGAAGCTCCTCCGCTCTCCTCCCTCCCCTGATCCTGCTCAAGGCTTGTGGTTCCCCCCCCCCACCATCTGCCACCCGCCCGTGGCCTGCTGCTCCTTTTCATCGTCCTCACCCAGCTCTGAATCCTCCTTCTGCAAATGGCAGGGGGAGGAGCCGGAGCATCTCCTCTCCTACATAGCGCCCCATACCTCTTACATCCAGTGATGTCACCTTTGTTGTAGACGTTCTCTTTCCTCATCTTCTCCATTCAGACCAGACCGCCATGATTATTTTTCTGCCATCTCCTGTCTCTGCAGAGATTGAGAAACAGACATTAGTTTCCTACCACCCCCAATACTATACTGCAGAAACAGTTCCCCTGGAAATACTACTACCACACAGATAGTGCCCCCAATACTGTGCCCGCTATGCCCCCAATACTATACTGCAGAAACAGTACCCCTGGAAATACTACTACCACACAGATAGTGCCCCCTTAAACAATTATTGGCACACAGTGCTCTAAAAAATAACTGCGCCCAGACACTAATAGTATAAAGATAATGTCCCCCAAAAATAATTGTGCTAAGCTGATACTGTGCCAGGGTGCCCCCAAAGTAACAGTGCTCCCCAAAATACCAATAGAAATAATTCTCTGCCAGAGCCCACTTAGTAGTAATAATGCCCCTATAGTGCCCTAGTAATCATGTTCCTCATAGCCCCCCAGTAGTAGTAAAGCTCCCCATAATACCCCCTAGTAGTACTAATTTTCCTATAATATGACAGTACATGAAATTCCCCCGCTTAGTGCCCGCAGTTGAGCTAATGTCCCCATAATGTATGCCAGTATAAAATACCCCTATATAGTGCCCCAGTAAATGCCCTCATACTGCTCCTCTCCCCCTTCCCCATAGTGTCCCCCATAATAAGCCAGTAAAAAAATGCCCCTTAGTGCCCCCAGCAGATGCCCCTATAGTGCTCCTCTCCCCCACAATGTGCCAGTAAAAAAATGCCCCTTCTTAGTGCCACCATATGCCCCAATAGTGCTCCACCCCCCCATAGTGCCCCCAAATAATGCCCCATAGTGCCGCTCTCCCCTATAGTGCCTCCCATAATGTGCCAGTAAAAAATGCCCCCTTAGTGCCACCAAATGCCATAGTGCCCCCCATAATGTTCCAATACAAAAGGCCCCTTTAGTGCCCCCAAATAATGCCCCATAGTGCTGCTCTCCCCTATAGTGCCCCCCAGAATGTGCCAATAATGAAAAAAAAAGCCTCTTTAGAGCCCATATAGTGCTCCTCTCCCCCATGGTGCCCCCCCATAATGTGCCAGTAAGAAATGCCCCCATAGTGCCAGCTCCCCCCCCCATAGTGCCAGCCCCCCCATAGTGCCAGCCCCCTTATAGTGCCAGCTCCCCCCCATAGTGCTAGCTCCCCCATAGTGCCAGCCCCCCCTATAGTGCAAGCCCCCCCATAGTGCCAGCTCCCCCCCATAGTGCCAGCCCCCCTATAGTGCCAGATCCCCCTATAGTGCCAGCCCCCCTAAAGTGCCAGCTCCCCCTATAGTGCCAGCTCCCCCTATAGTGCCCCCCCCCATAGTGCTAGCTCCCCCATAGTGCCAGATCCCCCCTATAGTGCCAGCTCCCCCTATAGTGCCATCTCCCCCTATAGTGCCATCTCCCCCTATAGTGCCAGCCCCCCCTATAGTGCAAGCGCCCCCTATAGTGCCAGCCCCCCTATAGTGCAAGCCCCCCTATAGTTCAAGCCCCCCTATAGTGCCAGCCCCCCCTATAGTGCAAGCCCCCCTATAGTTCAAGCCCCCCTATAGTGCCAGCCCCCCCTATAGTGCCAGCTCCCCCTATAGTGCAAGCCCCCTATAGTGCCAGATCCCCCCCCCATAGTGCCAGCCCCCCGCAAAGAAGAAAAAAGCTAGCTCCCCCATAGTGCCAGATCCCCCCCTATAGTGCCAGCTCCCCCTATAGTGCCATCTCCCCCTATAGTGCCATCTCCCCCTATAGTGCTAGCCCCCCCTATAGTGCAAGCGCCCCCTATAGTGCCAGCCCCCCTATAGTGCAAGCCCCCCTATAGTTCAAGCCCCCCTATAGTGCCAGCCCCCCCTATAGTGCAAGCCCCCCTATAGTGCCATCTCCCCCTATAGTGCCATCTCCCCCTATAGTGCCAGCCCCCCCTATAGTGCAAGCGCCCCCTATAGTGCCAGCCCCCCTATAGTGCAAGCCCCCCTATAGTTCAAGCCCCCCTATAGTGCCAGCCCCCCCTATAGTGCAAGCCCCCCTTTAGTTCAAGCCCCCCTATAGTGCCAGCCCCCCCTATAGTGCCAGCTCCCCCTATAGTGCAAGCCCCCTATAGTGCCAGATCCCCCCCCCCATAGTGCCAGCCCCCCGCAAAGAAGAAAAAAGCTAGCTCCCCCATAGTGCCAGATCCCCCCCTATAGTGCCAGCTCCCCCTATAGTGCCATCTCCCCCTATAGTGCCATCTCCCCCTATAGTGCTAGCCCCCCCTATAGTGCAAGCGCCCCCTATAGTGCCAGCCCCCCTATAGTGCAAGCCCCCCTATAGTTCAAGCCCCCCTATAGTGCCAGCCCCCCCTATAGTGCAAGCCCCCCTATAGTTCAAGCCCCCCTATAGTGCCAGCCCCCCCTATAGTGCCAGCCCCCCCTATAGTGCAAGCGCCCCCTATAGTGCCAGCCCCCCTATAGTGCAAGCCCCCCTATAGTTCAAGCCCCCCTATAGTGCCAGCCCCCCCTATAGTGCAAGCCCCCCTATAGTTCAAGCCCCCCTATAGTGCCAGCCCCCCCTATAGTGCCAGCTCCCCCTATAGTGCAAGCCCCCTATAGTGCCAGATCCCCCCCCCCATAGTGCCAGCCCCCCGCAAAGAAGAAAAAAAAAAACACTAATACTTACCTCCATCAGCAGCGATGCAAGCCTCTTCCGGCCTGTGTCCCTGCTGTGTGCTGCCCGGCTCAGGCGTCGCGATGATAATGACGTCATCGCGCTGCCTGAGCCGGCCTCTGATAGGCTGCAGGTATTAGTGCCTGCGGCCTATCAGAAGAACAGGGGAGGGACACGCCTCTCCCTCCCCTGCCCCACAGCACACAGCATGGCCACAATTACATCCAGGGCCGCGCCGCCTCTAGTGATCGGCGGTGCGGCCCTGAAGAATAAAAAATATATATTTTTTTTTTTTAAAGAGGGGCGGCCCAGCGGCCGTTTATTTAGGGCGGCCTGGAGGGCAATTGCCTCCCTGCCCCCCGGCCCAGCCCGCCCCTGCTTGCATGCGTCTTGCTCTTTTGAGGTTTATCCACAGAAGAGGTAGTCTGTTGTGGATTTTGAGGTGTGTTTAGGAAATGGCAACCTGAAACTACCTCAAAAGGCGCAAGCTGAAAATTCATGAATAGATCTCAAAAGAGTAGTGAATGCTAGGTAGC
Source organism: Bufo bufo (assembly GCF_905171765.1). Classification (NCBI taxonomy): domain Eukaryota; kingdom Metazoa; phylum Chordata; class Amphibia; order Anura; family Bufonidae; genus Bufo; species Bufo bufo. The sequence goes on along the minus strand of NC_053390.1, from coordinate 142,791,584 downwards.
CGGCCCAGGAATCTCACAGAACTGGAATACTTTTACATGGAGATCATTTCATCTTCAACTTGCTGAACAGTCCACGGTAACTTTTCCATGCCACTATATCTATAATTAGGAATTTAACTTGGGCATTGAAATAACTCAGCTCTCTGAACACTTTGCCCTTATCTAATTGTGCCTATATGTCCTACTCCTTATATGTCTCATGTCTGAGCACTATATTTCCCTGTAATTATATTTTCACCTTTGATCTCAAACCTTCAGTGAATTTTTTATCACTACTTTAAATGATTTAAAAGATGAAATGAGATGTACAAGGTGCGACAAGAAAATCTCTTGGAGATTATACAATGACCTTGCACCTTTCATATTACATTTTATTATATTACACAGTTGAAGACAAGGTCCTGTACATGCAGGGTCCAGTGGAATCCATTTAGCAAGAAAATTGCTTTGACAAGTGTATAAAAAAAGAACATGAGTTTTCTGGCATTGAACAGAGTTTGATGGACGCCTATTCTTGCAGTTAGTTCACAATCTTTCTCAGAACCACTGATGTGATGATTAGGGATGAGCGAATTGACTTCGGATGAAACATCCAAAGTCGATTTGCCTAAAACTTTGTTCTAATACTGTACAGAGCAGGAGCTCCGTACAGTATTAGAATGTATTGGCTCAGATGAGCCGAAGTTATTGCTTCGTGAAGTCTCGCGAGACTTCACACAATAACTTCATAAATGAATTTGTACTGTAAAAAAACATTTCCCAAACTCGGATTCGGTTCCAAGTGGTGCCTTGGAACCGAACCCAAGTTCGTGATTTTTTTTTTACAGTACAAATTAATTTAGGAAGTTATTGCGTGGTCTTGCGAGGCTTTGCGAAGCAATAACTTCAGCTCATCTGAGCCAATACATTCTAATACTGTACGGTGCTGCTCCGGACAGTATTAGAACAAAGTTTTATGCGAATCGACTTTGGATGTTTCATCTGAAGTCGATTCGCTCATCCCTAGTGATGATCTATGGCCTTGTCAGAACAGCCTCTTGCCTCTGACATATTGCAAATTATGATAGATCCAAATATTGGGGGAGATTTATGAAAACTGTTTTGTCTCCTTTAGCAACCAATCACACTGCAGGTTTCCTTTTTCATAACACACAGTTGCGTAAGGAAACGTCCAGGTGGGATTTGCCTCCGTGGAGTTGCATGCAGCAAATAATCAGCAATTTACAGTACCAGTATGAAATGTTATCTACAACCTGAAGAAATATCCGCAGTGCAAACTGGCCTGTGCTGCAGATGTTAAATCCCCAGCAAAATATTTTTACTGCTGGATTTCCAACTCAGATTTCACACTTTGCAATGCAGAGACATTGCTAGGCATTTAGATCTGAAGCCTGTACCCCGGATTACAAGCATAATGCCCTGAAACTCCAGCCAGCACCTAAGAGGAAAACAGTGTCGGACTGGGTCTTCTTGGGCCCACAGAGGAAATTATTTTCGAGGTCTAATTTTTATGCCATCAATAAAGTTTAATATGTTTTAATCAAAGAAATAGATCCTAGTGGCAAGTGATTGGTAGCCAAATGGTTTTATTTTCTTCTGGACCTTTTAGCCCCATTATGGTATTAGAGTCTGGGCCACTCGAGGATCCTCTGGTACTCCGCTGGGCCAGTACAAAACTGGAGGAGAAACTTTATCTCAATGCTCTGCTGTCTGAGTATATGGACTCTTCGTCTCCTGTCTCCTCCTCCAGACCTAGCGGGGCTAGAATGTAGCACAACCCCCACTTACTTCTGATTGTGCCCCGTCCACTTCACTTTCACTAGGGAGAACAGCCTCTTACTCTGATCAGAACGGAGGCCAATCAGTCTCAGGTCTCCTGTATAGCAGCCCTGAACAGCCATTATACAAACTTTTTTTGAAAACTCTGGTAAACTTTAAGCATGAGACAGGCATGGCCAGAGTTAACTATTCTGGCCTAGCTCTCTCTGGAGTTTAGAGTGTGGGCTTGACCCTCCCTGTAGCTCCAGAAAATTCTAGTTGTTCTAGAAGTAGGGAGTGTAAGGAGGGCCTGAAGGCGGCAGGGAGTAAACAGTGTGTGCTCCTCTTCTCAGGTATTCCACTTCAATGCTAGTGGAGACTAACAGATCCACATGTGTCCTCCACTATGATCAGAGAAAGAGAGAGAGAGAGAGAGAGAGAGAGAGAGAGAAGATTTTGGAGAATTGTCATGGCTTCAGAGTGAGAGTCAGCAAGGTGACCATCATAAAGCATTACAGACTTTGCTGCAGATTAGTGGATTCAAGGGCTTAATTTTAGTCAGCAGGGTGATTAGTGTACAACATTCTCAGGTCCTGCTGCAGTGGTGGGATAGCGAGTTAAAACACCCTGCAGGCTTCAGGTACTGGATTTCGGCCAGTCATATTAATGGAATTGCACACCATTGTGCAAATTGTGGACATCATGACAGATTATGGTTGCTAGCCAAATATCCCAGTATTAGAGATTGTAACCAGAAGAAAGAGTAATCAGAGGGCCATTGTTTCCAACTACTTGCTACTACTTAGCTCATTCTTTGACATCTGGGTGGAATTTGCACTGTCTGAAGATAATTGCTGGATGTACTACAACTCCTATTTGGTGCACAGTAAAAAATTATTTTTGTTAAGTTCATCACTGCACCAACCCCAGGGAGCAACGGCCTGAGGGAGTACACCTTGACACATCATCATCAGGGCCACTACCACTCCCATCCTCTGCTCTGGCTTCCCAGGGTCTCACTGTATACACCCATGGCTACCCTAACTCTAAATTCTTATTGTCTTTATGACAGATATCTGGCCATCTTCAGAAAAGGTATGTGTAATATGTGGGTACATGTGTCCTGTGTGTGGCTTTATTAAAAAAGAGAAATAATTGTTTGTATTGCACAGGGGCAGTACCAAGGTTTATGTGCTGCCCTATGGTGCCTCCATTAAGCATAATATTACAGACGTATTTTCCCCAGAAGCAATGTCAGCAGGTCAATGAGTTGTTCTTTTCTATAGTCTTTCTTATTCTACTCTGAATTAATTCTATTTTTGACCTACTGTAACTTGGTCAAACATTTTTTGTTAGGTCTTTTTGTCCAGTATAAAAAGGGCATCCCAAATGGACCCCATTATAGTCAATGGAGTCTGTTCAACGCTGTTCGGTTCTGTTAGGTGCCAAATCTGGCAGTTCCATTACTATCTTTCTTCTGCTCCTCCTCTAATAATGGAGCAGAACAACAGAAATTGCTAATGTGGGTGCAAACCCAGCCTTAGTCCTTGTTTACTGCATTTTTGCATCATGGATAGTTCAGGAAAATTGTAATCACAAAAATCTAATATTAATAATATGGTCCCGCGCGACAATTCCCCACACCTCTTACAATACCATAAGCAGAGGTAAACATGCATTCACAGCATCGATCCAAATATGTACTGTAGGGGGCGTGGCTTGCTCATGGCGAAGTAGGACGCGCACTGCAGCAGCTCTCCCGCCACTCCAGCTCTTATAGCTATCTCCCTGCTATAATACCGCCACTTACCCGACCAAAATGAGACGGAAAACGGCCAGGGGGCAAGCGAAGCCCAACCAGCAAGGTGACGGAGCCGGCATCCAGAAGTTTTTCGGCTCCCAGCCGATCACAGCGGGGCAGCATGGAACTCCCAAGATGGCTGCCGGCACCTCCACTCCGCTTCCAGACCGCGGCACCTGCTCGCCACCCTCAGAAAAAGACTCCAGGAGTCCCTCCTCGTGTGCCTCTGATAACGGTTGGGACCTCCAGACCCAGCTACGGGCTCTGCCAACTAAAGAGGACCTTGAACATTCGGTCTCCCGACTAGAGAGGACCTACAAGACAGAGATGGAGGTACTAAAGGGGGAAATCAAACACCTGGGGCACCGGGTAGAGGCCTCTGAAAAGACACAGGAGGTCGTCTTTGAACATTTAGAAGACCACCAAAAGGTGCTCTCTGCACACTCCATGCAGATCTCTCATCTACTATCCCACCTAGATGACATTGATAATTGTCACCGGAGAAATAACCTCCGGATAAGAGGGTTGGCGGAAACCATTTTGCCTACTGACCTGGAATCCACCGTCCAGACCCTATTTGGCTCGCTGTTAAAAGGGTTAGCTAATATCCCCATCGAACTTGATCGTGTTCATAGGGCTCTCGGGCCTAAGTTAGCGGACCCTAACAGACCGCGTGATATCGTTTGCCGCGTGCACTTTTATAAAGTTAAGGAGGACATTATGAAGGCCGCCCGTCAGTCTGAGGATTTAGCTTTTGAAGGCTCTCGGATCCAGATCCTGCCGGATTTATCCAGAAGAACCCTACAACTCCACAGAGCGGTACGTCCCATTCTTGCCCTGCTAAAAGAAAGAGACATTACTTACCGTTGGGGATTCCCGTTTAAACTACATGCCAGGAAAAATGGCAGAATGGCGACGTTCCGGGACTTAGACGACCTCCCTAAGTTCCTAGAGACATTCTCCTTGCCCAAGGTCTCCCTCCCGGATTGGCCGTTGATGCCTTCTCCAACACAGCTGCCAGACAGTGCACAGTGGTCTCAAGTGTCTCCGCGGTCAGCGAAAATGAGGAAGAAGCCGTGATGTCCTCTGTATGTCATATTTGTCCGTTATATACATGTTCACTTTTCAGGTGTTCGCTTGCAATTGAATTATCACCTTGTTTTTCTGTCCAGTTGCATATCTCTATTACATAGCTAGGTACCTCTTGTCCTCTATGTACTTATGCGGGTTTATGTACTCCGTTCATAGTTTCACTCATTTCGCCCTTGACTTTTCTGATAGGGTAGAGGCGGTTGATCTCTAGTTTAGATAGCTTACTGCCAGTTCTAGTCTGTTGTAAGAGTGGCGGGGGAAGTGCCCGTTCAGCCTGGGCTTTCACCTCTCCTGCCTGTTTTGTTTGGGTGGCCGAGACACCCCTTTGATGCTTAGATCTCAGGTAGAGTGCCACTTGATGTTGTTCTGTTTCCCTTGTGAGTCCCATTTCTGTCTCCCCAGTCATGTTCTGTCTTTCCTTTTGTACTCTCCCTCCCCCTCCCTTTCCTGATCAGATCATACTAGAGTCGATAGCCTCTATTACGCATGATGGCGGCTATCAGAGTTAGCTCCTATAATGTAGATGGCCTCAACGAACCTGCCAAACGTAACCAAATCCTGTACAACCTGCATAAACAGAAAATTTCAAAAGCACATTTGCAGGAGACCCATTTCAAAACTGGGCATGCGCCCCCCTGCAAAAACAGATATTACACTTCCCACAGCACAGCTCTTTGCCCCCCCCCCCCCCCCTCTCCTCTCCAGTCTTGAGACAAAGAGGGGGTGGGAGAAACTTGAAAAAGAAAAAGTTAACTCATTACAGTCCTAGATATACAAAAAATATAGAATAAAATTCACACATCTTTAACAGTCCCCCCTTGAATTTCATTCTCTCCCTAAACCTAAACATCTGTCCCAATGCTCCGCCTCCTCTTCACCAGCTTCCACGACAAGCCATTCCTAGCGAACAGCCTCCCGTGACACTGGATTTGAGCACGGGGAAGTCAGATGATCTTTCCCTAACTGGCGTTGACATTATATGGGGGGACTGGAGGTCATTAGTGCTCCTAATTTTCTGGATCGAATTCTTCATACAATTCTCCCATCATCATCTCTGGTGTGGCCTCATCAACTGCCTTGTTGAACAATTTCTTTACACAGGGAATAATACAGCAGATAATTAGAACAAGCAAAATCAAAACAGTGATGATGATGATACCAATTTGCAACAACATCTGCTTCCAATTTTTGAAACAGTTCTCTAGCCCTTCTGCCCATGAATTGTCTATTCCCGAATTCCTTTTTAATTCTTCAGATAGGGAGATCAATCCCTTTAAAGCACTCATGACCTGCCCATTGGGCCCTAGATTATCGGGTATGACAGTACAGCAGGATTCTCCTATAATTTTGCAAACTCCTCCTTTCTCTGCCAGCAACATGTTCAAAGCCATTCTGTTCTGGAATGCCATAGTACTAGTGGGACGCAGGGGCGTAGCTATGGGGGGTGCAGAGGTAGCAGTCGCTACCGGGCCCAGGAGCCTGAGGGGGCCCAAAGACCCTTGTTCCACATAAGACACTGACATTATAGAAAGTGCATACTGGTCAATTTACACCTCTGGCTGGAGGGAAGGGGTTAGGTTAAGAATTTGGCATGAGGGGTGCCCTTTCAATGTTTGCCTCAGGCAGCAGGAAGGATATGTGCTCCCCTGCCCCTTGCCAACAAGCACTGAGGGACAGGGGCCCAAGCTGAACTCTTGCACCAGGGCCCATGAGCTTTTAGCTACGCCCCTGGTGGGACCCAATTGCTCTATTATACCTCTTAGGGCATCCCGAGTGTAATTCACAAAGCGTTGCTGGTTATAGTAGATATAATTTATCCAATCCACATTTTTGTTGACCACAATTATTGGGAATATAGATTCAAATCCTGCTGCAACTTGATTTTGTGCCTTAAATTCATCAGGGACCCCAATAGCATCTATATATACATGGGCGTCCAAACTACCACCTGGAATAGTCTCCTGTTTTTCCCTCGTCCCTATGTGCTCCTGGGATCTTGGAGACTGCTGTATATGACCTACAACCTTCTTCCAATCAGGGATATCGAAAATATGGAAGGGCATCAATACCATGGCTAATGCACACTGACCATGCCATTGTACCTCGATTTTTGTTCTCAATTTCATGTCTGCACATATCCATATTATATCTCCTAGAGCCTGGGTTTGGTTCACCAAATGGATTTTATACTCCTGTCCAGAGGTATTTACTATCTTACCACAATATCCTTCTGGGAATTTTCCCATCTCCTTTCCTTCCTTTCCCTCTATCTCAAAACAAGTGTAGTTGCCCTTGTATATAGTAATACCACTTATCTTGGGGCCTTCATTAAGAAGAGGGTACTGGTTTTTCCATTGTTCACAGGCTATCTCTTTAGATGTGGAGTTGGTGTATAGGCCAAGGAAACAGGTGAAATGATCTCGAGGGAGATGCAGAGGAACGGTACCTAGGTGGGGCCGGGCTGCAGCACAAGCTATGCACGCACTCCTATTGGCCTGGGCTGTAGTATATCTCACCCAATCAAGCCACACATTACGATCTGCAAAGCCAGTTTCTGTGACTAAGGTTTCTTTCACTGTATAGGGTTTCCCTCAGTCCTGACTGCGAGCAAGGGTCAGTAAGGGTTTCCAGGGGTTGGAGTGGGGCCGATGAACCTACTTGCCAAATCCTTTAGGTAGAACTGCCCCCAAGGTGCATAGTTTCTATAATTTGACGGGTATCTTCTGAGTACGTACATGCCGAGATCTGTCCTTTGTGGGTTCTGCAAAGTTAGTGTCAGGGGGTAACATTTTTGGGGACCCTTGCAAGTTATAGTATTTGGATATAGCTGACAACCACTGGGCCGAGTTTTCCCCACATTTCTGTCAAATAAACGCATTCTATGTATCAGGTTCTTTCCCTGTTTATTGTCAGTATGGGATCTGCATCTCCACTGCAGGGTGGCAGATCGCTGTCTACACATTGCAGCACTATGGGTCCCAGTACTGGCTTACCTTGTAGGAGACGCAGGTGCCGGCCAGCATACCGCCGCATCCGTCCTCTTTGCCAGGTGTCATCTGATGCGCTATAGCACGCGCGCGCGCACCTCTCCCTTTCTTATAGGAGTAGGCAGCTGGTTCCTGATTACCATCCCCACCTGGAGGTGGGACTATTTGTATTTAAGGCAGCTTCACTCATCATGAAGTGCCCAAGCGTGGTTGTTGTACCTCTTGACTCCCGCTGAAGCATTCCTCTGTGTCTGCTTATTGGATTTCCTGGATTCTGACCTCTGCTTCGTTTGACTACGCATCTGCCTGCTGTCTGTTTATTGGATCACCTGGATTATAGACCTCTGCACTGCCTGACTACGCGTCTGCCCATCTCCTCCTGTAAGTCTGCCTGGATCCAGATCCTGCACTGCCTGACAACGAGACTGCTTATATCTGCACTGCCTGACTACGCATCTGCCCATCTCCTCCTGTAAGTCTGCCTGGATCCAGACCCTGCGCTGCCTATGAGACTGCTTATATCTGCATGCTATATTGCTCTGAACTTTGTGTTGCCTGTATCTGTCAAGTGACTTTTGAATACTGTCTGCCAGTAAAGACCATCTGTTCCTTTATTCTGCCTTTGTTGGACTCTGTTTACACTACTGCAGGTAGCTGCATTCAAGGTAACAAGTGCAAACACCAGGGTCCTGTCTCTGAGAGTCAGCAGTCAGCAATATTGGACTAATTCCCAGTCCTCTATCAGCTGACACAGAGGATCCACATCCTCTGGTCGTAACATTTATCCTTACTTTTTAAAGCCTTTTGGGGCCTATATCCCCAATCTTCCCCTGTGTTAGTGATGACATTAGACCAGGAGGAACAGTAAGAGTTACCTGCTTCAGTAACACAGATATAGTATTGGAACAGTTTATACTCCTGTATTGTCATCAAATCATAATATCTGCAATCAGCAACATCACAGTAATCAAAGTCATATACTTGAAGTTCTTTGGTTAAGTTGACCCAAAAGACCAAAGGACTTCTGTCTGAATGTGATTCCCAATAATGACATTTCAGCGGAGGTTTTGGGCACACATCTTTGTAGAAACATTTTAGCTTACATACCCCCCCCCATATGATGAATAGAATGAAAAAGGATATCATCATTGTTCAGGAGGTGGGTCAGGATTTGTGATTCTTTTACAGTGGGATGCGTGTATCCAAGTCTTTTTTCCCTCTAGTTTCACTGACGTAGCTGTGGTGAGCAGTACTTGGTAAGGCCCCTCAAATCTGGGTTCCAGTGTCTTTCTGACGTGTTTCTTTACCAGGACCCAGTCTCCGGGCTGCAACTTGTGACTTCCAGGAATCTGTTCAGGATCTGGAATTGAAGAAAAAACTTGAAAATGTAGATCAGTCAAAAGTTTACATAGAGCAATCACATAATCAGCTAGACAGTCATACTGTAATGCAAGCTGTTCTGGAAAATACTGTCCTAACTTAGGGGCACTACCAAATAGGATCTCAAAGGGGGATAGTTTCTCTTTTCCCCTGGGGGTATGTCGAACACTGGCCAGGGCAATTGGAAGCGTTTCTGGCCATGGTTTGCCAGTCTCTTGGGCCATCTTCAGCATCTTTAGTTTCAGAGTGCCGTTCATTCTCTCTACTTTTCCGCTGCTTTGTGGTCGGTATGGTGTATGAAAGGCCAAGTGCATTCCCAGAGCTGTCCATATTTCCTCTGCAATGTCTTCAGTGAAAGCAGTCCCTTGATCACTCTCGATCACTTCAGGTACCCCGAATCGGCAAACCACTTTGTTCAACAACTTCTTCACAGTAGTTTTCGCTGTCTGGTTCTTCACGGGGTAGGCTTCTGGCCACCCAGAGAACATGTCTACAACCACCAAAGCATAATGGAACCCCTGTGTAGGGGGCATTTGGATGTGGTCGATTTGGATCCTTTGGAAAGGGTACAAGGGTTTTGCTAGGCACTTTGTGGGAACCTTCTCCAGCTTCCCTGGATTGCACTTGGCACAGACCATGCAGCTGTTCACATATCGAGAGGTGTAAGTGGAGATGGCAGGTGCAAACCATATGGAGGATATGAGATTGTTCATGGCTGTCTTCCCTAGATGTGTGGGTCCATGGGCCCAACAGACTACATTTGGATATAAACTTCTCGGTAGGCACAGGAGGTGGCCCAATCTCTATATTCGATCTTCATCTGGGCCAGCATCTTTCCGAACCCACACCTCATACTCATCATCTGTAGCCTCACGTTGTCTGTCTTCCAAGATCTCCTTAGTGAGGAAGAATCCCTTTTGGAATTCCACCTTCTCCCCTGGCCACTTTACCCGGAGTGAAAGCCATTATGGTGCTGAGATCCTTCATTTCCCTCACTGCCGCTTCTTTAGCTGCCTTGTCTGCTAGAGCATTCCCCTGGGCCTCTGGAGTTTCCGCTTTTGAATGGGCTTTGATCTTCAAAATTGCAGTTTGTATGGGGAGGCTCAGAGCTTCCATCAGGGCCTGCACAGCTTCCGAATTCTTCACAGGTGTGCCTCCTGCTGTCAGAAACTTCCTGCTTTTCCATATTGGTCCAAAGTCATGGGCTACATCAAAAGCATAACGTGAATCAGTATAGATGTTTGCAGTTTTCCCTACTGCCATCTTGCAAGCCTCAGTCAGAGCTATTAATTAAGCCTCCTGTGCTGATTTATCCGGTGGAAGGGGTTGTTGCTGTAATACTGTTTCCATTGAGGTAACTGCATATCCTGTGTGGAATTTTCCTGTTTCATCTGCGTATCTAGATCCATCCACAAACAGTGTCAAGTCCGGGTCCAGAATAGGAGTTTCTTTGATGTTCCATAGGGTTCAGCTTCTTGTTCAATTAATTGCAGGCAGTCATGGGCTTCCCCGTTATAAAACTCATCATCTAAGTATGTGGCATCGATGTTGTCGTCCTTCCCTTCTTGAGACCCCCCTTGAGGGAAAGGAAGGAGTGAAGCTGGATTGAGGACATGGCATCTGCCGATAGTGACCGTATCCGGAAGTAAGAGAGAACACTGCATTCTGAGATGTCTAGCTGCAGACAAGTGTTTTGGCTGAGTCTGCTGAAGGATGGCTGATATGTCATGAGGGGCCAGGATTTGAAGTGAATGACCCAGGACAACATCAGCCGTTTTGGCCAATAGCAAGTGACATTTATGAATGGCTCGGATACATGATGGACTTCCTCTGGCCACTGGGTCAAGTCTGGCCGAGTAGTAGCCCAGAGGGCGACTGCGGCCTCCATGTAGTTGGGTTAGCACACCTGTGGCATATCCTTGACGTTCCATGACGTAGAGTCTGAATGGTAAGTTGTAGTTCGGGAGGCCCAAGGCTGGAGAGGATATGACTGCTTGTTTTAATAGTTTAAAGCATTGTTTGGCCTCAGAGGTGAGGTAGAAAGGCTGAGTAGGAACACAATCATACAAGGGCTGCATGAGGATTGAAGCATCCAGAATCCATGGTCGACAGTATGAGATTAGTCCTAGAAAGGCTTGAAGTTGTTTTGGTGTTGTAGGCTCAGTCATCTTCATAACCGCTGTCTTTCTATCTTCAGTCAGGTGTTTAGCCCCAGGGCTGAGACAAGGACCCAGGAAGACCACCTTGTCCTGACACCACTGGATTTTCGCAAGACTGACCTTGCATTCTTGTTGAGCCAAGAAGAGTAGTAGTGCAACAGAAGCTTCTCTGCATGTTTGTGCAGTGTCAGCACACAAGAGCAAATCATCCACATATTGCAGGAGTATCACTGTATCATGCTCCATTCTCCATTCATCCAGTATGGAAGACATGGCTTTACTGAACTGAGAAGGACTGTTCTGTGCTCCTTGGGACATGACCGTCCAGGTATATTGGCATCCAGCATGTGTGAAAGCAAACAGATATTGACTGTCTGGATGAAGTGGCACTGAGAAGAAGGCATTTGCCAAATCAATTACAGTGAAACGGGTGGCTTCTGGAGGCACACATGACAAAAGGGTATATGGGTTTGATACCACTGGTGTTTCCAGGATTGTAACTTCATTGACAGCCCGTAGATCTTGTACCATACGATAAGTGTCTGGCTGTCCTTTTTCCCCCTTCTTTTTAACTAGGAAAAGGGGCGTGTTACACGGAGAGGTTGTTTTAATTATTACTCCCTTTTCTTGGAATGCCAGGATTTGCTTAGTCACCGCATCTATTTGTGCCACTGACAATGGATATTGGGGTTTGCGTGGTAGGATGGCACCTGGCTTGAGCGTGACTACTACCGGCTGGACCTTTAGTCTTCAAATATCTTGTGGCCCTGAGGACCATAAATGGGGAGGTATCAGCTTCATTACATCTGATGGGATAGCTGTTCCAGATATCTCATCCTGTATTATTTGTAGGGCAGCAAGCCTAACTGTCTCTTCTGGTTGTAGGAGTGAAGAAAGTGTAATTGTTCCGTCTTCATGGAACTGGATGTTTGCTTGCATTTTTTGGAGTAGGTCTGCCCCCAAGAGGTTGAGGGGGCAGGTAGTAGACACTACAAATTGTGACAGGACCGTGGGAGAAAGGACTAAACCTGAGGACACAGGCAATGGTTTAGTCAGCACAGATGTTCTTGCCTCTCCATCAATGCCAATACATTGTACAGTAATATTGTCAAGAAAGGACGGGTCATAGATCTCTTCAAGTCGGAGCACACTTCTGGCTGCACCAGTATCCACAAGAAAGGTGTGTGGGTTCTCCCCCACCTGTAGCTGCACAGTTGGTGTAGGGCCATACTAGGGAGGACACAAAGCCATAGTATTAATTGCCTCTCCGACTTGTGGATCTGGCTTGCCCCCGTCCTACGGTTGATTTGGGGCTGCCCCCATTTGTTGAACTGCCTGGGCAGTTTGGGCCGGTGCCCAAGGAAATTGGGAAGGTCTCCTCTGCCCCTCCTTTGGCCGATGTGGGCATTCCCGTTTGAAATGTCCCTGTTGTCCACATCCATAGCAGGTGATACGGGCTCTCCAGGCCGGATCCTGAAATCTGTCTTCTGCTCCCCTGGGCCCTTCCCTGCTAACCATAACAGGATGAGTTTGAGGGGCCGGCTCAATACTTTTTGCTATTACTACAAGTGTTTCCAGGTCAACCGTCCGATACTCAGGGCGGGCAATTTTTAAGGCTTTTTGGATAGGTATTTTTAGCCCATCCACGAAGGCACTGGATAACATTCTTACTTGCACTGTATCATTACGATTGAATCCTAGATCCCGGAACATCTGTTCCATCCTGTTAGCAAATTTTTCTACGGATTTACTTTTGTCCTGCTTCATATCTTGTATCTGAGTAGCTTGATCAGCCAATCTCCCCCTTGCCTATTCCTCCAACTTCTGACTAAACTCCTCCCCTGACTCATATGTCTTTAAGTGTTCTTCTGATGCATACGGTGGGAGATTCAATTCTCGCTGCATGGTGGGCCAGAAGGAGTCCCCTGCTTTGATTTGTACCAGCCCAGACAAGTCCCTCCATGCAGCTGAATGCGTCTTCCTTATCTGCTCTATTGCTCTGTAGAAAGGCATCGGGTGCAGTTCTGGATCCGGGAGTGAGTTCACTAAATTTGTGGCTTGGGTGGGGCTAAACGTAACATATCTTCCTCCTGTTTTATACTCCTCACTGGACCTGGCTGTTGAGGTCTGGGCTTGTCGTGTTAAGATGTCTAATTGTCCAGTTTAGCTACCATCAGATCCAGTTCCTTCTCTTTCTCTACCCTGGACATATCATCCAACTCAGGTGGTTCCTCATCTGCTACACCTTCTGGTACACCTGTACTCTCCTTGTCCTCATCGTCTGTTTTCTGATCTTCCGTTCTGTTGGATTTTGCAGCTCCTGTCCGCTTCACCCCCCCCCCTTCCCATCATGATTGGCACCACTAGTTTCCTTCTTTGTGACACGCCCTTTTCTGGTACGTAGTAGGTGCCGTCAGCATTTATGACTGGATATATGGGCGCTGACAGGGGGGGCATGGGCTGAGTTGTCTCCTGTGTTTCCACAAGGGAGATGAGAGGCAGTACATTATCTGCAGCCACAAGGGGCGGAGCTGAGGGGTTTGCAGCTACTGCTATCAGAGAGGAGGTGCTAAAAAGCCTGGGGGCTCCATACGCCAGGCAAGTGTTATGTGCATCTGGGTTTTTCTGCCTACAGACATTACAAACCCACCCCTCAGGTCTCTGTTGGGGGAGGGCACTTTTCAACAGGGGCTGCGAGTTCTTTTGTTTCTGAGCACCATGATAGGGTGGTGGCTCATCTGGTCCCACAGTATACATATGCATCTTTGTTTTTTCATCCCATCTTTCTGTCCCTCCAGTTGCCATAAATCGACTTGCCGCTCGGTGCGATGCCTGTGCTGCACCTAATAATCCTTCATCACTCAGCTTTCCCCGACATCGCTGTACCAGTCGTTTCAATATTTCAACATTCAATTCTCCATTAATATCACATCCTGCAATCTTCATTAACTTCTTATAATTTTTTAGATGTTGACTTCCTTCTTCTCTCGCTACAAGCTGAGGAGCAGTATATTCTCCTTCTTCATGTGAGTGGGACTGACCCATCTCAAAACAACAGTATTTCAGACTGACACACACACAAAACAGAGGAGTGATCATTACCTTTAACCCTTTCTTCCACAGACAAAGGATTCACCCTCCCACTGGTTGGCTCAAATCTGACTATCACGTCTGACTAGTCAGCTGGGACTCCCCGCACGTCTTCCCCCTAGAGGGTCAGGCGGGCTCCGCCATGTCTTCCTGGGGTCAGGTCAGGTGGAGAATATCTCCGCAGTCTTCCCTAGATAAGGGTCATGAGCTCCACGCGTCTTCCTGGCCAGGTCAGCCGGAGTTTACTTTGTCCCACACCTCAGTGCTACAGCGCCCCCTTCCAAACCAGGAGGTTACTGTCCCCTCCCTTTGTCTGTGGTCTTACCATCTGTGCTCAACTCACTCCTCACATAAATCACAGACACACAAAACATATACACACCAGAGTGATCTATAATTTCAGACTATTGGTTCTATAGACTCCAAGCTTTCAGCATTACAGCCGACTACTATACTTACATCGGTACCACCTCACAGCAGACTGAGCTATCTGAGCATGACAAAGTAAATAGCAGAAAGGCAGATAAGATAAAAAGTTTTCTCACCTTTCTTTGAGGCTGCAGTCCTCTCCCCTCTGTCGTTCGTCAAGCTCAGGGCCCGTCTTGTCAGCTGTTGGATGCTACTTTCGCTCAGAGTCCCATCTGGGGTGCCATGTGATGAAGTACCCCTAAATTAGAGCATTTGAGATACACTCTGGTGCTCCAAATCAATGTACCCCCAGGGGGTTAATATCCACGCGTGGTTGAGAGACTAGATACTGACACAGGAGCTGGTCAAAGCAATCTCTAACTTTTATTACATGGGTTAAGCGGTATATACATCTTCAGAAGAGGGCAGTCCTCTCTGAGGCATAAAACATTGTTTCATTGGTCAAAAAGGAAAAAGAGATAAGAGAAACAGAGATAACACTCTTAACATCTGCGCAGTGGGTACCACTTTGGAATGTAAACTAATGTAAACATCTAACTATCCGCCATCTTGTAATGGCTTCTATTCTAACAATAATACTGCATACGTCATATGTGACACTTCAAAGAGGTGCTTCTCTATAGGCAGTGAATAATATATCATCAAGCCATATGATTGGCTTACGCATTCCTCCACACTCTATATACCTCCCTTGGGACACCTGTACAAGGATGAGAAATCAGACACTTCCCACAGCACAGCTCTTTGCCCCACCCTCTCCAGTCTTGAGACAAAGAGGGGGGTGGGAGGAACTTGAAAAAGAAAAAGTTAACTCATTACAGTCCTAGATATACAAAAAATATAGAATAAAATTCACACATATTTAACACAGGTTAGCCCTTGACATATAAGTATGTGAAACTACAGGTCCTAGCAAGGCCTGAACAGGTGTAAAGGTATTATGAGCGTAATAGATTCACAAAAGAGAATGCTACCACCCATCATCATGCTGCAGACCATACAAGTGACTACAGCACTGCTCAGACAGAATCAGTGGCGGAATAAACATTTACATTTAGTGACTTACAGGTGACGTCTCCACCTGAATTCTTCTCTTTCCTCATCTTTCCATCCAGTTCAGACACCATGATGACTCCTCCCTATCCGAATGTCATGCTTTGCCATGTCAGTAATCTGAGAAGGTCTGTCAGACTTGCGGCACGTGAGCCTATCTGACAGATTGCTTTGTTGTGTTGTTGGGCAGGGTCCCACCTCCTCGCAGGTTCTGCTCGTTAGTTAGTGATGCTATTTATCTCCGCCTCTCACTATAGCCCTTGCGGTTTATAGTTTCTTCTGGAGTTCTCTGCTGGTGCTTGGTGGATCGCCTGCTCCCAGTCCGTCTTGAGATAAGTCCTCTCTTCCCTTTTGTTGTATTTCCTGGCTAGGCCTTAGGAAGACACTGGTTCCTTCATCTCTTGCAAGGAACCGGTTGTCTTATCACCTGTTTCCTAGCTGAGGGTCTGTTTCAGTTGCAGCAGGGATTAGGTTCCAGTGCATGAACACTTCTACCATTGGGATTTGTTCATGTTGTTAGCAGTGAGGGAAAGGCTTAGGGTTTGTCAGGTTGTGACCATTCCCTGTTCCTTAGCTGTGGGGCCTAGCCTGGTGTTTTGTTACCTGTTATTTGTGTTTGGTTTGCTTTCCTTCTCTCACCTTCCGTGACACCCAACTTGCCACCGAGATGTCTTCAGCTTCTTGCTTTACCAACACATTGGCAACCTACAGTACAGACCAAAAGTTTGAACACATCTTCTCATTCAAAGAGTTTTCTTTATTTTCATGACTATGAAGGCATCAAAACTATGAATTAACACATGTGGAATTATATACATAACAAACAAGTGTGAAACAACTGAAAATATGTCATATTCTAGGTTCTTCAAAGTAGCCACCTTTTGCTTTGATTACTGCTTTGCACACTCTTGGCATTCTCTTGATGAGCTTCAAGAGGTAGTCACCTGAAATGGTCTTCCAACAGTCTTGAAGGAGTTCCCAGAGATGCTTAGCACTTGTTGGTCCTTTTGCCTTCACTCTGCGGTCCAGCTCACCCCAAACCATCTCGATTGGGTTCAGGTCCGGTGACTGTGGAGGCCAGGTCATCTGGCGCAGCACCCCATCACTCTCCTTCATGGTCAAATAGCCCTTACTTTCAAAGTTTTGCCAATTTTTCGGCTGACTGACTGACCTTCATTTCTTAAAGTAATGATGGCCACACGTTTTTCTTTACTTAGCTGCTTTTTTCTTGCCATAAAACAAATTCTAACAGTCTATTCAGTAGGACTATCAGCTGTGTATCCACCTGACTTCTCCTCAACGCAACTGATGGTCCCAACCCCATTTATAAGGCAAGAAATCCCACTTATTAAACCTGACAGGGCACACCTATGAAGTGAAAACCATTTCAGGGGACTACCTCTTGAAGCTCATCAAGAGAATCCCAAGATTGTGCAAAGCAGTAATCAAAGCAAAAGGTGGCTACTTTGAAGAACCTAGAATATGGCATATTTTCAGTTGTTTCACACTTGTTTGTTATGTATATAATTCTACATATGTTAATTCATAGTTTTGATGCCTTCATAGTCATGAAAATAAAGAAAACTCTTTGAATGAGAAGGTGTGTCCAAACTTTTGGTCTGTACTGTATATACTAACACAAAATGCCACGTGTTGTGCCCATTGTATATAGTGTACCCTTTATATAATGCCAGGATCTGTGCCCTCTTTATATAGTGCCTCTTCCTCTTTGGTGCCTCATGTTCTGCAACCTCCTATAGTGTGTCCCATGTTCTGTGCCTCATGCTATAACCACTTCTGTACAGGCCTGCATCTGTGGAATAGTGATGAGCGGCAGGGGTCATATTCGAATTCGCGATATTTCGCGAATATTTTGTAGAATACTCGTCGAAAATTCGCAAATTCGAAAATTCACGATTTTTTTTTTTACAAAAAAAATCGGAAAGGTAATGATTGTGTAATATGCGAATTTTCGGAATTCGAATTTTCGGATTCGAATTTTTAATTGCGAATTTTTCAACTTACAACTATTAGACAAAGAAGATTATATCACTATATTAGATAAATTGCTCTATTCGATTTTTTTCGAATATTCTCTATATTGCTATAACTTTGTTTTTTCGAATATTCGTAATATTCTAAAACAAGAATATATAGCAATATAGCGAATATTAAAAAAAAACTAATATAGAGCAAAATTCGCAAACACTACTACTCCTAAAGTCAAGTATATTGCAGCCTTCTTATTGGCCCACAAGCTAGAAGCAGTGAGGGATCATGTGTACTGATAAAAAAAAAAAATAAAAAAATCTGAAAAAATTTGAATATTCGAAATTTCAAATATATATAACTATATTCGAAATTTTCGCGAATTTTCGAAGTACCTATATTCGTGATAAAAATGCGAAATTCGAATATTCGTGATCAACACTACTGTGGAACATTACCACCAGCATCAGAAAAAAGGCTTCAAATAGAGCAGCAGGGAACTGCTGGTTACCTGCCTCGCCATTTGGCCATTTTGTGATGCAAGCAGTGCAAAAAACTTGCGCCACCTTCAATGTTCTGCAGATTTAAGCCTGTCCAGAAAAGGCTGTACAGACATCTGCAAAATGTTGCAGCTGTGGCATGTGCCTGCCCTTTCACAGTAGTTATGCCCCATTAGTCCCCTCTCCTTGTAAGAATGCAATGCTAGTGCCCTCACACAGTAGAATGCCCCTTAAGGGACCCCTCAGAGTAGAATGCCCCATTTGTGTCCCTGAACAGTAGTTATGCCCCCTAGTGCCCCACAAAGTAATTATTCCCCATAGTGCCCCACACAGTATTTATGTCCCCTTAGTGCTCACACAAAATAATTATGCCCACATAGTGCCCCCATCCACTAGTTATGCCCCATAGTGTCAACTCATAGTAGTTAGGCCCCATTAGTACCCCCATACAGTAGTTAAGCCCTTTAAGTGTCCCTGAGTAAAGTGTCGCTACACAGTAAAAGGAAGTATTACTTTACTGAGAGAGTAGTGCATGCATGGAATAGCCTTCCTGCAGAAGTGGTAGCTGCAAATACAGTGAAGGGGTTTAAGCATGCATGGGATAGGCATAAGGCTATCCTTCATATAAGATAGGGCCAGGGACTATTTAATAGGATTCAGATATATTGGGCAGACTAGATGGGCCAAATGGTTCTTATCTGCCGACACATTCTATGTTTCTATGTTTCTATGCCTTCGAGTAGTGCTGTCCAATTGGTGCTCCCATCTGATAGTGCTGTCCCCTCTGTGCCCCCAATCCAGTAGTTCAGTTTACCTCTAAGCTCTGGAGAGCTCTTTGCTGGCTGCTCGAAATTGAGCTGGACTTCTCTTCCGGTTATCATGCCCAAACCAACAGGCAAGGAGAGCAGGTCAATTAAATTTAGAGAACTATCTCTGGCATTTCGTTTCAGCCCAACACGACAACTGGGTTCAATTGCTATTTTGGGTCTAATTCGCCTATAACAACCACTTTTGTGAGTCGACTGGATCCTCTCATGTATTGACCATATTCTCGTACTCCTCTCCCCGTTCCTACATCTTCTGGGGTACCAGCTGTGGCTTCCTCTTTTAGGGATTTTTTGAAGATATGCCGTGACACCAAGGACTGCATCAACAAAGCGGTGACCCGCATGAAAAAGAATGCAGACAATAGAAGAAGAAAACCGCCTCAGTTCTTGTCTGGAGATAAGGTCTCCTTTAAAAACATCCTTTTAAGAGTTCCCAGTTTCAAGTTTGCTCCTAGATTCCTTGGACCTTTTGAAGTATTGAGAAGGATCAATGAAGTGACATATAAGTTATGTCTGCCTCTCTCTCTGCGTATTCCTAATGCCTTCCACGTGTCCTTACTAAAACCAGTAGTTCTTAATCACTTCTCGATGGCTCCTTCTACTCTAACTTCGGTATCTGAAGATTCTGACAAGATATTTGAGGTCAAAGACATTCTGGACATCAAGAAGCGTGGCAAGAAGACCTACTATCTTGTGGACTGGAAGGGCTTTGGTCCTGAGGAGAGGTCTTGGGAACCAGAAGAGAATATTCTTGCTCCGAACTTGATAAAAAGGTTTCTGTCTTGTTGTGGACTCAAGAAGAGGGGGCGTAAGGGGGGGAGTACTGTAACAGCGTCCGCTGTCGCCGCCGCTCCCCTGCTTACCGATGCAGTCCCAGGCACCGTGTTCAGTGGTGATCTGCTGCTAATGCTTCCC
Source organism: Bufo bufo (assembly GCF_905171765.1). NCBI lineage: Eukaryota > Metazoa > Chordata > Amphibia > Anura > Bufonidae > Bufo > Bufo bufo. Next base: position 142,771,604 of record NC_053390.1, on the reverse strand, counting down.
ATTCACCGCTGCAGTCCTGGGCTCTGTCTGTGTAGATAATGTTGTTCTGGGATCTGCTCCACAGTTTCCCCTTAACCCTGGCCACAGCATGCTTGCTGTTTGTTCCCTGCAGCACTTCCTTAAGGGCCAGTGTGCGTCACTTCCTGTGCTTTATGGGTTAGGTCATGTGACCTCACTGACCAATCCTAGCCCTCCTGCACATATATGAGTGGCTCAGCCCCCTTCCCAGATACCTCAGTGTCAAGGTCCGTGTGTCCTGCTAAGGTTCCTGATATCTGCTTGTGTTCCTGACTCGTACTTGTATTCCTGGACTCTGCTACCTGTTTGATCCCTGCCTGCTTGTCTTGACTCTCCTGTTTCTGATCCGGATTGCCTGACCTGTACCTGTGCCGCCTGCCCTGACCTGTTGCCTTTTTGACTTTGCCTCTGCCACCCTTCGGTCCTGCATTGTTGCTCCTGATTACGACTTGGCCTGCTGACAACTTGCTCAGGTACCTCCTGGTCCGCCTGGACCAGCTGCCTCGAGTGCCAATCCTCCTCAAGAGGTAGCGACCTGGTGTCTATCCCCACCATCAGGGGTACTGTGAAGATCGAGGGGTTCACTTAGACAACGCCCTTAGAGGAGGTAGGACACGTGTCACAGTGGTTTCACTACTGCTGGTTCGTGACAGTCGGATTTCTAGGTTGGTCCACTTGACATGGAATGACCCATGGGGGTCTGATATGAGGTCTGATTGGGGGTATTAGAAACACTGGGGGTCTAAACTGAGGTCTGAATGGGGATCTTAGAATCACTGGGGGTCTGAACTGAGGTCTGAATGTGCAATGCTACTAAGTGTGTGTCCTGTGCCTTGAAGAGCCATTCAAGGGTGAATACATTTGCACTAGATGCGATCATGTTGCATATTTGGAAGCCAAGATCTTGGATCTAAATAAGCAGCTTGAAATACTTAGGGGCATTGCAAAACTGGAGAGAGGCTTAGACCTCACTGTGCAGGCACTTAGTGGGGTCAGTGAAATGGAGGTGGGAGGAGGAGGGCAAGATCTGGACTATCAGGTCAGCAGTTGTGTTAATGTAGGAAGAAGGGGTAGAGGGTAAAAAGACAGGGAGACTAGTCCTGAGCTGGAACGCCTTAGTAAATATGCCTGTTTGGCTGATATTAGAGATGAAAGCCCAGGGCCAGCAACACTGCAGCAGTGCGTTTCTCCTAGCAACCAGGAAGATGACCGCTGCAGGAAGGATGGGAAAAGGAGTGCAGCAAAGGTCAGACAGATTCTGGTGGTCGGGGACTCTATCATTCGGAGGATAGACAGGGTCATCTGTCGCCAAGACCATGAATGCTGAACAGTGTATTGTCTTGCGGGTACTTGTGTTCGGCATATTGCGGATCAGATTGACAGATTACTTGGTGGGGCTGGGGAAGACCTTGCGGTTATGGTACACATTAGCACCAATGACAAAGTCAGGGGGAGATGGAAGATCCTTAAAAATGATTTTAGAGAACTAAGAGATAGGCTCAAGGCCAGGACCTCCAAGGTAGTGTTTTCAGAAATACAAACCAGATTCCAAAAAAGTTGGGACACTAAACTAATTGTGAATAAAAACTGAATGCAATGATGTGGAGATGGCAAATGTCAATATTTTATTTGTAATAGAACGTAGATGACAGATCAAACGTTTAATCCGAGTAAATGTATCATTTTAAAGGAAAAATACGTTGATTCAAAATTTCACGGTGTGAACAAATCCCCAAAAAGTTGGGACAAGTAGCAATAAGAGGCTGGAAAAAGTAAATTTGAGCATAGCGAAGAGCTGGAAGACCAATATTGGGCAGACTAGATGGGCCAAATGGTTCTTATCTGCCGACACATTCTATGTTTCAATTAACACTAATTAGGTCAATTGGCAACATGATTGGGTATAAAAGTGGCAGTGTCTCTCAGAAGCCAAGATGTGTAGAGGATCACCAATTCCCACAATGTTGCGCAGAAAGATAGTGGAGCAATATCAGAAAGGTGTTATCCAGCGAAAAATTGCAAAGACTTTGCATCTATCATCATCAACTGTGCATAACATCATCCGAAGATTCAGAGAATCTGGAACAATCTCTGTGCATAAGGGTCAAGGCCGTAAAACCATACTGGATGCCCGAGATCTCCGGGCCCTTAAACGACACTGCACCACAAACAGGAATGCTACTGTAAAGGAAATCACAGAATGGGCTCAGGAATACTTCCAGAAACCATTGTCGGTGAACACAATCCACCGTGCCATCCGCCGTTGCCAGCTGAAACTCTACAGTGCAAAGAAGAAGCCATTTCTAAGCAAGATCCACAAGCTCAGGCGTTTTCACTGGGCTAGGGATCATTTAAAATGGAGTGTGGCAAAATGGAAGACTGTTCTGTGGTCAGACGAGTCACGATTCGAAGTTCTTTTTGGAAATCTGGGACGCCATGTTATCCGGACCAAAGAGGACAAGGACAACCCAAGTTGTTATCAACGCTCAGTTCAGAAGCCTGCATCTCTGATGGTATGGGGTTGCATGAGTGCGTGTGGCATGGGCAGCTTGCATGTCTGGAAAGGCACCATCAATGCAGAAAAAAATATTCAGGTTCTAGAACAACATATGCTCCCATCCAGACGTCATCTCTTTCAGGGAAGACCCTGCATTTTTCAACAAGATAATGCCAGACCACATTCTGCATCAATCACAACATCATGGCTGCGTAGGAGAAGGATCCGGGTACTGAAATGGCCAGTCTGCAGTCCAGATCTTTCACCTATAGAGAACAGTTGGCGCATCATAAAGAGGAAGGTGCAACAAAGAAGGCCCAAGACGATTGAACAGTTAGAGGCCTGTATTAGACAAGAATGGGAGAGAATTCCTATTTCTAAACTTGAGAAACTGGTCTCCTCGGTCCCCAGACGTCTGTTGAGGGTTGTAAGAAGAAGGGGAGATGCCACACAGTGGTGAAAATGGCCTTGTCCCAACTTTTTGGGGATTTGTTGACACCATGAAATTCTGATTCAACATATTTTTCCCTTAAAATGGTACATTTTCTCAGTTTAAACTTTTGTTCCGTGATTTATGTTCTATTCTGAATAAAATATTAGAAGTTGGCACCTCCACATCATTGCATTCCGTTTTTATTCACGATTTGTATAGTGTCCCAACTTTTTTGGAATCCGGTTTGTACTACCAGTGCCACGAGCGTCACAAGAGAGACAACGGGAGCTTAGGGAGTTAAATAAGTGGCTCAGAAGCTGGTGCAGGAAGGAAGGGTTTGGGTTCATGGAGAACTGGACTGACTTCTCTGTCGGTTACAGGCTCTACAGTAGGAACGGGCTGCACCTTAATGGGGAGGGTGCAACTGTTCTGGGGGAAAAATGGTTAGACAGCTAGAGGAGCTTTTAAACTAGGATCTGGGGGGATCATACTAATATGGGGGAAGATAGTGTAGATAGAGAGCAGGATATAAAAGGGGACAGTGGGGATTTAGTAGGGGCTGGGGTAAGTGAGGAAAGTAGGGAGAAGACTGGGCAGAACTATACACCAATGAAAAATAGAACTGGTGGTAACAAGAACCTCTTACATACAAACATCAACCAAGGTAACCCAAAAATCCCAGATATTCACTTTACAGGTAATAGTAATTTAAAATGTATTTTCACAAATGCCAGAAGTCTACTGTAGCTAGCAAAGTGGGCTGCTGGAGGCTATGGTACTAGAAGAACTCTTCGCATGACTGGGCTGTAAATATTGAGGGTTTTACACTATTTAGGAAAGACAGGGTCAATAGAAAAGGTGGTGGAGTGTGCCTGTTTGTGAGGAGTGATCTGAAGACAAGTGTGAAAGAGGCAATTGTGAGTGAGAATGGTGAGGATGTTGAAACCTTATGGGTGGAATTTCAAAGGGATATAAACACTGAAAAAATAATACTTGGTGTAATCTATAGACCCCCTAACATCACAGAGGAGATAGAAACGCAACTGTATAACCAGATAGAGTGGTCTGCACAGGCTGGTACAGTGGTCATAATGGGAGATTTTAACTTCCCAGACATTGACGGGGGTCATGGTTCTGCCTCAACCGCAAAGGGGAAAGGATTCCTCAACTAGGGGCAATTCTCTGTTGGATCTGGTAATTTCTAATGATGCAGAGGTTGTTGGAAATGTTACTGTTCGCGAAACACTAGGTGAAACAATAGTGACCACAATATAATTATATTCCCCCTAAACTATAAGAAGCAAACTCTGTCAGGCAGAGCAAAGACACAGAATTTAAAAAAGGCAAATTTTCCTGGGTTGAGGGCAGCATTTCAGAGCATAGACTGGGAGCAGTTACTGTCACATAATAATACTGAGGATAAATGGGACATAAACCCCCATGGCTTACAGCTACTGTAAAAAGGGCAATAAATGACAAAAAAGGGCATTTAATAAAATACAAATCTGCGGGGTCAGCTGTAGCGTTTGAAGTTTACAAAGGGCTTAATAAAATCTGTAAAAAGGAGATAATATTAGCAAAAATACAAAACGAACAGCAGGTGGCAAAAGAGAGCAAAACAAATCCCCAAAAATTATTTAAATATATAAATGCTGAAAAACCAAGGTCTGAGCAGGTAGGTCCCCTAAATAATAGTAAGGGGGGGGGGGGGGGGTTAGTCACTGAAGATAAGGAAAAGATAGAGTTACTAAATGGGTTTTTCAGCTCTGTATATACAAAATAAGAAAAATGAGCAGATATCTGTGGTTCTGGGGCTGTTAGTACATCCAGATATATACTTAATTGGCTAACTGTAGATATCGTCCAAGATAATTTAAATAAGGTAAATGTGAACAAGGCTCCTGGTCCAGATAGATTACACCCAAGAGTGCTTAACCACCTTAGCCCCCAGTGCTTAAACACCCTGAAAGACCAGGCCACTTTTTACACTTCTGACCTACACTACTTTCACCGTTTATTGCTCGGTCATGCAACTTACCACCCAAATGAATTTTACCTCCTTTTCTTCTCACTAATAGAGCTTTCATTTGGTGGTATTTCATTGCTGCTGACATTTTTACTTTTTTTGTTATTAATCGAAATTTAACGATTTTTTTGCAAAAAAATGACATTTTTCACTTTCAGTTGTAAAATTTTGCAAAAAAAACGACATCCATATAGAAATTTTGCTCTAAATTTATAGTTCTACATGTCTTTGATAAAAAAAAAATGTTTGGGTAAAAAAAAATGGTTTGGGTAAAAGTTATAGCGTTTACAAACTATGGTACAAAAATGTGAATTTCCGCTTTTTGAAGCAGCTCTGACTTTCTGAGCACCTGTCATGTTTCCTGAGGTTCTACAATGCCCAGACAGTACAAACACCCCACAAATGACCCCATTTCTGAAAGTACACACCCTAAGGTATTCGCTGATGGGCATAGTGAGTTCATAGAACTTTTTATTTTTTGTCACAAGTTAGCGGAAAATGATGATTTTTTTTTTTATTTTTTTTTTCCTTACAAAGTCTCATATTCCACTAACTTGTGACAAAAAATAAAAACTTCTATGAACTCACTATGCCCATCAGCGAATACCTTGGGGTCTCTTCTTTCCAAAATGGGGTCACTTGTGGGGTAGTTATACTGCCCTGGCATTCTAGGGGCCCAAATGTGTGGTAAGGAGTTTGAAATCAAATTCTGTAAAAAATGACCTGTGAAATCCGAAAGGTGCTCTTTGGAATATGGGCCCCTTTGCCCACCTAGGCTGCAAAAAAGTGTCACACATCTGGTATCTCCGTACTCAGGAGAAGGTGGGGAATGTGTTTTGGGGTGTCATTTTATATATACCCATGCTGGGTGAGAGAAATATCTTGGCAAAAGACAACTTTTCCCATTTTTTTATACAAAGTTGTCATTTGACCAAGATATTTATCTCACCCAGCATGGGTATATGTAAAAAGACACCCCAAAACACATTCCTCAACTTCTCCTGAGTACGGGGATACCAGATGTGTGACACTTTTTTGCAGCCTAGGTGGGCAAAGGGGCCCATATTCCAAAGAGCACCTTTCGGATTTCACTCCTCATTTTTTCCTGAATTTGATTTCAAACTCCTTACCACACATTTGGGCCCCTAGAATACCAGGGCAGTATAACTACCCCACAAGTGACCCCATTTTGGAAAGAAGACACCCCAAGGTATTCCGTGAGGGGCATGGCGAGTTCCTAGAATTTTTTATTTTTTGTCACAAGTTAGTGGAAAATGATGATTTTTTTTTTTTTTTTTTTTTTTTCATACAAAGTCTCATATTCCACAAACTTGTGACAAAAAATAAAAACTTCCATGAACTCACTATGCCCATCAGCGAATACCTTGGGGTCTCTTCTTTCCAAAATGGGGTCACTTGTGGGGTAGTTATACTGCCCTGGCATTCTAGGGGCCCAAATGTGTGGTAAGTAGGTAAATGACCTGTGAAATCCGAAAGGTGCTCTTTGGAATGTGGGCCCCTTTGCCCACCTAGGCTGCAAAAAAGTGTCACACATCTGGTATCTCTGTATTCAGGAGAAGTTGAGGAATGTGTTTTGGGGTGTCTTTTTACATATACCCATGCTGGGTGAGATAAATATCTTGGTCAAATGCCAACTTTGTATAAAAAAATGGGAAAAGTTGTCTTTTGCCAAGATATTTCTCTCACCCAGCATGGGTATATGTAAAATGACACCCCAAAACACATTCCCCAACTTCTCCCGATTACGGAGATACCAGATGTGTGACACTTTTTTGCAGCCGAGGTGGGCAAAGGGGCCCATATTCAAAAGAGCACCTTTCGGATTTCACAGGTCATTTTTTACAGAATTTGATTTCAAACTCCTTACCACACATTTGGGCCCCTAGAATGCCAGGGCAGTATAACTACCCCACAAGTGACCCCATTTTGGAAAGAAGAGACCCCAAGGTATTCGCTGATGGGCAAAGTGAGTTCATGGAAGTTTTTATTTTTTGTCACAAGTTAGTGGAATATGAGACTTTGTATGAAAAAAAAAAAATAAGCATTTTCCACTAACTTGTGACAAAAAATAAAAAATTCTAGGAACTCGCCATGCCCCTCACGGAATACCTTGGGGTGTCTTCTTTCCAAAATGGGGTCACTTGTGGGGTAGTTATACTGCCCTGGCATTTTCCAGGGGCCCTAATGTGTGGTAAGTAGGTAAATGACCTGTGAAATCCTAAAGGTGCTCTTTGGAATATGGGCCCCTTTGCCCACCTAGGCTGCAAAAAAGTGTCACACATGTGGTATCGCCGTATTCAGGAGAAGTTGGGGAATGTGTTTTGGGGTGTCATTTTACATATACCCATGCTGGGTGAGAGAAATATCTTGGCAAAAGACAACTTTTCCCATTTTTTTATACAAAGTTGGCATTTGACCAAGATATTTCTCTCACCCAGCATGGGTATATGTAAAATGACACCCCAAAACACATTCCCCAACTTCTCCTGAGTACGGCGATACCAGATGTGTGACACTTTTTTGCAGCCTAGATGCGCAAAGGTGCCCAAATTCCTTTTAGGAGGGCATTTTTAGACATTTGGATACCAGACTTCTTCTCACGCTTTGGGGCCCCTAGAATGCCAGGGCAGTATAAATACCCCACATGTGACCCCATTTTGGAAAGAAGACACCCCAAGGTATTCAATGAGGGGCATGGCGAGTTCATAGAAATTTTTTTTTTTTGGCACAAGTTAGCGGAAATTGATATTTTTAATTTTTTTCTCACAAAGTCTCCCGTTCCGCTAACTTGGGACAAAAATTTCAATCTTTCATGGACTCAATATGCCCCTCACGGAATACCTGGGGGTGTCTTCTTTCCGAAATGGGGTCACATGTGGGGTATTTATACTGCCCTGGCATTCTAGGGGCCCTAAAGCGTGAGAAGAAGTCTGGAATATAAATGTCTAAAAAATTTTACGCATTTGGATTCCGTGAGGGGTATGGTGAGTTCATGTGAGATTTTATTTTTTGACACAAGTTAGTGGAATATGAGACTTTGTAAGAAAAAAAAAAAAAAATTCTGCTAACTTGGGCCAAAAAAATATCTGAATGGAGCCTTACAGAGGGGTGATCAATGACAGGGGGGTGATCAATGACAGGGGGAGTGATCAATGACAGGGGGGTGATCAATGACAGGGGGGTGATCAATGACAGGGGGGTGATCAGGGAGTCTATATGGGGTGATAACCACAGTCATTGATCACGCCCGTGTAAGGCTTCATTCAGACGTCCGGATGCGTTTTGCGGATCCGATCCATCTATCAGTGCATCCGTAAAAATCATGCGGACATCTGAATGGAGCTTTACAGGGGGGTGATCAATGACAGGGGGGTGATCAGGGAGTCTATATGGGGTGATCACCACAGTCATTGATCATGCCCCTGTAAGGCTTCATTCAGACGTCCGGATGCGTTTTGCGGATCGGATCCATCTATCAGTGCATCCGTAAAAATCATGCGGACATCTGAATGGAGCTTTACAGGGGGGTAATCAATGACAGGGGGGTGATCACCACAGTCATTGATCATGCCCCTGTAAGGCTTCATTCAGACGACCGGATGCGTTTTGCGGATCCGATCCATGTATCAGTGCATCCGTAAAAATCATGCGGACATCTGAATGGAGCTTTACAGGGGGGTGATCAGGGAGTCTATATGGGGTGATCACCACAGTCATTGATCATGCCCCTGTAAGGCTTCATTCAGACGTCCGGATGCGTTTTGCGGATCCGATCCATCTATCAGTGCATCCGTAAAAATCATGCGGACATCTGAATGGAGCTTTACAGGGGGGTAATCAATGACAGGGGGGTAATCAATGACAGGGGGGTGATCAGGGAGTCTATATGGGGTGATCACCACAGTCATTGATCATGCCCCTGTAAGGCTTCATTCAGACGTCCGGATGCGTTTTGCGGATCCGATCCATCTATCAGTGCATCCGTAAAAATCATGCGGACATCTGAATGGAGCTTTACAGGGGGGTAATCAATGACAGGGGGGTGATCACCACAGTCATTGATCATGCCCCTGTAAGGCTTCATTCAGACGACCGGATGCGTTTTGCGGATCCGATCCATGTATCAGTGCATCCGTAAAAATCATGCGGACATCTGAATGGAGCTTTACAGGGGGGTAATCAATGACAGGGGGGTAATCAATGACAGGGGGGTGATCAGGGAGTCTATATGGGGTGATCACCACAGTCATTGATCATGCCCCTGTAAGGCTTCATTCAGACGTCCGGATGCGTTTTGCGGATCCGATCCATCTATCAGTGGATCCGTAAAAATCATGCGGACGTCTGAATGGAGCTTTACAGGGGGTTGATCAATGACAGGGGGGTAATCAATGACAGGGGGGTGATCAGGGAGTCTATATGGGGTGATCAGGGGTGATTAGGGGCTAATAAGGGGTTAATAAGTGATGGGGGGGGGTGTAGTGTAGTGTAGTGGTGCTTGGTGCTACTTTACTGAGCTACCTGTGTCCTCTGGTGGTCGATCCAAACAAAGGGGACCACCAGAGGACCAGGTAGCAGGTATATTAGACGCTGTTATCAAAACAGCGTCTAATATACCTGTTAGGGGTTAAAAAAAACACATCTCCAGCCTGCCAGCGAACGATCGCCGCTGGCAGGCTGGAGATCAACTCTCTTACCTTCCGTTCCTGTGAGCGCGCGCGCCTGTGTGCGCGCGTTCACAGGAAATCTCGCGTCTCGCGAGATGACGCGTATATGCGTGACTGTGCGCAGCGCTGCCACCTCCGGAACGCGATCCTGCGTTAGGCGGTCCGGAGGTGGTTAAAGAGCTCAGTTCAGTTATTGCGCAAGTCATTGGCGCAAGACAAATGTGGTGCCCATATTCAAAAAAGGATCTAGTTCCTCCACAGGTAATTATAGACCTATAGGCTTGGAAAGTATAGTCTGTAATTGGATTGAAAACTGGCTGAAGGACCGCGTCCAGAGAGTTGTGGTCAATGATTGTGCAGTCTGACATTCAGCATAAACCATTCCTGTCTTCCAAATAAGAGGAATGTTCTTTGTAGTCTAATTTGTTTATTGGCAAAACAGAGTATTTGATGCGGTAAAACTATAAGAATACAAATAACATGAATAAGTATATAGCATAGCATTGCATATACTGTAACATTACATTAACACTGAAGCACATGGTAAAATAGCTGCCTGTACATAAGACTGCATACCTATCTAACAGTCAGAACAGCTCCCTAAGTAACACTACAACTAACTAAACAGCTCTGCATAACATAATGTCACTGAAACAAAGATAGATCTCTCACCAGATATGCTTTTACCAGGATGGTGGAGTTTAAGAAGGAGATATGAAGGAGGACAGCTCTGCACTGTGTCCTGGAGACTTCTCTTTCCCAGGATGCTTTGCACTCCACAATGCTTTGCACCACCCACAATAGAGCAGTCTTTGAAATAATAAAAACAAGGTGCAATACAATTTAACACCGCTAGATGGTGCTAATACCACATTAATCACTACAAAAATAGCTAAACTAAAGCAGATGTGAAATAAAATCTTCCCTTCCTCTGGTGGGCAGAGCAATGATTCCTATTCAGACTGGTCCCGGGTTATAAGCGGTGTACCCCAATGTTCAGTGCTGAGTCCTCTATTATTTAATTTATTTATTAATGATATTGAGGACAGGATTAGTAGCACCATATCTATTTTTGCAGATGACCCTAAGCTATGTAGTACTGTACAGTCTATGGAAGATGTCCATAAAATACAAGCTGTAGTCAGGAACGGTCAGCACTTTCAACCTCGTGGAACGCCCACACGGTAAGGAATAAATCCACAATGTAGCAAAGAAATCCCAGCGGGCGCTAAATCTTCAATTCATGTATCCTTTATTTCATCTTTGTAAGGAATAGCTTTCTTTAAAGGAGATGGATGTGCACTCGTGCAATGTAACACACTATTCTTATCTGTCTCCTTCCTATACAGATCTGTATGCAGATTACCCTCCTCATCCTTGGTGATCAATGTGTCCAAAAAACTCACCTCACTCTGATCATATGTGATTGTAAATTTTAACTCAGCAAATACTCCATTCAGCCGATCTAAGAAGGCCGCGAGAGGCTCGAGAGGCCTCGCTTACACGCAAAACAAGTCATCAATATATCTTTTCCACAACAGAGCATACTTCTCATAACTCGGATCTTTATATACATGGTTATCTTCAAATAATGACATGAAAGCATTTGCGTAGGGCAGGGCCACATTCGAGCCCATCGAGTCCCCCGCCGCTGAAGGTAATAGACGTCACCAAACATGATTACATGAAAATTTTTCTCTGCATGTTAGTATAAATACTTGACTGCAACAAGCGTGATACCGCCTCCACTCCCCCACCAAGACTGATGGTGTAGAGCAGGCACCCTCAAACTGCGGCCTACAGCTATCAGCCTACAGCAGGGCATTGTGGGAGTTGTAGTTTTACAACAGCTGGAGGGCCGCAGTTTTGAGGATGCCTGGTGTAGAGGCTGACTACATCTATCGTGACAAGCCAGCTTTCCCTAGGAACCGTTCGTATCTGTCTAATAATGCTCAGAAAATGTGATGTGTCTAAAAGGAAAGATGCTGTCTTTTTTACCAGGGGTGTCAGAACCTTTTCCAAAACAATGGCTAAAGGAGATAGAATATCTATAGGGCGTCCTGGGGGATCCACTAATGCTTTATGCACCTTTGGGAGTATATAGAACACCGGAGTAATTTGTGATTGATTAATTAAAAATTCATTCATTTTTTTATCTATCACTCCCGGAGATGCATAATGATCAATGACACCTAATATCTTGTTTTTAATCTTAAATACTGGATCACTATCAAGGATCACATAGGTATCTGACAATTGACGCATTATTTCCCTCACATAGTTAGCCTTATCCAGAATGACAAGCGATCCACCCTTATCAGCAGGTGGGGGAGTGGAGGCGGTATCACGCTTGTTGCAGTCAAGTATTTATACTAACATGCAGAGAGAATTTTTCATGGAATTGTTGCGTCTGGTGCTGTTAGAAAATTACTTAATGTTTGGTGACGTCTATTACCTTCAAGGGGGGGGGGGGGACCGCGATGGGCTCGAATGTGACCCCGCCCTATGCAAATGCTTTCATGTAATTATTTGAAGATAACCATGTATATAAAGATCCGAGTTATGAGAAGTATGTTCTGTTGTGGAAAAGATATATTGATGACTTGTTTTGCGTGTGAGCAGGGCCTCTCGAGCCCCTCGCGGCCTTCTTAGATCAGCAGAATGAAGTATTTGCTGAGTTAAAATTTACAATCACATATGATCAGACTGAGGTGAGTTTTTTGGACACATTGATCACCAAGGATGAGGAGGGTAATCTGCATACAGATCTGTATAGGAAGGAGACAGATAAGAATAGTGTGTTACATTAGGCTACTTTCACACTAGCGTTCGGGGCTCCGCTTGTGAGTTCCGTTTGAAGGGGCTCACAAGCGGCCCCGAACGGATCCGTCCAGCCCTAATGCATTCTGAATGGATGCGGATCCGCTCAGAATGCATCAGTCTGGCTCCGTTTGTCCTCCGCTCCGCTCAGCAGGCGGACACCTGAACGCAGCTTGCAGCGTTCAGGTGTCCGCCTGGCTGTGCGGAGGCAAACGGATCCGTCCAGACTTACAATGTAAGTCAATGGGGACGGATCCGTTTGAAGTTGACACAGTATGGCTCAATTTTCAAACGGATCCGTCTCCCATTGACTTTCAATGTAAAGTCAAAACGGATCCGTTTGCATTATCATGAACAAAAAAAAAAAAAAAAAAAAAAAAAAATTTTTTATTTTTTTTTTGTTCATGGTAATGCAAACGGATCCGTTCTGAACGGATCTAAGCGTTTGCATTATAGGTGCGGATCCGTCTGGGCACATACCAGACGGATCCGACCTAAACGCAGGTGTGAAAGTAGCCTTACACGAGTGCACATCCATCTCCTTTAAAGAAAGCTATTCCTAAATCGCAGGTGCAAAGGGTGAAAAGAATTGTCTCTGATCCCCAATTGCAGGAACAGAGGATAGATGAGATGTTGCAGAGATTTAGGATGAGGGGTTACCCACCTCAGATATTATCAGAGGCTATCACTTCAGTACGAACAGAGAAGAGTATGGGAGATTCACGCATTGCATTTACCCATGAATATCATCCTTATAATGGAAAATTTGATGGCGTTATACGCAAACATTGGCCATTGTTGGGTAAGGCGTACCCACAAATTGCCAAATTTAGGAATGCACCCTTGATTTGCAACAAGCGTAGTGCCACTTACCGAGACCAATTGGTGCGTGCAGATATTGGCACTATGAGAACCAGATCAATACAGAAAACAATTGGTAGTGGGAAGAGTGGCACTTACCCTTGTTTGCACTGTGTACAGTGTTCTCATGTAATTAAAGGCAATTTCTTCCATCATCCTCACACAGGAAAAGCCTTTAAAATTAAGGGCTTTTTTACCTGTGATTCTGCAAATGTTGTCTATTTGGTAAAGTGTCCTTGTGATTTGTGTACATTGGAGAAACTATACAAGTGGTAAAAGATCGTATCAGCAAGCATAAATCGGATATTCGCACAGGCAATTTGTTACTTCCTTTACCTTTTTATTTTCATCAGCACCAACATAGAATTTCCCAGCTGAGATTCCAGGTGCTGGAACAAGTGAAACGACATAGGAGAGGTGGTGACATTAAGGCACAATTGTTACGGAGAGAAGCCTATTGGATCCATACTCTGGGCATATTACAGCCCAGAGGATTGAATAGGGAATAGGATTTTACTCAATTGACATCTATTATATGCTGATTTTATATTGATACTATTTGTTCTTTTACATTTGATATTTATATTTATTAATAATTTGCTTTTATGATATACTTTTCTGATTATTATACTAGTTTTTAATTAGTTTTTACTTCATCAGGCATATCTAGCCATCCCTTAATAAATATATCCATCCATACAACACAAATGATTTGAGTGCCATCCCTCTATCTTTACTTACTTTTCCCCACTACAAGCATTGGGTACGCTTTGTCTGGATTGAGCACCTTATTCCATTTTTCTGAGCCATAGAGAGCCGCCTCACTCTTGTACTACATATGTAAATTATGTTGCCGCTATATCAGATTGTTGGTTTATATTTTGGCCAAAGCATAGTAAGCCACTCACCGCGTCAAGGTTGTCTCATGAGTGGTCCCTAACTCTTGTTCCTACCTGTTCATGGGCCATGACAGCCACATAAAATCCAGGGAATGCAGGTCAGCATGCAAGCCAAGTACACTTTGCTTGTAACCCCGTCCGGTGCCATTACAGCTTTCATCGGATCCAGGGATGCAAGTACCAACATGCATGCTGAACCCACCATATACTTCTCCTGTAGCCAGATGGCTAATGGTAGGTTCTATACAAGCAGACTCAGTTTTATACTGACTTTAAAACCAGCCTCAAGGACAGATTAACTGGTCAGGTGTGCAATGACTCCAAGAAGATCGCCACGCCTCCAATATATACTACAAAGAAAAAAATAAGGGGTTGGGTCAGCACAACCTGCCTGCAGGTGCACATCACTATGGCGAAATACATATACAAACGGAAAATGCAAATGTGATCGCACACTACATCCAGCACTCTGCCCTCCATGCTGGATGAGACATTGGTTTATATTTTGGCCAAAGCATAGTAAGCCACTCACCGCGTCAAGGTTGTCTCATGAGTGGTCCCTAACTCTTGTTCCTACCTGTTCATGGGCCATGACAGCCACATAAAATCCAGGGAATGCAGGTCAGCATGCAAGCCAAGTACACTTTGCTTGTAACCCCGTCCGGTGCCATTACAGCTTTCATCGGATCCAGGGATGCAAGTACCAACATGCATGCTGAACCCACCATATACTTCTCCTGGAGCCAGATGGCTAATGGTAGGTTCTATACAAGCAGACTCAGTTTTATACTGACTTTAAAACCAGCCTCAAGGACAGATTAACTGGTCAGGTGTGCAATGACTCCAAGGAGATCGCCACGCCTCCAATATATACTACAAAGAAAAAAATAAGGGGTTGGGTCAGCACAACCTGCCTGCAGGTGCACATCACTATGGCGAAATACATATACAAACGGAAAATGCAAATGTGATCGCACACTACATCCAGCACTCTGCCCTCCATGCTGGATGAGACATTGGTTTATATTTTGGCCAAAGCATAGTAAGCCACTCACCGCGTCAAGGTTGTCTCATGAGTGGTCCCTAACTCTTGTTCCTACCTGTTCATGGGCCATGACAGCCACATAAAATCCAGGGAATGCAGGTCAGCATGCAAGCCAAGTACACTTTGCTTGTAACCCCGTCCGGTGCCATTACAGCTTTCATCGGATCCAGGGATGCAAGTACCAACATGCATGCTGAACCCACCATATACTTCTCCTGGAGCCAGATGGCTAATGGTAGGTTCTATACAAGCAGACTCAGTTTTATACTGACTTTAAAACCAGCCTCAAGGACAGATTAACTGGTCAGGTGTGCAATGACTCCAAGGAGATCGCCACGCCTCCAATATATACTACAAAGAAAAAAATAAGGGGTTGGGTCAGCACAACCTGCCTGCAGGTGCACATCACTATGGCGAAATACATATACAAACGGAAAATGCAAATGTGATCGCACACTACATCCAGCACTCTGCCCTCCATGCTGGATGAGACATTGGTTTATATTTTGGCCAAAGCATAGTAAGCCACTCACCGCGTCAAGGTTGTCTCATGAGTGGTCCCTAACTCTTGTTCCTACCTGTTCATGGGCCATGACAGCCACATAAAATCCAGGGAATGCAGGTCAGCATGCAAGCCAAGTACACTTTGCTTGTAACCCCGTCCGGTGCCATTACAGCTTTCATCGGATCCAGGGATGCAAGTACCAACATGCATGCTGAACCCACCATATACTTCTCCTGGAGCCAGATGGCTAATGGTAGGTTCTATACAAGCAGACTCAGTTTTATACTGACTTTAAAACCAGCCTCAAGGACAGATTAACTGGTCAGGTGTGCAATGACTCCAAGGAGATCGCCACGCCTCCAATATATACTACAAAGAAAAAAATAAGGGGTTGGGTCAGCACAACCTGCCTGCAGGTGCACATCACTATGGCGAAATACATATACAAACGGAAAATGCAAATGTGATCGCACACTACATCCAGCACTCTGCCCTCCATACTGGATGAGACATTGGTTTATATTTTGGCCAAAGCATAGTAAGCCACTCACCGCGTCAAGGTTGTCTCATGAGTGGTCCCTAACTCTTGTTCCTACCTGTTCATGGGCCATGACAGCCACATAAAATCCAGGGAATGCAGGTCAGCATGCAAGCCAAGTACACTTTGCTTGTAACCCCGTCCGGTGCCATTACAGCTTTCATCGGATCCAGGGATGCAAGTACCAACATGCATGCTGAACCCACCATATACTTCTCCTGGAGCCAGATGGCTAATGGTAGGTTCTATACAAGCAGACTCAGTTTTATACTGACTTTAAAACCAGCCTCAAGGACAGATTAACTGGTCAGGTGTGCAATGACTCCAAGGAGATTGCCACGCCTCCAATATATACTACAAAGAAAAAAATAAGGGGTTGGGTCAGCACAACCTGCCTGCAGGTGCACATCACTATGGCGAAATACATATACAAACGGAAAATGCAAATGTGATCGCACACTACATCCAGCACTCTGCCCTCCATGCTGGATGAGACATTGGTTTATATTTTGGCCAAAGCATAGTAAGCCACTCACCGCGTCAAGGTTGTCTCATGAGTGGTCCCTAACTCTTGTTCCTACCTGTTCATGGGCCATGACAGCCACATAAAATCCAGGGAATGCAGGTCAGCATGCAAGCCAAGTACACTTTGCTTGTAACCCCGTCCGGTGCCATTACAGCTTTCATCGGATCCAGGGATGCAAGTACCAACATGCATGCTGAACCCACCATATACTTCTCCTGGAGCCAGATGGCTAATGGTAGGTTCTATACAAGCAGACTCAGTTTTATACTGACTTTAAAACCAGCCTCAAGGACAGATTAACTGGTCAGGTGTGCAATGACTCCAAGGAGATCGCCACGCCTCCAATATATACTACAAAGAAAAAAATAAGGGGTTGGGTCAGCACAACCTGCCTGCAGGTGCACATCACTATGGCGAAATACATATACAAACGGAAAATGCAAATGTGATCGCACACTACATCCAGCACTCTGCCCTCCATGCTGGATGAGACATTGGTTTATATTTTGGCCAAAGCATAGTAAGCCACTCACCGCGTCAAGGTTGTCTCATGAGTGGTCCCTAACTCTTGTTCCTACCTGTTCATGGGCCATGACAGCCACATAAAATCCAGGGAATGCAGGTCAGCATGCAAGCCAAGTACACTTTGCTTGTAACACTTTGCTTAAAGTCAGTATAAAACTGAGTCTGCTTGTATAGAACCTACCATTAGCCATCTGGCTCCAGGAGAAGTATATGGTGGGTTCAGCATGCATGTTGGTACTTGCATCCCTGGATCCGATGAAAGCTGTAATGGCACCGGACGGGGTTACAAGCAAAGTGTACTTGGCTTGCATGCTGACCTGCATTCCCTGGATTTTATGTGGCTGTCATGGCCCATGAACAGGTAGGAACAAGAGTTAGGGACCACTCATGAGACAACCTTGACGCGGTGAGTGGCTTACTATGCTTTGGCCAAAATATAAACCAATGTCTCATCCAGCATGGAGGGCAGAGTGCTGGATGTAGTGTGCGATCACATTTGCATTTTCCGTTTGTATATGTATTTCGCCATAGTGATCTGCACCTACAGGCAGGTTGTGCTGACCCAACCCCTTATTTATATCAGATTGTTAATGACAATTATTTCTTTTCACAGACAGCAAATCAGAGATGAAACGCTGCAAGCTGAGCGGTATCAGCATTGGTTCATTGTTTTAATCATTTGTTTATAGTAGGGTTATACAGTGTGAGATCATTGGATGACACCGATTGGGGTACTGCCCACTTTTCTGTGGGCGTCTGACGTCACCACAAGTGATTGATTTTACTGCTATTTAAGATGTTGAACTATTGTATTAACCTGAGCTGACGAAGGCTGGACGGGCCGAAACGCGTCCATTGTTACATTGTTACATACAAAGAAATAAAGGATACATGTATTGGAGATTTAGCGCTCGCTGAGATTTCTTTGCCATAAACTACAAGCTGACTTGAATACTGAGTGATTGGGCATCAACTTGGCAAATGAGGTTCAATGTGGATAAATGTAAAGTTATGCATCTTGGTAGTAATAATCTCTGTGCTTCATATGTCCTAGGTGATGTAACACTGGAGAGTCACTTGTAGAGAAGGACTTGGGTGTCCTTGTAGATCATAGATTGAATAACAGCATACAATGTCAATCAGCTGATTCTAAGGCCACCAGGATATTGTCATGCATTAAACGAGGCAAGGACTCGCGGGGCAGGGATGTAATATTACCACTTTATAAAGCAGTTCAGTTCTGGGCACCAGTCCATAGAAAGGACGCACTACAGCTAGAAAATGTACAGAGGAGAGCGACTAAACTGATAAGGGGCATGGAGGGTCTTAGTTAGGAAGAAAGATTAAAAGAATTGAATTTATTTAGTCTTGAGAAGAGACGTCTAAGGGGGGACATGATTAACCTATACAAATATATAAATGCGCCATACAAAAAATACGGTGAAAAACTGTTCCATGTAAAATACTCTGCCTGCACTGCCTCCGACTGGAGAACAAAAAGTTCTGTCTCAAGAAGCGTCAAAGCTTCTTTACTATAAGAACTGTGAATCTGTGGAATAGACTTCCTCAGGACGTGGCCACAGCAGGAACAGTGGACAGTTTCAAAAAGGGTTTAGACGAATTCTTAAATGTAAACATTAAGGCCTCTTTCACATGGGCGTTGTAGGAAAATGTGCGGGTGCGTTGCAGGAACACCCGCGATTTTGCGAGTGCAAAACATTGTAATGCGTTTTGCACTCGCGTGAGAAAAATCGTGCGTGTTTGGTACCCAAACCCGAACTTCTTCACAGAAGTTCGGGCTTGGGATCGGTGTTCTGTAGATTGTATTATTTTCCCTTATAACATGGTTATAAGGGAAAATAATAGCATTCTGAAAACAGAATGCATAGTAAAACATCGCTGGAGGGGTTAAAAAAAAAAATAAAAAAAAATTTAACTCACCTAAGTCCACTTGTTCGCGGCCCGGCATCTCCTTCTGGCTTCATCTGATCTCTGTGCAGCAACAGGACCTGTGGTGACGTCATTCCAGTCATCACATGATCCATCACCATGGTAAAAGATCATGTGACGTACCATGTGATGACCGGAGTGACGTCATCAAAGGTCCTTGACCTATAATTAATGCTCACCACAGGTCCTATTCAGTAAAGGGGACAGAAGGAGATGCCGGCATCGCGAACAAGTGGACTAAGGTGAGTTAAATGATTTATTTATTTTTTTTAACCCCTCTAGCGCTGTTTTACTATGCATTCTGTATTCAGAATGCTATTATTTTCCCTTATAACCATGTTATAAGGGAAAATAATAATGATCGGGTCCCCATCCCGATCGTCTCCTAGCAACCATGCGTGAAAATCGCACCGCATCCGCACTTGCTTGCGGATGCTTGGGATTTTTACGCCCCCCTATTCATTTCTATGGTGCTTGCGTTACGTGAAAAACGCACAAAGAGGAGCATGCTGCGATTTTCACGCAATGCACAAGTGATGCGTGAAAATCACCGCTCATGTGAACAGCCCCATAGAAATGAATGGGTCAGGATTCCGTGCGGATGCTGTGCGTTCACCTCCTGCATCGCATCCGCGCGGAAAACTCGCTCGTGTGAAAGGGGCCTAATGCTTATGAAAATGTGGAGAAATCTGAGTCTCACTTCCCTCTGGGATTTGCGTCCCCACCTATACCTTGGTTGAACTTGATGGGCTTATGTCTTTTTTCAACCATATTAACTATGTAACTATCTTATAAACATTGGGGGTCTAATCTGAGGTCTGATTGGGGGGGGGTCTTAAAAACATTCAGGGCCTGTGCTAAAGTGTGATTAAAGGTCTTATTAACATAGGGGGTCTGAGCTGAGGTCTTATTCTGATACATGCATAATCCATTATATTTGAAATGTAGATTATGTGTTCCCACCTCATGTGATATGAAGTAATATTACATGTGAAAAATTAAATTTTCTGTATGTTATATTGAAATTTCTTTGAAAATTCTAATAAAAAATTATTTTGTTCTAAAGCCTAGGTGCATCTCATGGTGTGGAAAATACAGAAAGTGGTTAGGAACAGGTCTGAAATCAGAGGAAGACATTCCTAAAGGAGACCCCTGCTCATGGCTGCAGCTACCAAGGAGTGAATGGAGCAGCCCCTGACTGGCACACAGCACCATGTGCTGCTCTCTCTGTACTTTTCCTCCTGTCATAAGAGCAGCCAGTCGTCTGTCTCCCCAACCCCAGCTCTGTGGAGGGGGCATCCTCCCTTCTCTGCATTAGATACAGCAGACAGTCGGGACAGACAGGAGGAGGAGGCAGCTGACGAGACCCAGCAGACCAGGAGGTCTTGTCTTGTTTAGCTGAGGTCCTTGCAGTTTAGCAAGAGAAAGATCACTACCTGTCCTCCTCCTCCTCCTGTGTGTCCTTCACTGAGCTCCTCTCCCCCTCCACTGCCCTCCTGCAAAGGGGCCCTGCTTCCTGATCAGGTACCAGCATCTACAAATGGTGAGGTTGTATAGTCATGTACTGTCTGTTTATCTGTCTATCTATCTAATATGTATCTATCTGACTTTCTGTCTGTCTATTATCTATTGATCTATTTATCTGTCTATTATCTATCTATCTGATATCTGTCTTTCCATCTATCTCTTCTGTTTATGATAGATGGATTTGACATAGATAAAACATTAGACAATATATACCATAGATAGATAGGAAAAATAATAGCTAGATAAGAGAGAGGTAGATAGAATAGATAGGTGATAGATACATTCTTAATGTATTAAATTTAGCTTCAATTAGAAAAACTAGTTTGCTCCATAGTGGCGAAGATACTGTGTAAACTTAAAATAGCAGTACTCCCGTCACGGATCCCCTGCCACGCCTGGTGCTCCGTTTCTCTCTGCTTCTTGGTCTAATCCTGGTCCAGTCGCTGGCTGCAGCGGTCATGTGTCACTGTGGTGGATCATAATTGGTTGGAGCAGGTGGCAGAGAGCGCTGTGGGACTGGGCAGTATGGTACCGGAGCGGAAGTTTACAGTTTACACAGCGCCTTCACCACTGTAGAGCAATTTCTTCCCTAACATAAAAGTCCTTTAAAATCAGTAGGAGATACATTTCATATGTCTTTTCTGTACAGTACTGTAACACTAGATTATGTTCGGATATGTTCACATGTCAGTATAAAAACTGTGGAAGAAATTCGTGGCTGACGCTGTATTATGGCATGTATTATGAGGTTCTGCAGCAGCTGAGGTGTCTATTATGACATCCAGCCGCAGCTGAGGTTGTATTATGAGGTTCTGCAGCAGGTTTGGTGTGTATTATGAGGTTCTGCAGCAGCTTAGGTGTGTATTATGATCTGGAGCAGCTGAGGTATGTATTATGATCTGCAGCAGCTGAGGTGTGTATTATGAGGTTCTGCAGCAGCATACAGTTGCAAGAAAAAGTATGTGAACCCTTTGGAATGATTTGGATTTCTGCACAAATTGGTCACAAAATGTGATCTGATCTTCATCTAAGTCACAACAATAGACAATCACAGTCTGCTTAAACTAATAACACACAAAGAATTAAATGTTACCATGTTTTTATTGAACACACCATGTAAACATTCACAGTGCAGGTGGAAAAAGTATGTGAATCCTTGGATTTAATAACTGGTTGAACCTCCTTTGGCAGCAATAACTTCAACCAAACGTTTCCCGTAGTTGCAGATCAGACGTGCACAACGATCAGGAGTAATTCTTGACCATTCCTCTTTACAGAACTGTTTCAGTTCAGCAATATTCTTGGGATGTCTGGTGTGAATCGCTTTCTTGAGGTCATGCCACAGCATCTCAATTGGGTTGAGGTCAGGACTCTGACTGGGCCACTCCAGAAGGCGTATTTTCTTCTGTTTAAGCCATTCTGTTGTTGATTTACTTCTATGCTTTGGGTCGTTGTCCTGTTGCAACACCCATCTTCTGTTGAGCTTCAGCTGGTGGACAGATGGCCTTAAGTTCTCCTGCAAAATGTCTTGATAAACTTGGGAATTCATTTTTACTTCAATGATAGCAATCCGTCCAGGCCCTGACGCAGCAAAGCAGCCCCAAACCATGATGCCCCCACCACCATACTTCACAGTTGGGATGAGGTTTTGATGTTGGTGTGCTGTGCCTCTTTTACTCCACACATAGTGTTGTGTGTTTCTTCCAAACAACTCAACTTTGGTTTCATCTGTCCACAGAATATTTTGCCAGTACTGCTGTGGAACATCCAGGTTCTCTTGTGCAAACTGTAAACGTGCAGCAATGTTTTTTTGGACAGCAGTGGCTTACTCTGTGGTATCCTCCCATGAAATCCATTCTTGTTTAGTGTTTTACGTATCGAAGATTCGCTAACAGGGATGTTAGCATATGCCAGAGACTTTTGTAAGTCTTTAGCTGACACTCTAAGATTCTTCTTCACCTTATTGAGCAGTCTGCAGTCATCTTTACAGGATAGACACTCCTAGGAAGAGTAGCAGCAGTGCTAAACTTTCTCCATTTATAGACAATTTGTCTTACCGTGGACTGATGAACAGCAAGGCTTTTGGAGATACTTTTATAACCCTTTCCAGCTTTATGCAAGTCAACAATTCTTAATCGTAGGTCTTCTGAGAGCTCTTTTGTGCAAGGCATCATTCACATCAGGCAATGCTTCTTGTGAAAAGCAAACCCAGAACTGGTGTGTGTTTTCTATAGGGCAGGGCATCTGTAACCAACACCTCCAATCTCATCTCATTGATTGGACTCCAGTTGACTGACACCTCACTCCAATTAGCTCTTGGAGATGTCATTAGTCTAGGGGTTCACATACTTTTTCCACCTGCACTGTGAATGTTTACATGGTGTGTTCAATAAAAACATGGTAACATTTAATTATTTGTGTGTTATTAGTTTAAGCAGACTGTGATTGTCCACTGTTGTGACTTAGATGAAGATCAGATCACATTTTATGACCAATTTGTGCAGAAATTCAGATCTTTCCAAAGGGTTCACATACTTTTTCTTGCAACTGTAGGTGTGTATTATGATCTGCAGCAGCTGAGGTGTGCATTATGATGTTCTGCAGCAGCTGAGGTGCGTATTATGAGATCCAGCGGCAGCTGAGGTATGTATTATGATCTGCAGCAGCTGAGGTGTGTATTATGAGATCCAGCGGCAGCTGGGGTGTGTATTATGAGGTTCTGCAGCAGCATAGGTGTATTATGATCTGCAGCAGCTGAGGTGTGTATTATGAGGTTCTGCAGCAGCTCAGGTATGTATTATGATCTGCAGCAGCTGAGGTGTGTGTTATGATGTTCTGCAGCAGCTGAGGTGTGTATTATGAGATCCAGCGGCAGCTGAGGTGTGTATTATGAGGTTCTGCAGCAGCTGTGGTGTGTATTATGAGATCCAGCAGCAGCTGAGGTGTGTATTATGATCTGCAGCAGCTGAGGTGTGCATTATGATGTTCTGAAGCAGCTGAGGTGCATATTATGAGATCCAGCGGCAGCTGAGGTGTGTATTATGAGGTTCTGGAGCAGCTGAGGTGTGTATTATGAGATCCAGCGGCAGCTGGGGTGTGTATTATGAGGTTCTGCAGCAGCTGAGGTGTGTATTATGATCTGCAGCAGCTGAGGTGTGTATTATGAGGTTCTGCAGCAGCTGAGGTGTGTATTATAATCTGCAGCAGCTGAGGTGTGCATTATGATGTTCTGCAGCAGCTGAGGTGTGCATTATGATGTTCTGCAGCAGCTGAGGTGCGTATTATGAGGTTCTGCAGCAGCTGAGGTGTGTATTATGAGGTTCTGCAGCAGCTGAGGTGTGTATTATGATCTGCAGCAGCTGAGGTGTGCATTATGATGTTCTGCAGCAGCTGAGGTGTGTATTATGAGGTTCTGCAGCAGCTGAGGTGTGTACTATGATCTGCAGCAGCTGAGGTGTGTATTATGATCTGCAGCAGCTGAGGTGTGCATTATGATGTTCTGCAGCAGCTGAGGTGCGTATTATGAGATCCAACGGCAGCTGAAGGGTGTATTATGAGGTTCTGCAGCAGCTGAGGTGTGTATTATGAGATCCAGCGGTAGCTGAGGGGTGCATTATGATGTTCTGCAGCAGCTGAGGTGCGTACTATGAGATCCAGCGGCAGCTGAGGTGTGTATTATGAGATCCAGCGGCAGCTGAGGGGTGTATTATGAGGTTCTGCAGCAGCTGAGGTTTGCATTTTTAGGAGGAGGTGGGCAGCCTTTACTTATTGTGAGGAAGTGGGGATGGGCACCATTTGCCTCATCTGCTGTATTGAGCCCATGGACTTAGGGCTCTACTTTGTCTATAGCCTGTAGCTGATGGGTGATACATACCAGCAGCGCCCCGGTGATCCCCACAATGGCATACAGATCCAGTAGTCACCCTTCTGGCTGTGGTGGTTGTTGCGAGGCAGAGACATCATCTTTTTGAGCACTGACAAGCATAGCACCGGCAAAATAATTCGCTATCCGGTCTAAGGAGCTCACTAATGAAAAATGACAAGATTCAGTAACTCTTATGTAAATCCACCAATTACATATTTATATATTGCAATAAGTTGTGCCACATGACAAACCCAGCACTAGTGCAGTAATGACAGCAGATGAGGGAAGTCGCTCCATCCACTGTGTGCACACATGACGTCACCGGCTGGGAGGGACCAGGCAGCGGATTAACCTCTTCATGAACGTCTTGCTGGCAGATGGAAGCTGGAGAGGAGGCGATGATGAAGCAGTAGTGGGGATAGTCCTGGCCGGATCCAGGCAGCAGCAGATAGCAGGGACTGACTATATACAAGAAGCAGTCTATAGCGATAGGTGTGGATGAGCAGCAGGACCCTCCTACTCCACGTGTTCCCCCTGATGGACCACTGCCAGCTTCTCCAGTAGATGTCTGTACCTGACCGGTGAGGAAGTGGAGCACCCATCAATCTGCAGGGTGAACGATGCATGGGGACTGCTGCTGCTCCCAGGGTGAATCCCAGGTGCGTGTACCCCTCTTATAACCTCTACCCAGTGCATAATGATAGAAGCAGAGCCATCAATCCCACATCCTCTGGTGAAGGTGCAGATACCGAAGACCTCCTCAGTCCTGTCTGCCCCAGGACCCGCTCCGGGCCGCTGCTCTCTCACGCCCCCTAGCTGAAGCTCTGTCCGGGCTGCTGTGACGCCTCGAAGGTGCCTCCACTCCTGTTGCTTCCCCTCCAAGCGCCGCGAACCCAGCATTAAAGGGTCCGCGCTGAGGAGGGCGATGGAGCCAGTGCCAAGTTCAGAAACTCAAACCTCCTCCTTTCAGGCCCGACTCTTCAGGAACTTACAACTCGGGAGATCCAGAAGAAGCGCAGGGAGCAACCAGCAGGGCAGTGCGAAGCCCGGAGCAGAGCGCCGCACTGCAGGAATGCCCTGCCCGTCCCCACCTGCGGCCCGGAGGGGAGATCAGGAGAACTGTAAGGGGGAGGTGGTCCCGGGGATCATCCATTGGACCGGGCTGAAGAGGAGGAAGCAGGCGCTGGACCGGGTGTTCTCATCCTCTCAGCCTAACCTCTGCTGCTCCGGTGCAGAGCCCCTACCCTCTAGCACCCCCTGCAGTAGCCCCAGCAGCATTGCCAATACCCCAGAACCTGGGTCCACCTTGCGCCGGTTGAGGGATCACCTCCTGCCCTATAATAGAACCCAGGGACCAATCAGAGAAAGAGATGGCCAGTCTGGTACTACAGCCCCCCCGGCCAGAGGACACCAGTTGTCCCACCAGAAGAGCTCCTCGTTGCCCGGGACGGCGTGTATAGAGAACCTCCTGTATGGCACCACGGACAGCGACCCCGGCAGGCAGAGGCCGGTAAGTGATGGTCCTCAATGTAAATCCACTTGTAGATGCGGCAGAGCTGGGTTTGTCATGGTACAAGCACAGGGCTGTGTGCTATTACTGAGTGCTATGTGCAGTCCCACTGCTTAATGACAAGCTCAGCTCTGCTAGATGTGTAGTATTGCAGTGTCTGCACCATGCCTGCAGCCAATGATATGGAGACAGCACAGATTAGTTTGGGAAGTTTATGGGCTGGGATGTGAATGAGCTCCGCTTCACTGCTTCCCCCAGAGGTGGCTGGGAAAGTGCGCATTGTCCTCCATCTGCAGTCAGTGCAGGACATACCTGGTGTAGTAGCAGCTCTTATCCACCAATGACTAAGGCCACTTTCACACTTGCGGCACAGTGATCCGGCAAGCAGTTCCGTCGCTGGATCCGGCAATCTGCATGCAAACGGACAGCATTTGTACGCGGTTACGGATGCGGATCCGTCTTACAAATGCATTGCAAGAACGGATCCGTCTCTCCGCAGAAACTGAGAAACGGATCCGTTATATATTTATTCACATCTTTACCGGTTTGCGCATGCGCAGACCGGAAGGACGGATTCGGCATTCCGGTATTTTTAATGCCGGATCCGGCACTAATACATTTCAATGTAAATTAATGCCGGATCCGGCATTCCGGCAACTGATCCGGAATTTTGGATGGAGAGAATACCGCAGTATGTTGCGGTATTTCCTCCATTCAGTGACTGAACTGAAGACATCCTGATGCATCCTGAACGGATTTCTCTCCATTCAGAATGCATTAGGATGAAACTGATCAGTTCTTTTCCGGTATTGAGCCCCTAGGACGGAACTCGGGGCCGGAAAAGAAAATCGCTAGTGTGAAAGTACCCTTACACGGGGAGAATATACATGGCTGGAGGAATTGTCCCCTGTAAGGTCACCATTCATGAAGCACAGGAAGTAAAAATATTATGTCCACATCTGTATTGAGATGTGATCATTGTATCTCAGTTACATACAAATATTGGAGAATGGTATTGATTAGGCTACTTTCACACTAGCGTTCGGGGCTCCGCTTGTGAGTTCCGTTTGAAGGCTCTCACAAGCGGCCCCGAACGGATCCGTCCAGCCCTAATGCATTCTGAATGGATGCGGATCCGCTCAGAATGCATCAGTCTGGCTCCGTTTGTCCTCCGCTCCGCTCAGCAGGCGGACACCTGAACGCAGCTTGCAGCGTTCAGGTGTCCGCCTGGCCGTGCGGAGGCAAACGGATCCGTCCAGACTTACAATGTAAGTCAATGGGGACGGATCCGTTTGAAGTTGACACAGTATGGCTCAATTTTCAAACGGATCCGTCCCCCATTGACTTTCAATGTAAAGTCAAAACGGATCCGTTTGCATTATCATGAACAAAAAAAAAAAAAAATTATTATTTTTTTTTTTTTGTTCATGGTAATGCAAACGGATCCGTTCTGAACGGATCTAAGCGTTTGCATTATAGGTGCGGATCCGTCTGGGCACATACCAGACGGATCCGCACCTAACGCAGGTGTGAAAGTAGCCTTAGGCTGCTTTCACACTGGCGTCTCGGCTTTCCGTTTGTGAGATCCGTTCAGGGCTCTCACAAGTGGTCCAAAACGGATCAGTCTGAATGGAAAAGGATCCGCTCAGAATGCATGAGTTTGCCTCTGTTCCGTCTCCATTCCGCTTTGGAGACCGACACCAAAACGCTGCCTGCAGCGTTTTGGTGTCCGTCTGATGAAACTGATCCGTCCTGGCACACAATGTAAATCAATGGGGACGGATCCATTTTCACTGACACAATATGGCACAGTAGAAAACGGATCCGTCCTCCATTGACTTTTAATGGTGTTTAAAACGGATCCGTCTTGGCTATGTTAAAGATAATACAAACGGATCCCTTCTGAACAGATGCAGACGGTTGTATTATCTGAACGTCCATGACGGATCCACACAAAACGCGAGTGTGAAAGTTGCCTAAGTTGCCAGTTGTTGCTGACATTTGTTTAGTTGCTCATAATGGTCCTCCGGTTTTCCAGCTAATACACCTGGAATATTAGGTGATTGTTTCCGGCCTGTTACACAGCCCAATGCCATAATTATTACTACAGGTTGCCTACTATTGGGAACATACTTATGGATGTTGATGTTATTGACTTGTGCAGGTATCTGGTATTAAAGGGGTTGTCCCGACTTGCTTAAAAATCTTGATGCGTGCTGACCTGTGGAGGGAGGATAGTCTGCTCAGTGCTTAACCCTCTATTGTGCCGCCGATCTCCCCACAATGGCATACAGATCCAGTAGTCACCCTGCAGGGCTGCGTACTGCACAAGGCAGAGACATCATCTTTTTGAGCACTGACAAGCATAGCACCGGCAAAATAATTCGCTATGCGAGTAGAGGAGCTCACTAATGAAAAATGACCAGATTCAGTAACTCTTATGTAAATCCACCAATTACATATTTATATATTGCAATAAGTTGTGCCACATGACAAACCCAGCACTAGTGCAGTAATGACAGCAGATGAGGGAAGTCGCTCCATCCACTGTGTGCACACATGACATCACCGGCTGGGAGGGACCAGGCAGCGGATTAACCTCTTCATGAACGTCTTGCTGGCAGATGGAAGCTGGAGAGGAGGAGATGATGAAGCAGTAGTGGGGATAGTCCTGGCCGGATCCAGGCAGCAGCAGATAGCAGGGACTGACTATATACAAGAAGCAGTCTATAGCGATAGGTGTGGATGAGCAGCAGGACCCTCCTACTCCACGTGTTCCCCCTGATGGACCACTGCCAGCTTCTCCAGTAGATGTCTGTACCTGACCGGTGAGGAAGTGGAGCACCCATCAATCTGCAGGGTGAACGATGCATGGGGAGTATTGCTGCTCCCAGGGTGAATCCCAGGTGCGTGTACCCCTCTTATAACCTCTACCCAGTGCATAATGATAGAACCAGAGCCATCTGCCAGTGCAATCACACATACTCTGGTGAAGGTGCAGATACCGAAGAGCTCCTCAATCCTGTCTGCCACCAGGACCCGGCTCTGGGCTACTTCCCGCTCTCACACCCCCTAGCTGAAGCTCCTTCTGGACTGCTGTGAAGCCACTGAGTTGCCTCCACTCCTGTTGCTTCCCCTCCAAACGCCGCTCTAACGGGTCAGTGCCAAGGAGGGTAATGGAACAAGTGCCAGGTTCAGAGACTCAAATATCCTCCTTTCAGGCCCGACTCTTCAGGAACTTGCAACTTGGGAGATCCAAAAAAAGCACAGGGAGCAACCAGCAGAGCAGTTCTAAGCCTGGAGCAGAGCACCGCAGTGCAGGAATGCCCTGCCCGTCACCTCCTGTAGCCCGGAGGGGAAATCAGGAGAACTATATGGAGGAGGTGGTCCCTGGGATCATCCATTGGACTGGTCTGACGAAGAAGAAGCAGACGCTGGATCGGGTGTTTTCATCTTCTCAGCCCAATCTCTGCTGCCCCAGTGTAGAGTCCTTACCCTCTAGCACCCCCTGCAGTGGCCCCAGCAGCATTGACAATACCCCAGAACCTGGGTCCACTTTGCGCCGATTGAGGGATCACCTCTTGCCGTCCAGTAGGACGCAAGGACCAGTCAAAGAAAGAGATGACAACTTCCAACAATCTCCAAGACCTGGTCAGTCTGGTACTACAGCCACCCAAGCAAGAGGACACCGGTTGTCCCACCAGAAGAGCTCCTCGTTGTCCGGGACGGCGTGTATAGAGAACCTCCTGTATGGCTCCGGCACCACGGACAGCGACCCCGGCAGGCAGAGGCCAGTAAGTGATGATCCTCAATGTAAATCCACTTCTAGTTGCAGCAAGTTTGTCATCTTGGTAGATGGTACAAGCACAGGGCTTTGTGCTATTACTGAGTGCTATGTGCAGTCCCACTGCTTAATGACAAGCTCAGCTCTGCTAGATGTGTAGTATTGCAGTGTCTGCACCATGCCTGCAGCCAATGATATGGAGACAGCACAGATTAGTTTGGAAAGTTTATAGGCTGGTTGGTGTAGGGCAGTGGTGGGCAAACGTTTTAGTCAACTGAGCCAAATATCAACAAAACCGCTATTGAAATTTCTTTTAAGAGTCAAATTTCTTTTCACTACCTTTCACTACCCTCGTCACTTCCTGTGGTGACGCAGCACGTTCCGACGTTTGGAAGGAGGTGTGTACACCCTCGATTACTCCGGCTTCCTGTGTGATGATAATAGTGGGAGGAAATATGGGTGATATGAGATGTACACGCCCTCTCCAGCTTTGCGGAACGCAAATGCGTTCCACAGGCAGGGCCGGTTCTAGGTGAAATGGGGCCCTGGGCGAAAAACAATAAGGCCCCCCCCCCAATGCACATTTCTCCAGTCCAGTCCAAACAGAAACAGGGCGGCCGCGGCCCCCTGGCACATTTCTCCAGCAGTGCCAGTGCCAGCACATGCACAGACATCTCTCTCATGAATCTGAGATGTCTGTGCATGTGCTGGCACTGCTGGAGAAATGTGCCATGGGGCTGCCCTGGTTCTGTCACATCTCTCTCATGACTCTGAGTCATTCGCCCCCCCATGCACATTTCTCCAGTTAAAACAGAACCAGGGCGGCCCCATGGCACATTTCTCCAGCAGTGCCAGCACATGCACAGACATCTCTCTCATGACTCCCCCCCAATGCACATTTCTCCAGTCCAGTCCAAACAGAACCAGGGCGGGCTAGTTACAGAGTACACTGGCTGGCACTACTGGGACCGGTGAGATGGTGGGAATGGGATCCAGTAACTAAGTTGTTATATTTAACCAACCTACCTACCAGTAACTGTTGGAACTTGGCTGCCTCCTGTCACAGTCTCAGAAGAGTCTTCTGTGTGTGGGCGGCAGGCCTTCCCTGGCAGAGTCTGTGGGCTGTGGCTGGCTGCCGTTGGTTCTTCTTCTCTGCTCTGGGGACGGAGCTGTGGCAACGTCAGACAGACGCGGCACGCTCACTCACAGCCACTGCTCGTCGAGTCTCTTCAAGAGGCAGGCAGAGTGAGGCTCAGAGCGGCCGCCGGCGGGGGGCCCCCTTCTTTCCATATGAGTCCGGACCGCTCGACAGTAGCGGAGTTAGAAAACTTAGCAGCGCCGCCATATAGGTCACCTGTAAGAGCCGCATTCAAGGGGCTAAAGAGCCGGTTGTGGCTCGCGAGCCGCAGTTTGCCGACCACTGGTGTAGGAGGATGTGAATGAGCCCCGCTTCACTGCTTCCCCCAGAGGTGGCTGGGAAAGTGCGCATTGTCCTCCATCTGCAGTCAGTGCAGGACATACCTGGGGTGATGCCTTCTGTAGTAGCAGCTCTTATCCACCAATGACTTACACGGGGAGAACATACATGGCTGGAGGAATTGTCCCCTGTAAGGTCACCATTCATGAAGCACAGGCAATATGTCTACATGTGTATTGAGATGTGAACATTGTGTATTGTGTCTCGCTTGCATACAAATATTGGTGAATGGTATTGATAAGTTGCCAGTTGTTGCTGACATTTGTGCAGTTGTTCATACTTGTCCACTGTTACACACCTCGATGCAATAATTATTACTACAAGTTGCCTACTATTAGAAACATACTTTTGGATGCTGTTGTTATTGGCTTGTGTTGGTATCTAGTATTGATGTCACATAAAGATTTATTATATATAAAGTATGGAAACTTTCGAAGGTATCTTAAGTTATATGCAAGATCTCCTAAATCAACTAACAGACTCCAGGTGACCTAGGCCCCCTTCACATATGTCTGGCAGTCCGGTTAAGTTTCCCTACGCCATGGTTCAGAAAACTTTGGAGGGAAACTGAAGCTAGAAGTGATCCCATAGTTTTCTATGGGATCGTTCATATTCATCTGGTTCATCAGTCATGATGCCCTGCACGCTATGTTTTTTCTGTCTGACGCTATGATTCTAAAGATGCTGGACCTGTGCACTAAAGTGTACATACATATCTATCAGTTGTGTCCAGCTCTGCACAACTAGACTCAACTGATATGTACAGTGAGGAACAGAAGTATTTGAACACCCTGCGATTTTGCAAGTTCTCCCACTTAGAAATCATGGAGGGGTCTGAAATTCACATTGTAGGTGCATTCCGACTCTGAGATCCAGAATAAAATAAAAAATTCAGGAAATCACATTGTATGATTTTTAAAGAATTTATTTGTCTTGCACTGCTGAACATAAGTATTTTAACACCTTAGAAACAGCAAGAATTCTGGCTCTTAAAGACCTGTTACTGTGCCTTTAAAAAGTCCACCCCCACTCCACTCATTAATCTAACTTAGTAGCACCTGTCTGAGCTCTTTAAAGACACCGGTCTACCCCACAGTCAGTCAGACGCCAATTACTACCATGGGCAAGACCAAAGAGCTGTCAAAAGACACCAGAGACAAAATTGTGGACCTCCACAAGGCTGGAAAGGGCTACAAAGGCAATTGCCAAGCAGCTTGGTGAAAATAGATCAACTGTTGGAGCAATTGTTAGAAAATGGAAGAGGCTAAAGACGACTGTCAG
The DNA here is from genome assembly GCF_905171765.1 of Bufo bufo. Taxonomy (NCBI): domain Eukaryota; kingdom Metazoa; phylum Chordata; class Amphibia; order Anura; family Bufonidae; genus Bufo; species Bufo bufo. Next base: position 142,738,829 of record NC_053390.1, on the reverse strand, counting down.
TCTCCCTCGGACTGGGGCTCCATGCAAGATCTCCCCTCGTGGGTTATCACTGATGATAAGAAAGGTAAGGAATAAGCCCAGAACTACAAGTAGAACTTTTTGGTCTAAACTTCACTCGTCGTGTTTGGAGGAAAAAGAAGGATGAGTTGCATCCCAAGAACACCATCCCTACTGTGAAGCATGGGGGTGGTAACATCATGCTTTGGGTGGTGCTTTTCTGCAAAGGGGACAGGACGACTGCACTGTATTAACCACCTCCGGACCGCCTAACGCAGGATCGCGTTCCGGAGGTGGCAGCGCTGCGCACAGTCACGCATATACGCGTCATCTCGCGAGACGCGAGATTTCCTGTGAACGCGCGCACACAGGCGCGCGCGCTCACAGGAACGGAAGGTAAGAGAGTTGATCTCCAGCCTGCCAGCGGCGATCGTTCGCTGGCAGGCTGGAGATGTGTTTTTTTTAACCCCTAACAGGTATATTAGACGCTGTTTTGATAACAGCGTCTAATATACCTGCTACCTGGTCCTCTGGTGGTCCCCTTTGTTTGGATCGACCACCAGAGGACACAGGTAGCTCAGTAAAGTAGCACCAAGCACCACTACACTACACTACACCCCCCCCCCATCACTTATTAACCCCTTATTAGCCCCTGATCACCCCTAATCACCCCTGATCACCCCATATAGACTCCCTGATCACCCCCCTGTCATTGATTACCCCCCTGTCATTGATCAACCCCCTGTAAAGCTCCATTCAGACGTCCGCATGATTATTACGGATCCACTGATAGATGGATCGGATCCGCAAAACGCATCCGGACGTCTGAATGAAGCCTTACAGGGGCATGATCAATGACTGTGGTGATCACCCCATATAGACTCCCTGATCACCCCCCTGTCATTGATTACCCCCCTGTCATTGATTACCCCCCTGTAAAGCTCCATTCAGATGTCCGCATGATTTTTACGGATGCACTGATACATGGATCGGATCCGCAAAACGCATCCGGTCGTCTGAATGAAGCCTTACAGGGGCATGATCAATGACTGTGGTGATCACCCCCCTGTCATTGATTACCCCCCTGTAAAGCTCCATTCAGATGTCCGCATGATTTTTACGGATGCACTGATAGATGGATCGGATCCGCAAAACGCATCCGGACGTCTGAATGAAGCCTTACAGGGGCATGATCAATGACTGTGGTGATCACCCCATATAGACTCCCTGATCACCCCCCTGTCATTGATTACCCCCCTGTCATTGATTACCCCCCTGTAAAGCTCCATTCAGATGTCCGCATGATTTTTACGGATGCACTGATAGATGGATCGGATCCGCAAAACGCATCCGGACGTCTGAATGAAGCCTTACAGGGGCATGATCAATGACTGTGGTGATCACCCCATATAGACTCCCTGATCACCCCCCTGTAAAGCTCCATTCAGATGTCCGCATGATTTTTACGGATGCACTGATACATGGATCGGATCCGCAAAACGCATCCGGTCGTCTGAATGAAGCCTTACAGGGGCATGATCAATGACTGTGGTGATCACCCCCCTGTCATTGATTACCCCCCTGTAAAGCTCCATTCAGATGTCCGCATGATTTTTACGGATGCACTGATAGATGGATCCGATCCGCAAAACGCATCCGGACGTCTGAATGAAGCCTTACAGGGGCATGATCAATGACTGTGGTGATCACCCCATATAGACTCCCTGATCACCCCCCTGTCATTGATCACCCCCCTGTCATTGATTACCCCCCTGTAAAGCTCCATTCAGATGTCCGCATGATTTTTACGGATGCACTGATAGATGGATCGGATCCGCAAAACGCATCCGGACGTCTGAATGAAGCCTTACAGGGGCATGATCAATGACTGTGGTGATCACCCCATATAGACTCCCTGATCACCCCCCTGTCATTGATCACCCCCCTGTCATTGATTACCCCCCTGTAAAGCTCCATTCAGATGTCCGCATGATTTTTACGGATGCACTGATAGATGGATCGGATCCGCAAAACGCATCCGGACGTCTGAATGAAGCCTTACACGGGCGTGATCAATGACTGTGGTTATCACCCCATATAGACTCCCTGATCACCCCCCTGTCATTGATCACCCCCCTGTCATTGATCACCCCCCTGTCATTGATCACTCCCCCTGTCATTGATCACCCCCCTGTCATTGATCACCCCTCTGTAAGGCTCCATTCAGATATTTTTTTGGCCCAAGTTAGCAGAATTTTTTTTTTTTTTTCTTACAAAGTCTCATATTCCACTAACTTGTGTCAAAAAATAAAATCTCACATGAACTCACCATACCCCTCACGGAATCCAAATGCGTAAAATTTTTTAGACATTTATATTCCAGACTTCTTCTCACGCTTTAGGGCCCCTAGAATGCCAGGGCAGTATAAATACCCCACATGTGACCCCATTTCGGAAAGAAGACACCCCCAGGTATTCCGTGAGGGGCATATTGAGTCCATGAAAGATTGAAATTTTTGTCCCAAGTTAGCGGAACGGGAGACTTTGTGAGAAAAAAATTAAAAATATCAATTTCCGCTAACTTGTGCCAAAAAAAAAAAAATTCTATGAACTCGCCATGCCCCTCATTGAATACCTTGGGGTGTCTTCTTTCCAAAATGGGGTCACATGTGGGGTATTTATACTGCCCTGGCATTCTAGGGGCCCCAAAGCGTGAGAAGAAGTCTGGTATCCAAATGTCTAAAAATGCCCTCCTAAAAGGAATTTGGGCACCTTTGCGCATCTAGGCTGCAAAAAAGTGTCACACATCTGGTATCGCCGTACTCAGGAGAAGTTGGGGAATGTGTTTTGGGGTGTCATTTTACATATACCCATGCTGGGTGAGAGAAATATCTTGGTCAAATGCCAACTTTGTATAAAAAAATGGGAAAAGTTGTCTTTTGCCAAGATATTTCTCTCACCCAGCATGGGTATATGTAAAATGACACCCCAAAACACATTCCCCAACTTCTCCTGAATACGGCGATACCACATGTGTGACACTTTTTTGCAGCCTAGGTGGGCAAAGGGGCCCATATTCCAAAGAGCACCTTTAGGATTTCACAGGTCATTTACCTACTTACCACACATTAGGGCCCCTGGAAAATGCCAGGGCAGTATAACTACCCCACAAGTGACCCCATTTTGGAAAGAAGACACCCCAAGGTATTCCGTGAGGGGCATGGCGAGTTCCTAGAATTTTTTATTTTTTGTCACAAGTTAGTGGAAAATGCTTATTTTTTTTTTTTTTTTTTTTTTTTCATACAAAGTCTCATATTCCACTAACTTGTGACAAAAAATAAAAACTTCCATGAACTCACTTTGCCCATCAGCGAATACCTTGGGGTCTCTTCTTTCCAAAATGGGGTCACTTGTGGGGTAGTTATACTGCCCTGGCATTCTAGGGGCCCAAATGTGTGGTAAGGAGTTTGAAATCAAATTCTGTAAAAAATGACCTGTGAAATCCGAAAGGTGCTCTTTTGAATATGGGCCCCTTTGCCCACCTCTGCTGCAAAAAAGTGTCACACATCTGGTATCTCCGTAATCGGGAGAAGTTGGGGAATGTGTTTTGGGGTGTCATTTTACATATACCCATGCTGGGTGAGAGAAATATCTTGGCAAAAGACAACTTTTCCCATTTTTTTATACAAAGTTGGCATTTGACCAAGATATTTATCTCACCCAGCATGGGTATATGTAAAAAGACACCCCAAAACACATTCCTCAACTTCTCCTGAATACAGAGATACCAGATGTGTGACACTTTTTTGCAGCCTAGGTGGGCAAAGGGGCCCACATTCCAAAGAGCACCTTTCGGATTTCACAGGTCATTTACCTACTTACCACACATTTGGGCCCCTAGAATGCCAGGGCAGTATAACTACCCCACAAGTGACCCCATTTTGGAAAGAAGAGACCCCAAGGTATTCGCTGATGGGCATAGTGAGTTCATGGAAGTTTTTATTTTTTGTCACAAGTTTGTGGAATATGAGACTTTGTATGAAAAAAAAAAAAAAAAAAAAAAAAATCATCATTTTCCACTAACTTGTGACAAAAAATAAAAAATTCTAGGAACTCGCCATGCCCCTCACGGAATACCTTGGGGTGTCTTCTTTCCAAAATGGGGTCACTTGTGGGGTAGTTATACTGCCCTGGTATTCTAGGGGCCCAAATGTGTGGTAAGGAGTTTGAAATCAAATTCAGGAAAAAATGAGGAGTGAAATCCGAAAGGTGCTCTTTGGAATATGGGCCCCTTTGCCCACCTAGGCTGCAAAAAAGTGTCACACATCTGGTATCCCCGTACTCAGGAGAAGTTGAGGAATGTGTTTTGGGGTGTCTTTTTACATATACCCATGCTGGGTGAGATAAATATCTTGGTCAAATGACAACTTTGTATAAAAAAATGGGAAAAGTTGTCTTTTGCCAAGATATTTCTCTCACCCAGCATGGGTATATATAAAATGACACCCCAAAACACATTCCCCACCTTCTCCTGAGTACGGAGATACCAGATGTGTGACACTTTTTTGCAGCCTAGGTGGGCAAAGGGGCCCATATTCCAAAGAGCACCTTTCGGATTTCACAGGTCATTTTTTACAGAATTTGATTTCAAACTCCTTACCACACATTTGGGCCCCTAGAATGCCAGGGCAGTATAACTACCCCACAAGTGACCCCATTTTGGAAAGAAGAGACCCCAAGGTATTCGCTGATGGGCATAGTGAGTTCATAGAAGTTTTTATTTTTTGTCACAAGTTAGTGGAATATGAGACTTTGTAAGGAAAAAAAAAAAAAAAATCATCATTTTCCGCTAACTTGTGACAAAAAATAAAAAGTTCTATGAACTCACTATGCCCATCAGCGAATACCTTAGGGTGTGTACTTTCAGAAATGGGGTCATTTGTGGGGTGTTTGTACTGTCTGGGCATTGTAGAACCTCAGGAAACATGACAGGTGCTCAGAAAGTCAGAGCTGCTTCAAAAAGCGGAAATTCACATTTTTGTACCATAGTTTGTAAACGCTATAACTTTTACCCAAACCATTTTTTTTTTACCCAAACATTTTTTTTTTATCAAAGACATGTAGAACTATAAATTTATAGCAAAATTTCTATATGGATGTCGTTTTTTTTGCAAAATTTTACAACTGAAAGTGAAAAATGTCATTTTTTTGCAAAAAAATCGTTAAATTTCGATTAATAACAAAAAAAGTAAAAATGTCAGCAGCAATGAAATACCACCAAATGAAAGCTCTATTAGTGAGAAGAAAAGGAGGTAAAATTCATTTGGGTGGTAAGTTGCATGACCGAGCAATAAACGGTGAAAGTAGTGTAGGTCAGAAGTGTAAAAAGTGGCCTGGTCTTTCAGGGTGTTTAAGCACTGGGGGCTGAGGTGGTTAAGGAGAGGATGAATAGGGCCATTTATTGTGAGATTTTGAGCAACAACCTCTTTCCCTCAGTCAGAGCATTGAAGATGGGTCGTGGCTGGGTCTTCCAACATGACAACGACCCGAAGCACACAGCCAGGATAACCAAGGAGTGGGGAGTGGCCTAGCCAGTTTCCAGACCTAAATCCAATAGAACATCTTTGGAGGGAACTGAAACTCTGTGTTGCTCAGCGACAGCTCCGAAACCTGACAGATCTAGAGGAGATCTGTGTGGAGGAGTGGGCCAACATCCCTGCAGTGTGTGCAAACCTGGTCAAGAACTACAGGAAACGTTTGACCTCTGTAATTGCAAACAAAGGCTTCTGTACCAAATATTAACACTGATTTTCTCAGGTGTTCAAATACTTATGTTCAGCAGTGCAAGACAAATAAATTCTTTAAAATCATACAATGGGATTTCCTGATTTTTTTTTATTCTGTCTCTCAGAGTGGGAATGCAACTAAATGTGAATTTCAGACCCCTCCATGATTTCTAAGTGGGAGAACTTGAAAAATTGCCGGGTATTCAAATACTTCTGTTCCTCACTGTACACCCAGCCTTAAAGGGAACCTGTCACCGGGATTTTGTGTATAGAGCTGAGGACATGGGTTGCTAGATGGCCGCTATCACATCCGCAATATCCAGTCCCCATAGCTCTGTGTGCTTTTATTGTGTAAAAAACCTGATTTGATACATATGCAAATTAACATAAAAGAGTCATATCTTACTTGTGTGACCAGAGAAGAGTCATATTTTCAAGCTCTGACTCATCTCAGGGTAATTTGCATATGTATCAAATCGTTTTTTTTTACACAATAAAAGCACACAGAGCTATGGGGACTGGGTATTGCGGATGTGCTAGCGGTCATCTAGCAACCCATGTCCTCAGCTCTATACAGAAAATCCCGGTGACAGGTTCCCTTTAATGTGTACCTCTAGTAATTAAATGTAGTAATTCACCTAAAATCCTCTTTTGATATGCCTTTTGGTGTATAAATTAAACTTTCTAAACTTGAAAGTTGGAGACTCCATTTCAAACTGCTTGTGCCTAAAGAGGGAACTTGCCAGTTAACGCAATACTGGCACTGATGTAACCAATGGGCAGGAGTGTATGAACAGCATTGTATGAGGGGGGGGGAGGCGCAACCTTCTTAGAGCTAGCAGGTTTGTAGAAACAGTGACCGGTGGCTGATCTGCAGGCCCACTGTGTCAAAAGAATGGCAGACAATAACTTCATGTTGGGAAATTCGGATAAATAAGAGGTATGCAGCATGAATTAGATCACCGACGGTCTCAGTTAAACGGTGCACTCCCGAAATCAAGATAAATCACAACACAATAGAGTGCAAAAAAACCACCATATATGGATAATAAAATATAAAGTTTATTAATATCAATATTAAAAAGTTAATTCACAGTACATACTTGTGAACAAGCGGGGACAAAACACAGTAGCACACCACCTTGCTAGTGCCCCAGAACTATAGCAATTAGCAGCAGTACAGCAATGACCTTAACAGATGTAAATTACAAATCCCTAACAGGGTAAGGAAGGTCATGTCAATATAAAGTGCGAATGCAAAGACAGGTATGCCAAAAAGTGATCAGTGCATAAAGAGACCATAGCAAAAGGACAAACAAGTTTACAAGCTATATGGTTCATATAACATAAATGGCGACATACCAATGGGACAAGGGGTAAGACCCAGGTGGTGGCGCTCCTCGGCGCGCGTTTCGCGTGTGATCGCTTCCTCAGGAGGACTCCATCTTACATCTGTTAAGGTCATTGCTGTACTGCTGCTAATTGCTATAGTTCTGGGGCACTAGCAAGGTGGTGTGCTACTGTGTTTTGTCCCCGCTTGTTCACAAGTATGTACTGTGAATTAACTTTTTAATATTGATATTAATAAACTTAATATTTTATTATCCATATATGGTGTTTTTTTTGCACTCTATTGTGTTGTGATTTATGCAGCATGAATTGTTGAGTTTTGAAGCAAAAGTGCTCATGCATGGCAGTATACTTGATAATCGTAGGTTTGTGTGTGGCTGCTTGGACATTGATACCAATATGTGCATCTCCTTGAATAGTTCTTGTACTCATCTTGAGTGCACAACTTGCAACCCAGAGGCCACATATCATTCTGTGTGACCCCCCCAGCCATCTGGTGACAAACATGCACCATATGTATGTCTTGTGGCTGCTCATTTTTCATGTATTCTCCCATTAGATGGAGATGGAGGTTCAACCAGGCATTTATAGTATATACTGTATGTACAATATGCCATAAATACAGTGTTTCAGTTGGTACAGTAATACCCCTTTAACGTTCATTCCCGGCCCACGGGATTCCTTCAGTCTGACGATGTGGCCCCCTATCAGAAAAGGTGGTGCACCCCTGATTTAGAATTTGTCAGTGAATGTTGCAACTGATAAGAGATGATTTCACACAATATCAGCTTCATCAGTCTTCTGGGTCCTTGGGCCCTTGATCTTGGCCACACACAAACCTACGATTATCAAGTATCCTCCCATGTATCAGCACTTTTACCTCAAAACTAAACAATTCATGCTGCATACCTCTTCTTTTTCCAAATTTCCTAACATGAAGTTATTGTCTACCATCATTTTGAGACAGTGGGCCTGCAGATTGGCCACCAGTCACTGTATCTACAAACCTGCTAGCGCCAAGTACTGTTGGTCAGAGATTTCTTATTTCTGAAGTATTCTATAGGTCTCTGCACTGACATCATTGAAATCCTCATGTAGATGCTCAACCTGCGGCCCTCCAGCTGTTGTAAAACTACAACTCCTACAATGCCCTGCTGTAGGCTGATAGCTGTAGGTTGTTCGGGCATGCTGGGAATTGTAGTTTTGCAACAACTGGAGAGGTTGAGCATGCCTGCTCTACATCCTATTTGGGAATAAATGTCAAATAAAGGGACAAAGCTCTAGGGTGATGTTAAGTTTACTATATGTCTCTATATGGCTTCATACATAGATCAATAGCATGGGCCATAGCGTAATTTAAAACAATCTCTTTTATGGTCAGATAGTCACACCACCTTCCTACCCACTCCTTTCCTAGCCCTTGTGTTAAACAATGGTGGCATTTCCCATGTGGTTCCTTAGCAGTTCACCAATAAATAGGAAAGGCAATTCCTTAGGAGGATCATAGATCCTGTACGAAATGAGGGACATAGCTGGCCTGAGCTGGACACTACTTCCCTTGGGCACTACGTACAATACCCCTATGACATTTGTCTCTATATCCATATACTGTACTTTATACTTTTTCTGTATGTATGGAGATGCTAAACAAGAGCTTGTTAAGGAGGTTGATTGATCTGTTGACTCATTTACCGGAAGAGATGTGTTTTAGTCCTTGAAAATACAAAACGTTTCTTAATTGCTGGGGTTTGATCCATATTGAACAGAAATTACAATGTTCAGCTCCATATATTCCATACAGAAACAGATATCAGGAATTTTCTGACGGTTAAGCCATTAAAATTTCTCATGTAAAAACATCAAAGCTCTGATTCCTGGAGCCACAATGCAAGTGACAGGATTGTAGGCTGACTGCCAAAAAGACAGAAGGAGATTAATTATTAGAGTCACAGATACTTGCTGTTTGTTCTTGCATTTCGGTTAGGCTTTTGAACACCACCCGCGTAACTAACAAAATCTGATTCCTCTTCATATAATCAAAGAGGCTTCACTTTATCTTGTTATTCTTCATTCTGCCCTTGAAATTGTAACACAGTTTCAGGAAACCAATTGCACCCAAGGGCTTCCGCCACCCACCCTCTGTGCCCAGGTTGGTAGGATGCAGAGACTTCTTCTACCTGTAATCCTCCGCCTACTAGATGCCCTATTTCCTTCCATGAAGGTCTGGTAGTCTTTTTTTTTTAACATATGCTACTCAACATTGAAATTGCAAGAAGGAAAAGTTGTAGATCGTTATTCAGTATTGAGCATGAGCGCCGCACACAGAACTGCACATACTTACACGCCTTGCTATCAATGGTTCTGCACCTCTTGGTGTCATTGCCACACATTGGAACTAGGTGCCTAAAATTTAATCATGTGCAGATGTTAGGCCGGGTTCACACCGCTGGAAATGACTGCTGGACTTCACAGTGCATATGTAAACTCAGCCTTAGTGACACCTGCTACTTACTTGATTTTCATAACCTTATGGCTTTTCCTTCTTGGTGTTGCAATTTCATTGTCAAGGAGTGCATATTTTGTTGTTTTTTTTTAATGGATTTTGGAAACACTGACGGCTTGGGGCCTACACTAGGTCCCGGCCTGCCTGTACTGGTATAGGCACCCAGTGATCTTATTTGCGGGGTGCTGATGGGTGACAGAGGTAGTACTTTCTCTCTGTAACTGCTTACATGTGGTGGGCGCCATTGCCCGCAGCATGTATAGGGTTAAACGGCCAGGATCATCACTCCTGCCAATCAGGGCTGTTAAAGCATGAACGTGGCACTCATGTTAGGGCTAAGCATCCTCTCTCCACTGCATGGGAGACCTGTGCAGCTCATAGATTGGACTGCCATGAAAAGCCAGTAGCCCAGCTTAAGGCCCCTTAGTGACTGCTGTAGTAAAGCATAATGATGGTCACTAATGAGTTAAAGACTCTTCTTGACCTGGGCTCATGAGCCTGGCATAATTGAAAGTAATGTAAACCATTGGCTAATTTATGACATTCACGTGGAGAAAATGCAGTGCAAGTTATACCTAAGGATATTCATATCAAAAGATCTAAACATAAACAAGACATTGATTTTTGCCTGATGTATTGTGGATTGAATTTTCTTCAGGTCCCTGGAGAATAATCAAGTGTTCCATCTGGAATGCAATGATAAAGTATGTTATGCACTGCCAATGATGAAGTTTGCTATATAGAAAGTGCAAATAGGACACAATGTAAATATGTCACCGTGTGTGTGTACTATGTTGATATTGGTTGAGTGTACATATCGATTATCTATTATAATGATATTCAAGGGGTGCTGATGGAGGGTTATATAGTAGAATAAAAGAATAGAAGAGGAATCTGTGTGTGACACTTCAAGTACATCATTTTATATTCTGCCTGCACATGAAAATAGAGCATTGCTTAACACGTTCCAAACCATCAGTTTGTACGTGCTGTGTTCACAATCCACGCATACCTCTTTAGACAGTCAGAGGGCACTTACGGCTCATTGTGTAAAAGATCCATCTTTCAGCCACATCCTTACACTTGAATTTTTTTTTTATTATTATTTCAATATTAGCACAAACACGATCACAAAATGTAAACCAAAACCATTTTAAGGTTTAAGTTTTACCAAAAGTTGAAATAGTACACACGAGGACCGAATTGTTGGTACTCTTCTGTTATAGAAACCAAAACCCACAATGGTCAGTGAAATAACTTGAAACTGACAAAAAGTAATAATAAATAAAAATGTACTGAAAAACAGCTAATGGAAATCACACATTGCTTTTGAATTGTGGTTCAACAGAATAAATATGATGGTGCTCTTAATGTAATTTTTTTGCACAACCTTTTGAGACAGTCACTGCAATCAAGTGATTTCTGTAGCTCTCAGTGAGAGGTCTCACCTGTCCACGGGTATTTTGGCCAGCTCCTCGTGAGCAAATTTCTCCAGTTGTCTCAGGTTTGAAGGGTGCCTTCTCCAGACTGCATATTTCTTCTCCTTCTGCAGATGTTCAATAGGACTTAGATCGGGGCTCATAGAAGGCCACTTCAGAATAGTCCAATGCTTTGCTCTTAGCCATTCTTGGATGTTTTTAGTTGTGTGTTTTGTGTAATTATCCTGTTGGAGGACCCATTAAATGTGGCTAAGACCAAACTTTTTGACACAGGGCAGCACATTCCGCTCCAGAATGGCTTGATAGTCTTAAAAACTTCATAGTACCCAGCACAGATTCAAGACCCTGTGCCAGATGCAGCAAAGCAGCGCCAAAAAATAACCAAGCCTTCTCAATGTTTCACAGTAGATACAATGGGCCAGATTTATCATTAGCTCAGGTCAGAATAATGGAGTGAAAAAGTCCCCAAAAAAGTCCCAAACGCTAAAACTGCGCACAAATTTGCGACTTTTTTCTGCTCTGCACTATGCTCGCCAGTTTTCTGAAAGTGGGCGTGTTTTCTTATGTAAATTAATCTCTAGACAGATTTACTATTGGGACTATTTAAAAAGTCGCAAAAAAGACCATGCTTATCTTATGAGACTTTTTAATAGAACATGCAACTTTTTCATAAAAACGTGCAACTTTTTCGTAAAGATGTGCGACTTTTGTAAAGCTGCTTACTGACGGATAAACTGCTACCGTCAAACCACATTTATTACAGTCTTAAAGGGCCGATCATAAATCTGACTTGGCTAAAACTGACTTTAGCCATATTTTAAAGTGGAGTGAGCTGTCAGAGTAATGATAAATCTGGCCCAATGTTCTTTTCTTTGTATGCTTTAGTTTTGTGTCTGTAAACATATTGCTGATGTGACTTGCCAAAACCTCCAGTTTTGTCTCATCTGTCTCAAGGACATTCTCTAAGAAGCTTTGTGGCTTGTAAATATGCATTTTGGCAAATTCTAGTTTAGCTTTTTTTATGATTTGTTATTAACAGTGGTTTCTTCCTCGATTGGCTTTCATTAAGTCCACTTTAGTTATGACACTGATGTACCTTGACCTTGGAGTTCACCTCTGATCTCTTTGGAAGTTGTTCTGGGCTCTTTTGGATGCCATTTGTATTATCCATCTCTTCAATTTGTCATCAATTCTTCTTCTGCAGCCACGTCCAGGGAGGTTGGCTACAGTCCTGTAGACTTTAAACCTCTTAAAATTATGTGCAACTGTAGTAACAGCAATATCAAGCTGTTTGAAGATGGTCTTAAATTTCTTACCTTTATCATGTTTGTCTATACATTACTCTCTACTCTCCTGAGACAACTCTCTGCTTAGCTTTCTTTGGTCCACGTGTTGTACACACCATGATACGCAAGCACAGTGACTACTATTCACACTTTAAGGCAGACTAACTGAATACAAGTTTGAAGACACCTGTGACACAGGACACACCTGTTACGACCAGAGGATGTGGATCCTCTGTGTCAGCTGATAGAGGACTGGGAATTAGTCCAATATAGCTGACTGCTGACTCTCAGAGACAGGACCCTGGTGTCTGCACTGGTTACCTTGAATGCAGCTACCTGCAGTAGTGTGAACAGAGTCCAACAAAGGCAGAATAAAGGAACAGATGGTCTTTACTGGCAAACAATATTCAAAAGTCACTTGACAGATACAGGCAACACAAAGTTCAGAGCAATATAGCATGCAGATATAAGCAGTCTCATAGGCAGTGCAGGGTCTGGATCCAGGCAGACTTACAGAAGGAGATGGGCAGATGAGTAGTCAGGCAGTGCAGATATAAGCAGTCTCATAGGCAGTGCAGGATCTGGATCCAGGCAGACTTACAGGAGGAGATGGGCAGATGAGTAGTCAGGCAGTGCAGAGGTCTATAATCCAGGTGACCCAATAAACAGACAGCAGGCAGATGCGTGGTCAAACGAAGCAGAGGTCAGAATCCAGGAAATCCAATAAACAGACACAGAGGAATGCTTCAGCGGGAGTCAAGAGGTACAACAACCACGCTTGGGCACTTCATGATGAGTGAAGCTGCCTTAAATACAAATAGTCCCGCCTCCGGGTGGGGATGGTAATCAGGAACCAGCTGCCTACTCTTATAAGAAAGGGAGAGGTGCGCGCGCATGCTATAGCACTTCAGATGACACCTGGCAAAGAGGACGGATGCGGCGGTATGCTGGCGGGCACCTGCGTCTCCTATAAGGTAAGCCAGTACTGGGACCCATAGTGCTGCAATGTGTAGACAGCGGTCTGCCACCCTGCAGTGGAGATGCAGATCCCATACTGACAGTACCCCCCCTCTTACGCCCCCTCCTCCACACGGATGACCTGGAGAGGAATTTCTTCAGCAACAGAGGGGCATGAATATTCTCTGCAGATTCCCATGACCTTTCTTCAGGCCCGTAGCCCTTCCAGTCCACCAAATAGAAGGTCTTACCTCTGACAATCCTCCTGTCTAGAATGTCCTTAACTTCAAACTCATCATCCATAGTGACAGGAGGAGGGTTCTGTGAAGTGCCTTTGCAAAACCTGTTAAAGACAGCTGGCTTAAGTAACGAAACATGAAATGAGTTGGGAATCCGCAAGGTAGCAGGTAGTTTGAGCTTGTAGGCAACAGGATTAATTTTCTTGATCACAGAAAAAGGTCCCAAGAATCGCGGAGCCAGTTTGTAGGAGGGAAGTCTGAGACGGATATTCGTAGAAGAAAGCCATACCTTGTCTCCAATGGCAAACTGATCCGCCTCTTATCCGCAGACCTTTTCATCTGGTCCGCTGCTCTCCGAAGCGATACTTTAGTGTCAGACCAGACCTGAGACAGCTGCTCCACACAGGAATCTGCCGCAGGAACTCCAGAAGAAGGCCGCACGGGAAGAGGAACACTTGGATGTCGTCCATAGACCACAAAAAATGGAGATTTACCTGTGGCTTGGTTGACTCTATTGTTATGAGCAAATTCCGCCCAGGGAAGAAGCTTCACCCAGTCATCCTGATGGGCATTGGTGAAATGTCGCAGGAAACTGACCAATATTTGGTTCATGCGTTCCACCTGGCCGTTAGACTGTGGATGATAGGCAGAAGAAAAGTCCAAAGAGACATTCAGAGACTTACATAAAGATCTCCAAAACCGGGAGGTGAATTGTACTCCTCTATCCGAGACGATATGGAGGGGAAATCCATGAAGGCGGAAGATATGTAAAATGAATAGCTCAGCCAGACGAGGAGCAGATGGCAGACCTGGAAGCGGAATAAAGTGCGACATCTTAGAAAAACGGTCAACGACAACCCAAATGACTGTACAGCCCTCTGAGACAGGTAAATCAGTTATGAAGTCCATACCAATATGCTGCCAGGGGACCTCAGGCACCGGAAGAGGCAATAATAAACCTGCAGGTTTCAGTCTGGGAGACTTATTCTGAGCACACAAGGTACAGGAAGCCACAAAGTCTACAATATCCGCGGTTATGGATGGCCACCAGTAATGTCTGGAGATGAGATTCAAGGTCCCCCGTTGACCTGGATGGCCAGCAATCTTGGATGAATGCCCCCACCATAAAACCTTCCTTCGTTTAGATTCCGGAACAAAGATCTTACCTGGGGGAACCTTGGACAGGTTAACTGGAGCCACTGGGACTACTTTAGTTGGTTCAATGATGAACTGGGGTTCGTCTTCTGAATCTGTGGTTTCAAAGGACCTCGAGAGAGCGTCCGCTTTGATATTTTTGTCAGCGGACCGAAAATGCAATTGAAAATTAAATCGGGCAAAGAAGAGAGACCAACGGGCCTGACGAGGATTAAGTCGTTGAGCTGTCTGCAAATAGGTGAGGTTCTTATGATCGGTGTAAATTATGACCGGTAGGCTAGAACCTTCTAGAGGATATCTCCATTCCTCTAGAGCCAACTTAATTGCTAGGAGTTCCCTGTCCCCAGTAGAATAGTTTTTTTCGGCAGTGGAAAATGACTTAGAAAAAAAACCACAAGGAGACATACGACCTGAGGCATTCTTCTGTGACAGGACCGCCCCGGCTCCCACGGAGGATGCGTCCACCTCCAAGAAGAACTGTTTGTTGGGTTCTTGGCGTCTAAGGACTGGAGCTGAAGAAAAGGCTTGCTTGAGGGAGGAAAATGCCGTCTCTGCTTCAGGGGACCATTGTTTGGGATTGGCACCCTTCTTGGTCAGACCAGAAATAGGAGCTGTCAGGGTAGAAAAATTACGGATGAATTGACGATAATAATTGGCAAAACCCAAGAACCTTTGTATTGCCTTCAGGCCGGAGGGACGGGGCCAGTCGAGCACTGCTGCCACCTTTCCAGGATCCATTTTGAGACCATGATCTGAGATGATGTACCCCAGGAAGGGCAGGGACGACTTTTCAAAGACACACTTTTCCAATTTAGCGTACAGACGATTCTCTCGTAAGCGTTGTAAGACCACCTGCACATGCCTGCGATGAGTTCTGATGTCACTGGAAAAAATAAGAATATCATCCAAATAGACAACAACACAAGAATAGAGGAGATCTCGGAAAATGTCATTGACAAACTCCTGGAAGACAGCAGGGGCATTACTGAGCCCGAAGGGCATCACGAGGTATTCATAGTGGCCATCCCTGGTATTAAAAGCTGTCTTCCATTCGTCACCCTCACGGATCCGTATTAAATTATATGCCCCCCGCAAGTCCAGCTTAGAGAAGATCCGAGCCCCACGGAGTCTATCAAATAATTCAGAAATTAACGGTAAAGGGTATTTATTCTTGATGGTGATCTTATTCAGACCACGGTAGTCTATGCAGGGGCGAAGAGACCCATCTTTCTTTTTCACAAAAAAGAATCCTGCCCCTGCAGGTGAGGAAGACTTCCTGATGAAACCCCTCTCAAGGTTCTCCTTAATGTAATCTGCCGTTGCCTGCGATTCAGCAGGAGACAGAGGATAAACACGACCCCGAGGAGGAGAAGTCCCAGGTAGTAAATTAATTGGGCAGTCATAGGGGCGATGGGGAGGTAGTGTCTCAGCCTCTTTTTTATCGAACACATCCGCAAAGGAATGATAGACCACCGGCAAGGCCTCCAGGTTTTTAGGGAGGGATATAGAGACCCTTCGTTGAATAGAACATAAGCACTTGCCTTGGCACAGCTGACCCCATTGAAGAACCTCTCCAGAGCTCCACTCGATTACTGGATTGTGCATCCTAAGCCAGGGCAACCCCAGCAAAAGAGAATGGGACAGTTCAGGGAGCACATATAGAGAAATCTTTTCAACATGTAACCACCCTACCTGCAGTTCCAACGGCTCAGTGATGAACCGGACTGGATCCGTCAGTACTTGTCCACTGACGGCAGTCACCAGCAGGGGATTTTTAAGCAGGCGTACAGGAATGTGGTATTGACTCACCATAGCTTGGTGTATGAAGTTCCCCGCAGACCCGGAATCTAAGGAAGCAGATATGGAGACCTTGATGCCCCCAAGAACCAGAGTCACAGGAATTTGGAGAGTGGAACAGTTTTCGCCTAGGGCCGCCTCTCCCAAAGACCCTAAGCATTGGAGTTTCCCGACTTCTGGGGACAGTTTCGGACACGGTGACCCGGACCACCACAGTAGAGGCAGAGTCCAGAAGACATGCGAAGACGACGTTCCTCATCCGAGAGCCGAGTGGAATTCACCTGCATGGGTTCAGGATCCGAAAAGGAGGTGCGTAATGGAGGTTGAGACGTATTAGACTTAAACAGTTGTTGTGGAAGTCTTTTTCTCGACGGGCCTCCCGAGCTCGCTCCGAAAACCGTATGTCGATTTTAATAGCCAGAGAGATCAGAGCCTCAAGGGAGGTAGGCACATCACGACCTGCAAGTTCATCCTTAATACGTCCAGACAAACCTTCCCAAAAGGCCGCCACCAAAGCCTCCTCATTCCACGAAACTTCAGACGCTAAGGTGCGGAACTGAATCGCATATTGGCCCACCGACCAGCTTCCTTGACGGACGTGCAGCAGAGAGGAGGCCGCAGAAGAAGCTCGACCTGGCTCCTCAAACACCCTCTTAAAAGAGTCCATAAATAGTGCCACATTATTGGTGATAGGACCAGATCTCTCCCATATTGGATTCGCCCAGGCCAGAGCCTCACCCTCGAGATGAGAGATAATAAACGCCACTTTAGCGCGGTCTGATTGAAAGTGATGAGGAAGCAGTTCAAAGTGAATTGTACACTGGTTAAGAAACCCACGACAGACTTTCGGGTTGCCGCTGTAACGGGGCGGAGCAGATAATCGTGGTCCGGAAACGCTTGGCTGTGCTGCAGCCGCAACAGGGACAGCAGAAGCAGTAGGAGCCTGTGCAGACTGTGCTGTAGAAAGGGAGTCCAGGCGAGCAGCTACATGCTGCAAGTAATTAATCACTTGTTTCTGGGTGGTACGCTGTTGTTCAAGTTCATGTAGTAGTTCAGACATTCCTGGTTTAGAGCCAGCGGAATCCATGGCCCAAGCGTACTGTTACGACCAGAGGATGTGGATCCTCTGTGTCAGCTGATAGAGGATCGGGAATTAGTCCAATATTGCTGACTGCTGACTCTCAGAGACAGGACCCTGGTGTCTGCACTGGTTACCTTGAATGCAGCTACCTGCAGTAGTGTGAACAGAGTCCAACAAAGGCAGAATAAAGGAACAGATGGTCTTTACTGGCAGACAATATTCAAAAGTCACTTGACAGATACAGGCAACACAAAGTTCAGAGCAATATAGCATGCAGATATAAGCAGTCTCATAGGCAGTGCAGGATCTGGATCCAGGCAGACTTACAGGAGGAGATGGGCAGATGAGTAGTCAGGCAGTGCAGATATAAGCAGTCTCATAGGCAGTGCAAGATCTGGATCCAGGCAGACTTACAGGAGGAGATGGGCAGATGAGTAGTCAGGCAGTGCAGAGGTCTATAATCCAGGTGATCCAATAAACAGACAGCAGGCAGATGCCTGGTCAAACGAAGCAGAGGTCAGAATCCAGGAAATCCAATAAACAGACACAGAGGAATGCTTCAGCGGGAGTCAAGAGGTACAACAACCACGCTTGGGCACTTCATGATGAGTGAAGCTGCCTTAAATACAAATAGTCCCGCCTCCGGGTGGGGATGGTAATCAGGAACCAGCTGCCTACTCTTATAAGAAAGGGAGAGGTGCGCGCGCGCATGCTATAGCACATCAGATGACACCTGGCAAAGAGGACAGATGCGGCGGTATTCTGGCGGGCACCTGCGTCTCCTATAAGGTAAGCCAGTACTGGGACCCATAGTGCTGCAATGTGTAGACAGCGATCTGCCACCCTGCAGTGGAGATGCAGATCCCATACTGACAACACCTTAGTTTAACCACTTAAGGACTACAGGTTTATACCCCCCTAAAGACCAGGCCCTTTTTTACAAATCGGCACTCCACAACTTTAGCGGTTTATTGCTCGGTCATGCAACTTACCACCCAAATGAATTTTACCTCCTTTTCTTCTCACTAATAGAGCTTTCATTTGGTGGTATTTCATTGCTGCTGACATTTTTAGTTTTTTTGTTATTAATCGAAATTTAACGATTTTTTTGCAAAAAAATGACATTTTTCACTTTCAGTTGTAAAATTTTGCAAAAAAAACGACATCCATATGTAAATTTTGCTCTAAATTTATTGTTCTACATGTCTTTGATAAAAAAAAAATGTTTGGGTAAAAAAAAAATGGTTTGGGTAAAAGTTATAGCGTTTACAAACTATGGTACAAAAATGTGAATTTCCGCTTTTTGAAGCAGCTCTGACTTTCTGAGCACCTGTCATGTTTCCTGAGGTTCTACAATGGCCAGACAGTACAAACACCCCACAAATGACCCCATTTCGGAAAGTAGACACCCTAAGGTATTCGCTGATGGGCATAGTGAGTTCATAGAACTTTTTTTTTTTTGTCACAAGTTAGCGGAAAATGATGATTTTTTTTTTTTTTTTTTTTTCTTACAAAGTCTCATATTCCACTAACTTGTGACAAAAAATAAAAACTTCCATGAACTCACTATGCCCAACAGCGAATACCTTGGGGTGTCTTCTTTCCAAAATGGGGTCACTTGTGGGGTAGTTATACTGCCCTGGCATTCTAGGGGCCCAAATGTGTGGTAAGGAGTTTGAAATCAAATTCTGTAAAAAATGACCAGTGAAATCCGAAAGGTGCTCTTTGGAATATGGGCCCCTTTGCCCACCTAGGCTGCAAAAAAGTGTCACACATCTGGTATCTCCGTACTCAGGAGAAGTTGGGGAATGTGTTTTGGGGTGTCATTTTACATATACCCATGCTGGGTGAGAGAAATATCTTGGCCAAATGCCAACTTTGTATAAAAAAATGGGAAAAGTTGTCTTTTGCCAAGATATTTCTCTCACCCAGCATGGGTATATGTAAAATGACACCCCAAAACACATTCCCCAACTTCTCCCGAGTACGGAGATACCACATGTGTGACACTTTTTTGCAGCCTAGGTGGGCAAAGGGGCCCACATTCCAAAGAGCACCTTTCGGATTTCACAGGGCATTTTTTACACATTTTGATTTCAAACTTGTTACCACACATTTGGGCCCCTAGAATGCCAGGGCAGTATAACTACCCCACAAGTGACCCCATTTTGGAAAGAAGACACCCCAAGGTATTCCATGAGGGGCATGGCGAGTTCCTAGAATTTTTTATTTTTTGTCACAAGTTAGTGGAAAATGATGATTTTTTTTTTTTTTTTTTTCTCTTACAAAGTCTCATATTCCACTAACTTGTGACAAAAAATAAAAAGTTCTATGAACTCACTATGCCCATCAGGAAATACCTTGGGGTCTTTTCTTTCCAAAATGGGGTCACTTGTGGGGTAGTTATACTGCCCTGGCATTCTAGGGGCCCAAATGTGTGGTAAGGAGTTTGAAATCAAATTCTGTAAAAAATGACCTGTGAAATCCGAAAGGTGCTCTTTGGAATATGGGCCCCTTTGCCCACCTAGGCTGCAAAAAAGTGTCACACATCTGGTATCTCCGTACTCAGGAGAAGGTGGGGAATGTGTTTTGGGGTGTCATTTTACATATACCCATGCTGGGTGAGAGAAATATCTTGGCAAAAGACAACTTTTCCCATTTTTTTATACAAAGTTGGCATTTGACCAAGATATTTATCTCACCCAGCATGGGTATATGTAAAAAGACACCCCAAAACACATTCCTCAACTTCTCCTGAATACAGAGATACCAGATGTGTGACACTTTTTTGCAGCCTAGGTGGGCAAAGGGGCCCATATTCCAAAGAGCACCTTTCGGATTTCACAGGTCATTTTTTACTGAATTTGATTTCAAACTCCTTACCACACATTTGGGCCCCTAGAATGCCAGGGCAGTATAACTACCCCAAAAGTGACCCCATTTTGGAAAGAAGAGACCCCAAGGTATTTGCTGATGGGCATAGTGAGTTCATGGAAGTTTTTATTTTTTGTCACAAGTTAGTGGAATATGAGACTTTGTATGAAAAAAAAAAAAAAAAAAAATCATCATTTTCCACTAACTTGTGACAAAAAAAAAATAATTCTAGGAACTCGCCATGCCCCTCACGGAATACCTTGGGGTGTCTTCTTTCCAAAATGGGGTCACTTGTGGGGTAGTTATACTGCCCTGGCATTCTAGGGGCCCAAATGTGTGGTAAGGAGTTTGAAATCAAATTCTGTAAAAAATGACCTGTGAAATCCGAAAGGTGCTCTTTGGAATATGGGCCCCTTTGCCCACCTAGGTTGCAAAAAAGTGTCACACATCTGGTATCTCCGTACTCGGGAGAAGTTGGGGAATGTGTTTTGGGGTGTCATTTTACATATACCCATGCTGGGTGAGAGAAATATCTTGGCCAAATGCCAACTTTGTATAAAAAAATGGGAAAAGTTGTCTTTTGCCAAGATATTTCTCTCACCCAGCATGGGTATATGTAAAATGACACCCCAAAACACATTCCCCAACTTCTCCCGAGTACGGAGATACCAGATGTGTGACACTTTTTTGCAGCCTAGGTGGGCAAAGGGGCCCACATTCCAAAGAGCACCTTTCGGATTTCACAGGGCATTTTTTACACATTTTGATTTCAAACTTGTTACCACACATTTGGGCCCCTAGAATGCCAGGGCAGTATAACTACCCCACAAGTGACCCCATTTTGGAAAGAAGACACCCCAAGGTATTTCGTGATGGGCATAGTGAGTTCATGGAAGTTTTTATTTTTTGTCACAAGTTAGTGGAATATGAGACTTTGTATGAAAAAAAAAAAAAAAAAAAAAAAATCATCATTTTCCACTAACTTGTGACAAAAAAAAAAAATTCTAGGAACTCGCCATGCCCCTCACGGAATACCTTGGGGTGTCTTCTTTCCAAAATGGGGTCACTTGTGGGGTAGTTATACTGCCCTGGCATTCTAGGGGCCCAAATGTGTGGTAAGTAGGTAAATGACCTGTGAAATCCGAAAGGTGCTCTTTGGAATGTGGGCACCTTTGCCCACCTAGGCTGCAAAAAAGTGTCACACATGTGGTATCTCCGTTCTCAGGAGAAGTTGGGGAATGTGTTTTGGGGTGTCATTTTACATATACCCATGCTGGGTGAGAGAAATATCTTGGCAAAAGACAACTTTTCCCATTTTTTTATACAAAGTTGTCTTTTGCCAAGATATTTCTCTCACCCAGCATGGGTATATGTAAAATGACACCCCAAAACACATTCCCCAACTTCTCCTGAGAACGGAGATACCCCATGTGTGACACTTTTTTGCAGCCTAGATGCGCAAAGGGGCCCACATTCCTTTTAGGAGGGCATTTTTAGACATTTGGATCCCAGACTTCTTCTCACGCTTTACGGCCCCTAAAATGCCAGGGCAGTATAAATACCCCACATGTGACCCCATTTTGGAAAGAAGACACCCCAAGGTATTCAATGAGGGGCATGGTGAGTTCAAAGAATTTTTTTTTTTTTGGCACAAGTTAGCGGAAATTGATTTTTTTCGTTTTTTCTCACAAAGTCTCCCTTTCCGCTAACTTGGGACAAAAATTTCAATCTTTCCTGGACTCAATATGCCCCTCAGCGAATACCTTGGGGTGTCTTCTTTCCAAAATGGGGTCATTTGTGGGGTGTTTGTACTGCCCTGGCATTTGAGGGTCTCCGCAATCATTACATGTATGCCCAGCATTAGGAGTTTCTGCTATTCTCCTTATATTGAGCATACGGGTAATGAGATTTTTTTTTTTCCGTTCAGCCTCTGGGCTGAAAGAAAAAATGAACGGCACAGATTTCTTCATTCGCATCGATCAATGTGGATGGAAAAATCTCTGCCAAAAAAAGAAAAAGGAGGGGAAAGGCGTCTGCCAGGACATAGGAGCTCCGCCCAACATCCATACCCACTTAGCTCGTATGCCCTGGCAAACCAGATTTATCCATTCACATCAATCGATGTGGATGAATAAATCATTGCCGGGATTTTTTTATTTTTTTTATATATACAAAGTGTTTGCCAAAGTATATGAACACCGCCACCTCCTCAGCTCATAAGCCTTGGCAAACATATCTTTTACTGCAGAGGAGAAATCTCGTCTTGCAGCGCCGCATACACCGACTTGCGTGTAATCTGACAGCAGCGCAATGCTTCTGTCAGAATGCACATCAGTGCTGCAGCTAGTCGATCGCTTGGTCCACCTAGAAGGTAAAAAAAAAAAAAAAAAAAAAAAAAAAAACAGGCCGCAACGCAATAAATTTATTAACATTAACTTTAGAGAACATTAACTTTTATAAACTTTTGAAACAGAACAATAACTTTTTTGCTTACCGGTGATTTTTTTTTTGTTTTGTTACCTTTATAGGACAAACCTCTCCTTCCCCATGGGACAATGTGCAAAGCGCAAATCGCCCAGGGATGTGGCGAAGTACATTATGCACTTTGTCCCAGGTGAAAGGAGAGGTTTGTGGCAGCTCTGTGTGAAAGGGCCCTAATAGCCCTGTGTGCCTGTCCTGTGTCACGCGATCCCTACACTAATAGTGTACCTGAGTGTGGAACCTGCGGAAACACTCCCCTATGCATAGGGCAGGCTGGTCAGGACAGTCAGGACAAAAAACGGTGGTGTCACGCCTTATTCCACCCCTGCTGCAGACACGACATCTTTTTCTTCGGGAACGTTGAGTTGGGGTACCAGGATAGACAGACGGGAAGTGTCTGCCATGTAGCCGGCTCACTACATCAGGGCCTTGGGGCACGGACCCTCCTGGATACAGGAGTTCCGAAATGATCTCTTCCTGGAATTTTAGGAAGGATCCCGTTCTCCCAGCCTTACTGTAGAGAACAAAACTATTATACATCGCCAATTGAATTAAATATACAGACACCTTTTTATACCAGCGTCTGGTGCGTCGGGAAACTAAATAGGGAGCCAACATCTGGTCATTAAAGTCCACCCCTCCCATGTGAAGGTTATAGTCATGGACAGAGAGGGGTTTCACAATGACTCCAGTTGCCCGTTCAATTTGGACAGTCGTGTCTGCGTGAATGGTGGACAGAAGGTAAACGTCCCTCTTGTCCCTCCACTTCACCGCGAGCAGTTCTTGGTCACACAAGGCAGCCCTCTCCCCCCGTGCTAGTCGGGTACTAACGAGCCGTTGGGGGAAGCCCCGGCGACTAGGTCGCGCGGTGCCACAGCATTGAATTCCGACTAGATGTAAGTGCCGAAAGAGGGCCACGCTTGAGTAAAAATTGTCCACGTATAAGTGGTACCCCTTGTGGAGTAAGGGTGACACCAAGTCCCAAACAATCTTGCCACTGCTCCCCAGGTAGTCAGGACATCCGACCGGCTCCAGTTTTGAGTCTTTTCCCTCATAGACCCTAAAACGATATGTATAGCCTGTGGCCCTTTCACAGAGCTTATACAGTTTGACCCCATAACGGGCGCGCTTGCTGGGGATGTACTGTTTTATGCCAAGGTGCCCGGTAAAATGTACTAGGGACTCGTCTATGCAGATGTTTTGATTAGGGGTATACGCATCTGCAAATCTGGATGACAAATGGTCTATGAGGGGCCGAATTTTATGGAGCCGGTCATAAGCAGGGTGGCCTCTTGGATGACAGGTGCTATTGTCCGTAAAATGCATAAAGCGCATGATGGCCTCAAAACGTGCCCTAGACATTGCAGCAGAGAACATGGGCATGTAATGTATTGGGTCTTTAGACCAATATGACCGCAATACATTTTTTTTTGTTAGACCCATGCTGAGGAGAAGGCCCAAAAAAATTTTTAACTCGGAAACGGTGACTGGTTTCCACCGGAAAGGCTGGGCATAGAAGCTTTCCGGATTGGCGGTAATAAACTGTGTGGCGTAGCGGTTGGTTTCTGCCACAACTAGGTCATAGAGATCCGCGGTGAAGAACAGCTCAAAAAACTGAAGGGCCGATCCTAAATGAGCCGTCTCCACGCGAACTCCAGACTGGGCGGTGAAAGGGGGCAATACGGGTGCGGCGGAAGCAGGGGAGTGCCAATTGGGATTTGCCAGCACCTCTGGGAGACTAAGGGTTCTACGGGCCTGTGAACGCGGTGGCTGCGACAGGGGAGTTACTGCACGTGCCACCGTACCAGCTGGAACTGCCCTTCTGGTGCTCGCCACTTCACCAGGGAATACGGCAGTGCTGGTAGAAGGTCCAGGATGTGCTGCGCTGCTGGTGTATGCCGCACCATAAACAAGATCAGCGCTAGCACCACTCTGCTGCAAATGAGGGTCATCATGCAGGGTAGGCAGAACCCTGACATGGGATCGGGTACGTCTGGCCGTAGCAGGGACCTCTACCTCGTCATCCTCACTAGCGGTTAGAGTGCCACTGCTGTCTACAGGTTCATATTCTGAACCACTGGATTCAGCGGGTGAGTCGTCCCCATCGCTTTCATCCATCAGGGCCAGAATCCTGTAGGCCTCTTCAGCGGAATACCCCTTGTTTGACATTTTGGGTTCACTAAATTTAGGGGGTATTCCTCTGAGACTACCCAGGAAAAAGAGCAAACCTACCTAGTAAAAAGGAGTGCTTGCGAAGTAAAGCTGCGACCGCTAATAAAGATCCAAAAAGCTCAAAAGTGATCTTTATAGCGGCGCAGCGATTTTACGGTGTTTTTGCAGTGATCAGAAAAAAAAATTCTGTCACTGCGGTGGGGCGGACTGAACGCAAGTGTGGGCACAAGATCAGGCCTGATCGGACGAACACTGCGTTTTTTGTAGAACCTAAGGTGACCCTAATGTACTTATATAGATCTGATTGCGATCAGTATTGATCACTTACAGATACTATATAGTACTAGTGCTGATTAGCGACAGCGATGACGCTAATCAGCGACTAATCGGTGACTGCGGTGCGGTGCGGTGGGCGCTAAACTACCTAACAAGTGGCTAACTAACTGGCGGTGATAAGGGACCCTTACAGGGGGGGTGATCAGTGACAGGGGGGTGACAAGGGGGTGATCAGGGTGATCAGGGAGTCTAATATGGGCGATCAGGTGCTAAATAAGGGGTTAAATAAATGACAGGGTAATGTCTAATGTGTAGTGTGGTGATTTGGTGCTACTTACTGAGCTGCCTGTGTCCTCTGGTGGTCGATCCAAGCGAAAGGGACCACCAGAGGACCAGGCAGCAGTTATATCAGACGCTATTTTCAAAATAGCGTCTGATATAAGCATTTCATTCGTCCATTCAAAAATCTACAGCCTGCCAGCGAATGATCGCGGCCGGCAGGCTGCAGAAGAACTTGTGCACTATGCGTTCCTGTGAACGCGCGCTCCTGAGTGCGCGCGTTCACAGGAAATCTCGGCTCACGCGAGATGACGCCAATCGGCGTTAGCGTAGCCTGGGGGAGCCGCAGAGATGACGCCTTTCGGCGTTACAGTAGCGGTAAGTGGTTAACATGTCCCTATAGTCAAATTATTTTCAATCGTTTCTATGGGTTTCATCATTTTTGTCCAGGGCAGTTTCATCCGATTTGTTAGTGCATGTCTATTTCCAAAATAGAAGGACATAAGGAGCAAAGAGGGACAAAGGGACTTTGGTCGAATGTACTTTTGGGAGGTATGTAAATGTCATTCCAAACAGTTCTTTCTGCAGAAAACTGGTTTAGAATGCACAATTAAAATTGTACTGTAGCCTTGGTCTAAAAGAGGGATTAGACTGCTGATGTAGCAGCCGATTGTCGGGAAGGAAGCGTTCCTTCCCGACAGTCAGCTGCTCGTTCAGTGAAGGAGACCTTTGCATTTACATGCAGTGATCACCTTTTATCATTGTTTCTGGGTGGCAGAGCGCTGTTTAGACCACACGATCTACTGCCCAGAAATGATGATTGGTGGTGCCTGCATGAAAGACAGTATCACCCAATAAATGAGCGTTTCGCTTGTTCATCTGGTGATCTGTGGCTCATTCACGCAGGCATATACTTTTATTAGTTGGCTGGCAACCAATTTCGAGCACCACTATGCGACGCCTACCGACATCTAAACACCCCCTCCTCTTGATTGATGGCGCTAGGCCAAGTCGAAGTCGTACTCTAGCACTGTCAATAAAGCAAAGGATTAAAAGTACAATTTTATCAACAACCGGGGCGCCAACAGTGAGAAAAAAGGCATTATTTTAAACTGCAGGATCGCCCCTACTAGACGATGTGCTTGGTTTAATAGGGGTGATCTGGTGACAGAGCCGCTTTAAATAAGTCAAGGTTCTAGATGAGGTTGAAAGGCTAAATATAGACCATCCCTGCCGGTCAGTCGAATCTATCCATCATCCCAAGCTTCATTGTAATGGTATTGCTTTGTTAATGGTCTTTTGTTTTAATTGTGTCTTCAGCTCCATCTTTTCATCTTAGTAAAGGTAGAAGGCAGCTCTCACCTGCTCGTCCACTATTTGAGCACGGAAGTCGCACCTGGAGGCGATGATAAGTAGCAAGAAGCGAAGAGAAATCCAGCTCCAAAAATAGTGGTAGAAAAATCTGCATCTTTATTTTACCGCAGAATAAAGATGCAGATTTATCTACCACTATTTTTGGAGCTGGATTTCTCTTCGTTTCTTGCATCTTTTCATCTTAGTGTAATTATTGAGGTGGCGCTTCCGCATACATTACTCTAATTTATGTCTCCGAGCAGTCACAAAGTACTAAGATTTAATTCAATTCCTTCATGCATTGTGTGTAGACTTGTGGGAAAGGGAATAGATTTATCACATTTCTAGTCCCTTTAATAGTTAATGGATGCTGGGAATTCTTCCTCTGACGTGGCATCGAATGTGAATAAAATCAGAATTCTGACTCAGTTGTGGGCCTACGACTATTCTTTTGAAAGCAGTGACACATCATGTCACTTTTTATATATAGCATATCTGATATTGCATTTTCTAATGCTACCTATTAAAGTGGTTGTCCAGCTTTTTGATGCTGATGACCTATCTGCTGGATGCCAGAAGGTTTATTGTTTCTAGGCTGGAGGTCCTGGTTTTAATTGATGATTTAGGAGTTTGCATCGCCTGATGAGCAAGTCTTTGCTGCTACAGCGCTCCAATCCCCACATATCATCATCCGGTTTTACGACCGCAACAGAACGCATCCTTCTTGCATCACATGACCCATTGGAGGCAAATATGCCTAGCTATGGCACTGTTTAGTAATGAGAAGGGGGTTTTCTTTATTAAAGCTCCATTTTTCTAACCCACCTTTCCCAGATCCCTGAAAGGCAAATATGCCTAGCTATGGCACTATTTGGGATTGAGGAGAAGAATTTATTTAGGTAGATTTATTATTTAGTAGTTCCTATTACAGCTCCAAATAATTTGTTTATCAGATTTCCTGGGACCCTGAATGGCAAATCTGTCTAGTTATGCTACAGAATAGTGGATTTGTACCTGGGATTCTTACTCAGCTTTTTTCGGGCTAGCAAATCCAGCTAGGTATTCTATAATACTGGGGATTTACCTATTCACCAATAGGTTGATCTGGCATTCTGCAGTCTGGGAAAGCTGGGTAACTAGCTCTGTGGAGTAGTGACGGTGGCATATTGGTTATAAAATACACACAATGCTGCCCTGATACGCTGTGTGGATCTGTCATGTGGTACCAGAGCAATATAATCTGTTGCCACCAATGCAGCTGCACAATGTTGTCACCCAGCTTTTCCACGACCCTGAACGACAAGTTGGTCTAGCTACATGATGAGATTTATCACTATATGAGTAGGCAAATTTGGAATTCAGCATCTGGGAAAGCTGAGTAACAACCTCTGAAGGGGATGTAATGGAGGCTACACTTGGTGCATACATTCTGTATACACTACATCCATAAATATCAAGACAGCCGTGATTATATACTGCAGTAAGTAAGAATTCTTTCAAAAATAGAGGTATCAATAGGTTAAATTTTAATTTATTCTGCAGCAGGACAAGGACCCCAAACATACAGATAGTGTGATTAAGAACTATATTCAGCGTAAAGAACAAGGGGTCCTGGAAGTGATGATATGGCCTCCGCAGAGCCCTGATCTCAACATCATCGAGTCTGTCTCGGATTACATGAAGAGATCTACATCCTACATCCACAAAACATCTGTGGTTAGTTCTCCAAGATGGAACAACCTCCCTGCCGAGTTCTTTCAGAAACGGTGTGCACTCTACCTAGAGGAACCAGTGCTGTTTTGAAGAGGGTGATCACACCAAATATTGATTTGATTTATATTCACTTTGCATTTTGTTAATTGATAAACATAAACTATTAACGCTTCTATTTTTGAAAGCATTCTTACTTTTCAGCATTTTTGCCACAGCTCACTATGGTATATGTACTTTGGTCTCCAGCATACCTCCACATGCTACAAAGCTTTCCAAAGCTGGTTATAAGCAGATCTGTACAATTCTGCAGTGAAAGGTGTAATTATGACTGAGTTAGGGCAGTACTCTCTGCTCGGCACAGATGAGGGGCAGTCACGCCCAAACCAGCTGTCTGCAGATGAGATGCTGGCTTATTTATTATCCAAGTCATGTCTCAAGGTCGAACATTGACTTATAAGATAGCTGCCTTACATCTGGTGGCATTAGAGGCAGAGCTTGCTAACAGCTCATTTGCACACCCTCTTCACTGTATAACTAGGCAAATTAGCTATTCCGCTCTCTGTACTATGTCTGGTACTATGTACGTATTACTGCTGGTACTGTGGCTGGTGCTTTCTGTATACTACAGCTGATACTATTGGCACTATGGCTGGCACGGTTACCAAATCTATTTTGTAAGATTGCTAGCTAGGAGAATTCCTTTCAACAAAGTGGCCACGCTCACTGTGTAGACAAAATATATGCAGCCTAAAATCCAGCCCCATTCTGCTAAACTTCCTGGCTCATGTGCACTAGCATATGACATGACTGCAACTCAAGAGAAGAATACACTGCTTTTCGATTTTACTTTTCATTGTCTGCATTTGTTATATCAAACATAAAACAAGAACTAAAAAATAAGAACATTATGCTAGGTTTTGTTAGCTTTTCTTTTGTTACCTTTGAATTCTGTTTTTAGTGTACTTTTTGAAGGGCTTGTCCTCTTTGGATTAATGGGTTTTCTGAAGATAAGCCAAGCAGGTGGGATCCCGGCAGAAAGTGTTTAATTCCTCTGCAGTGCCACTGCAAGGAACATGGAGCCTTACATTGCAACAATTGGCTTTCCCTGTAATGCATGGACAGGTTGGGTTTTCCAGAGACAGAGACAAACTTTGTAGGCTCTAGCTAGGTTCCAAATGAGCAGGTATAAGCCTTCTAAACAAGGGAATGCAATTTTACCTCCAAACTGTCCTTTTGTTATGCTTTATCCTAGTGACCCATTTCTAGATTTAGCTTTATAAGGCTCTTACTTGGGTTACATAAGTAAAATTATTAAAAGTATTACAAAGGGGAAGGTATGGTGTTGGAGTTGCTGTTTTTTATGCAGCTAAAAGACTTACACTGACGAGCAACATCATCTTGACTATCTCATACATAAATTGGACTTACAACTATTTAGCATATAATGCAGATTTTTGTCATGTAACTGCATTGTTACTGTTTTGCTCCAAAAATTCTAAATTTGTATTTTTATTATTTTGTGAGTATTTTGTAAATCCGCCTTTTGCTTTCAACACTGAAATCGTTCTGGGCATGCTCTCGATCAGATTTAAGCATGTCTCGACCGAAATCTGTTCCCAGTTCTCTTCTACACGTTCCCAATGTTGGTGCATACTGGTCCACTCACTTGGGTAAGAATACAGGTTTTTCTTCAACTCTACCCACAAGTGTTCGATTGGGTTTAGGTCTGGGGACTGTGGGGACCAATCCAGCACCTCTACTTCATTGTCATTAAACCATCTCTTTGACATCTTGGCCTATGCTTCGTGTCGTTGGCCTGCTGGAACGCTATATAGTTGTAGGATACTCACATATACTGTAGCTCAGCATTGAGACAACCATCGATCCTAGTCAAGTATCCTAAGCTTTTGGCTATAAAACAACCCCATATCATCAGGCTTCCTCCACCGAACTTGACAGTTCCCTTTTGCCTTGTTCTTCCAGACCCATTTGCCCATCAGAGTCCAGTCTATTGACTTTTGTCTCATTGCTCCAAATCACCTGTTTCCAATCTTCTACTGTCAATTTTTCATACTTCTTTGCAAATTTGAGCTGACGCCTCTTATGATGATACTGAAGTCGAGGCTTCTTCCCCTTTTTTCGGGCCACCATTCCAGACTTGTGTAATGCGCGTTGCACAGTGCTTACATGGACGTCTGTGATCTCACTATTACGAAGCATATGAGCCACCTCCACTGCCGTGTTTGTCGTGCCAGAACTGATAGACCTTATGATGAGCGACTTGTTGACTCTAAAATGTTGCCTGGAAGTCCACCTCTTGGCTTTGAAATGGATAGACGGACTTCATTTCATATTCTTCCAACTGTCACGGCACTCATATGATGCATTTTGGCGATTTTCTTGGCAGAGATACCGCTATTGATGAGCTGGATGATGCTGTTTCTCTTTTCTTGGGAAATCTTCATGGCTGCTCCTCGATTTGAACCAGTGACTTTTCACTTGGGAATCAACCTAATAACACACTGAGCTATTAGGAAATGTGAGAATAAGTTGTAATTTGTAGTATACAAGAAGAAAAAGATTGTTCTACCACCAGCAGCAAAACAGTAATAATGCAGTTACATGACAAGAATCTGCATAACTAATCATATACTAAATAGTTGCAAGTCCACTTTATGTATGATTCACCAAAAAGAGCAATTCCGGCGGCACTTCACCAAAACGTCGCTATAATGAGCATATAAATCGTCCTCTGTGTAAACCGGGGTAGTATGCAGCTTTCGGTGGTGCCTTCTATAATACAGTGTAAACAGAGTCCAATCCACAAAGAGATGAAAATAGCAAAATCAGCGGCACTCACCAGTTGCAGTTGTCTTTATTGCTTTGCAAAAACATCCAGACATCACAGGGCTGAGGCGGACGAGCCTCCACAGAAACAAAAGCCGCATTAGCGGCAAAGGGCAGCAACGGCCGTTTTGCACAAATGTGCTTCTTCCGGCTACCTGTATGACGCAGACAGGTGTGCTAGCCTTTTTCAAGGGGCGTGTAATTAACCCTAGGAGGCATGGCAAAAATTATACCAAAACACTTTATGTATGAGATAGCCAAGATGATTGTCTATAAAATTGTGGTAGCCTCATGTTCGAAGCTGTAGTGGTTGGTGACATTGTTACCCTTTTGCTCGTCAGTGTATACCTAATAAATCCTAATAGGCCTATTATAACTCAGTGAGGGGTAAAAAAAAAAGATCTCAAACAGATCATAAGAGATCATGTCTCATCTGTCGATATCATCTATCCTATATCTAAAAATGGAAGCCATGATGCCAGTGTATGATGCCAATGTGAACAGAGCCTAAGGCTTTCTTATAGGCTCTAAAATGGTCCATGAACGTTTACTATTTACTTCTGTAGTTCTATGTAGTTCTTATCCATCAGAACTACACGTATACTATTTATTTCTTAAGTTATATTATTATCAGTCATAATTACAGGATCCATCATGATCTGATTTTTTATTCAGATCAAGATGGTGTTGGATTGAAAAAAAATGACACTATATTTTCATATATTTTTAATCACATTAGGTCAGTTGCAGGGCAAAAAATGTTAATCCAGCCAAAAATTGATGCATCTCCAAAAGAAGAAAATAGATTTTCTCTTCGCTTTTTTTCCTCCAGCAAAGGCAATGCTCTACTTACTAACAATAATAAATTTTAAGAGACATGTGCTGTTTTGCAGTGGAGTAGCGTGCCAGCACCCGGGGCAAGCCAAGTATTGCGCCCCCCCCCCCCCCAACCTGTGACCATGCCCCCTTTTTTTTTTTTACAAATAATGCTGTAGATATCACCTGCAGTCCTATGTAACACCAGAGATAACACAGTGATAACTCTCTGTGTACAGATAGTGTAGTACATGGGTGTGAGGCCCCAAAATTCAGAACACGAACAGTGTGACCTGAAGTCTGGGGCCAGGCTTCGGCAGTGTGGGCCAAATTCTATATCCACCCCGCAAAACAGATATGTGGATGGACATTACATACATTGCTATGAAATATACAGGAGAATACAGCACCATACCTGTTACATCCAGTGACATCTCCTGTGATGTAGACTTTCCTCAGCATCTTCATTCGGAGATAGGACCGTCATGACACCTTCTTTTAGCTGCGTCTCGTCTCTGTAGAGTTTCACACAAACATGTATTATTATTATTATTATTATTTCCCCCTCTGTATTATTATTATTATTATTAATATTATAATGACCCCCTCTGTAGTATTATAGTAATAATTATGCCCCCCTTCAGCCCCTCCAGCATACAGTCCTATGTCAGACACATCACTTCCCTGCCTTCAGCTCCTCCAGCATACAGTCCCATGTAAGACACATCACTCTCCTGCCTTCAGCCCCTCCAGCATACAGTCCCATGTAGAACACATCACTTCCCTGCGTTCAGCCCCTCCAGCATACAGTCCCATGTAAATAATATCACACTCCCTCTTTTTGCCGTCTGCCTTCAGCCCCTCCAGCATACAGTCCCATGTAAATAATATCACACTCCCTCTTTGCTTCGCTTCCGGTGCAGAGGGGTCACGTGGGACGCCAAGCCTGAGGATCACTGCGTGGCGTCCCAGTTTCAACGCGGTTGGCGTCCCGGCCTGCTGTCACGTGGCCCGGCTCCCTCTCTCAGCTCCGATCTGCGCTTTCAGCTCCCGTCACGTCGCTGGTCCATCTCTTGCCCTGCACACTTGGGGGGGCGGAGCCAGTGATGTGACGGGGGGCTGCTTTCACAGGGCTGGCCGGGCATGGCAGCATGGAAGGGTGCCACTTTCAAATAAAACTGTAACACTTTTTTACTGGCACCATCACAAACAGCACACTGCAGCAGTTACATGGCACCACTGCGCACCGGGTCCCATCAGCTGCCCCTTGCTGGTTTCAGCCTGGTGTCTGAAGTGTAATGACGCTCTAGTTTAACACCACGTCCCGCTGGCGCTTGGCTATACAGGGCTTTAGTTGTAGACACGGGTTCCTGATAGCATAACAGGACAATTCCATAAGAGTGCAGGGACACAGCAGGATCCCTATGTCATTGGTGGGAAATAAATGGCGCGGTCTCTGGACATTAACGTGCCCCCCTCACGTAACTGATTATTTTGCAGACCCTGGGTGCTCTACTGTTCTAGCTACGTACCGTCAGCCGAGGTTCTCTCAGACAGTTCCGTCTGAGCCAACCGCCGCCTATTCCACTCTGCTACATCTGCGGACGTCACGGTAAATACATCTCTTTTCCCAACACACACTCATTCCCGTCACTCAGTCCCACGTCAGAATGTCACTGCCAGTCACGTTTGGCCTCCCCAGGGTTGGTAACTACCATTTCTATTGCCGACCGCTTCAGGCTCCATTCGCAATCACCATGTCTGTCACCTGTCACGTTGCAGGCTCACTTTATTTCGCATCACCATGTTCGTTGCCTGTTTCGTTTCACGAACACGTCTGTCAATACCATGTTGTTGCCTGTTACGTTTCAGGCTTACGTTTTAATTACCATCTGTTGCCTGTTTCGTTTCGGGCTTACGTTTATAAAATACCATGTCTGTTGCCTGGTACGCTTCAGGCTTACGCTTTAATTACCATCTGTTGCCTGTTACGTTTCGGGCTTACGTTTATAAAATACCATGTCTATTGCCTGTTACGTTTCAGGCTTACGTTTTTCATTACCATTTGTTGTCTGTTACGCTTCGGGCTTACGTTTATAAAATACCATGTCTGTTGCCTGTTACGTTTCAGGCTTACGTTTTTTTAATTACCCTCTGTTGCCCGTTACGCTTGAGGCTTACGTTTATAACATACCATGTCTGTTGCCTGTTACGTTTCAGGCTTACGTTTTCATTACCATCTGTTGCCTGTTACGCTTCGGGCTTACGTTTATATAAAACCATGTCTATTGCCTGTTACGTTCGGGCTTACGTTTATCATTCACCATATCTGTTGCCTGTTACGCTTCAGGCTCACGTTCTTTGCGGTTGCCTGTTACGCTTAAGGTTTCACGTTTTATTATTTTCCATCTCTGTTGCCTGTTACGTGTCAGGTTCACGTTGTTAATTACCATATCTGTCGCCTGTCATGTTTTCATACTCAAATCCATATTCTCTTTCTCCGGTTAGATTTCAGGTTTGATGTTCATTTTCTTCTGTTTTATAAACTCCCTGTCTGTGGCCACGTTTTTGTAGCTTCCTTACGCCATTCACGCTCTAGTCTGGCCAGGTCCTCCACAGTAGCGCCCGTTTTTCAGAGCACTAGGCACTCGCCCACTCACTAGTTCTTCTTCAACCACCATTCACGGCTCGGGTGTCTCTTTCAAAATACAGGGCCTCCAACTCAGCTATTAATTCTGTTTGTCACCTCGCAGCTGCAGTATGTCGCACACTTCCAACATCGATGAGGCCCTATCGATTCCAGAAACACCCGCATCCGAGCGGCCCACCTCAATTGCAGAACTTAACTGGAGAGGGATCCAACACCCTGCTTCCGCCCGAAAGGCAGAATTATATAGACTGCTAATGGCTGAACCAGCAGCCCCAGACTTAGGGCAAGTCTCCATGTCTACTCTACAGCTGTCTCTGACTCAGCTGCATTCTATGATGAACAACATTGCCTCCTCAGTTTCGGACGTGCAGTCTAGACTCCTGGCAGTTGAATCCTACCAGGGGTTGGCATCCTGCCGATCCGCTTTACCCTTGCCTGTA
Source organism: Bufo bufo (assembly GCF_905171765.1). Classification (NCBI taxonomy): domain Eukaryota; kingdom Metazoa; phylum Chordata; class Amphibia; order Anura; family Bufonidae; genus Bufo; species Bufo bufo. The sequence goes on along the minus strand of NC_053390.1, from coordinate 142,703,338 downwards.
GCCTCCACTTCAGGGCCCGTTCCCCCAGGTAGGGTCCTAAGCGCGCCTGAAGTAGCTCCCTCGCATTTCATCCCCAGCAACATCAAAAAAGATATCCTAGAGGGTAAGGACGTCAACCTAGCGTCCATTCTAATAGCTACTCATGACACTATAGAAAGCAAAACAATCGCATGCGGCGACGTGTCAATGGTCCTTAAGGCCAGGGATCCCCGCCTAAACAAAAAGCTGTCCATCACTGAGTTCGTCCTGGCATTAAGTTTATTCAGGGATGTCATTTGCTCTGTCCATCCTGAGAGGCTGGAGGAATTGGACACTTACCTTTACAGAGTCACGGACTTGGGCCATAAGTACGGTGGGCAAGCGTTCTACGACTACCACCGCTTATTTTCGGCCAAAGCTGCCGCCGCTCTGGTCCAATTCCAAAACATCACAAACTGGGCTGCCATGGACATGGAGCTTTTTTGCCGAGACTTCGCAGGGCTCAAGGCCCCGGCGTGTGCCTCTTGCCAGTCTATTGCCCACTCCGCAGATTGGTGCCCCAATGCGGGACCCTCCAAGTCCCAGGGCAGATCCCTTCCCAGTAGCTCCGGGTCTCAACAACGGTCTGGCCCAACCACGGATAAGCTGGGGTGTCCCATAGTTTTCCTGGGTAACAGCCAGGTCTGTAATAATTTCAACCAGAACGCCTGTTACTATAACAAATGTAGGGCCCTCCACTTATGTGCCGTATGTTTCAGGGCTCACCCTCAAATGGCTTGTCCTCAAAGGTCCTCCAGGCCATCCTGACTAACCGGGGTCAACTTGTATTTACTGGCAGCCCTTCTGCAGGGCCACCACAACCCGCAGTTTGTTCAATTTCTGGTCTCTGGGTTCGCTACAGGCTTTCACACAGGTCTAGTAGCTCTCCCACAGTCCACTTGGGAGGGTCCCAATGTCCTGTCAGCAACCAGGGATCCTGAGCCGGTGGGGACTCTAATAAAGTCTGAATTAGAGAAGGGGTTCCTCATCGGTCCATTTTCCGTTGTTCCGTTTGACCTCTGGAGAATCAACCCTATAGGCATTGTGTCAAAACAATTCACCAAAAAAAAAACTTTGATCTATGACCTGTCTGCACCTCATGGCTCCAGCATACCCAGCTTAAACTCCTTAGTCCCCTCCGAGGAGTTTTCCATGCGCGATTCTTCCATAGACGAGGCCATTCAACTCATCCTTCAGGTAGGCAGGGGGGCATGGTTGGCCAAGGCGGACATCGCTGACGCTTTCAAGTTGCTGCCCATCCAGCCGCAGCTTTGGAAGTTCTATGGGATCAAGTGGCAAGACCAGTACTACTTTGCAAATCACCTGACTTTCGGGTCCAAAAGCAGCCCCTGGCTGTTTGACCAGTTTGCGCAGGCTTTGCACTGGATCTTGGTCAACCACTGCGACTGTCCGCTGGTCATCCATTACCTGGATGATTTTCTTTTAATAGAAAGGCCAGATTGCAAGCCAAGCAAGCTCCAGGCTCTTCTCCAGCTTTTTTCTAAACTCAATGTACCGGTTGCACCCTCAAAAATAGAAGGCCCCGCAACGGTAATCACCTTCCTGGGCATAATCTTGGACACAGAAAAAATGGAGGCCAGGTTACCAGCTGAGAAGCTCACAAAGATCAAGGATGCTATCTCAAGGGCGGTGGGCAGTAGGACGTGTGTCAAGGTAGAGTTGCAGTCCCTACTAGGAATGCAAAATTTTGCCACTAGAGTCATGCCCCAAGGTAGAGCCTTCATGTCCAGTCTCCTGCAGCTACTTCCCTCAGCTCCCGAGCAAGACAGCCTCATTACCTTAGATGCCCAAGCCATGGCCGACCTGGCCATGTGGAGGGACTTTCTGGTCGAATGGAACGGAGTCTCCATGTTCGTTCTGCAACTGGGGCCAGCATCTACCTTAATTTTCTTGGACGCCGCCGCCTCCGGGGGTTTCGCGGCAATCTGTGGAAATCAGTGGTTTGCGGGCGCTTGGCCATCAGAGATTTCATCAGCCAGAGCCGCATTGAAATCTTCTCCCTTGTTGGAGTTTTACCCAATTGTGGCGGCGGCCCAAGTCTGGGGCAGACAATGGGCCAATTCTTCCGTGGCGTTCATCACCGACAACCAGACAGTGGTAGATATCCTCGCTAAGGGCAGATCACAGTCACCCCAGATCATGTCTTTTGTCCGCAGGCTGGTTTGGCTCTCGCTGCAATTTAATTTACATGTGTCATGTAGGCACATTCAGGGCATACGTAATGTCGCCGCAGATGCTTTGTCTCGTTTTAATTTCAATACTTTTTTCCAGATCATGCCGAGGGCAGACTAAGTGGGGCTACCCCCTCCTATCTATCAAACTCTAATAATGGATTAAAATCATTCATTTCTGCAGCAAAGTCTCTGATGCAGAAGTCTCTGTCTGTTAACACGGCCAGGAATTACAAAACCGCTTGGAACACTTTCAACAGTTTCACTCTCCTGCATCCAAGAAAGGACACTGACAGGACCACTTACATCACAGCCTTCATAGCTTACTGTCATACTGACCTCAAACTGTCAATCAACACTATCAAGTTATACTTGGCCGGAGTCCAGCATTTTTCCATGTTGGAGGATCCAGAGAGTAGGTCGGTTTTCTTGTCCCAGGCAGTTAGGGCGACACTCAGGGGCGTTCAGAAGAGTAGCGAAGGGGCCATCCCGAGCAGGCAGCCGGTGTCAGGGGAATTTTTTAGGAAGCTTTCCACCTCCCTAGATGGTCTTCCTTTTGGGCTCTATTCCAGCACAGTCATCAAGGCGGCCATGTACCTTAGTTTCTACGGGTTCTTAAGACCAGGCGAATTTACCAGCGTTTCGGCCAGGACCAAGGGTTTAACCAGGGGTCAGCTGGAATGGCGCGGCGACCATTTCTCCTTATACCTCCTCACTTCCAAAACTTCTCAGGTGGGGCCACCAGTGGAGGTGAAGTATTTTCAGGCTTTCAATGCATGGTGCCCAGTTCAAGTCCTCAGGAGTTTGCTGGCAGTTTTGGGAGACTCCGCCCCGGACAGTCCTTTGCTCCCGTTTAAAGTCAGGGCCATTACGGCTTCCCAGTTCATTTCACACATTCGTATCCTGGCTTTTGGTTTGGGCTTCGACCCCAAGGCAATTTCAGGGCACTCCTTCCGTATTTGGGCAGCATCCGCTGCTTCAAAGCATAACGTCCCCGGCCATGTTATCCGTAAAATGGGCCGCTGGCGCTCCTCATGCTTTGCGTGTTATATCCCGAGCCCCCAGGCCGAGATATCCAAGGCTTTTCGCAGTTTGGCGTTGTAAGTTGTTCAGCTTCAATAAAGGTACTCTCTACTCTACTTGGTTGTTTTTGCCCCCTTATAGGCTTGCCTACGGCATGGCTAAGCAGGGCCGATCCTACACGGGGTGCAGTGGGTGCCCCGCACCCCAGCGCTGTCACCCGAAAGGCGCCGAGCGCAGGGCCGGACTGGCCTGCCGGGATAGCGGGAAATTTCCCGGTGGGCCGGCAAGCCTGAGTGCCGCAAGGCCGCGGCCCTGGTGACAAGTGGGGGCGGCCGCGGCCGGCGGCAGGGCAGAGCAGGAGATGAGCGCCTCCATTGCGGAAGCGCTCATCTCCATAGTCCTCTGTATTGCCGTCCTCAGGACGGCAATACAGATGCCTGTGCTGCGGCAGAGGAGGGAGAGGTGTGTCCCCTCCTGTTCCTCTGATAGGCTGCCGGCTTAGTGCTGGCAGCCTATCAGAGGCCGGTGCAGGCGGCACGATGACGTCATCGCGTCGCCTGAGCCGTATAGCGAGGGACACAGACGGAAGAGGCGGCCTGCATCGCATCGCATTGCTGGAGGTAAGTATAAGTGTATTATTTTTTTTAATTTTTTTATATAGGTACAATACTGGGCTGGCACATGATAAGGGGGGCTACTGGGCTGGCACATAAGGGGGGCTACTGGGCTGGCACATAAGGGGGGACTACTGGGCTGGGCTGGCACATGATAAGGGGGGCTACTGGGCTGGCACATGATAAGGGGGGACTACTGGGCTGGCACATGATAAGGGGGGCTACTGGGCTGGCACATAAGGGGGGCTACTGGGCTGGCACATAAGGGGGGACTACTGGGCTGGGCTGGCACATGATAAGGGGGGCTACTGGGCTGGCACATGATAAGGGGGGACTACTGGGCTGGCACATGATAAGGGGGGACTACTGGGCTGGCACATGATAAGGAGGGACTACTGGGCTGGCACATGATAAGGGGGGCTACTGGCACATGATATGGGGGGCTACTGGCACATGATATGGGGGCACTCTGGCTACTGGCACATGATATGGGGGCACTCTGGCTACTGGCACATGATAATGGGGGGGATCTGGCTACTGGCACATGATATGGGGGGGGCTCTGGCTACTGGCACATGATAAGGGGGGGGGCTCTGGCTACTGGCACATGATATGGGGGGCTACTGGCACATGATAAGGGGGGCTACTGGCACATGATAAGGGGGCTACTGGCACATGATAAGGGGGTCTACTGGCACATGATAAGGGGGGCTACTGGCACATAGGGGGGCTACTGGCACATAAGGGGGGCTACTGGCACATGATATGGGGGGCTCTGGCTACTGGCACATGATATGGGGGGGCTCTGGCTACTGGCACATGACATTTATTTTGACTTGTCAAAGCCGTTGACTAAGTTATTGTCAAAGCAAATTGGTGGGGCTGAAGTTGGGGGCTGAAGTTGTTGCCATAGAAACATTGTAAAGGGGAGGAGTTAGTAAGATAACCACGCCCATGTGGGGGCGCCAGAAATATTTCTGCACCCAGGCGCCTGTGACCCTAGGATCGGCCCTGTGGCTAAGGGCACCCCTCCAGCCATTTAGTTAGGGTAGCAAACCATCATGCAGTTAGGTCCCGGTTCTTCAGGGTACTAGCTCTCTTCCGTAGCCATTACCACAAATTATTTATATTGCAGTAAAAGAAAAAAACAAAGATTGAAAAAAAGTTTTGGAACGCTTATTGTATAGTGGCTGTGCTTGGCATTGTAGCTCAGTCCCATTCACTTGAGGATAGGCCATCAATATCAATTTCTCGTATGCAATATAGAAACAACCCCATTATGGGATAATTTTTAGAACGTTTTTAAATTTTAAAAGGCATGACAAATTCTATGGTGCAGTGTGTTTTTAAACGCACTCTTCGTCAACACCATCAAACATGCATTTAACCATAGCTATATGTGTCAGTGTCACTGCAGCAGGCGCCATGGCCGCCGGGTTTCTGCAGTCTTAAAGATGAGACGCCCGGGGCGATTTATGAGATCCGCCATAAGGCCGTTCACATATATTTAACCCATCAGATTCCATGATCAGAAGTAACAGCATTTCCCGGCTCGGTGGCTTGGAGCCTCAAGAAGGCTCTGACACCCATCACTGGAATATTCCAATAGAGGCCTGCAGGTGGCAGCACCGTATTTGAATACAGGGAATCGTTTGTTCTGTGATGTATACCCATCACAGAACACAATTGGCAATCTAATGATTGCTAGTTATAGTCACCTAGGATGACCAAAAAATTTTAAAAAGTAAAAAATGTTTGTAAAGATATAAAAAAATATAAACTTCAAATCACCTCCCTTTTCCCAAAATAAAAATAAACAATTAGAAAATAAACAGTATAAGCATCTCCTCATCCAAAAACGCCCATGTAATTAAAATATAACAATATTTATCCCATACAGTGATTGACGTAACGAAAAAAAAAAAATTTTTAATGGCCAATTCATAATTTTTTGGCACTTCCCTCCCAAAACAAATTAAATAAAAAGTGATCAAAAAGTCACACATTCGTAATTTTTTTCAAGGTTTTTATTTTTTTTCCAGTAAAACACAAGAAAAACTATACAAGGTAATCGTACTGACCTGGAGAATGAAGGTAGCAGGTCAATTTTACCGCATAGGGAATGCTGAAAAAAAAAACAATGTGGCGGAATTGAATTTTTTTTCCAGTTCCATCCCATTTGGAATTTTCTCCCAGCTCCCCACTACATCATATACAATATTAAATGGTGCCATTAGAAAGTATAACTTGTCCCACAAAAAAAAAGCCCTAGGGCCTATATGAACTAAAATATAAAAAAGTTATGGCTCTGGGAAGGTGGGGAGTGAAAAACAGAAATTCAAAAATGGTAAATTGCAGGATCTGTTAAGGGTTAAAATGGGTCTGGGGTAGAGAAGATGCAAAAATAAAAAAGGAGAAAGTTCAGAGTGTCATATATAAAATTTTAAGGCTAACTAGAGCACTTTTAGGTGGAATGGATTCAAAATCAAATTATTTTTTTTACCAATTTGGTGAATCAGTCACAAAACTAATTTCAAAAACATTTGCTCATCTTTAGTTCAAACCCTAAAAATCCTTTTAACTATTTAATTATTTTGTCTTGTACCTTGCCATGTGATGAAATCTTTCTTCAGACCCATATTTGATATGATAGGTCATATGGAAAGGAGTTGTCTAAGGGCTCATGCACACGAGTGTATTTTTTGTCCGCATGCGATCCGCATTTTCTGCTGGTTGAATGCGGACTCATTCTCTGTCTGCATCTGTATGTCCATTCCTCGGTACCCGCCAAAAAAATTAAACATGTCCTATTCTTGTCTGTATTACGGACAAGGATAGGACTGTTCTATTACGGCCGGAAGCTCCATTCCGCAACATGCGATGCAATTTGCGGACCGCAAAACAAGTTACGGTCGTGTGCATGAGTCCTAAAGCAAACAACCCCCTTTACATGACGAATGAATTTCAAATAAACTCCTGCAATATGGTTGCTTACGTTGTTAATCTCATGGATTGTTCTTCCTCCATCTGATTATGAGTAATGAAAGGGTCTCAGGACTCTATGAGACCAGATGATCTGAGCTGTGCATACAGTGCAGCGAGCTAAAGCTCAAGAACGTAAAATCTGCTCATTACGTAAAGCCTTGAACAGGCTGGAACAAATTAATTTAGCTATGTCGATGGAATACGGTATTGTTTTACTTTACGGTGAGTCACAGGAATCTGATTGGTATGTCATCTCGCCCAACTGTAAAACTAAATCCAGATGGAAAACGTAATACACAGTATAAATGGGGGTGTTGAAGCCTGTTGGTTCCTGACTTGATGAATGAGGGACAAAAGCTTTAGCACAAAGTCATGACTGATTCTTCTATATTTTTATCGCAGTTAATGCGAACAGATCGAGAAGTCAGAATAATGACTCACCCAGCTGCTATAGGCAGGTGAAGTATGCCTTCGTCTGCCAGGAACACATCAGCTGAGACTCTAGATTTGCCTTTGGCAAACAAACCTATACAGTACCGAGAGCTTCTGCTTAAGTGATGGTGATGCAGCTTCTCATTATCTGGTCTAGTCACACACATAGGTCTTGCAGAGATCCTCAGGGCATTCCCATTAGATAATTGAATATCCCCATGATATGTTGTGTTCAGCGATTACATTTATTAGACTTATCCACTGTGATGCATTATCACTCACCATGATCTATGTAAACGTTGGTAAAGTTTTCATTTCTAAGAGGTTTTCTTAGAAAATTAGAAATTTAATTTGTGTCCAAATAAATTGGACCCAAATCGAAAGTGTTCCTATTGTCTGGAAAAGTCTCTCTTTCTCTAGCTCCCCCCATACTCTTCGGTTCTTCTGTAAGGAATCACAAACATTTCGGATACATTTTTTTCTTGAAAAATCTAAATTTTTTATTATCTGGACTAGAGAAGGGAGGCGAATGGCATTTATTATGTAGAGAAAGTTAATACAAGGCAATTACTAATGTATTGTGATTATCCATATTGCTTTCTTTGCTGGCAGGATTCATTTTTCCATCACATTATACACTGCTCGTTTCCATGGTTGCGACCACCCTGCAATCCATCAGCGGTGGTCGTGCTTGCAAACTATAGGAAAAAGCACCAGCCTATGTATGGAGAAGAAACCAAATCGGCCAGCACTTTTTCCTATACAGTTTGAGAAGAACTATGCTAGATGGCTGTGGAAATGAGACTAGAAAAACTGAGGCTAAAAAAATCTTCTACACTGCTCCTGAGGGTGTTTTTGCAAAGATAATTGTAATTTTTGAATCATTATTATTACCCCTTAGTAACAGTGCACATAGTGCACATCTGGAGATAGTTCAGGCCCACACACAGTCACCTGGTCTACACTGGTAGTCATCAGGTACTTCCGTACAATCCCCCCTAGACCACCTGGCGTTGAGCACTGTACTGGAGCACTACTTTGTCAGTAATGGGATGCTGGACAAATGTCTAGTGGGAATGAAGCAAATCGACATTGCTTCAGTAGATCTCCAGAGACCAGTTCAGCTTTCATTGAGTGGAAAAATTCCTTCATCATGTTTTTCTGACCTGAAGTGATCAGTACAATCCTGAAACGCGTTGTCTGTCACCAATAAAGCTCCTTGAACCTTCCTTCCCAAGAGTTGACTACAGCAGTGCTGCTACTACATCCGGTTTTTCTCTTATCCATATATGTGCACATTAGATTGTCATTCAGTTCCCAAATATTCTAAAAACCCACAGCAAAATCTACATTTCATTCCAAATATGTTCAGGACATGCTGCAAATTTTCACAGGTTGGAAATAAATGACATGGTAAAGCTTGGTGGACGGACCTCATAGGTTCGAGTACGTATTACGGGCATCTTGCATGCTGTGTGCTGCTGAACTGTGAACTTCCATAGTAAGTAGTCAGAAAGCAGTGCTTTTAGAGAATACCTCTGCAATATGATGAAACATGCTAGATGCAGAACGATCCTTCATCAGACTATTGACAAATGACTATGAATCTGTACACCATGGATCCGTAATGTGGTTGTATGCATGAAGCCTCAGGCTGCAATATTGTTTATTACTCCCTATACCAATTATGTGACATTTCTGCCAGTACATTTACAACTAAAAAAACATCAAAAATTGTAACCCGCATTAATTGAGATGAACCTTTCATCCTTCAGTTCATCTCATCTCTCTGCTTTGTGCTTAACATGTCAGTGTGCTTGGTCAGAGGTATTTAATCTTTTGGATCCATGAATCCGAATCCTCCCCCCTCCATTTGACTGATAACAGCTGGCTGACTAGTTTGCTTTCACAAACAAATTTGATTGCTTTTTAAAACTTCAGCAGTGCTTTCTGTAATATATTTGGTTGAGGACATCCTTTTATTCATATTGTTAAATAAGCCACTGATGGGATTTACTTCTGCAGCTTGACAATATTATGCAGTTCCATTCTTCACCCTGCTTTAAAAATAAAGCCTCTTCTTGCCGTCTGTGTCAACTATTTATCGACTCTATCAACCTGTGCTTAAAGGGTTTATAATTCCCTATAGTGACCCCCAGAATGCCCTGGCCCCTCCTCTAGGCGATACTCACCTGGTCCCCAGCACCTGTGTCCCTCCGTATCCCTGCACGGCGCCGCTGCATCTCCCCATCGCGCGGATCAAAACATCTGGCGTCAGGGGGAGCCGCCAATAGCAGGCTGCGATGGTGACCAGCCTCCCTAGCATCACCTGTTTTGAGGTGCAGGGAAGTAGAGTGACGCGGGTGTCGGGGAGCAGGTAAGTATGCTCTAGAGGAGGGGCCCGGGCATTCTGGGGGTCATTAGAGGGATTGGATAACCCAACTAAAATAAAGTGATGTACACTACATGGACAAAAATGTGTGGCAGTATGGGTTGTGCTAAAGATCTCATTGCCTCTTCTGATCTGATGCCCAATAAATATGCACAATAGGGTGCCAGGTGGTGGTGGTTATTATTTATTATGAAAGTGTCATTAATTCCATGGCACTGTACATATGAAACATGGTGTGCATACATAATATAAAATAATTGCAATAAGCCTGAACAAGACAAGTTACAGACTGGTACAGAAGGAGAGAGGACCCTGCCCACGAGGGCTTACAATCTACAAGAGATGGGGGAAGGATATAGTAGGTGAGGGTAAAGCAGCAGCAAGTTGTAGGCTTGTCTGAAGAGGTTGGTTTTCAGGTTCCTCTTGAAGGTTTCCATAGTAGGTGAGAGTGTGATAAGTTGGGGTAGAGAGTTCCAGAATATGGGGAATGCTCAGGAGAAATCTTGGAGGTGATTGTGGGAAGTGCAGATTAGAAAAGGAGGTTTTATGAGGATCGGAGATTACATGTAGGAAGGTACCGGGAGATCAGGTCACAGATGTACGGAGGGGACATACATGTCTTGTATGTCATAGTTAGTGTTTTGTACTGGATTCTCTTGGAGAGAAGAGACAGAGGAGTAACGGTGGAGAGGTGGACTAGTCAGGCAGCAGAGTTACAGTAGTCTAGGTGGGAGAGGATGAAGGCATGTACAAGCATTTTTGCAGACTCCTGGTTGAGAAATGTGCAGATCCAAAAGATGCTTTCGAGTTGGAGGCAGCACGTGTTGGAAAGGGCTTGGTTGTGAGGTTTCAAGGACAGGGCAGAATCACAGGTTACCCCAAGGAAGCAGACATGTAGGACCAGGGAGAGTGTCCAGCCACTGACTATGATAGATAGGTCTGTTGGGGACTGTGTGAGATGGGGGAAAGATGATAAATTCTGTTGATAGATATAAGGCCAGTGACCATTTGCCCATACGGGGCCAAAATATTTCTTATGGAAGCTCTGAATGTGAATTCTACTTGCATTGGGGAAATAGTTTTGAACTTATGTATTAACATAAGTACATTAATATCAACATTCATGATGTCATAGCATGCAGGAAATTTGCGCCAAAAATACATCCCTTTTGTCGGATTTATTTTGTGGTTAGACACTTTTTGTGCCTCACCACACAGTTTGGAAAAGCGTCTAGAAAAGTGGTTATGCAGTCTTAAAAATTCTCTAACATTTTGGTCTAACAAGATGCACCAAATCTATCACACAGCACGAGCCACTGTGATGAATCTGGCATATCTTTTGCCTGTGTGGTCTAATTTTAACACAGTAATATTAAATCCCCCTTTGTACGTATTTCCCTGGCAGTAAATTGCCCTTCAGTTAGGGATAGATTGTAAAAAGCTAGCATTAGCCATTTGTTTTACTTGTTTTTTTTTTCCCCCACCAAGGACACCATTAAATGATAATGGAAAATAAATCAATGAACGGTTTCTTCTCTGATGGACACTTATGGTGTCCGTTCTTATGTAAAAATCACAAATCTTTTTATTCTTGTACACAAATGACTTTTTATCTCATAGCGCAGAATTCCTGAAACTCTAGACTCAAAATAACATGAAGTACTGTATACAGAATACAGCTGCATATTAAAATGTTAAGTGTCACAATACAATAGAAACACTTGTATGCCCGATTCTGGCTTTCTGGCTATTCTAGACAGACAAAAAGTAATATGTAATGAAATATAAAATACAGCAACGTCTGCTCGGGATCTGGTTATTCAGACAATGCAAATACAGCATAGTTACAACCAATGAAGAGGAATTCTAGGCGTTTTCCATTTATGAATACTTGTAATAATTTGGACTTACTGTTAATAAGTTATAGCCTTTGTTGTTTCTAGAACAGTCATCTGGTTTATTGAGCTATTTGTGTATTATTATTATTATTATTATTATTATAGGGGTTGTCTAATTTAGTAACCCCAATTCCAAAGAACCTATTAGGGAAACTCTTAAGCATAAATGTTCAGCTGTTGCCAGAACTATGCAGCTTCGTCGACTGTGCAGTGGACTAAGCTGGTTTAAGTGAATGGAAGCAGTGCTGCAGTAACCCACTTCCATCCACGGGAAAACAACTGATTGGCAGGTTATTGGGGTGTTGAACCCTGGCTGATCAGATATGTATGGCCTGTCCTGAGGATAGGCCATCATTAGTAAAATCCTGGATAATCTTTTTAAAGGCATTGTCCAGCCATTACTAAATGATGGCCTATCCTCATTAATAGCATTAATAGCTAAATGGTGGGGTTCTGATACCCCAAATACCCACTGAACATCTGTTCAGGGGAAGCTGTGTCCCTGGAAGTCAGCGCAGGAACTACTCAGCACCATCAACCTTGTAGTGGAGGGAGCTTGTTACTACACCGCTGCCCCCATTCATTCTTAACAGGATGTGACTTCCAGAAACAAAGCTACACCCGAATAGCTGATCGACAGGGGTGTGGAGAGTCAGACCCCCACCAATGAGCTTGTGGTGGTCTATCCTGAGAATAGGCCATCACTTCGTAAAGGCTAGACCACCACTTTCAGTTTATACCTGTACAGTACATCACGAGTCACAGCAGTTAATGTTGCATATCCCCTGAGTTCTGTAGTAATTATTTTATGTTTGTGCTCATTATATTTTTCTTATGAGTCTACTGCTTAGCTACTTTGTTATTATTATACTAATAATATGATGGGTTATAATTGCTTTTTTACTATATTTTACAATTTTTTTTATGTTTGTTTTGTAATTTTGCCAGTTAATTCAGGTCCTCTCTCAAGTGCCATTTAGTATGGATGTGAGCAGTTTAGCATAGACTGATGTTTTTTGAGGACATGAGAGTGAAATGAGCATCACTAATACAGATAAGAGCAATTCCTTGTCTTGCATATTCTCTGCGCACACAGTCTGTCAGGATTTAGGTGTAGACTCATCTGTGGAACCTTGACACTTTCCACCGAAATGCATGTGAGTGGGTTATTTTATATCCAATTCATATACTCCAACCCATGAAATAATGAACGCGCCACAGATTTTAAAATCCACGTCGCCAATTCTGGCATGGATTCCGAGCTTAAAAGCCGTGGATAAGATCCATGATACTACAATCAAAATAATGGCCCGTTCACGTCACTGCTACCTCTGTGAATCATCTCTGTTCTTCTGCTCCATCATAGGAGCAGAACAAGGAAACAGACTAAAGTGCTAGATCCTTCAGATGACAGACAGCGAAGGTGCATGACAGAACCCATTCACTACAGTGGGGTCTCTTAGGTTTCTGTCGGGGTGTCTGTCATTTTATCGGACAAGATAGTGCAGCACGATGCATATTTTGTACAACTTTTTCTTAGCAGAATCCATGCAGATGTGATCCCACTTTAATCAGAGTGTAGATCTTCATCCCAATCCACATCACAGATCCAAGTTTGTGCTTCAAATTTATGCTGCAGATTATTTTCAAAAGTCACAGTAGATTCGCCATCTTCAGATCTGCATCTTGCAAACCTAGCCTAAAAATTCTTATAGCCTGACACATTACAAATCCATGATGGGAAAGCAGTAGGAAAGTAGTAAGGGTTGTTGGCTAGAGCATAGTTTCACCTTGTCCCATGGATGGTGTGTCCTCCTACATATTGCCCCTGCCTAAGGACTCGTGCAGTGCTGTATTGAAGGTTCATATTGCACACATTTTGGCTACGGCGCCCCTACATGTACATGTATTGCACATGCATATATGCCATATAACAAACACTATCAACTCCTTGAAGTATTTCTTCAGTCTTGCCATGAAAACTTCAGTAAGCAATGGGAAATAAAAATCCAGCTTTGGCAAAAAGGCTTACAAGCCCCATTTCCATGGTCGGTAAACAGTAATCAGAACACAAGTGATGGCTTCCTGGGAAATGATCTGATCAGGGTGACATGGTTTATGAAAGTACTTTTATGTTGTTGTTTTACTAGTTTACTTCACAAGCCCTGTATTAATTGTCTGCCCGAAAGCAGTCTCATATTTCAGAATGATTTAGAACTGCAATATGTCTGGAAAGCCTGACCTTGTAAGTTTGTTTATAGCGGCAGCCCTTTTATACATTGCCTCCGCTACTGTGCATTAAAATGATCAGTTATTTGGGAAGACCAAAAGCAGACAGCAGGATTGATTACATGAATAATGGAGATTGTTAGAATCTTATGGCAGGCCATTCATTAATACTTTGATTAGAATATGGAAAACATATCCTTTTATTAATGCTACAAAAACAACGTTAGTGGCAATAAAATATATGAAATATGACTGTTGTTTTTGTAGGGTCTAAGGAACAACTTCAGCATGAAATGGCTAGGAGCAATGTATTGTTAATGCAGACTAAGACCTATTGCAAAATTCTTAACGGAATATGAAGATATTTCTTAAAGGAACCTGTCACCTAGAAAATGCATATTAAACCGCCAGCAGTACCTTATTGCAGCCTGCACCATGATTATAAAGGTGTCTGTGTCTTTTCTGTGCAATGAGGCAAAGGTCTAAAAAAAGACTTTTATTCAACTGGCCGCGCTATGTAAACCATAGTCTTGAAGTCAATGGGCAGCGGCTTTCTCGCCTGAAGTCAAGCGTACCCATCCGCTTTACCTCCCCTTAGCGTTTGATTGATAGGATGCCCGATTCCTTCACTGCCGGTTGCTTGAATGTAGTCTCGCGCTTGCCCAGGCTCTCGTATGCCTAAGCATTGAGCTGATAGCGGAGTGGAACAGGCACAGCGCAGGCGCCGGTATTGCAGGGACACGGCGCACGCGCAAGACTGCATTCATGCGTCCAGTAGTGAAGGAAATCCTATCAATCAAACGCTAAGGGGAGGAAAAGGGGACGCTTGACTTCAAGACTATGGTTTACATAGCGTGCCCAGTTGAATAAAAGTCTTTTTTTCAGACTTTTGGCGCATTGTACAGAAAAGACACAGACACCTTTATAGTCATGGTACAGGCTGCAATAAGGTACTGCTGGCGGTTTAATATGCATTTCCAAGGTGACAGGCGCCCTTTAATTATTTTTTAATCATTCTCATGAGTATTATATATGCGTAGTACGGATGTCCTATTAAGACAATTTATCCCCTATCCACAGCATAAGTCATTACACTTGGCTGAATTGAGATGTAAGGCTACTTTCACACTGGCGTTTTGGCTTCCTGTTTGAAAGATCCGTTCAGTGCTCTCACACGCGGTCCAAAACGGATCTGTTTTGCCCTAATGCATTCTGAATGGAAAAAGGATCCGCTCAGAATGCATCAGTTTGCCTCCGTTCCATCTCCATTCCGCTTTGGAGGCGGACAACAAAACGCTGCCTGCAGCGTATTGGTGTCCGTCTGATGAAACTGAGCCAAACGGATCCGTCCTGACACACAATGTAAATCAATGGGGACAGATCCGTTTTCACTGACACAATCTGGCACAATAGAAAACGGATCCGTCCTCCATTGACTTTCAATGGTGTTTAAGATGGATATGTCATGCAATGTTAAAGATCATACAACTGGATCTGTTCTGAACGGTTGCAGACGTTTGTATTATCTAAACGGATCCGTCTGTGCAGATCCATGACGGATCCGCACCAAACGCAAGTGTGAAAGTAGCCTTAAGTGTTGTTATTTAAGAAAGCTCATCTCTGCACAAGGTCATGGAGTTAACCTATTAACTCAGCCTCAAGACCTGCTGTAACTTTTTAAGAACTATACCTCCATTTACATGTAGAGGGGATTCGCACTTTTGAACTCATAACAACTATGAGTTAAACTGTTTTCCAATCCTTTTGAACAAGTCTCCTGTCTTGGCACCTTAACACCAGGAACACCAAGGGCACCCCACCTTCCATCAGACAGGAGACCCCAACCAGGATGTGGCCTTGGGGAAATAGCAACATCAGGTGCACCCACTCTTCACTGTGTATGGCCCAGGGAGTGTGGGAGCAGGACAGCCCCCACCGTGAGTTCTATCACCACTCACCACTATTACCCCTCCTGTCCTCGTCCCTGAGACCTCCCCACCGAGTCTCTGCAAGAGTTATTAACAGCAAGCACTGTGCATTACATGGTTGACCATTTTTTTGAATGGGAGCTATGTAATGCTACATGGGATTATAGATCATACAACCTCCCAATTAAATAACTTAAACTAATAACTATAAACAGTACATCAAACATCAGTACATGGATAAAATTAGGCCACAGCCAACTTTATTAAAGAATAGCTTATACAATAGATAATAACTTTAAAACCACAGATTAGACCAGCCATAAGCTCGGCCTAAATACCATAATCAACTCATCCTCTCGCCACTATACGGCGAGTGACTTTACCCCTCCTTTCAATAAACTGGCCGTGACAAATAAAACTTAAGGAAGGGTGGGCGGGCAGCAGCTCCTCAGATTGCGATCCGGCAGACAGCACAATGCCGTCGGCCACCGCAATTATATACACATTTGGCCACAAACACTCCTGACCATTAGCCAATTCCCTTCTGTTGCTGGGGTTCCTAATCTTCCTGACCCCAGCAACAATCCCAGGATAGGACATATAACCGTCCAATCCAGCCTCACCTTCCCTACCCTGGATACAATGGCTATTTTTAGCCATCCTGACCATCCAAATTCCCGCCAAAACGAATAGCCATCTAACCTGGGATGCTCATAATCCCATGAGGATCCCACCATATTGTCATATACGGGATCCTGACATTTTGCCTGCAGTGCCCTATGTGGTTTCACCAGGCAATAAAACGTATTTTCCAGGAATTAAAGATATGGTACCAGACCTATAGCAGTCAGCTGATTGACAACCTGGATTCTGTTTAAAAATCCATTGTCTTAATGAGACAACCCTTTTACTATTGAATTTATTACTTTCACTAAATCAATAAGTAGCATAGGTTTCTAAGTGAAAAACACCCGGAGAAGCTGATCAATGAGTTACTTTTTTATGAGAGCCTTTCTAAAAAAAAACATGTTTCAAGAAGTTTTAGTGTACCTAGTGATTTAGGCGTTTTTGAAATATAAACTAGCATTTAACCCTTTGCCAACATAGTATGTCACATCTCAGCTCTTTAAACATGGCGCCTGCTCCAGAGCAGAGTGAGCGCTATAGCTGCTGGGTCAAATGTGACCACTGCATTTGAGAGCATTAAAACCCGTAAGCGCACGCTTCATGGTCAGGAACGCCTCCACCTGGTAGAGATTGGGAAGCGTTCCATAGCAGTAATGAACCAGAGTGTACTAGGCTTCTAGGCCTATTAGTAGTATATGCCAATTCAGGCCTGCAGGTGGGAGCACTGTGTTGGAACATACTGAGCTTTGTATATTGTAATAGATAAAATTCCATTACTTTATACAAATTGCAATCTAATAATTACATGTTGGGGACCTAAAAAAAGTTTTTTAAAAAATATAGAAAAATATTTAAAAAATCAAATCACCCCCTTACCCTAAAATAAAAATAAACAATCAAAAAATAAACATTATAGGCATCACTGTATCCAAAAACGCCCATACTAATAAAAAATGTATCCCATACCATGAATGGCGTAATGGAAAAAAATGATCAATATGGCCGATTTGCTGTTTTTTCAACACTTCACCTACTCAAAAAAAATTAAGAAAAAGTGACCAAAAAGTCATACAAACCCAAAAATGGTATCAATAAAAACTACAGATCGTCCCACAAAAAATGAGCCCTCACACAGCTCCATAGAAAAGTTATGGAGGTCAGAATATATCGAGGAAAATATATCATTTTTTCCAAAGTTTTTCTTTTTTTTCAAGTATGAAAACACAAGAAAAACTATACAAATATGGTATCGTAAATCATACTGACCCATTTAATGAAGAGAACAGGTCCATTTACCATATAGTGAACACCGTAAAAACAAAAAAAATAAAACTGTGTCACAATTGAATTTTTTTCCCAATTTCACTATTTTTGAAATGTTTTTTTCCAGCTTTCCACTACATCCTATGCAATAATAAATGGTGCCGTTAGAAAGTACAACTTGTCCTGCAAAAAATAAGTCCTCATATGGCTATGTGAATGAGAAAATAAAAAAGTTATGGCTGTGGGAATGCAGGGAGTAAAAAATGAAAATTCAAAATGGAAGATCACTCGGTCAGGAAGGGGTTAATGAAAGTTGACATGACTATATACTTACGTGACAACTGTAGCCCATTACTGACCTCAGTGGCATGCCCGGTGAGTCAGTGGTGCTGGACCAGTAGGGAAATAAACAGGTAATTAATGACTTTTATTATTCATTCTGTGCTAATTACTTTCCTAATATATCTTAGATGTCGGAGCTCCGTTTTATAGGCAGAGACGCTCAGGAGATTACTTAAGATGGTTGAATGGTGACTGTATGTAGATAGCATACAAATACAGAGAGGAAGCCTGTGAATCCTGTCCCGCCTGCTCATGGACAGTGATGGACAGCTCTTTCTTCATACAAACCTAATAGAAGTTCTGCTGACAGATAATGCTCCTGCTCTATCCCCTGTGTGGTAAAAGCTTGTCTGCATACGCTTCATACCTAGTTCCTGACGGTACAAAAGAATAGTCATAATCTCAGCTCTGCATTCCTGAAGGAAAGCCAATGTGGAAGAGTTGTTGTTTAACTTATGATTATTCTCTGCAGCCTGTAGCCGAAATAGGGCATCTTGAATAGCTCTATTCCTGCTCTTGTTCATTCTTGCCGCCTTTTGTAAAAGGATCCCTCTCATATAAGCTTTATGGGAAAGCCAGAGATTGTGTCCACTAGTATCAGGGAGATCGTTAAACGCCAGAAATTCTTGTAAAGAATCTGTGATCTGCCTAACTCTATCAGGACATTTCAATAGATAAGTGTTCAATCTCCATTGTGGACGCGGGAGATTGGGGAGACCATCTTCAATGGTGCGCTTTATAAGAACGTGCCTGATAAAATTAGGGTGCTGGAGTAGTTGCTGTAAGCCGCTTTAAGATGCTTTACTCTGGAGCAGAAGCGCTATGCGCCCGGCGCCATCAAGTTTCTAAAAGTCTAGATACTTCCATCAACATTTTTACAGCCTATATGTTAATATTCTATGTAAAAAAATCAAATTGTTAGTGGTTTTCAGCATATCATTTTTTAAGTCACTCCATGTATTCTACTTCCCTTCCTGGCTCTTTAACTTGCCTTTGTTTGGACTTTTAGGATGGCAGACATTCCCGCTTAATTAAAGGTGGATTTACATGACCCGATATTCTGGCAGATTAGCAGGAACAATCATTCCTGCTAACGCTCATTCCCGACAATCTGCCCGTCTAAATGTGCCACCGATCACCTGATGAAGGAGCAAAACGTTTGTTCATCGGATGATCCAGTCGTTTGTGCAGGCACATCAATCTTTAAATGCAGCAGTCTCCGTCACTGAATGAGCAACCGAATATTGGGAAGGAACGTTTTCGTTCTCGACAGTTGGCTGTAACATCGTGAGGTGTAAACCCGCCTTTACTCTTTTAGACCATTCACTCTGATTAGAGAGGGAAAGGGATGAGTGACTGAACTAGAGCATCACACATTACACTGATACGTACAATGCTCTTCTGAGGGCATCTTCATCTAAGCCTATCAAGAGAACTATAGATCAGTAACACCATTATCCTAATTCTACACCTACTGATATCATGAGGATTACCTTGTGGATAATAGCTTCTCTCTATAGCAGCAGTAAATTGACAATGGATTCTGTATAGCATTTTTATCTCTCTGTGCTGACGGCTACAGCAGGGCAATATTTTGTATGCAATTTTCAATAGTATAGCACTGCTAAAATGAAAAACGTAAACAGACAAAAAATTTAAACTTTTTTTTATTTTTATAAATATTAAAGTAAGTGCCCCTTTCTGGTATTTTCTCATGTTTTGTCCGACCTGTTTTGGCTGCTGTTGTAACTTACTTTAGTGACCAGATGTGATATTTGTCATGGTCTTACCTGCTTGCTGCTCTCCTTCGTTTGACATGTGCTGGCGGCCATCTTGGGTTCTGGGTTTCTTGTAGCCTTCCACCCTGCGGCTCCTCCTTCCCCTGGGAGGAGCTGGATGCCTAGCTCATATATATAGGAGGTCTGTGGCTTCAGTTCCTTGCTTGGTCCTCCTGTGTTCACATGCTTCTAGACTGCTGCTGCTTCTGGTTCCTGATCCTGGCTTCGTCTGACTACCCTGCTGGTTCCTGATCCTGGCTTCGTCTGACTACCCTGCTGATTCCTGATCCTGGCTTCGTCTGACTACCCTGCTGGTTCCTGATCCTGGCTTCGTCTGACTACCCTGCTGGTTCCTGATCCTGGCTTCGTCTGACTACCCTTCTGGTTCCTGACCTCTGGCTTCGCAAAGACTCTGCTCGGTTTCACCATCCGTTTGGACTTTTGCTTTACAGCTTTATTTTCAATAAAGCCTTCTTATTTTCACTTATCTCTTGTTGTACGTCTGGTTCATGGTTCCGTGACATTAGGACCAAGCCATGAATTCTGACGGTACAGGGCCATCCTCGCTACCCACGCTGGTTGCCAGACTTGATCAGCAGGATCACCTGTTGGGTCGGTTCGCTGTGGCGTTGCAAACCCTGCTTGAACGCACGGCTCATTTCGCTCCCGTTGCCGATGGGTCGGTTGTCGCTCCTGGGCTCGCTCCTACTGCCGCTCCGGTTGTTGCGCCAGAGTCTACCCCGACACCTGTTGTTGCGCCTGCGGTGTTTCGGGGTATGACCGGTTCTGCCCCTCTTCCACAGCGCTTTGGGGGAGAGCCAACTCAGTGCCGAGGTTTCCTTAACCAGGTGGGCATTTATTTTGAGTTGCTGCCACATGCCTTTCCTACTGAGAGATCAAAGGTGGGCTTCTTGATCTCGCTGCTCTCGGACAAGGCCTTGGCCTGGGCCAGCCCTTTATGGGAGAACAACAATCCGGTGGTTGCCGAGTTTTCCGGTTTTGTTGCTTCTCTTCGGAAGGTATTCGATGTGCCGGCTCGTGCTGCCTCTGCTGCGAAGCTCCTTATGTCCATCAGACAGGGTTCACGATCCGTAGCTGAATACGCCATTGAGTTTCGTACCCTGGCAGCAGAGGTGGGCTGGAATAATGAGGCTCTGGTCGCTGCTTTCTCTCATGGTCTCTCGGATGCCTTGAAGGATGAGGTTGCAGCTAAGGACCTACCAGTTGAGCTCGAGTCTCTTATTTCTTTCCTGATTTTGATTGACACCAGACTCAGGGAGAGACCTTCCTTTAAGGAGAACCTGCGGAGGTCTTCTAACAGATTGGTGCCTACGTTTGCTGTCCCACCCGTGCCTCCCTCTCCTCCCACGCCTCCTGGGGATGACTTGTCTGGGGGTGAACCCATGCAGCTGGGGTTTGCTCGCCTGTCCGAGGGGGAGAGGGCACTCCGGAGACGCGAGGGCCGATGCATGTACTGTGGTCTCGGTGGGCATTTTCGGTTGGCATGTCCGAACCGTCCGGGGAACGCTCGTACCCTGAGATCCTGTCGGGGGCAGATCTTGGGTGGAGTCTCCTCGTCCCCGGTTTCCCGTGTTGACAAACCACTGATCACTGTTGTCCTCTCCTGGGTCGGGGGCTCGGTGACGACCCAGGCGTTGGTGGACTCTGGTGCTGGTGGTTTGTTCATTGATAGTGTGTTCGCTGCCGCCAATTCCATTCCTCTGCAGGCTCGAGGTTCCCCACTGGCTCTTGAGGCGATAGACGGCAGACCCCTTCTGCCGCCACACGTGACTCATGAGACCCTTCCAGTGGGGATAGCCATTGGTGCCGTTCACAGAGAGTCGGTCTGCCTCCAGGTTATTTCATCTCCACACTACTCGGTGGTCTTGGGGTACCCCTGGCTCCAGAAGCATAATCCGACTTTCGATTGGAGATCGGTCGAGATCCTCTCGTGGTCACCGCAGTGTGGGGCTAGTTGCATCCATGGGTCTGTCAAGTTGCTGTGTACTTCCTCGGACTCTCTGTTGCCTCCTGAATACGAGGAGTACCGGGATGTATTCGATAAGGTGCGCGCGGTTGCCCTACCTCCGCACCGCCCATACGATTGTGCCATAGAGTTACAATCTGGTGCCGTTCCTCCTCGTGGCAAAGTCTATCCACTGTCGGTAGCGGAGATTGAGGCCATGGAGGAGTACGTGAGGGAGGCGCTTTCACGCGGACACATTCGCAAGTCTTCGTCCCCGGCAGGGGCTGGATTTTTCTTTGTGAAAAAGAAGGGCGGTGAGTTGAGGCCTTGCATCGATTACAGGGGTCTCAATCGCATCACGATCAAGAACGCTTACCCGATACCCTTGATTTCCGAGCTGTTCGATCGCCTTAAAGGGGCCACGGTCTTTACCAAACTCGACCTGAGGGCGGCATATAACCTGGTAAGGATCAAGGCGGGCGATGAGTGGAAGACCGCGTTTAACACCAGGACCGGTCATTACGAATCCTTGGTTATGCCCTTTGGGTTGTGCAATGCGCCCGCAGTCTTTCAGGAATTCATCAACGATGTTTTCCGTGACCTGTTGCAGCAGTGTGTGGTAGTCTATTTGGATGACATCTTGGTATATTCTGAATCCATGGAGGCCCACATTCTGGATGTCAGACGAGTGTTGCAACGGTTACGAGAGAACAAGCTGTTCGGTAAGCTTGAGAAATGCGAATTTCACCGATCCCAGGTAACCTTCTTAGGTTACATCATTTCCGCTGAGGGGTTCTCCATGGATCCTGAGAAGGTTTCGGCTGTCTTACAGTGGCCCCAGCCCAGTGGTCTTCGTTCCCTGCAGCGCTTTTTGGGCTTCACCAATTATTATCGGAAGTTCATCAGGGACTTTTCCATGCTGGCCAAGCCTCTCACGGATCTGACCAGGAAGGGCAGTAATTCCCAGGTCTGGCCGCTCGAGGCCATCCGAGCTTTTGAGGCCCTAAAGTCCGCCTTTGTGTCGGCTCCGATTCTGTCGCATCCCAACCCTGGGTTGCCCTTTGTCCTCGAGGTGGACGCGTCTGAGACGGGAGTAGGCGCCCTTCTGTCTCAGCGTAGAACACCAGAGGGTCCTCTGCTTCCTTGTGGGTTTTACTCCCGGAAACTGTCTTCCGCGGAGTGCAACTATCAGATTGGTGACAGGGAGTTATTGGCCATCGTGCAGGCCCTTAAAGAATGGAGGCACTTGCTCGAGGGTTCGGTGGTTCCGGTTCTCATCCTGACGGACCACAAGAATCTGACCTACCTTTCTGAGGCCAAGAGATTGACACCACGTCAGGCCAGATGGGCTCTGTTCTTGTCACGTTTTAATTACGTGGTCTCCTACCTACCCGGTTCCAAGAACATCAGGGCGGATGCCTTATCACGGCAGTACTCCGAGCTGTCCAGGGAGGAGTCGATTCCGACTTCGGTCATACCTCCGAATCAGATCCTGGCCGCCATTCGCACCAGCCTGACCTCTCCCCTGGGTGAGCAGATTTTGGCGGCTCAATCTGGTGCTCCCTCTGGGAGACCCAACGGCAGATGTTTTGTGCCTGAGGAGTTGCGCACTCGGTTGTTGCGAACCTACCATAACTCCAAGACCGCCGGGCATCCTGGAAAGAATCAGCTGTCCTGGGCTGTTTCACGTCTGTTCTGGTGGCCTTCCCTACGTTCCGACATCGCCGCATATGTAGCGGCATGCTCCGTTTGTGCCCAGAGTAAGTCCCCTCGGCACCTTCCGTTGGGCCTTCTGCAACCCATAGCCACCGGGGAGCGCCCATGGTCACACCTGGGGATGGATTTCATTGTGGACCTCCCTGCATCCCGAGGCCATACGGTCATTCTCATGATTGTGGATCGGTTTTCCAAAATGTGCCACTGTGTTCCTCTCAAGAAGTTACCCTCTGCACAAGAGTTGGCCACGATTTTTGCCAGGGAGGTCTTCCGGTTGCACGGTTTGCCTAAGGAGATTGTGTCGGATCGGGGGAGTCAGTTTGTGTCCAGGTTCTGGCGCGCCTTTTGCTCCCAGTTGGGGATTCATCTCTCCTTCTCCTCGGCCTACCACCCTCAGTCCAATGGGGCCGCAGAACGATCCAATCAGGCCTTGGAGCAATTCCTTCGTTGCTATGTCTCCGATCACCAAGACAATTGGGTTGACCTCCTGCCTTGGGCTGAGTTTGCCAGGAACACGGCGGTGAACTCTTCCTCTGGGACGTCTCCCTTCATGGCCAATTATGGGTTCCAACCTGCCGTGTTACCGGAGGTATTCTCTCCCCAGGATATTCCGGCTGTGGAGGATCACCTTTCCGTCCTACGTGCTTCTTGGGTACAGATCCAGAAGTCCCTTGAGGTCTCTGCGCAGCGCCAGAGACTCCAGGCTGATCGCAGACGAGCGCCTGCTCCTTCCTACCAGGTCGGAGACCGTGTATGGTTGTCCACCCGCAACCTCAACCTTCGAGTGCCCACTCCCAAGCTGGCGCCTCGCTTTGTTGGTCCCTTCCGAGTGCTTCGCAGGGTAAACCCGGTAGCCTATGCCCTTGCGCTTCCTCCTGGCATGCGGATCTCCAACGTGTTTCATGTCTCCCTGTTGAAGCCACTGGTGTGTAATCGTTTCACTTCCTCGGTTCCTCGGCCTCGTCCGGTCCAAGTGGGCAATCGTGAGGAATATGAGGTGAGCAATATCCTGGACTCACGCCTGGTCCGCGGTCGGTTGCAGTTTTTGGTCCATTGGCGTGGTTATGGTCCAGAGGAGCGTTCCTGGGTTCCCTCCGCAGATGTCCATGCTCCTGCCTTGCTCCGAGCCTTCCACGCACGCTTCCCTCAGAAACCGTTTTGTGCTCCGCGGAGGAGGGGCCCTTGAGGGGGAGGTACTGTCATGGTCTTACCTGCTTGCTGCTCTCCTTCGTTTGACATGTGCTGGCGGCCATCTTGGGTTCTGGGTTTCTTGTAGCCTTCCACCCTGCGGCTCCTCCTTCCCCTGGGAGGAGCTGGATGCCTAGCTCATATATATAGGAGGTCTGTGGCTTCAGTTCCTTGCTTGGTCCTCCTGTGTTCACATGCTTCTAGACTGCTGCTGCTTCTGGTTCCTGATCCTGGCTTCGTCTGACTACCCTGCTGGTTCCTGATCCTGGCTTCGTCTGACTACCCTGCTGATTCCTGATCCTGGCTTCGTCTGACTACCCTGCTGGTTCCTGATCCTGGCTTCGTCTGACTACCCTGCTGGTTCCTGATCCTGGCTTCGTCTGACTACCCTTCTGGTTCCTGACCTCTGGCTTCGCAAAGACTCTGCTCGGTTTCACCATCCGTTTGGACTTTTGCTTTACAGCTTTATTTTCAATAAAGCCTTCTTATTTTCACTTATCTCTTGTTGTACGTCTGGTTCATGGTTCCGTGACAATATTATGGAGAAATGAATTATTTGATATTCTATTCACATCGTGTAATCATGAATGAGGTTCTCAAGGCAAGCTGTGTGCAGTTTATTCTGACACTGTACTATACTGTATAGTTTTTCAGGGCTTTTGAAGCACATGTAAAGGTACTTTTAAAATACTATGGGAAAACTATTTAAAAAAAAACATGATTTTCTACTATTGTACTGGTTCGCCCTAGTTACTCAAAGTTACAAATAAGTAACAGTTGCTTCCAAACTCCAATTCATAAAATTATAAAATTCAATGAAAACTGAGTGCTGATCAATGATACGGCAAGTCAATCAGTGCACGCTCGGTGTTATGTACATGCTACAATAATCATGAAGTTTTTGTATGAAATACTGTATCTATGACGGCGTTCAGAGATAAGCACAGTTTTGGAAAATTCGATTCAACTGCTTCACCGAATTGTACAAAAAAATGCACTTCGTGGTGCATTTTTTTGTAAGTAGCGGGTGCAATGACAAAGAGCGGCCATAGCACCGCTCCCCATCATTGTACCCCACAGATGCCGTGTTCAGACATGATCGAGGCATCTGAGAGTAAAAAATAAATAAATCGTACTTACTACCTCCATTTGCTCGTGACGGGCTGGCTGCCGCCATCTAGCTTGAAGATCAGGCGCGAAATCTCGCGCAGCCCGAGATGATGTCACGCTTGCCGACGTGGTGACGTCATATGTCACCACGCACGGGATTTTGGCCGAGATCTTCAATCAAGATGGCAGCAGCCTGCCCGTCATGAGCAAATGGATGAGGTAAGTATGCATTTTTTTTTTACACAATTTCAGGTTAAATCGATTCGCTACCACGAAGCATGAGGAAATTCAGCTTTGCGGTGAATCGAATTTATCCTGAAATTTGGATTCAATTCCACTTTGTTGGATTCGATTCGCTCATCGATAAGGCTACATGCACACTAAGGTTGTTTGTTTCCGTGTCCGTTCCGTTCTTTTTGCGGAAAGGATGCGGACCCATTAATTTCAATGGGTCCACAAAAAATGGGGACAGCACACCGTGTGCTGTCTGCATCAGTATGTCCATTCCGTAGCCCTGCAAAAAAAAATAGAACATGTTCTATTCTTGTCCGTTATAGGCATTGTTACAAAGAATCCGCAAAAAAAAACGAATGGCATGCGGATGTCATCCGTTTATTTTTTTTTCGGGTCCGCAAAACACATATGGTCGTGTGCATGTAGCCTAACTTCGTTATTGTCGGCAACACATGCTCTGATTACACTGGGGAATGTGCTACTGACAAATGAGTATTTTAACCCCTTTGGGAGTTAAGGATGTAGAGTTATATTTTTGTTTGTTTTTTCATTGACGTATTCCAACAGCCATAACATTTTTTAATGTTTCGTTGATATAACCATATGAGGGTATTAATTATCTTTTATTAATATTTTTGGGTGGGATAAAAAAAACTGCAATTTTCCTGTATTTTACATTTTGCGCAGTTCACTGTGCGGCATAGATAATAGTGTGAAAAACCCCCTTGAGCCTAAGAACTTTTCATAGTTACGTATTATCCTTTCAGGTGAACATGTTGTTTTTCAATCAATGAGGAATGATGGGAACTGGTCATTCCAGGTTCTAATAATGACTGACACTGTGTAAGGCCTCATTCACATTTCCATGTCAGTATTACGTACGAGAAAAAAAGTGTCTTTATTTAGGGAAGGATCGTGGATTTTCCGTGTGTCCATTTTTACCCTCCATGTGTCATTCGTAATCCACGGACCCTAATCAGCTGAGAATTAATTTCAAAAGCATTTCCTGTCTATCGTGAGAAACTGACGCATTACGGATGCCATCCATGTTGTGTCCATGATTTTCACGGGCCTATAGACTTCAGTAGGTATGTTTGATCCACATCACAGACCAAAGTAGTGCATATCTCCATGATTTTTTTACTGACCCACCCATGTGTAAACAGACACATTTAAATGAATGGGTACGTGTGCTGTCCATGGAAAATGCGGACAGCACACGTCCATGAAAAACGGAAGAGTGCATGAGGCCTAACTTTAAAGGGTTGACTAATGTTTTATTTTGGCAGTAAGATGAGGGTTATTGACAGCGTCGGACTGTCCCACCAAAGCACCAGAGGATTCTCCGGCGGGCCTCGGCTCTAATTCCATAATGGGCCCCAAATATCCAGGAGAAAATAACAAAACATTTGACTGCCTCAGAGCCAATCACTAGCTACTAGGGTCTATTTCTGTGATTTAAAGCCCATTAAACTTTATTGATGATATAGGAGCTGGGCTCTGGTGGCCCCCAGGAACCATGGTCTGACACTGGTTATCAATAAGCTACAGAAAAGTTTTTTCTTATTTTTTTCTATGTCTTTGTTAATAATCTTTATTTTAATTTCTTATAAAATATTCATTCAACACTGTAAACATGATTTTTATACAATTCATAATCCATATAAAATTCAAACCCTAATGTTACAACATAATCATGTCTTCAGCTTCCTAGAGGATATAAGCCAGTCATAACTCCCCCCACTCCCTCTACTTCCATTCCATCACATTCAGTAAAAAAGGAACATATTAGCCCTCTTTGTCCACCACCCCCCTCCCCCCAAGCTCAGTCCCTGTCCCTCATCCTGAATCTATTCCTAGGTCATCTTCTCTTTTCCCCACAACCTCCATTGTGATATAAATTGTATATATTTTTTCCTTGATATACAGTACAGACCAAAAGTTTGGACACACCTTCTCATTCAAAGAGTTTTCTTTATTTTTATGACTATGAAGGCATCAAAACTTTGAATTAACACATGTGGAATTATATACATAACAAACAAGTGTGAAACAACTGAAAATATGTCATATTCTAGGTTCTTCAAAGTAGCCACCTTTTGCTTTGATTACTGCTTTGCACACTCTTGGCATTCTCTTGATGAGCTTCAAGAGGTAGTCCCCTGAAATGGTCTTCCAACAGTCTTGAAGGAGTTCCCAGAGATGCTTATCACTTGTTGGCCCTTTTGCCTTCACTCTGTGGTCCAGCTCACCCCAAACCATCTCGATTGGGTTCAGGTCCGGTGACTGTGGAGGCCAGGTCATCTGGCGCAGCACCCCATCACTCTCCTTCATGGTCAAATAGCCCTTACTTTCAAAGTTTTCCCAATTTTTCGGCTGACTGACTGACCTTCATTTCTTAAAGTAATGATGGCCACTCGTTTTTCTTTACTTAGCTGCTTTTTTCTTGCCATAATACAAATTCTAACAGTCTATTCAGTAGGATTATCAGCTGTGTATCCACCTGACTTCTCCTCAATGCCACTGATGGTCCCAAGCCCATTTATAAGGCATGAAATCCCACTTATTAAACCTGACAGGGCACACCTGTGAAGTGAAAACCATTTCAGGGGACTACCTCTTGAAGCTCATCAAGAGAATGCCAAGAGTGTGCAAAGCAGCAATCAAAGCAAAAGGTGGCTACTTTGAAGAACCTAGAATATGACATATCTTCAGTTGTTTCACACTTGTTTGTTATGTATATTATTCCACATGTGTCAATTAATAGTTTTGATGCCTTCAGTGTGAATCTACAATTTTCATAGTCATGAAAATAAAGAAAACTCTTTGAATGAGAAGGTGTGTCCAAACTTTTGGTCTGTACTGTAGGTGCCATCTTTTCACATGATATAAAACAATTTACCTTCTTAACCACATCTCAATTGTGATCCAGTTCTTCGTGATACACCTTCTTGAAACAAAAATCTTCCCACCACTTTTGCGTAACTTGCGTAGATTGGCACTCTGGTGTAGAACTCCGTTTCAGAACCGCTGAATAAGTAAGCAGTCCCACGTCATATGCACATTGTTCACACCTTCCTCCCCACATTTAAACTCTTTGCCTCTATAGAACTTTTTTAACTTTGCGGGAGTATAATATAACCTATGCGTCACAAAGAACTGGTTCATCCTATGTGCTGGGTTTAGCGTTACCTTTTTAATATTATGCATTATTTTCCCCATTGCATTTCAGTCGTAGAACCAACTACTCTATCTCATTTCTTTTGATACTCAAGAGGGCTTTTTTTTTTAAAGTTTTTGTTTTACAATACATTCATATATTACTGCGGTATTACCTTTTCCCTTATGAAGATTCATAATCCTAGTCAGTGAATCCAGCACTTCTATCAAACCATTTTTTAAACGTTTCTTTTCTAATAGCAGAGAGATAACAGATAATAGGCCAATAAGACCTGGTCCCGACAATTATATTGACCCTGCAATTCTTCAAGGCTGAAAATATTGTTATGTGAGAATATTGGACCCAAACGTTTAATCCCATTTCTCTGCCAGATTGTACTGTCAACGGTGCCAGTCCTACAAATTGGTGAATTGCCATAATTCCCTAATTTTTAGCCAGATCTTATTCATTAGTTTCAGAGTAAGAATTTTTCTCTGTTCCCGCTGGAGGAAGATGCCGGTCTCCAATACTTGTCATACGTTGCTACCTAGCAAATGTCTGTCTATTTTAGTCAGTATAGTTTGGCATGACCAGAACTTATGGCAATGGCCACAACCATGTGGTCGAAAAACCCACCGAACATTATTTCTGGTTTTGTGTAAATAAAGGTCCATCACTGTATACGTTTTTTGTTTTTTTTATTCCGCGCCATTTTCAAGTTCTTTATTTGCTGTCAATGAACAGGAACACTGCCTTATGTGGAGAGGCAACAAACTGGTATATACTAAGGTCAGGTCTCAGCTGGGAAGGGGATACAATTGTGTCTAGTCTAGTCTTTGTCTTATATAGGCTGGACTCCAGACTGATACATTGTAGCAAACTTTCACAGAGATTTGTACAGCTGCTGCTGATGTATTTGGCTCATAAATAATTGCCTAGTCTGTATACAATTGTATCCACTTCTCATCTGAGAACAGAACTAGGTCAAGCCTATGAATCTAAGCCACAAGGTTCTCATTCACTGACAGCAAACATATATCTTGAAATGGTTTTGAAATGAAACAAGAAATATTAGAAAAGTTGTAGAGCTTTCTTGTATGCAGTGACTAAACTAACCTAAAACTGGAAAACCCCTTTAAGTCAGGTTTGTGTTCTGTATTCTACCCTCCTTTTCCTAGATATGGATCCACAGAGTGTATATGAGAAATAGCCACAAGGGGGCCTACTTGTCTCTTAAAATGATAGGATTTATTGTACACTACAGTGACAATCGCTATCTATAAAGCACAACTGGTGGCTTATGAGAATACTGTACAGTGGGAAGGGAAATGGGGCAGCACATGTTATTCATAAAAACACATAAAAATACCCCAAGCCAAAAATGTATAAGATAGCTAATATATAATATATATTTGTTTGATATCTTCAGTGTTATCTTGTGTTCTATTGCAGTGTGCGCAATAACTAGAGAAGCAGCACTTGCTCCTTTCTACTTTCTTTTGGCCACTTACACACGGTCAGTATTTGATCCAGATTTTTCATTAGTATTTGTAAGCCAAAACCAGCAGTAGGTCCAAGTAGAGAATCTTTCCTCTGTAGGAAAAAAATTTAAAATACAGACCGTGTAAACATGGTTTAGGGCTCATGCACACGGTTGTGCGGCTGTTCCATGCATTGGAGACTGCAATCCGTGTGGGGCGGCCAGGACGGATCGAGATCCATTCAACTCGAATGGGTTCGTGATCCGTCTGCACCGTAAAAAAAGTGATCCGGGCAACGGCCATGTGCATGGGGCCTTATCAAGCACACAAGGAAATGATGTAAGACTCTGCTCGCATTAGTCTTATGATTTCTATTTTTACCTGAGCCACGATTGATGATGGATCTTTTATGATTGGTGTCATAACTAATCTTAGTAGGATCCCGCTGACTTTGAATAGGTCTGTCAGGTTTTTTTCTGGCTTGGTTAGCACAGCATGCTACTCTTAAAGAGGACCTTTCACTAGAATAAAACATCTAAACTGACTATACAGACATGTAGAGCGGCGCCCAGGGATCCCCCTGCACTTACTATTATCCCCGGGCGCCGCTCCGTTCGCCCGGTATAGGCTCCGGTATCTTCATAGTTAGGCTCCACCCAGGGGAACCTGCCAGCGTCTCATTCTCCCATGCTGTAGCGCTGGCCAATCGCAGCGCTCAACTCATAGCCTGAGGCTTTTTTTTCTCTCAGGCTATGAGCTGAGCGCTGCGATTGGCCAGCGCTACAGCATGGGAGAAGGAGACCCCCGGCAGGTTCCCCTGGGTGGAGCCTAACTATGAAGATACCGGAGCCTATACCGGGAGAACGGAGCGGCGCCCGGGTATAACAGTAAGTGCAGGGGGATCCCTGGGCGCCGCTCTACATGTCTGTATAGTTAGTTTAGATGTTTTATTCTAGTGAAAGGTCCTCTTTAACTACAGTGGTACCTGATAGAAAGAAATAATGCAAGTATGAACAAAATGTCGTCTGATTAGGGAGAAGTGGTGGGCTTCTGGTCAAGTATGTTTAATCGGGTAGACACACTACTCTATGCGGAAATAAATTTCAAATTTTGTTTAAAAAAACAGAGATCCTGCAATGTGTGAAAAATCACAGAAAAGTGTCAAGTCCTCTAAGGCTACATGCACACGACCGTGCGTTTTTTTTGCGGTCCTCAAAAAACGGAAGCAGCCCTTGTGCCTTCCGCAATCTGCGGAACGGAAGGCCCATTGTGGACATGCCTATTCTTGTCCGCAAAACGGATACTATATTTTTTTTGCGGGGCCATGGAATGGTGCAACGGATGCGGACAACATACGGAGTGCTGTCCCCATCTTTTGCGGCCCCATTGAAGTGAATGGGTCTGCATCCGAGCCACAAAAATGGCGGCTCGGATGCGGACCCAAACAACGGCCGTGTGCATGAGGCCTAAAACTCAGCTTATTCTCAGGGAGGAGATTTAGCTAACCTGGAGCATCACTATATGAGATCTTCTGTACATATGCTTATGTAGGTAGTGAACACACAGCTTTTGATGACATACTGCCCCGTCATATCCCATTAGGAAAGGATATTTCTGACATGTAATAATTGTGACTTTGACAGTTCCTGCACAGTGCACTTCAGGTTACTTTGTGAGTTTCAGCTGTCTTGAGTCTCAGCTAGAAACCATCTGGGTTCTCTCAAGGATTGGGCATGCGTCCCACACTTATTATAGCAATACTAGATCCTGAGAAGCATGTCTATATGGACCATAGGTGGAGGTCCATTCACAGTTCATCATATATGGTAACACACA
Source organism: Bufo bufo (assembly GCF_905171765.1). Taxonomy (NCBI): domain Eukaryota; kingdom Metazoa; phylum Chordata; class Amphibia; order Anura; family Bufonidae; genus Bufo; species Bufo bufo. The sequence goes on along the minus strand of NC_053390.1, from coordinate 142,670,926 downwards.
CAGTACTGTGAAAAAGTTTTAGGCAGGTGTAGAAAAAAGAAGAAGAAAAAAATAGCAATTTTAATAGTGTATTTCTATCAGTCAACAAAATGCAAAGTAAATGAACAAAAGAGAAATGTAAATCAAATCAATATTTGGTTGACAATCCTTTTCAAAACAACATCAGTACTTCTAGGTAGACGTGCACACAGTATTTGAAGGAGCTCGGCAGGGAGCTTGTTCCATACATCTTGGAGAACTAACCACAGATCTAATGTGGATGTAGGCTTGCTCAGATCCTTCTATTTTCAGTTAAATGGGTCTGGATCTGTCGCAGCTGCTGCACAGATGAGGCCCGCATATTGCGGTCCCCAATGCATGGAACGGCCGCACAACCGCCGCCTTAACCAAAGAGGTTTTCTGTGACAAGGAACAGAAATAATCACAGCCATACAAAACAAACAAAAACAACAACGAATACTAGTTATAAAAACTAGTAATAATAAAAATATATTCAGCAAATAATGCATGGGTGACATGAGAGCAGTTAGCAGAAAGTAGAATACACACAAAAAAATATTCCTTGCTTCAAATTTTTGTCTGCCCTTCCCCGGCCCTGTTTGCTCTTGCACATTCTATTTTCTGCTTCGAACCCATGGACAGATGGCATACGTAGTATAATATTCCACAGGAGGGAGACACAGTTGAAAGTAAACTGGGTATCCTTGTTCTTAGGCGTTCTAGAGATGCCAGATGTTAAATAAAGTACACGTTTTTGGCACTGCTAATACACAGAAGCGTTGGCTAATTCAGTTTCGGTTAAACCAATTATATTACATTCTGTTTCAACATAAAACTGAAAATGAAGCAAAAATTTTATTATCTGAATACTGGCAATTTTTCCCTACATACAGTATGTTATGAAAAATAAGAGGATAAGGGTGCAAATGAAAAGCATAGTGGTAACGAAGAGCTGTAATTTTATTGCTATAGACAACTCCTTCATATTTTTTCTGCATCCTTTTTGATAAATTTCTCCCACTGGCTCCAATTTCATACAATAAAATGCCCTATTTGTGCCATGAAAATATGTAAAATTTACATAAAGACTCGAACGACTCCCAGTCATAGAAAGCATATGTTAAATAAGGTTGGGGTGGGGGGGGGGTGAACTCTTTTAGTGAACTCACCATCACCACCTCCTCAGGCAGAGAGTTCCATAGTCTCACTGCTCTTACCGTAAAGAATCCTCTTCTATGATTGTGTACAAACCTACTTTCCTCCAGATGTAGAGGACGTCTACTTGTCACGGTCACTATGGCAGTAGTCTCTGTATTCATATTTGATGTATTTTCACATAGTTATTAGATCTCAGCTATTAACCTGAATAGTGCTAATATTGATAATTAGAGATGAGCGAATCGAAGTTGACGAAGTGGAATTTGATCCGAATTTCAGGAAAATTTTTATTCGCACCAAATCCGAATTTCCTCACGCTTAGGCCTCTTGCACACGACCGTATGGCTTTTTCAGTATTTTGCGGTCCGCAAAAAAATACGGATGACGTCCGTGTGCATTCCGTTTTTTGCGGAACGGAGCTGCTGGCCCCTGATAGAACAGTACTATCCTTGTCCGTTACGCGGACAATAATAGGACATGTTCTATCTTTGAATGGAACGGAAATACGGAAACGGAAGGCATACAGAGTACCTTCCATTTTTTTTGCAGATCCATTGAAATGAATGGTTACGTATACGGTCCATATACGGAACGCAAAAAACGGAACGAAACGGAAAAAAACCCATTTATGTGCAAGAGGCCTTAGTGGTAACGAATCACATTTTTTCGTAAAAAGGGCTGCTGCACGTGGGAGGACATGGAGCAAGGAACTCTAGGAAAGTGGGATCACCCATAATGCCATGCATGCAGCCAATCAGCAGCCAGCCAGCCCTGTGATGTCACAGCCCTATAAATAGCCTCAGCCATCATGGATTCTGCCATTTTCCAGTGTACTTAGTGCAGGGAGAGATGTCAGCAGGCGCTAGGGACAGTGCTAGAAAAAACTTCATTGTGCTAAAAAAACTATTTACAAGTGCAGGGAAAGATTATTCAAGGTGTAGGGAAAGGATAGGGAGGAATCATTTCACAGCATTTATGTAGAACAGGGTTCAGTAGGGGAGGTTACAACCTGGGTAATAGGAACAATCCTATTATACCTTGCTGCACTGACTGGGGATCCAAATTGCCATTATACTGCTCTGTAATTCCAGCAAACCGTTCTTGTTATTGGGGTGCAAGTGCTGTTTGATACAGCCATTAACAGGGTTTATTACAAGGAAATATTTCTAAAACTTATTTGCCCTTGTGCGGTGCAGTTATACAGTATGTTTGGCTTGTATTAGTGTGAAAAAAGGGCTTATTAGTGAAGTGTGAAAATGACAGCCCTTTTTGTCGTGTATTAGTGGCAAAAGAATAATATATTTGCCGTTCAGCAGTGCAGTTATATGTTCTAAAGCCCTTTTTGGCATGTATTAGTGGCAAAAGTAAAAGATATTTGCCGTTCAGCGGTGCAGTTATATGTTCTAAAGCCTTTTGTGGCGTGTATTAGTGGCAAAAGAAAAATATATTTGCCGTTCAGCGGTGCAGTTATATGTTCTAAAGCCCTTTTTGTCATATATTAGTGGCAAAAGAAAAATATATTTGCCGTTCAGCTGTGCAGTTATATGTTCCAAAGCCCTTTTTGTCGTGCATTAGTGGCAAAATAAAAATATATTTGCCGTTCAGCTTTGCAGTTATATGTTCTAAAGCCCTTTGTCGCGTGTATAAGTGAAGAAAATAAGGGCCTATTTGCCATTCATCGGTGCAGTTATATGTTGTAAAGCCCTTTTTGCCGTGTATTAGTGGCAAAAGTAAAATATATTTGCCGTTCAGCGGTGCAGTTATATGTTCTAAAGCCCTTTTTGGCATGTATTAGTGGCAAAAGTAAAAGATATTTGCCGTTCAGCGGTGCAGTTATATGTTCTAAAGCCCTTTTTGTCGTGTATTAGTGGCAAAAGTAAAAGATATTTGCCGTACAGCGGTGCAGTTTTATGTTCAGTGACGTCAACACAAACTTACTGCTAACACCCTCTCCACTCTGTCGGGGGGCTCTACTTTTATAAGCGTTTAATATAAGAGGTTCTGTAGACATCTGTGGAATCAGCTGATGATGGTGTAAAAAGAGTTCTCTTCTTCTTGGCGCTAACATCTTCCTGTAAGGCTGAGTTCACACTTGAGTTATTTGGTCAGTTTTGGCCCCGTGACTGCCCAAATAAGTGAAGTGTGCAGTGATTCTAAGAGTGACACCTGTCATCTGCATGTCATACTGACAGTATTATTTCACAGCCACAGTAGATTCCCTATGTGTGTTACTGCAAGGCACAGTGTTCTACACCACTATAAAGGCTCTATGCAGCCACGAAATAGCAGTTTTTTTATGCGATTCGCCGCGAATAAATTCGGATCGAACCAAATGTTTTCAAAAAATTCGGCGAACCGGCCGAATAGAATTTTTTTTTAATTCGCTCATCTCTATTGATAATCTTTCTGGATACTGTAGTCCACCATTCCATATATTACTTTGGTTGCATGCTTTTATGATTCTCCCCAGGAAAGTGAATCCTCTAAATCGCAATTGCTTTGGCAGTGGCTGGACTGGGATGTGGAGTCTAAGGAATCTTTCTATTCAGAAGACAGTCTACGAGTTAACACCAGGAATGGGACCTCAGATACCAAGGGACAAATGCAAAGGGCAAGACAGGTGCATAATAATGAAAAGGGGTCAGGTCACGAACAGAGCCAAAATAGCAACAAATAATCTGCAGAAAAATGTTAGATTCCACTTTAACTCACTTTAGTTTTTTCCTCTCTGTCTTCCATAAACCATAACTTTTTTTCTTTTCTGTTCACATAACCGTTTTTTATGGGACAAATATTTTTATAGGCACAATTTAATTTACCATATCCACCATTCAAACATTGTGTTAACTATGTACTGAAACAGATGTTACTGTACGATTAAAGCAATACCAAATTTATGTGGTTTTTCTCATGTGTTATTCACCACCTTTAGCCCTTTCCTGAAACTGTGATTTTCAGTTTTTGTGTTTTTGTTTCTTGCTCTCTGCCTTCCTGGAGCCATAACTTTTTTATTTTGCCCTTCACATAGCTGTTTTTGGCAGGACAAGTTGTACTTTCTAATGGCACCAATAAATGTTGCATACAATGTAGTGGAAAAGTGGAAAAAATTCCAAATAGGGTGGAATTGAAGAACAAAACAAAAAACGATTCCAGCAAAGTATTTATTTTTACGGCGTTCCCTATCTGGTGCTTTTTTCTTTTATTTAACTCTTTGGAAGTCCCCTTAGGAGACTTTAACATTTGATCCTCTGACCTCTTCATTCGTAGACTGCAATGAATTACCATTGCAGTCTATGGGAAAGTTGCTATGTACCTATGGAGCCCTGGATATTGCAGGGCCCTATAGGTACTATTGGTGTGGTAGCCCTGGATCCTTCAGAGGGACCAAGGCTACCACAGTGAATAAACTGCTTCTCCTATCAGGCACTCCTGATGAAAAGCCTGTCTGATGCCATGGCACCAACTGACCACAGCATCTCAGGGGTTAAATGTCTGTAATCGACATTATCACTGATCGTAGACATTTACTCCAGGTGTCTGCAGTGTCAGACAGCAAGTGCCCCACATCTATTGCGCACACTTTGATCCGTAGTGGGTGCCATCTTTAAAGACACATATAAAACATATGTAGCTAAACGGTTAAATAGGCTGCCAAAACTAATATAATCCAATTCCGGTTGCCATGGCAGCCTGCAACAACCTGAAACAAATGGCCAAACTGGGGAGAGGAGCCATGGCCAGGCCCAGCAGGACTTTGACGGTAGAAAAAAGACATTGCTGGGAGAGAAGAGGCTTCTGGTCGCCTCAACCAGACACAACCACCATCTCTTGACCCAGATGAGGTCATTTTGTACACATACAGGCTACAGTTTTTTTAATACATTTACTTGACATAGTTCAAACCCCATAACTCTGAAGTGGGTACAAAGCCTTAGGTCGTTATGCTGAAATTAACTTACAGCCAGCTAACCTGTGCTATAAAGCAAATCATTATTTTATTTTCATATCAAAAGTTTTTTTCTGAAGTTGATGTTTAAAAAAACCTTTTGGGTAGATCTGGATGAAATCCAAATATTCTAAAATGAATTCATCAGATTACTGATGGAACACGTTTTTCTATACGTTGGAAGGAGTTACTGAAACTGCTCACTCTGACAATACTTCACCCAACACATTTCACATTTGAGGTTGAGTAAGTGCCTCTTTTTACGCCGCCCTCGTCACTTTTCCAAAAGTGGACGTGGTAAGGGTGGGAAAAGGGGCACGGCCAACAGCCAAGACAAATTTGTCTTCATTTACACCAGGTTTCTGGTGCAAATGAAGCCAGAAATCTACAGCAGCTAGGTGCATGGACTGCTGGAGGATGCGCCTAATTTTTGATGAGGCCTCCTCCTCATCATAAATGTGGTGCATCCTCCGGCAGTGCAAGGGAAATCAAGTCCAGTACAGAAGGCACGTTTCTTGATAAATCTCCCCCTAACTGGCTAGTTGTGTGCCATAAAGTCTTTGGGGCACATTTATATTTGGGAATGCGTACACTGAGATGCTGCCCCTGATTTATGACGAGGCATACACCGGTTATGGATGCTATGTCTGATTTATGACAAGATATATCCCTCACCATAAATTAGGCGCATCATCCGGCAGTCCCTGCATCTGAACTGTGTTCTTCTAAGCCATAAATGTGGCAGTGCTGTTGGTCCCATCCCCTCCTGCCCTCATAACTCCCCTATTTCAGAAAAGTGGCGAGGCCAGCGGAGAAATGGCACTTGCACAAAAAATTTTGCCATTGAAAGAGATGCAGACATGCAGTTTACAGCTTTTCGTGCCACAAAAGAGGCATATTCAAATGATAAATGTGTCCCTTTTATTTTGTGTTTTATTTCACATATTACAGACTTTATTTAGCCATTATACAGCAAAATACATATGAAGGGGAAGACAGCCTGCAGCTGTTAGGGCTCACAGGGAGTTCTACTTTTACACAAGTTGGAAACTACGGCTGTTTGTGTAGAAACTGTATGTTTTTCTGGTTGTTTTTTTTTTCTGTGCTTTGTTCTACACAAAAATATTGTCAGATGTAATATGAAAGTAAAAAATGTTGTTTTTTTTATTAGCATTATTTTCTTTTTATGTTTGACTTTTTTTTTAATTCAGCAAGCTCTAGGCATGGTGTTTATTTTGTAGAAAGTTTTCCACAAAGGCTTCTCCATAGGGCTAATTAAAAAACCGCCATCAAAAAGAAATAAGATGTTAGAATGTTTATGAAGCCCTGCACTCCCGAACTCTGGTTTTCAAAAGTCGCCAAACTTTTTTTATATATGCAAAAATGTTGCTATATTTTGCATTTTTTCACCATTCACTCCAGTTTGGAAAAGTGAGTAAGAAAGTTATTGGTTGGCCTGTTGGGCTGATTAAAGTCAGATTTATCAACTAATGGGGGAATTTATCAAGCCCTGTACACTAGAATTTTGGCTTCAAAAAGTCACAAATAGGGCTTTTACAACATTTGGGGGTCACTTTTTGTGCAAAATGTTTGCGACTTTTTGAACACTGTGCCTTCGAACGCAACACCCTACGGACTGGGAGTGAAAATGTGGTCAGAATTTCAGAATAGATCACTTTCGGTCATATTTATGAAGTGCGACTTCTTAAAAAGTCGCAAAAAAAGTTGCAACTCCACAGCAGGCATCCCCCTGGCGTACTTTTACTGAAATAGATGCAACCACAACACACTTGCTCCAAAATTATCATTATTGGGTGCCATTTTCATAAATTTGGTGCAGGTGTGCATAGTAGCTCCAGCCTAAAAACTAAATTCAAATATACCTCCCCTAAGACTTTTTTAAAGCACAAAAGTTGGTTAAGGGGTGGCATAAAATGTGGAGTAAAACCTCACAACACAAATGTTAGACTTAGGGGTTGTTCACCTTCGGTGTCTTTTTTTTCAGACCCCCCCCTCCCAGCATGGCCAGACCTGCAGTGGTGTTCATACTTACCTGATTGGTATTGCAGTCTGTTCACTTGAATGGGACTGAGCTGCACATAGGCCATGTGACTGATAAACGTTTGCTGGTCTAGCTAGTCATGGCCGGCGTCAGTACCCGTTATCCCCAGGCAAGAACCGGGGCCCACAGCACAGCTGCCAGGGGCCAGAAGCAATGAGTGCTTCCATCAATACAGATGTAAGCGCTCATTGCTGGAGCGCAGGGACCTGGGTCCTGTCACTCACCGCTCAGCTCCCAGTGCTCCTCCCCTCCTTCAGGCCAGCCGCGCTCTGAATGGGGAAGCAGGAAGACTTCGCCCAGCTCCACCATTCAACCTGCAGGCACAGATTGCGCTGCCGACCTGTGTGGGTGGAGCCTGCAGCCCGGTAATCTGCATAAGCTCCACCCATACAATACTGCAGCATTATCTGTGCGTGCAGGGAAGAGAGGTATGTGAGCTTCAGGAACAGGACAAGGTGAATAGTTACTGAGTTTTTTTGTTTTTAATACAGAGGGGTCACAGAGGACTTTATTATTATGGAGGGGGCACAGAGGACTTTATTACTATGGAGGGGGCAAAGAGGTCTTTATAACTATGGAGGGGCACAGAGGACTTTATTACTATGGAGGGGGCACAGAGGTCTTTATTACTATGGAGGGGGCACAGAGGTCTTTATTACTATGGAGGGGGCACAGAGGTCTTTATAACTATGGAGGGGCACAGAGGACTTTATTGCTATGGAGGGGGCACAGAGGTCTTTATAACTATGGAGGGGGCACAGAGGTCTTTATAACTATGGAGGGGGCATAGAGGACTTTATTACTATGGAGGGGGCACAGAGGACTTTATTACTATGGAAGGGGCACAGAGGACTTTATGGGGATTATTACTGTGAAAGGGGCACAGATATGGCATTACAACTGTGAAAGGGGCACAGAAAGGGCATAACTACTGTGAGAGGGCACAATGTGGGCATAACTACTGTGAGGAGGCACACTTCTGTACAAAACTACTGTGAAGGTTGTACAATGAGGGCAATACTACTGTGAGGGGGTACAATGTTTACAAGTATGGGGGGGGGGGGGCGGGTGCCAAACACCGTAGGGAACTATTTGCTCCCTGCTCTACCATTGAGACGCCAGCGCTCCACAGCAGCAGCACGATGTCCTCACACATGGTCCTACTGATCTGTGTAGGAGGAGGAGCGGGGCAGGCTGGGAATCGGCCTCTTCTCCTACACAGCAGCGCGATGTGTCACAGTATCCTGCTGCTGCTGATGGGGAGCGCAGATCATGGGAGGAGCCAAGTGACTGAGGCGATGAGTATTTATTGTTAGTTTTTTTCACTTCCTGTGAAGGGGGCACATCTGGGCATAACCACTGTAAAGGGGGCACTGGGCACATATCTTGGCATATCCACCGTAAGAGGGCACATATCTTGGCATATCTACTGTGAAGGGGGCACACATCTTGGCATATCAACTGTGAGGGGGCACATATTTTGGGATATCTACTGTGAAGGGGGCACATATCTTGGCATATGTACTGTGAGGGGGCACATATCTTGGCATATCTACTGTGAGGTGGCACATATCTTGGCATATCAACTGTGAGGGGGCTCATATTTTGGGATATCTACTCTGATGGGGCATATCTTGGCATATCTACTGTGAGGGGGCACATATCTGTGAGTAGACCTGAGGGACTGAAACACTGGGTAGAAAATAAAAGTAGGCACATAAGGACTGATTCACATATATCCGCTCTGTAGCATGCTCTGTGTAAGGCATTTAATCTACTGTATAATACATTCAGTTTCATTGCTGTAAGCATCGCGCAAAATGCCACAAGGGAGCCCACTGAGACGTTATCGCCCAAGTGCCCACATGCACCTGGACCCGGCCCTGTAGTTAGTGGCCGCAGTGCTCAGCAGAGTGCTGTAGCCTCTCCAAGCATCTGATCTGCAGGGGTGTCGGGAGTTGGACCCCCACCAATCAAATATTGATTGCCTGTCCTGAGGATAGATCATCAATATTTTACTCACGGAAAACTCTTTTAAAGAATTCCCCTCATGATAAATCACCATCATGGTATTTTTTTTTTACAATAAAAGAAAAAACAGAGAAATAGGTATGTGCGATGAAGGCCCCAGAGTAAGGGTCCATTCACACGTCCGCAATTTCGTTCCGCATTTTGCGGAACGGAATTGCGGACCCATTCATTTCTATGGGGCAGTACGATGTGCTGCCCGGATCCGGAATTGCGGATCTGCACTTCCGGGTCTGCAATTCCGATCCCGAAAAAAATAGAACATGTCCTATTCTTGTCCGCAATTGCAGTGCGGTGCGCAAAATGGGGAACGCACATCGCCGATGTCCGTGTTTTGCGGATCCATGGATCCGCAAAACACACACGGACGTGTGAATGGTCCCTAACATCACCGGATGAATCAGGTGCGACAAAGACCTGATTAGTAGTTTTTCCTATAGTCAGCACTATGGTAAGTGATGGACAATGTGCTCCTAATGCAGGACGTTACTAGAATGTAGTGGACAGGCACACTTATCCTGGCCGTGCTTATGGACATGGAAATGCCATTCAGATTAGGACCACACCTCTGTGTCTGCACTGAACATCCCTGCTCAGTCTGGCAGTCCTGAGTGATCTGGTCCCAGGCACTTACTGTACATGGCGGCTTTCCAGAGGAACAGCACCCCAGCAATTGTTCCTGAAGCTACCCCGGGGCGTAGGCCTTCTTTACTTCTCATGGTAAGGGGGTTCTTTCTGTTGTTGTATCTGCTGATCTCTATATAGAAATGTAATCGCCCAGAACGGCCACAGGGAATAGATCGAGTCCGAGAACTGCAAAGTTCTTTCCCTTTATACATGAACACTTCTTCCTTGTGGATTATGCCATGCGACCTATCTTTATATCTATATCTTTATATCTATCTATCTATCTATCTATCTATCTATCCGTCTATCTATCTATCTCTCTCTTTCTATCATTATCTACCAATCTATTATCTATCTACCTATCTCTTTCTATCATTATCTATCTACCAATCTATCTATTATCTATGCTTATTCTATCTACCTATCTATCTATCTATCTATCTATCTATCTATCTATCTCTTATTATCTATCTATTATTTATCTATCTATCTCTTATTATCTATCTATCTATCTATCTATCTATCTATCTATCTATCTATCTAATATCTATTATCTATCTATCTATCTATCTAATATCTATCTATTATCTATCTATCTATCTATCTATCTAATATCTATTATCTATCTATCTATCTATCTATCTATCTATCTATCTATCTATCTATCTATCTAATATCTATCTATCTATTATCTATCTATCTATCTATCTATCTATCTATCTATTTATCTATCTATCTATCTATCTATCTATCTATCTATCTATCTATCTATCTATCTATCTATCTATCTATCTCTATTATCTATCTATCTATCTATCTATCTATCTATCTATCTATCTATCTATCTATCTATCTATCTATCTATCTATCTATCTATCTATCTATCTAATACACATATGCTGTCCCCTATATTTCAGCTCTGAGTAGCTGTTACTTCTGAGCCTGTCACAAGTGGCTGTGGTTTTATATGTGATGGAAAGCTGGTGTCATTTGATATAGTTACATTCGCATTTGGATGCCTCATTTGTCCCAAAATAGACATAAATGTCATGCAAGTGCAACATGTCCCATTCAGAAGCAATGTAGTGATTGACAGCAGATATGATCATTTTTACAGTGAGCTCGGTTTTATAAAGTTACATTCAGATGATTGATTATATGAACTACAATATATATGAAGTGTATTATATTCTGTATGGTATATATTGTTTTTGTTACCTTAATTATTGGAAATCTGGATGTGAGTGAAAGTCCATCTCACCATCACAGACTTCAGTCAATACATGAATGGTTCCGTTGGCTGTAATTTGTCATCCAGGTAATGCTTGTCCATAGGCATGGCTGCTGCATGATATACTGTATGTTGTCTCAGGTCTCAGAAAACCTCTGTTTATGTAAGTTTTAAGGGCAGCTCTTTTTTCCTTGCTAACTTGTGAGATACAGTAAAATCTCTTTTTGATGACCATGAGAAATTGCAGTAGAGAATGATATTCTTGGGGGTGGTTATCATATATTAACTCTCAGAGAAAATCTGTCATTGCAAAGTCTGGTCTAGATCAGGGGTCTTTTCAAAAAGGTGTTCTTTTGGAGAGAGTTCATTGTACTTAAAGGGGTTATGCCATGATTGATGTAAAAATGAAAATCAGACATGATATAGTACATGACAATCTTTTTCTAAGAAAGTTAGAACCAGCCCAGTACCTCCCATAGATCCAGAGATCTCCCCATTCATTGCTTCAATTTCTCTGCTAGATTTATTATAAACCGGCAGCTCAGGGGACGTGTCCTTTCTCTGGGGTGTGTCCTTTCTGCTGCAGCTCTCCCCCTGTAATTGTCACAGTTTCTGACAGAAGATATGGCTGGTGGCAGTTGAAGGATGGAACTGAGCGGTTACATGTCTGTCGTTGCTCCACTACTTCTATTAGAAACTGTTACATTTGCAGCCCATATCCTTCACTATTATATGCTACTTCTATTCATTGAACTACTACTACTCCCATTTTGCCTGCACCACCACTCCCCTCCTCTCTATGCTCAGCTGCTTCTAATTGTTAATCAGCTTCTGCTATAAATGCTGGACTGTCCGCTCACTCCTTACCTAAGCTTAGGTTCCTAGGGGTTGAAGGGTTGAAGGGTGAAAACCAGGGAACCACCTGGATAGCGGCCTTAGGACTAGCCCAAAGTCAAACCGGTTAGTTGGTACAGTGGGTCCACATTACGATCCATTACATGAGCATGTTCGTCCGTCTCAGCAAGGTGGACAGAGAAAAGAGGAAAAGCAAAAACAGATTGTTTTATTGAATAACTCAATGGCTATATTAAATGTTTTATTACATGAAGTTACTAAATTATTAAGATCCAGTTGCTGGTTTGAATAATGTGGGATATTTTTTGCGGGACAGCAACCAGATGGAAATTTTCTCCTTGTTGCCCTCTTAATTTGATAGGTAAAAACAAGACCAATGACTAAATGCAAATGGTTCTCTACTAAGTATGGGATTTGAGGTCTCATGCAAATTGAATACGGATTGCATGGAAATAAAGGTGCTATTGTCATATATACTGTATGTCTGCCCCCTGTATTGAAAAAGCTATCCTGACATTGGGGGCTATTTAAAAAGACCAGCTTTTTAAGCCGATCTTTTATTCCCTTTTTGTGCTGGGTTTGCTGGTTTGCTGTGCCAAATTTTTGATGAGGCATAAAATAGGTGTACCTTCAACGGTCCGTATGCCTGGTGTAAAAGCCCCTATTTTCAGGCGTAAACATTGGTAACTTTGTCAGTGCTGATGTTTGGCTCCAGCTCGGCCCCCAGCTAGCGCCCGCCACACCTTCAACACTCCTATGTCGAATCAGGCACAAAAATATTGTCGTACAGGTGTTCAAAAAGTTGCAAAAACAGGGTTGTGTGACATTTTTGTGCCAAAATAATGTCATAATTAGGGTTGAGCGAACACAAACTGTAAAGTTCGGGTCCGTACCAAACTTTGAGAGTTCGGATACCTAGATCTGAACTTTCAGTGTTCGGGCATTTAATAAAGCTTTTAAAGGCTGCAGGGCAGCCAATCAGCAAGATTTTAAGCTGTGGGAACTTAGAAGCCATCACAGCCATGCCTAGTAATGGCATGGCTGTGATTGGCCGGTGCATCATGTGATCCAGCCTCAATACAAGCTGGATCATGTGTAGCACCGCCAATCAGCTCAGAGTAGTGCAGGGACAGGAAGCAGGCAGCTGAAGCAAGGGAGAGTGTTAGGAATCTGGCAATTTGTTTTGTGGGTGACCTATAATTTTTTGTGGGTGCAATACACCAGCTTTGCACCCCTGACACAGAAATATAATAACAAATCTGGCTGTTGATTCTGTGGGTGACCTATAGTGATTTTTTGTGGGTGCGCCATTTTTGTACCCCTGATACAAAAATATTATAGTTAATCCGTCTCTTAGTTCGATGGGTGACATATACCCATTTTTGCTGTGAGATACACGTGCACTTTATACATGACAGGGAAATTAATATAGTTAATCTGACTGTTAGTTCGGCTGGTGACATATACCCATTTTTGATGTGAGGTACACCTGCAATGCATATGTGACAGGGAAATTAATATAGTGTGCAGGCCGGCAAGGAGGGCATGGGTGAAGAGTGGGTGGAAGATTATGTGGAGGATAATAAGGTCCTAGACCCCACATGGAATCAAGGTCATGCAAGTGACGTGTGCAGTTCGGAGGAAGAGGTGGTGGTCACACAGCGCCAGCCGCACAGCAAAAGAGGGAGCAGGGTGCAAAAGCAGAGTGGCCGTCCCCTAGCCAGTACGCCTGCTACTGCCCACCGCACCCAGGGACTGAGCATAACAAAGCCAGCTCCAAGGAGTTCCCTGGCATGGCAGTTCTTCAGACAATGTGCTGACAACAAGACGCAAGTGGTTTGCACGCTGTGCAATCAGACCCTGAAGCGAGGCATAAATGTTCTAAACCTGAGCACCACCTGCATGATCAGGCATCTAAATGCAAAGCACGAGCTGCAGTGGAGTACACACCTGAAAAACACAGAAGGTTTCAGGCTCCTCTTGCTCTCTCTTCTGCTGTGGTCTCGGCCTCTTCCTCCCCCTCTGGAGTGACAGTGGCACCTGCCACCCCGCAAACAGAGAGACAGAGATTTGTAAAAACAGTTCCCAGCCATCCCTGCTCTGCACAACCAAGTAGTGGACAAAATCAGGTGTGCACTGCGCAACTTTATCTGTGGCAAGGTCCACATAACTACCGATACGTGGACCAGTAAGCACGGGCAGGGACGTTATATCTCCCTAACTGCACACTGGGTAAAAGCAGTGGCGGCTGGGTCTGACGCGGACAGCAGTTTGGTGCATGTCCTACCATCACCAAGGATTGCAGGACATTTCTCGTTGCCTCCTCCTCCTAATCCGCTTCCTCCTCTACCGCCTCCTCATCCAGTCAGTGTAACACCTTCACCACCACCAGCCAGGGGGAAACGACAGCAGGCGGTTTTGAAACTCATTTGTTTGGGGGAAAAGCACCACACCACGCAGGAGCTGTGGACGGGCAAGGAACAGCAGGCTGATTGGTGCCGCTGTGCGGTTGGTGCCGCTGAGCCTCAAGCCTGGCCTGGTAGTGTGCGATAACGGGCGAAATCTCGTAGCAGCCCTGGGGCTAGCCGCTTTGACGCACATCCCTTGCCTGGCGCATGTGCTGAATTTGGTGGGGCAGAGGTTCCTGAAAAATTACTCCGATATGTCAGAGCTGCTGCAGAAAGTGCGGGCTGTTTCTGCGCGTTTTCGGCGTTCTCACCCTGCTGCTGCTCGCCTGTCTGCGCTGCAGCCTTCCCGCTCAATGCCTCATATGCGACGTACCCACAAGGTGGAACTCCACCTTGCACATGCTGGAGAGACTGTTCGAGCAGCAACAGGCGATAGTGGAGTTTTAGCTGCAGCACGCACGGGTGAGTCTCTCTGCGGAACAGCACCACTTCACCACCAACCAGTGGGCCTCCATGCGGGACGTGTGTGCCGTGTTGCGCTGTTTCGAGTACTTCACCAACATGGCCAGTGCCAATGAGCCAGTCCTCAGCTTTACTATCCCACTTCTATGTCTCCTTGAAAAAACACTTCGGGCGATAATGCAGGAGGATGTGGCACAGGAGAAAGAGGAGAAGGAAGAGGGATCATTTCTACGGTTATCAGGCCAGTCATTCAGAAGTGGCTGATCGGGTGGGTTCCTGCACCAACAGAGGCCAGGTACACAACTGTCCAGCCAGGGCACAGTTCTGCAGGATGAGGAGGATGATGATGATGAGGAATTGTGTTCACAGTAGGGCGGCACCCAAAGCAGCTTATGGGTATCAACAGAGCGTGGCTGGGGGATACAGAGGACACAGACGATACACCTCCCACAGAGGACAGCTTGTCATTGCCTCTGGGCAGTCTGACACACATGAGCGACTACATGCTGCAGTGCCTGCACAATGACCGCCGAGTTTCCCACACTCTAACCAGTGCTGATTACTGGGTGGATCCCCGCTACAAGGACAATGTGCTGTCCTTAATTCCGTCATTGGAGCAGCAGCGCGTCTACCAGCGTGCGCTTGTACTCACACATCTTCCAATCATGCTCCAGTGACGGAATTGCCAAAATGTGGAAAAGCTTTGTCAGCACACCATAATAACCAGCACCACTTAATAATCTGTATAAATGGAAATCCAAAGGAGTAAGAGAGAAGGGTTCACACGATGAGGAATCAAAGAAAGAGACAATGGCATTAAATAACGAGATGCATTATGAGGTCCCTCTAGAGCAGGAGTCC
Organism: Bufo bufo; assembly: GCF_905171765.1. Taxonomy (NCBI): domain Eukaryota; kingdom Metazoa; phylum Chordata; class Amphibia; order Anura; family Bufonidae; genus Bufo; species Bufo bufo. The sequence continues at coordinate 142,655,288 of NC_053390.1, read as the reverse complement.
TATATATCTAGAGAGTCTCACCAACATAGAAATAGGCCACAGAGATATGGTGATGATTTTAAACCTCGATATCCCCCTGGTCACCGCTATCCCTTATCAACAAAGGATATATCCAACAGCAAGGTATAGACCGAATACATATGGTATGCAGACCAACCAACCACCAAGAAGATCACAGTATTATAGATTAGAGATGTCGCGAACATAAAATTTTCCGTTCGCGAACGGCGAACGCGAATTTCCGCAAATGTTCGCGAACGGGTGAACCGCCATAGACTTCAATAGGCAGGCGAATTTTAGAACCCACAGGGACTCTTTCTGGCCACAATAGTGATGGAAAAGTTGTTTCAAGGGGACTAACACCTGGACTGTGGCATGCCGGAGGGGGATCCATGGCAAAACTCCCATGGAAAATTACGTAGTTGACGCAGAGTGTGGTAAGTTGAATTCGCAATGCGATTAATATAACCTGCATTAATCGCATTGTGAATTCAACTTAGAGCTAAGTTCCTAATGGTTGTATTGCTAGAATTGACGAATATAACGAATATAGCACTATATTCTCAATCTTCGTTATATTCTAGCAATACAACCATTAGGAACCCAGCTCTTGAATTCGCAATGCGATTAATATAACCTGTATTAATCGCATTGCGATTACAACTTAGATCTGAGTTCCTAATGGTTGTATTGCCAGAATTGACGAATATAACGACTATAGCACTATATTTTTAATCTTCGTTATATTCTAGCAATACAACCATTAGAAACCCAGCTCTAAGTTGAATTCGCAATGCGATTAATATAACCTGTATTAATCGCATTGCGATTACAACTTAGTCAAATTTATGACACTGCAGCTTCAGAATGAATCTAAGATGTATGCTGTCCTTGCTTTTTGATAGGAGGTGGGAGGGTCTGGGAGGGAGGGTCTGCTGCTGATTGGCTGGAATGTGTCTGCTGACTGTGAGGTACAGGGTCAAAGTTTGCTCAATAATGATGTATAGGGGGCGGACCGAACATCACATATGTTCGCCCGCCGCGGCGAACGCGAACAAGCTATGTTCGCCGGGAACTGTTTGCCGGGGAATAGTTCGGGACATCACTATTATAGATACGGTGATTATAGATCCCAATATAATGATCAACATTTCCCATATGGAGAGGAGAGTACATCTAGGCCTATGAATAACGATAATAGTGCTCAAGATTATAAATCACAATTTCCCCACCAAAGAATAAAAGGGAATCAAAGGGAAGGCGAAATAGAAAAAAGGATACAAACAGAAAAATTAAGGACACCCCAGACAAGATATCTTATAGAGGATGCAGAGGAGGGAAGAAAAGAAAAGAACAGCCCCAGAAACATTAGAGTAAAGGAGAATTAAATGGAATTTATAACCTTAGTTCACACACTAAGTGAAAATGAAAAGGCAGTATTAATGAAGGGGCTGAAATATGCGCCCAGAAAACCACTTAATAAGTTTGAGACCTTTTTAGATATTCATCGGTTTATAAGAAAATTTAATATAGTAAAATATGTCACCTCTAACCCAAGAATAAACAACATGGATGTAGGTACGGGGGAAATTATACATACAAACTTCCAGGATAGATCTCAATTTTTTCCACAGCCAAAAAATAATGAATGTATTGAAGCTTTCAAGAGAGGGCTTTTAAAGGAATTCGATAAAATAGATCCTCAACCTCTTTATTATAATTTAACCCATGAAGAGAGAAAAGCGCACATATTGTGGTGAAACCAGCTGACAAAAGGGGAGGGTGGTGATCCTTTATAGAAAAAGATATGAAGAAGTTATGGTCAAATTACTGGAAGATTATACATTTATGAAATTAAAAAAAGATCCAAACCCAGAGTATAAAAAAACAAATGCATGTATTATTGGAGACGGGCAAGGAGGGGATCCTTAATATGAGGGAATTAGAATTTCTACAGATAAAACATCCAGTGATTCTAGTTATTTATTATCTACCCAAGGTTCATAAAAGTATTATTGACCCCACTCCCAGACCAATTGTATCTGGGATTAATTCTCTAACCAGCCGTCTTATTGAATATGAAGACTTTTTTCAGCAAAAATATGTGAGCAAGACCTCTTCTTATTTGAAAGACACAGGGGATGTTTTGAAGTTGATAAAGAGTTTTGATCGATACACGGAAGATATGATATTGGCCACAGTCGATGTTGTATCTTTGTACACCATCATCCCCAAAGATAAAGGGATGAATGCAACTAAGGATTGTCTTGAAAAAGATCCAGCAATGACGTTTAAGCAAGGGGAATTTATTTTGGATTGTTTAGATTTTTGTTTGTGTCACAGTGACATTTTTTTTGGTTTCATGGTAATTTTTATTTACAGTGCACTGGGACCACGATGGGGGTGAAATTCACCCCCAGTTTTGCTAATTTGTTTATGGCCTCATGGGAAGATAAATACATAAGGACTATATTGGGAAGAACAAATAAAAACGGGGAATTGATTGTGTGGAAAAGGTATATAGACGACTGTTTCTTAATATGGAAGGGAGAACGTGAAGGTTTGGAGGATTTTCTATGTTACATAAATGCAAATGATTGGAACTTGTGGTTTACAGGAAATGTAAGCCATGATTCTGTAGATTTTTTAGACCTGACTATTTTTTCTGAAGAAGGTAAACTAAAAACGAAGACATTCTTCAAACCAACAGATGTCAATTCTTATATTTCCACAACAAGCTGCCACTATAAACCCTGAATCAGAAACATTCCGAAGGGGCAGTTTAAAAGAGTGTATAAGAATTGCACTAATATTGATGACTATGAGGAACGAAGTAATATGATACAAAACAGTTTTTTGGAGAATAGGAAAGAACTAGAGCTTTGTACACAGAAAGTTATGGAACAAAGTGTGCACACAAGGGGAATGAAGGTAATAGTAAGATTAAAGAGGATAAAGATTTCCGTATGAGCTTTATCGCACAATTCAACAGTAATGCAGGGCAGATAAAGAGAGCTGTTGGTCTGTGCTTAAGAATGATCCCATACTAGGAGACATAATTCCCAAGAATCCCTCTCTTATCTTCAAAAGAACACCTAGTATAAAAAATAAGCTTGTACACAGCTTTATACCTACACAACCTCCTGAAGGTATGAAACACCGGTTTACATGGTGCAGTTTTTGTCTACCGTTTAAGAACTGTCTGAAAGTTAACAGACAGTGTAGGAAAGAAACAGTGATGTCTAGGAGCAACGGGACCATACACAAAGTAATGGGAGAGCTTTCTTGTTAACACGTATCTGTGGTTTTCATGCTGGAGTGTCCATGTGGCCTCCAGTATGTAGGACGGACCACTAGAAAACTAAAAGTAAGAATTCAGGAACATATACAAAACATAAAGCAGGGTTTAGAGACACATAGGGCTGAATTTATCATTAGGAGAATATTTGAAGTCAGTTTTGCTTCAGTCTGTGTTGGTGTACTTTGTGCCACATTTATCAAATGTCGCATGTTGTTTGATAAATTAGTCTTACCCTTAAACCTAACACTTCTGTCTAGAGAAGCCCCTCCAGTTTTCCTACTCCACCCTACTCCTGGAGTGAGATTGCGACTATTTTACGACTTTTAAAAAAAGTTGCAATGATAAATCTGGGGTAAAACTCATTAACATAGCTAACCACACCCACTTTCCCACCCATAATACAAAACTGGAGTGAGAGGTGTACACATGCAAAAAGTTGTAAAATTTTGCGCAAGGGAGTGCAAAAAAGTCTCAAAAGCCCTATTTGGTGACTTTTTGATGTCAGAATTCTGGAGTGAAGGTATGATAAATCAGGGCCATAGTGTCTCTGCACATTTAAAAAAATTACATAATAAAAATCCAGAAGGTTTTATTTTCATGGGGCTGGAGCAAGTTCCTAATAACTGGAGAGGTGGTGATCCATTGAATAGAATCAACAGAAGAGAAGTTGAATGGATCTACAAACTCGGCACTTAAATTTGACATAAAAGCTTGTATAGTGAACATGTAAGGTATCAAGATGTCAGTCAGATGTATCCTATTTTTTTCAGTGTTTGTTTACAAAAGTTATTTTCCTAGATGTGGACATTGGGATGTCAGTGCGGTGGTTTATTATTAAAGGGATTCTGTCACCAGGTTTCACCCCTGTCAGCTAAAAATATGCTGATGTTCAGGGCGTCTTCACGATTCCTAATGTGGGCTTATAAATGTCATCTGTGGGCTTATTTAGCTAAAAAACTGCTATTACTAACCTGTCAGTAAAACAAATAAGGTGCCCAAGGGGATGTTAATGGATGCAAGGTGCCGGCCGCACCCGCCGCCGTTCGTGCCCAGCGCCGCCTTTCCGGACTTCTGCGCCGCCTCCTAATCCTCTGTGCCGCCTCTCGCTCTCCCTCCCCCCCTCCTTCTGCTGTAAGATCTCGCGCTTGCGCACAGGGCTCTGCCTGATGCGCCCATACGGACTTCTCCATTTGGCTTCTTACAGCGAAGTGCGCATGCGCCGCCACTTCGCTCAACCCCTGTATGCACGAGATCTTACAGCAGGAGGAGGGGGGAGGGAGGGAGAGCGAGAGGCGGCACAGAGGATTAGGAGGCGGCGCAGAAGTCCGGAAAGGCGGCGCTGGGCACGAATGGCGGCGGGTGCGGCCGGCATCTTGCATCCATTAACATCCCCTTGGGCACCTTATTTGTTTGACTGACAGGTTAGTAATAGCTGTTTTTTAGCTAAATAAGCCCACAGATGACATTTATAAGCCCACATTAGGAGTCGTGAAGACGCCCTGAACATCAGCATATTTTTAGCTGACAGGGGTGAAACTTGGTGACAGAATCCCTTTAAGGTCTATACGGAGGTAGAAAGAGACTGCAGCTTTTTCAGAAAGAGGGGGAATCGCCGATCTATTTGTATTGAGGGGAGGAACTAATGAAAGACTAATAGAGCAAACTAATCATGTGACATTGAAAGGAGGAGAAAGAGAAATTAGACTAAAGAGATGTTTTAACTTGTATTTTATGTGATATTGTGAGTTGATGGTTTTGTATTTAAAGGGAATCTGTCATCAGGTTGTAGCATATTAAGCTGTTACCATTGCAATGTGCAATAAACTACCTTCCTACCAGCAACAGCCTCAATAGTGTCACTGGGAATGCGCCGAGCCCAGTGACATAATCAGAGCGCTGTTGCCTCAGGAGCCGTAGGATCGGACAGGCGCAGGCATTTGGCGATACTGCGGCTGTGCGAGATTTCATGCGCAAGAAAGGATGAAGCAAGGTTCGTATGTTGAATAAATTATATGACGTAGCAGAGGGGGCGGCGCAGTTCAGCTCGGCTGTGGGAGGAAATTTATTTATGAGGAGGCGTGCTGGGCTTGAAATTAAGGCGGGCTGGGCACTGCAGGGGGGCGTTACTGGGCTCTAGAGGAGAGGAATAACGCCCCTCTGGGCACCTTGAAGGTTAATTAGCATAACCGAAAAATCGCTTTTTTATCTAAATGACAACATGAAAAAAAGAAAGAAGACCCTTGCTGGAAAAAAGGTAGTTTATTGAACATTGCAATGGTAACAGCTTAATGTGCTAAAACCTGATGACAGATTCCCTTTAAAGAGCTTGAATGTTATTTGAAATGAATTTTGTAAATATGCAAATTAGGGCTGTAGTAACGCCCATAGTGCCAGATTTATCAGATTCATTACATTTACATCTTACTCCACTTTTACATATGTCCAAAGTCACTTTTGGCTAAGTCAGATTTATTAATAGTCCTTTAATACTGTGATAAATATGGTTTGACGGTAGCAGTTTATCCTTCAGTAAGCGGCTTTACAAGAGTCGCACGTCTTTACAAAAAAGTTGCATGTTGTATTAAAAAGTTGCATAAGATAAGCATGGTCCTCACTACGGCTTTTTAAATTGTCGCAATAGTAAATCTGTCTAGAGATTCATTTACATAAGAAAACACGCCCACTTTTAGAAAACTGGCGAGCATAGCACAGAGCCAATACAAGTCGCAAATTTTTGCGCAGTTTTAGCGATTACGCAAAAATTTGCTACTTTTTCACTCCATTATTTTGACTTGAGCTAATGATAAATCTGGCCCATAGAGTCTTGAAAAAGGAGCAATCTAGACGAGTCCACAGGTGTCCCTGACGAAGCGGAGGCGAAACCCGGGTCGGGCGTTTCATGAGAGGACTTGCACATTTTATATGCTTGTAGTTTTATGGATCTTGTGAGTACAATAAATCACATTATTTAAACTCAGTTGGCGGTATTTCAATATGTTGGGCCATTTCTTCTTTGACTTTTAGGAGATTTGAGCACCAACCTTAGTGGGAACCAAAACTGAGGAAACACATTCATAGTTACCTTTTGTCTCCTTCAGTGTGAACTGCACTCAAGTTGAAGCAGTGCGGTAGATTATATACACCAGCACCACCAGCTGATACGGAACGTCTTAGCAGGAGGCAGTATTTTAGCAACATGGTGGAACAGTAGGTGTGCCCATACCTACACGTACTAACTGATGGGTCTGCCCCATTCAACTTCTGGGTCTCCAAATTGGGCACATGGCATGGATCCCACAGGACTTGTCCGTACATTGTGCTGAGTAGACAAGTATACCGGCCGCACCCAGCCATTGTTATACTCCAGCGCACTTTCTCTTTGCATTCTCTTTTCTATTTCCCAATGTTTTGGGGTCTTCCCAAATTTATTTTTAAAAAAACAAAAAAAGCAGTGTTAACTCCTCCTCTTCCACCTATACCGCCACGTCCACCGCCTCCTCAACCTTCTACTCCACTTTGACCCCCGCCTCCTAGTTCAAGATTATTACTTTTCTTTTTTTTCTATTCTATGTTATTTTTAGTAATTTCCCTATCCACATTTGTTTGCAGGACAACTGTCCTGCTCTTACCCCCATTTTTCTTCCTTTTGCAGCCCTCTAGCCCTTACTATGACTATTTTACAGCCATTTTAAGTGCACCAAAGTTCAGGTCCCCATTGACTTCAATGAGGTTCGGGTTCGGATTCGAGTTCGGGTCAAGTTCGGGTCCCGAACTTTGACCCGAAGTTCGGGCGAACCCGAACATCCACGGGTCCGCTCATACTTTTAGCATATTCTCAGATAGATTTTGTTAATGGACATGACTGGCATAGAAAGGTTGCACTTTTTTATTACAGGTCTCATTTTGTGACTTTTCCCCTTTTACACCATGCTCCGCACTTTTCTACAACAATCTACTCCTGGATATTTCATTCTCTGGCGCATGGATATTGAAAGAATAATTTTGTTGCCTCTTACGCCAGTGTATTTCTGATTAAGATTGGCATAAGAATTATTAAATTCCTACCAAAGTATATTAGAAAGTTTTTGATATGCACAGTCACTGCTTGCATTTGGTGGTCTCTGAATCTGTCAGCAAAAATCTCTTGCGTTTCATCTGTCAACAAGAAGGGCTACAAAATGTAGGAAATAAGGAATCACCGTGACTGACCGTGACCTGCAGCAGGTGCTGGACGACAGCAACAACTGGTGATGTAGATAGACCTCCCGGTCAGATGCACTGTAGCTTAAAAAAAAGTTATAGTACATGCAGCTGCTTTTAAGCTGATTTATTTGGGAACACGTCACAAAAACTATTTGTGTATAATATTTTAAAGGAATGGATGCAGATTTTATATTTCAGTGCTGGTGTTGGAACTCAGGTTACAGTTTTGACGACTTTCATTGCCAGAATATAAATTTTATTGTTAGATTTGTAATTTTTTGTCTTTCGTACAATTAACATTTTTTTGGCTACTTTCACACTTGCGTTTGGTGCGGATCCGTCGTGGATCTGCACAGACGGATCCGTTCAGATAATACAACTGTCTGCATGCGTTCAGAACGGATCTGTTTGTATTATCTTTAACATAGCCAAGACGGATCCGTTTTCTATTGTGAAAGTCAATGGAGGACGGATCCGTTTTCTATTGTGCCATATTGTGTCATAGAAAACGTATCCGTTTGGCTCAGTTTCGTCAGACGGACACCAAAACGCTGCAAGCAGCGTTTTGGTGTCCGCCTCCAGAGCGGAATGGAGACGGAAAAGGGGCAAACTGATGCATTCTGAGCGGATCCTCTTCCATTCAGAATGCATTAAGGCAAAACTGATCCGTTTTGGACCGCTTGTGAGAGCCCTAAAATGACAGCATACAGTATCACACACTGCTATGCAAAATGATTATTAGTATGCTACTTTTTGTTGCACTGAAATCCCATGCCCGCCACTGCCCAGCTTCTTTTGGCAGGCACGGGCACTTTGCTACTTATGCTGCCTGCCTCTTCTCCTGTTTAGCGATCCTCCCCTGCCAGAGGCAGTTCTGGCCGCCAGCAACATCTGTGAATGTGGCAGGCTGCAGACTGCGTCCTGTGGTAGGCTTTCTCTCTAGGATGCAAATTCCTGGCCTCTTAAAGGGCCAGCGTGCACATTCAATTCCTTCCCTAGGCTATGTCAGTGGGAGGGTGCCTGAGCTTTAGGTTCCTAGTCTTTAAATACCAGCGAAGGTGTGAATTCCTGCCTGAATACCGATGTACCATACTTATGCCTGACAACTGACCCTGATTACTAGCCACCTGTCCTGACCTCTGCCTGTTACCTGTATTGCTCTACTGCTGCCAGCTCAAACCAAGGACTGTTTCTCAGACACATTGTACGCAGCCTGCCCTGACCTCAGCCTCACTCCTGACTACGCTTATTGCCTGACCACTTGGTGCTTCGCACCGGTGTCTCTGACCCTCGTAGGTCAGCCGCCAAACACCCTGGGACTATTTCAGGAGGTAGTGGCCTGGTAGCTTCCCTGTAGCAAGGTCCAGATTCCTGGACAGGGGAGTGCCAGGATAATGCCCTTATAGTTAGCCGTAAGCCACACCAGTTGACTGGCACAGTAGGTCCAAGCCCACTGTCCTTAACACTTTTGAGGATAATTCACATAACTCTATTATGGCTCTTCAAGTTATACAGAGCCATAGAACAGTTTTACAGATGCAGCCGAGCTAAACTTGATTGTTAATGCGTTAAGTAAAGAATGGCAAGAAAACAGATAACTAACTTTTTAATGGATTTCAATGGGTTTTGTCACGAGATAACCAAGATAACACTGTGCCATGTTTTATCAGAGTCAATTGTAGCTCGGCTACATCTGTATATGGGGTGTTACTGTACCTCTATATGCCTCCCATTGCATATTGATGTATATATATATATATTTTTTGCTCGATTTTGTATGCATCCAACTAGGGCTTGGCGATATGGCCTAAAATCTATATCGCAATATAATTTTAACTATGTGCGATAACGATATATATCGCGATATATTATTTTCTCCCCCAGCCAGCGTCATCAGCCCCATGCCATTGCCATCATCCACGTCCCCCAGCCAGCGCCATCAGCGCCATGCCATAGCCATCCTCCAAACCCAACCGCTGCCCCCCCTCCCCCCTGGGTGGATACAGGCCCCTGCTAATATACTTACCTTTCCTGCAGGGTGCGCGGCTGGCTGATGGAGTCCACAGGAGACGGACCGCGTCTTCTTCTCAGCATGCACTGGTAGGGACCTGACGTCACACAAAGGCGTCAGCAAGATGCTGACGATGTGTGCACGCAAGGCCCTGGCCAGTGCAGCGAGGTGCCGAGTCGGTAGGCCACGGAGCAGTGAGTGAGAAGCTTCTTCAATCGATATGGCGATATAGCTAAAATCTATATCGTTGCCCAAATTTATATCATTTATATCATATATCGTTTATATCGCCCACTCCTACATCCAACAGAAAATACTGTGTCGCACCAGATGTCATATAATGGAGCTGCTGTCCCCCAGGAGCATTACTGCCGAGCACCATACTGTGGTGTGCCTATGGTGTCGTAGTTTGAGGTGCAGAGACAACTGTAATGCTCTATCTGCATGAGGCCTGAATTTCCGTTTGGGACTAGTGATGATTTTATACCGAAGGCTGGTGATTGCATCTTTAATAACATCTTGTACGTCTGAAGTTCTGAGTCCCAGCAGTTATTATAATGATTTGCTGGAGTTAAACTTAATTTAATACAAACCATTATTAAACTAGAAAGTATTATACTGGTATTATTTTTTTGTTTTGCACCATTAAATATAATTAAAATTTGCATTTACTTAATTACAATAAACTGAATTAGTTACGACCCTATGTTTTATTTAATGTTCACACTGTAATATGAGATGATTTGTGTTATTGTCTCTTTGTAATTGCTAATACACTAGATAGCTGTTTATTCTACTGCTTTACAGTACATCAGATATAACAAGCCAATAAATTTAATGAAACATTTTTCTATATTACTTGGCATCTACATAGAAACTTTTACTTTCTGCGAAACAGTAATTTAGTAACGGGAGGAGATTTTCCAGCCCATTTTCCAGGAAAATATTATGTGCACTAGATGTTAAAGGGAATCTATCACCAGCAACCTACCTATTCATTTGAGGCTCCATTTCAAAGTAAGTGAGCATTCACACGACCGTGTTTTTCTTCCACGTCCGTTCCGCAATTTTTGCGGACAATGCACGGACCCATTCATTTCTATGGGTCCGCAAAAATTGCGGAATGCCTTTCATTGTCGTCCGTGTGCTGTCCGTTCCGTGTGTCCGTTCCTTTTATTTTAGAACATGTCCTATACTTGGCCACAAATTGCGGTCCGAGGCCCCATAGAAAGACAATGGGTCCGTTAAAAACGGATAGCACACGGAAATGCATCTGTATGTCATCCGTTTTTTGTGGACCCCTGGACTGAAAACATTCTAGGAAACCCCATTTCAGTCCCATTTCAGTTTTTTGCAGACCATGAAAAACGGATGACACACGGAAGCACCACGTCCGTATTATACGGACTTACGGAAAGGAAATGGAAATATAACTGAAGACATAAGGAAAACACGGATCCGTGATTTGCGGACCGCAAAACCAACACAGTCGTGTGAATGCTCCCTTATGGTATTTTTTCTTAATATAGAAGTTAGGCCTTTGGTGCAATGAGGGTGTCACCATTGCTCTTGTTGCATCCATACTCCACTCCTTTCTGTGACCAGCCCCTCCCTGGCTACTTTGATTGGCAGAAACAGGAAGTGGTAAAGCAGCCAGGGAGGGGCTGGCCACAGAATGGGGTGGAGCTTGGGTGCGACAAGAGCAATAGTGACACCCTTGTTGGATCAAATACCTAATTTTCATATATATAAAAAAGTATTATAACTAGGGAGTGGCGCCTCAGATCAACAAAAGATAAACAGGGTTTTAATCAGTTGAACCACAACTATGTGTCTGTGCAAACAGTTTGACAGGAAGATTGCTGGTGACAGAACCCCTTTAAGCCAATGTGCGCACAAAGGAAGTTCTACTTTAAAATGAAGTTTACAACACAGAAAGACAAGGGGACAGATTTAATAATCCTGTAGATGACGGTCTAGACATGCTCCAAATTTATGATGGTGGCTCAGGCTGGATGATAAATTTCATGCATGGATAGACATTTTTGTCTAAATTTATTCCACATATTTGTTTGTTTTAGGCCTCATGCACAAGACCGTTGTGTGCACCCGCGTCCGTTCCGCCATTTTTCACAGTTTAGCAGAGGTCCCATTCATTTCTATGGAGCTGTGGAAAAAAACTGTTAGTCTTCCTTTTTTTCTCCGCGTCCGTGATCCGTGATTCCAGTCCGTCAAAAAAATATAACCTGTCCTATTCTTGTCAGTGGAAAACGGAGGACGGACCCATTCAAGTCAATGGGTCTGTCAAAAAAACCTGATGCACAACTGGCATGTCATCCGTGTCTGTTTTTTTCTACAAGACCTTGGTGCAATAAAATAACACTTTTCATTAACCTTCCCCTGTCAGACAAAAAAAAAGGAAGACACAAGGAAACACAACTGAAGGAAAATCGGACACGGACCACTGAAGCCAAATCACTGACAGTGAAAAAAACACTGTCGTGTGCATGAGGCCTTACTTTGTGACAGAATTTTACTCCAGAATTGTGGTGCAATTTTGCCTCAAAATGCATCATAGAACGGCCCTCTTTCCCACCAAACCCCTTTCCTTTGGAGCCATGCGCCTCTTGGTGAGCTAGGCACAGTGGATTTTTCTAAAACTAATTGTGCCAAAAATGCTGCAAACCTTGGTGCAATTTGCAACGATGCCTAGGTACGCATACTTATGTAAATGTGAGGAAGACCACAAAACCATGTCAATAAAACACAATGAGGGTTGAAACACACAAGTATCAAAAAATTGTCCACTAAGCACCATCTCAATAATGAGTACATTTTAATGATGCCGGTTGTTCCCAGAACTGAACTTCAGCTAGTCGCCTGGTACTAAGGTGTCCACTGGACTTAAAATTGGGTCAAATTGGATAACAACTGGACATTTGAAAGACACATATTATGAAGTATGTGCTGGCACTAGCAGACAACAAGTGCACTCAGAAGAAGAAAACTCACTAATATATGACAGAAACTGATTGATGATGGAAAACAGATCTAGGAGAGTCCAGCAAAGCAGACGGAAGACAGTAACAGAACCTGACCCTGATTAGCAATATAAACCTACCAAGACAGCCAGAGACAAATCAAAATTCCAACTCAGCAAACATACATATAGACAGTAAACATGAGGCCTCTTGCACACAAACATATATATTTTTTCCGTTTACATTCCGTTTTTTGCGTTCCATTAACGGACCGTATACTGAACCATTAATTTCAATGGATCCGCAAAAAAACAGAAGGTACTCCGTATGCCTTCCGTTTCCGTATTTCCGCATTTCCGTTTCGTTCAAACATAAAACATGTCCTAATATTGTCCGCATAACGGACAAGGATAGTACTGTTTTATTAGGGGCCAGATGTTCCGTTCTGCAAAAAACGGAATGCACACGGATGTCATCTGTATTTTTTGCGGATAGCAAAATACAGAAAATTACATACGGTCGTGTGCAAGAGGCCTAATCCAGAGGAAAATACCAAACTTCAGTGCTGACAGCAATGAAAGGCAGAAGGATTACAGATCCCAAGCTACATTGAGACAGCACAAATAGACCAGAAAATGTACATAAAAATAGAAATGCACAGAACTTTCACTATACCTGGCAACAAATAGCAGAAAACATGAATATTTAAAGGTGGTTAACTAATCAAAAACTCCTCCCTAAATTAACTATGCAAGGTGATCACCTGACCAGAGATCAGGCGAAAGGCTGTCCCAACAATGCTAGTAGACAGGGGAATATGAGGCAACAGGAAAATCCCTGTTGCTTGTAACATAAATGAATATATTTATTACAACTCAATAAAGTGTAAAGATGTACAAGCTCTTGTTCCTGATAAGTGTCCAGTGCTTGTGATCAGCTGACAATATAAACAAATGCTTGTCTGTCAGCTGATTGGATTGTTGGTGCAAACTTCAGAATGCTCTCTGGTCGTCCTTTGATATGGGCCAGATCAGGTTGTGTAGAAGGACCCTAAATTATTTTACAGTTGGATTAGATTATATGCCATTTATAATCTCCAGAACCCTGGTTATCTCATCTACAATCCTAATTAAATAAGAACACTTAAAACATTGTACAGTAATCCCTCAAGATACAATGGCCTCAGGGTACAATATTTTCAGCATACAGTGGTCTTTTCTGAACCATCGTAAATTGAAACTAGACTCAACATACAATGTGTCAGACTGAGATCGAACCAATCAAGGCCACTTCTCTGGTAAAATAGTTGTATTATTTGTTAGTTAGCAGCTATTCCTGATTGTAATACAGTGGATATAAAAAGTCTACACACCCCTGTTAAAATGTCAGGTTTCTGTGATGTAAAAAAATTTGACAAAGATAAATCATTTCAGAACTTTTTCCACCTTTGATGTGACCTATAAACCGTATAACTCAATTGAAAAACAAACTTACATTTTTTAGGTAGAGGGAAGAAAAAATATAAAAATAAAATAATATGGTTGCATAAGTGTGCACACCCTTAAATTAATACTTTGTTGAAGCACCTTCTGATTTTATTACAGCACTTAGTCTTTTTGGGTATGAGTCTATCAGCATGGCACATTCTGACTTGGCAAGATTTGCCCACTTTTCTTTGCAAAAACACTCTAAATCTATCAGATTGCGAGGGCATCTCCTGTGCACAGCCCTCTTCAGATCACCCCACAGATTTTAAATCGGATTCAGGTCTGGGCTCTGGCTGGGCCATTCCAAAACTTTAATCTTCTTCTGGTGAAGCCATTCCTTTGTTGATTTGAATGTATGCTTTGGGTCGTTGTCATGCTGAAAGATGAAGTTCCTCTTCTTGTTCAGCTTTCTAGCAGAAGCCTGAAGGTTTTGTGCCAATATTGGTAAAAGAAATTTGCAAATGTGGATGGGCACTCTGATAGATGGAGTCACATAAGGCTTGGATTTATCACTAAAACTTTATTTAAGCAATAACACATTAAGATAAAAAAATCTCTATTAAAGCATGTGGCTTCCAAAATGCATCAAATACATAGGCAATAAAATAAATAAAATAGATAAAAAAGGAGACTAGCTACCTCCTCTCGGAAAAAAAATGCGAAATGCAATACACAAACATTAACAGGTGTATAAAGCCATCGTCTGCGAGTGGAATATGCCCAATTGATTGCGGTACTCATGGGTTTTAAACCCCCCAATGTAGAATCGCATATGTTCGCTATAGAGTCACAAATAATCGGTCCAAGACCGACGAATATTCCTGTAAATCATACAATATAGTTCATATGTCTCCAGACATGCGCCGGTATAAAACTTTGGGCTCATGGTCACCAGATATCAATCTTTATGTGCCAGTGCAAAGAGTCTTATATGATATGATGCTTAGCTTATATTATCAGCATGTTATTCTATAAGTTAGATCTTTTGCAGTGTATGATCGGTGGTTAAGCAGTCGGCTTTCAGTATAGAAGGTAGTACTCACGGTTCCGCTTTCTTTCGTGGCGTCCCACGTGGAATGGCTGGAAGGTAAGCTTACCTACTATTTTATACGCTCTAGGAGGACATTCACTACAGTCTTGTAGCGGGTCTATATTCGTCTGCTGTTTTGTAGCAAGATGTTATTGGATATTCGCGGTCCCGGTAACTCAGCTTGTTACACTGTGGGCAGACTTTCTTGGGCGTCCCACGTGTCTTAAAGTCGCTAGAGTCCCATTCTTGGGAATGGATCGGCTGTATGCCTGTTCCCGTATAGATGTCGATTCCGGGTTACCGCTATCAGGTGCCTTTAGTGAAGCGCTTCACTTGTTGAGAACTCAGTCGGTATGTGCAGGCATATGTCCGGCTGTTTTATCTTATGACCGAGTATGTCGTCCACGCCAGATGCGTTTCGGGGACTTTACTGTCTCCTTCCTCAGTGGCTCTGCTCGGTCTGGATTAGTAGCCGGATTTTATATGGGTGCTCTCGAGAATACCTGGAAAACTAATCCAGAAGCTGAACTTTATTTGGGGTTAATCAGAGGCACTTTAAATGATGGCAGGAGTATGCTGACTCCTATTTAACATGATTTTGAATGTGATTGCTTAATTCTGAACACAGCTACATCCCCAGTTATAAGAGGGTGTGCACACTTATGCAACCACATTATTTTAGTTTTTTTTGTTTTCTTCCCTCCACCTAAAAGATTTCAGTTTGTTTTTCAATTGAGTGGTACAGTTTATAGGTCACATTAAAGGTGGAAAAAGTTCTGAAATGATTTATCTTTGTCTCATTTTTTTTACAGCACAGAAACCTGACATTTTAACAGGGGTGTGTAGACTTTTTATATCCACTGTATGTCAGGACTTGTTTTATCTGTCTTAGTTATCATTTTTTTTTTTCTACAATCTTTACTTTCTCTTATCTTGGATTACATTTTGGGGCTTTAGAACCGATTACTCAAGTTACAATGGTTTCAACATACAATGGTCCTCCTTGAACTAATTAATATTGTAAGTTGAGGGGTTGTAATTAACTCAACAATAATACAACTTGTTGACAGTAAACACTTTCTCCATTTTCTGGTATACAATGAGGGCTAAATATTTGATATACTGTATATCATCTTTTTCCTTCTCAATGTCCTGTGCCTGTTCTCACTGCTCATTGACAACCACAGTAGGGACAACTATAATTACCTGGTGGACCTAATGTGGGACATACTTCTATGGCGTGTAAACCTTTGTCCACAGACCTTGACTTCCACATATCTAAATCTCCTAAATAAACAATAATACTCAAAGCTTTGACCCAATATATAGTTTACATGAAGGACGAACAGTGCTATAAGGCCTCATGCACACGACCGTTGTGTGCATCTGCGGCCGTAGTTCCGTTTTCCGTTTTTTTTTCGCGGACCCATTGACTTTCAATGGGTCCGTGGAAAAATCGGAAAATGCACCGTTTGGCTTCCGCGTCCGTAATCCGTTTTTCCAGTCCGTGAAAAAAATATGACCTGTCCTATTTTTTTCACGGACAACGGTTCACGGACCCATTCAAGTCAATGGGTCTGTGAAAAATCACGGATGCACACAAGATAGTCATCCACGTCCGTGATCCGTGTCCGTTTTTCCTATAATTTTCAATGCAAACTTGACTCATTTATTTTTTTCACTTTTCATGTCCGTGGATCCTCCAAAAATCAAGGAAGACCCACGGAAGAAAAAACGGTCACGGAACAACGGAAATCCGTTTTGCGGACCGCAAAAAAAAAACGGTCGTGTGCATGAGGCCTAACTCAAGTAAGATGGGAAGGTAAATCCTGTGTGATCTTTTTGAAGTGGAAGCTATGCGATGGTTGGTATAAACTGTGGGGAGAAATTCACGAATCAGATACCCAGTCTGTAGTGCAGGTCTTAGTAAGCTTAAAGGGATTATCCAACCAATATAATGCCCCCCAAAATGCCCGGGCCCTCATACTGGTCATACTTACCTCTCTCCCCGGCACCCGCGTCGCTTCTGATAGCTGCACGGCTGCCGCTGCATCTCCACGTCTCACGGATCAAAACATCCGGCAACGAGGGAGGGGGGGGGGTACAGTCAATAGCATACCGTCGAAGCCTGCTATTGACTGTACCCCCCCTCCCTCGTTGCCGGATGTTTTGATCCGCGAGACGTGGAGATGCAGCGGCGGCCATGCGGCTATCAGAAGCGATGCGGTTGTGGGGGAGCGAGGTAAGTATGACCAGTATGAGGGCCCGGGCATTTTGGGGGGCATTATAGGGGTTGGATAATCCCTTTAATGAAAAAGTGTGATCATTTGGTTGAGTATGGGGCCCCAATACTGCAATAGTTATATTAATACTGCACCAAATGGCATGATGAATATACTGCTGCAGCTACATGGGAAAAAAAGTCAGAGCACAACAAGCAGTCCCATGCAAATGCATCGTTTGTGTATCCTATAGATCATTTTCTTAACAGACATGCCTTTTGTATTCTGACAAAATGATTTAATTCCATTCAAATGATCACCTGGAAAAAGCTGCAATTGACTTCTTCTGATTTGCACGTGTTCAGGAATATTTTTTTTCCTGTTTTCATTACTGTAGCAGAATGATAGGAACATTGATATCTACAGTGGTGATTAATCTTGCTTGCATCATCCTGCACTAAGGTAGTTAGGTGTGTCACATCAGTGTCCTTGCTCATTACTACAGTCTAAAGGGATGCAAACAGGTAATTAGTAACAATTCTAAAGGCCCCCATACACCTTAGTGTATTATTGTCTGAACCCGCCAAGAACAGCGGGTTTAGCAGACAGGCTGATGTGCATGGGAGTTCACAAGTCTCCACCGACAGATGTTTTTGAGAGAAGGATCAGATGATATTAATATTTCTAGGCCTTTTCTTCTAGGTGTCTGGCAGGAGCTTTCTCCTCTGTCCTCATTGACAACACATGCATGGGTGGTGTGACACACTGAGAGGTTTGGTCTGGGAAAACAGGTATTTTCCTCCCAGCATGTGCTGCTGGGCTGATTTACAGCCAGGTGAGGTCAAATACCGGATCGGATTTTAAGTCCTTAAATAGGCAGCTGGGCTCAGAAGTGAGGTCTCTGTGTTGGGATCTGGGAGCCTTGTGTCTGGATGAAGGCTTGCTACCTGTTTGGCGTGCAAACAGGTTGGTGCTGCTATGCTCAAGGACTCTTTGAGGCAGAATTGCTGCATGGTGTGAATTACCACCAACACCGCAAGGTGACTTTTTGCTTGTTTATGACTGCTTGTTTTCTCTCTTGCCTAGTGTGAATAAAACACTGAACTGTTTGATCCAAAGAACTTGTTGTTACCTCTATACTGCATCCGCTAATCCTGTCTACCAGAGCGAAACCCCACAGTGAAAAAAACGGAATGTGTATGTGTATGGGGGAGTCAGGATTTTTCTGAACTGGATTGGGCATTATCATGCTCATTTTTTGATGTTTACTAGCAAGTCAATACCTTATTAGCTTTCATGTTTTCACCATTCGGCCTGTTTATCCAGAAAAAAGAAGGGCACTCTATAGGAATAGCATTCTGGCAACACTTAAACGGCTCCACCACTTCACCTAAGCTTGTCAATGAATGTCTAAGCCCAACACGCCACTTGGAATTTATGTTTCTGTTGACACTGGATTCCTAATGAACTTAAAGGGATTTTCTAGGTTTTTCAGGATAGGTCTTCAATATCAGAAGACCTATCTTATAGCTGATCGGCGAGGTTGTTGGGAGTTGGACCCCCCACTGATCAGATATTGAGGATAGACCCTTAGTATCAAAATCCTAGACAACACTTTTAAGAACAATAAGGGTAATTCTGCATGATGGACCTTCCATTGCTCTTGAAGATAGGGTGCTGGTAGAGATGCACTTTCCACACATGGGAACTCTTCAGGATGGGGTCTGAATTTGTATTTGGCTATATGACTCAGTGTAAAAGTCATGACTGACGTGGTCTCTTTAAAAAGCTGATCAGCAGTGGTGCCAATCAGATATCGATGGCCTATCCTGAGGATAGGTCATCAATATTAAACACCAGAGAACCCCTTTAACTGCCATGCACAACTGCATTATTGTTGTTTTTTCTGGATAAACTTGTTCTAATGGTAATCTGTGGCAGTGGACACCTGAAGAATGTACACCACCCACCATACTCTTGGCTAGTGGGTGTGCAACATCTAGCCCTTAAACCATAAGGCCACACGAAGTGCTGTTTGCACAAAACGGCCGTCGCTTGTTACATCCGCTTCTGATATACCCATTTTTGACAATAAAGAAGTGCTTTGACCAGAGGGCGAGTGCCACATCTTTCTGCAATTTTATATAACAATTATTGGACTTTGGATGTTGAGCACCACAAGGCTGTTGAAGGATGATCCTCCTTTTCACAGGTGTTTGGATGCTGCAGAGAAAGTGGCGGTGGTGCCAGTCTAATCTATATTATATTGTTCAAATCTTATGGCTTATTTGGCTTGGTGGTAGATAACCTTAGTTCTGTCTATATTTGTATTAGTTATGTATCTGGACTAATAATGTATTTCACTAGGACACTAGTACACATCCATGTAATGACCATATACAAATATTGGTAGTGCATATCAGTCAGAATTTTCTCATCCACTAGATGTGCCTCGTTTACCTATAATTCTGAAGTATGCCGAGTCAAACGTGTATGTGGAAGCCGGAAAGGGAGATCGGAAAGATACAGTAGCTGTCAGCCAAAAATTATGGGCAGGTTAAGATCACAATGCAGAAATCCAAGCATTACCTAAACTGCCTTAAAGGGGTTGTCTCATCATAGACAATGGGGGCATCTCGCTAGGATATGCCCCCATTGCCTCATAGGTTGGGACCCGCACCTATATCGAGAACGGAGCCCTGCAAGGTGGTGGCTGGAGAACTCCGGTCCAGCCACCACCAAGCCGGCTCCCCATAGAAGTGAATGGGAGCGTACTGCGCATGCGGGGCCCCTGCTCCCATTCATTTCTATGGGGCCGATGGAAATAGCCAAACCAGCGCTCGGCTATTTTCACTGGCCCCATAGAAAATGAATGGAGGGCAGCTGCGCATGCGCAGTGCACCCTCCTTCACTTGCGGGGCTCCGTTCTCAATATAGGTACGGGTCCCAGCAGTGGGACCCACACCTATCAGACAATGGGGACATATCCTAGAGATATGCCCCCATTGTCCATGATGAGACAACCCCTTTAAAGCAACTAGATTCCAGATATAATATTAATAATAATAATAATAATAATAATATTTATTTATATAGCGCCACCATATTCCTCCAGATCAGTAGATGCATGTTCTCTGGAAACATGTTTCACTATCTAGTATTCTGATGGACAAATCTAGGTTTTGTAGATGCCCGGAAAATGCTACCTTCCAGAAAGCATAGTGTTTACTGCAAAATCTAAGCCATCAGTTTTTTATTGGACAAATAGAGATGGAAAAGAAGTAACAGAAGTGTGACTAGAGCCTTACTTCTTCTTCATTTACCTTAGTTGCAATTGTTATTTCCATGGTTTGAAGTCCTTGACATTGTAGAAACGATACTTGGCAGAGAGCTGCATCACAATGAAGCACGTGGCTTTTTATTGATTTATGGCACATTGGTTTGTGTGTTGCTTCGGATGATCGATGGATGTATTATGCAGCTCTACTTCTCACCTTCTATACTTATGAATATATATTCCTACAGTTGGAAGAAAAGTCTAAGAGATTTAATATTATTAGCCGGAAGATTGTTTTTTATTTCCAATTGATGGTATTGTAAGTGCACAAATTCAAGAAAATAGCGTATTACTGTACAATAATCCCAGCCATACTGATTTGTTTTACAATTCTTGGTTTATGAATAACCCTTCATTGAATTTGGTGACATCTATAATAAATACAATTGATGGGTAATTGCCTGGGAACAAAGCATCATTGTGTGCTCAACTTCAGAATGATTCTGCTTAGAAAGTAAAACCTGGTACAAAGTTTTTAGCATTTATATTCATTTTGAACAACATGCTTCTGTTTTTATGGTATGTTTCTTAATGTTAACGCAATATACATTGTATACCTTAGTGTTACAGTGGTGTCTACTTTGGGCAGTCCCAGGTCAGGTTGCAGGAACCCTGATTGTAGCTGGGGTGACACTGCTAGAAGCCCCTACAGCTGTTGTTTGCAGGGGAGCTGTGGTGTAAATCCACATGTTACATTTCTTTCACATTGAGTACCGATGGAGCATAATCCAGTGTTAGTCACTTACAAGATGACCTATAATTGCTGTTAGATTCAGCAATGGTCTTGGGCCTTCTAAAGTGCAATATTGCTACAGCATGCAGCGTGATGACATCATCATCTAGCAAGTCATTTAAAGTGGTCCTCCAGTTCAAGAGTAAAAATGTATAATAACTGGGGAACAAACTGAACACTGGCGGTCGTTTCGTCTTTTTAGCTGCAAATCCACTAATTCCCTGGCTCCTTTTATGTCATCCAAGATGGCTGCGCCTCTTCGCAGACTGCCTGATGCGCACTGTGCATTTGGTAATCCAAGACACTTCCTGCCGCCCTTGTACTGGCCGGCACTGCTTATGTGAACCGTGCTGGACAATCCAAGAGCAGGGCTGGACAAGCAGAAACTGTCTTGGGTTACCAAATGCATAGTGTGCATCAGGTAGTCTGGGAAGCAATGCTGCCAATGTCTTGGATGGCAGAAGAGCAACCCAGGATTTAGCGGATTTGTAAATGATTAAAAGGAGGGATACACAGGGTATGTGCTCTGTTTGTTCCCCAGTTAATGTTCTTTTTTTCCTTGACCTAGAGGGTCATTTTAACGTGCTCATGCATTTTACTAAAGGTGCCCATACACCTTTAATAACTCACTTGTTTGGCTGACAAGTATTTCTCTCAACAAATCGATAAACACAAATGCTTGGTTTGGTCAAGCATGCATGCATTTTCAATGAAGGGAGAGGAGAAAGATGCTGCCCTACAACTCTAGATGGAGATGACGGCACTAAAAAGTTGAGCATGGATAATCAACTCAGTACTTAATTTCCACAAAATCATCTGTTGGCAGGCCCCCATGATAGCTGGTAGGTTCGTCCAATGATAATCTGTCTG
Source organism: Bufo bufo (assembly GCF_905171765.1). Lineage (NCBI taxonomy): Eukaryota > Metazoa > Chordata > Amphibia > Anura > Bufonidae > Bufo > Bufo bufo. The sequence goes on along the minus strand of NC_053390.1, from coordinate 142,633,113 downwards.
GTGTCGTTTACACTATACTTCAGTTCAGTGACATAACTGGAGGCTCTTGGGCCCAATAAAAAGTCTAGGCTTCCAGCTAACCTGGGCTTTTTTATAGTTCTCAAGTTCTCAACTTCTTAGGAGGCCAATTTACCCCTTAATATATTCTCGGAGTGTGGGAGAAAACCCATATGAACACAAAGAGAGCATTCAAAGTCCATGCAGATGTTGTCCTTGGTCAGGTTTAAACCCAGGACCCGAGAGCTGCACTGCTCTTTACCCCTTCTTAACAGATTCTTTCTTTAATTCTCGTTTTGTATTTATTGCCTTTCATTTCTTCCATTTAAAATGTTTAACGGCAAAAGTTTCCCCAAATGGTAATTTTTTTATTTTTTTTTGTGTAATCAAGATAGAGAACATCGTGGAGTCGAATTCTTACCTTGTTCTTATCTAACCATGAGTTAGGAAAATGTACCATTTTGTGTATATAATATAAAAAAAGTGTTCATGTTTTTTTAGTTGCCAAGATAATGACTTCCATATTCCATACTAAACTGTGCTGTACTAAATAGTGAGCTCCACAGCCGTCCTCGTGTTAATATTGGGTCCTGTATTATGTTTCCTCACTCCTGGATTCCTCCACAGTAAATAGCACCTGCTTCATCATAAAAGAGTAACCATTTTTTAGAATTGCTGAAAATTTATGTCATTTTGCTAAATTATATCTTCCAGCAGGCTAGATCATTAAGTATACCATATGTGGCAAAGTAAAGATGGATTGCCTATTGTTAAGCGGTTAAAGTACATGTGGTGAATCCTCGGGTCTGTGGAGCCTATTTCTTATCAGCTCTGGGAAACAGCGAGAAAGTGAGAAATCATTCAGAAAACAAGATATACAGGATACACAGAAAGAAGATAATGACTGTGGATTGTATTGTCATGTCCGAGAAGCTCGAAACATTATGGGCATAAAATATGATATCACACAACAGATTCCTTAATTAGCAATTTATAAATATAGTATTAACTAATAAAATCGACTCAAGAGGAAACAGGACAACTCAGGGGACCGGCCTGTAATAACGAATAGATCTACCCTTCGGCTAGTGTCACACTGCCGGTAGGCCTTTGGGCGGAGGACAGCCTGCTGGAGCTCTCTGGGTCCATAATTGCTGGACAACAGTACTGGAATGCCTGCTGGTCCCATTAACTTTAATGGTGGTGGTGATCTGTCCGCTATCCGGCAAATATGACGTGATTCGGCCAGACAAATACCGATGCATGAAGTGGCCGATCCCTGGCAGTGTCCCCCGGACCTGCTGGCCGAAACACCTGGCGCTGGTCTGAAAGAAGCCTTACCTGAGATATCCAACACCGCGCTCTGGTGCTCCCAGCAGGGCTTTGTTCTCCTGGCTGCAGCTGTGGCGTCGTATCGACAACACATGATCACTGCTTTCAATCACTGTCCTCTTCAGTACACTTTTGAAGCCAGGTCACATCCTGTCTACATGATGTCACCGCTGCAGCAGGGAAAACAGCCCTGCCAGGAGGCCTGGAGCAGAGATCGGGATCTGTCAGGTTAGGCCTAGTTCACACCTCAGTTATTTGATCAGTTATTTCCATCAGTTATTGTGAGCCAAAACTAGGTGCAGGTCAAAAACACAAAACGGGTGCAGATCTTTCCATTATACCTTATCTCTGTGTAGGCTTCACCACTGGTTTTAGCTCACGATAAGGGCTCATGCACACGAAATTGCAGATCCGCAAAAAACGGAAGCCGCCCGTGTGCCTTCCGCAATTTGCGGAACGGAACAGGAGGCCCATTATAGAAATGCCTATTCTTGTCTGCAAAATGGACAAGAATAGGACATGCCTCATAATTTTTGCGGGGCCACGGGACAGAGCAACGGAAGCGGACAGCACACCGAGTGCTGTCCGCATCTTTGCGGACCCATTGAAATGAATAGTTCCGTATACGGACCGTATACGGAATCAAAATACGGCCCCTTATACGGAACGCCCCAAAAAGTTTGTGCGCATGAGCCCTTACTGATGAAAATAACTGATCAAATAACTAATGTGTGAACAGAGCCTCAGTAATAATTTATTCTTCATTATGGGTCAATCCCCTGAGTTTTCTTATTTCCTCTTGAAACAAGATAACTCCTTTAACAATCTAATACTTTTTAACTATGCTCAGTAATTTCAAAAGGACTGAAATTACAGTAAGTGAACTGATAAATCATAACCGAGTGATTTTGTATAGACTAATGAAAATTTACAACCCATTAGTTCAATGTACCCCAGAGAAATATAATCCATGACTCATTAGACTATCAAATATATGTCACCCTACCATTCAATATTTAATAGAAATTTAAAGGGGATATCTGAGGGTTAACTGACTATTTTTCAGTTGTAGGATGTATGTAAGGATGTATCAATAAGTTACAGCTGTAAAACAGTACAAGAAATTTACTAAGCCAAATGTGCCAGAATTATAGCTTCATTTGTGACAAAAAAAATGGTATACATGACTTGCACCACATTTACTATGTGTTCTAGACACTCGTTGCACCTTTCTTTAGAAAGTGGTGTGGGAAATTGGCTTATGATGTATCAAAGTGCAGCAAAATTGCACGAACATTTTGGAGCAAAGTAAGCCAACCAATAGATGATGTAAAGTTAGATAGAAGTGTCTAAAGATGAGCCGAATTTATCATCCAGCATTCGCCACTTTGATGAATTTGGTGCATCTGTAGACGGTGTAGTCGGAGGGGAGATTTATTACATTGCATCATACACTGGTCTTAAACCAAACTTAACAAGAGAAAGATGTGCCAAATTTATTAAGAGATGCATGAATCTTCAGCTATCAGCTCAAAAGAAAATGAGATATACATGTGTTGTGAGGAGTTGTAGATTATTGGTGCGTTCTGTATGATTTTCTACATAAAATGTAATAAATCCACAGGACTGATGGTAAACCAGTTACTAGTGTCACTTTGTTTTCAAAAAACTTTTGCTATGTCATAGAGACAGTGTAGGCTACATTTACACGACGTAGTGTTTTACGGTCTGCAAATTGCGGGTGCAAGGAGAGATACACATTCGCATAGTGCACTCTTCTTGGTGCAGAGAACAGAATCGTGACAAGTCCTTAGACTTTCATTGAGCCCGTCTCCTGCAGCAATTTTTCTCTTTACTTGTTTTAAGGATCATGGGGATCTCAGACCCCCACTGATCAAAACTTTTGATGTGCTTCTATGACATATGAAAAGTTTATTTGAACACTCAGTAACCCTTTAACAATACTACCAGTAGGCTGAACTGGGGCTTCATGGGACTACCAATAAATCCTAGAGTAGAATATTCAATCCTATAGTGGTGCTGTCAGTTCTTTGACCCCTGCTGACATCACCATTATTTGATTACATGTTCCTCCTTACCTACTCTATGTTTCTCCGATGTCCTGCTGGTCCCAATCCCAAGCCGCAGTCAAGGGTCCCATGGCTTTACCAACTGTACACTTCTGCTAAAGCCATTGTGCCTGGCACAACATCCTCAGGTGTGTAGGATACCTTCTACTATATTATTCCTCCACTGTGCCCCTAGTTCTACCATGAAGAGCTGCCTCATTTTTCCTTGCATACTAATAAATCAAGTTAGAGGACTTGCTGTAGAGTTTTTGTGCTCAGCCATGGTGTTCTGAGACAGGCTGTCACGGGGAGGTAGGGAAGTGTGCACCCCTGACTGCCACCCACGCCTCTCTCCTTGCCTACTTGCACGATCCATACTAGGTAACGGTGCACAACTGGACAACAGTCCCTAACCTGGGTAAGTGCACGGTAGGGAAAGAGAGGAACACAGAGAAGCAACAGGACACACAGAAAACAAAGCCAAGTGAGCAAACCGAGGTCAATACCAGGAGAGGAAGTCAGTACACAAGCAATAAACAATAGAATAGTCAAACAGCATGCCAAGGTCAAATAGCTAGGAGGTCAAGTCAAAATCCAGGGGATAAACAGGAGCGAGGTCCGGAACGGGAACCGAGGTCAGAAGATCCAAATAACACAGGCGTAGCAGGTAAGTAATACAGACCCAATAACAGGCAACCTGTGGCCAGCAGGTTGCCTGTTAAATACCGGAGGTAATAGAGTCACATGGCGTGGCCAGCGTCACGTGACCCGTCCCTCCAGGTCTACTGTAGCTGAGCGTCGAGTCATCAACCTCGGCGCTCAGTTTCCATGCCGCCTGTCTCCTGGGGAACGGAGGACGCCGGCCATGCTGAGGACGTGTGCGCGGCCGGGTCCCCCCACCGTTGTCATGGGAATGAGGAAGCAGCTCGTGTCCTCGCTCCTCATCTCGGGAAGGGTGCAAAGCAAGAGCGTATCGTCGGGCCCTAGTAACACAGGCCTTTACATGCAAGGCTTTAGTTGTGGTGTCCTGCCAGATTATGACCAGACAGCACTCTTACAATACACAATGAGCTAGTTTAAAATGATATGGAAATTTACAAATGACTGATACTTTTTATACCTAAAAATGTCCACACACAAGCTGGATACTCAGGCTGTGTATGAAGATATCGGCATTGTTATGTGTTTAACAAGTGCATTGCTCACGTACAATAATGGAAAGCAGACGTTTTTCAGAATTTGGCATTTACGGGTCTACTTTTTTTAATGGAAGGGGAAACTCTTGAGAACATAGCAACATTCTGAGCAGCAAACGGGAAGTAACAGTTCTAAAGACAAACACTGCCATATCCGATGGAACATTTGGCATCTGTCTTCGACGCAGTGAAGTGTCATGGGTCTTCCAAGTAAAATCAGGCCAGTTTTATAAATGAAAGTAAGAAAAAGTAGAGTGGTTAGTCTGTGCAGAACGACTGATGCTTCTATATTTGCTATGTAAACTCTTATGTCTCATGTCTCCAACATGCAGGGGCGTCTCTAGCTTTCAAATTTTGGGGGGGCACACTGGGGGCCAGGACAAAAGTAGGGGGGGCAGCTATAACAATGATACATTTACACAAGTACGCTTAGAAATGCTGCAATACTTTACCCATACTTAAAACCGCAACAGGGAAGAAAAGTCCAGCTGTCTGCGGATGACACTTTTATAGAGAGAGGGATCTGTGGATGACACTGCTATGGGGGGGATCTGTGGATGCCACATACCGTATATAGCATCTTATGCTATATGTATCATCCACAGATCCACCCCATGACAGTGTCATCCCCATTTCCCCCTCCATAACAGTGTCTTCCACAGATCTCCCTCCCTATAACAGTGTCATCCACAGATCTCCCTCCCTATAACAGTGTCATCCACAGATCTCCCTCCCCACCTCTCACAGGAGTGTACATATATAAAATAAACATATTTCACATGAACACTTACAGTTACTTGGCTTGGCCCTTGGGGATCTCGGACGCCACTTCAAAACTTGGCCGGGGGCTCGGTGGAGCTGATGTTGTGTTTTATCCTAATGAGAAAGATTTCATAATAAGGATTTGGAGAAGGGGCAGAGGGATAGCAGAGCAGGGAGAGGCTGGTGCTGCTACTAGGGGGTCATACCATGGGGGAGTAATAAAACCCACCATAATGCCCCCCAGTAGAAATAATTCTCCTTATAATGTGCAAAACATACCCCCTTATGCCCCCAGTTGAGCTAATGTCCCCCATAATGTGCCAGTATAAAATACCCCTATATAGTGCCCCAGTAAATGCCTCCATAGTGCTCCTCTCCCCCCTTCCTGCTAGTGCCCCCCATAATGTACCAGTATAAAATGCCCCATATATCGTGCCCGAGTAGATGCCCTCAGTGTCCCCCATAATTTGTAAGTATAAAATACCCCTTCTTAGTGCCCCCCGTAGATGACTCCATAGTACTCCTGTCTCCCCTTCTCCATAATACCCACCATAATGTGTCCCAGTATAAAATGCTACTGTACAGAGCCCCCCATATAAAACACCCCTTCTTTGTGGCCTCAGTAGATGCCCCTATAGTGCCCACCAATAATGTGCCAGTAATAAGTGCCCTCAATAACGTGCCACTGCCAGTAACAAGAGCCCCCCAATGTGCCAGTAATAAGCCCCCATCACGTGCCAGTAACAAGAGCCCCCATCACGTGCCAGTAATAAGCCCCCCATTACGTGCCAGTAATAAGCCCCCCCATTACGTGCTAGTAATAAGCCCCCCATTACGTGCCAGTAATAAGCCCCCCATTACGTGCCAGTAATAAGCCCCCCATCACGTGCCAGTAATAAGCCCCCCAATGTGCCAGTAATAAGCCCCCCATTACGTGCTAGTAATAAGCCCCCCATTACGTGCCAGTAATAACCCCCCCATTACGTGCTAGTAATAAGCCCCCCATTACGTGCTAGTAATAAGCCCCCCATTACATGCCAGTAATAAGCCCCCCATTACGTGCTAGTAATAAGCCCCCCATTACGTGCCAGTAATAAGCCCCCCATTACGTGCTAGTAATAAGCCCCCCATTACGTGCCAGTATTAAGCCCCCCCATCATGTGCCAGTATTAAGCCCCCCCATCATGTGCCAGTATTAAGCCCCCCCATCATGTGCCAGTATTAAGTCCCCCCCATCATGTGCCAATATTAAGTCCCCCCATCATCATGTGCCAGTATTAAGTCCCCCCCATCATGTGCCAATATTAAAGGGCTTCTGTCACCCCACTAAAGTCTTTTTTTTTTTTTGGGCTAGTTAAATTACTTATATTGCGATATATGAAAATATAATGGTCTTACTTACTTTGATTCAGCAGTTTCTTCTAAAAACAAAGTTTTATAATATGTAAATTAGGTCTCTACCAGCAAGTAGGGCGGCTACTTGCTGGTAGCAGCTGCAGAAAACCGCCCCCTCGTCGTGTTGATTGACAGGGCCAGCCGGGATCTCCTCCTCCGGCCAGCCCTGTCGGCATTTCAAAAATCGCGCGCCTGTGTTCATTCGGCGCAGGCGCTCTGAGATGAGGAGGCTCGCCTCCTCAGCACTCCCTCAGTGCGCGTGCGCCGATGACGTCTTCTATTTCGGTGATGTCATCGGCGCAGGCGCACTGAGGGAGTTCTGAGGAGGCGAGCCTCCTCATCTCAGAGCGCCTGCGCCGAATTAACACAGCGCGCGCGATTTTTGAAATGCCGACAGGGCTGGCCGGAGGAGGAGATCGCAGGCTAGCCCTGTCAATCAACACGACGAGGGGGCGGTTTTCTGCAGCTGCTACCAGCAAGTAGCCGCCCTACTTGCTGGTAGAGACCTAATTTACATATTATAAAACTTCGTTTTTAGAAGAAACTGCTGAATCAAAGTAAGTAAGACCATTATATTTTCATATATCGCAGTATAAGTAATTTAACTAGCCCAAAAAAAAATATATGACTTTAGTGGGGTGACAAAAGCCCTTTAAGTCCCCCCATCATCATGTGCCAGTATTAAGTCCCCCCCATCATGTGCCAGTATTAAGTCCCCCCCATCATCATGTGCCAGTATTAAGTTCCCCCCATCATGTGCCAATATTAAGTCCCCCCCATCATGTGCCAGTATTAAGTCCCCCCATCATCATGTGCCAATATTAAGTCCCCCCCATCATGTGCCAGTATTAATTCCCCCCCATCATCATGTGCCATTATTAAGTCCCCCCCCATTGTAATAAGCCCCCCCAATGTGCCAGTAACACTATTGTAAAAAAACAAACAAAAAAAAAACACTTATTATACTTACCTCAGTGTCAGCGATGCGATGCAGACTCTTCCTGTGTCCCGCGCTGTAAGGCTCAGGCGGCGCGATGACGTCATCGCCCCGCCTGCGCCGGCCTCTGATAGGCTGCCGGCCTAGTGCCTGCAGCCTATCAGAGGAAGGGGAAGAAACACGCCTCTCCCTCGCCTGCACCTCCGCTGGCACAGGCAGATTACTAAGGAGATGAGCGCAATGGAAGCGCTCATCTCCCTGTGCCCGGCGGCGGCGGCTCACTTGGGGGGGGGGGGCACATGGGGGGGCACAGCATGATGTAGGGGGGGCCGTGGCCCCCTCTGGCCCCCCCCTGGCGACGCCACTGCCAACATGTGACCACTGTGTAAGAATGCACTTACAGTACTGAACAAGTAAAGCTGGCTGCAGATTTCCTGCAATGGCTAATCCTCATGTCGATTTCCCTCAATTACATGAACGCTTGGTTTGGCCCAGTGAGCCTGGGTTCTCAATAGGTAGAGGTGAGTAAGCTGCTCCCAGGCACCACTGGTAGCGACTTTACTCCATTGAGAACAAAGGATTAAACATGTTAAAATTCAGAGTACAGAGATCTATCCCATCATCTATTTATCCCCAGGACTGTAACTGTGACGAGGGGACACCCTCTGCGTCTGGAGGAAAGAAGGTTTGTACACAAACATAGAAAAGGATTCTTTACGGTAAGAGCAGTGAGACTATGGAACTCTCTGCCTGAGGAGGTGGTGATGGTGAGTTCACTAAAAGAGTTCAAGAGGGGCCTGGACGTATTTCTGGAGCGTAATAATATTACAGGCTATGGCTACTAGAGAGGGGTCCTTGATCCAGGGAGTTATTCTGATTGGAGTCGGGAAGGATATTTTCCCCCTAAAATGAGGAAGATTGGTTTCTACTTAGATAACAGGCTGAACTGGATGGACTGATTTCTTTTTTCAGCCTTATAAACTATTGGGGTAATTTGTCAACCTGCTGTAAAGTAGAACTGGCTTAGTTGCCCATAGCAACCAATCAGATTCCACCTTTCATTTTTGAAAACCTCCTTTGGAAAATGAAAGGTGTAATGTTACTAATGTGCCCAATCCTTCTTTTTACCCATGTCTGCCATCAGTGGAATGGCTGATCCTGCGAGGGCTCTTTATATTAAAGGGTTTCTACCACCTCATTTTGACCTAATTAGCTGTCAGACCCCAGTGATCTGCTAGTGTCTGATCTACCTAACAATGCTATTCTCAGACCTGTGTGGGGATCCGTTTCACTAAAAAACGAACTTTTATTGCTATGCTAATGAGCCTCTAGGTACTATGGGGGCGTCTTTTCAGCACCTAGAGGCTCGGTCTACTCACATTGTATGCCGCCCCGCTCTTCCGTTAAGCCCGCCCATCTCCTCTTGAATGCCATCCTCCATCTGAGCCAGTGGACGAATTCTCGCGCCTGCGCCGTGCGCGTCTGTATTCGGCGCAGGCGCAGTGAATGTCTGACCGCTCCCTGCACAGACATCTCGGTCATCGGTGCAGGCGCAGTGGAGATGTCAGTGCAGGGAGCGGTCAGACATTCACTGCGCCTGCGCCGAATACAGACGCGCACGGCGCAGGCGCGAGAATTCGTCCGCTGGCTCAGATGGAGGATGGCATTCAAGAGGAGATGGGCGGGCTTAACGGACGAGCAGGGCGACATACAATGTGAGTAGACCGAGCCTCTAGGTGCTGAAAAGACGCCCCCATAGCACCTAGAGGCTCATTAGCATATTAATAAAAGTTTGTTTTTTAGTGAAACGGATCCAAACACAGGTCTGAGAATAGCATTGTTAGGTAGATCAGACACTAGCAGATCGCTGGGGTCTGACAGCTAATTAGGTCAAAATGAGGTGGTAGAAACCCTTTAAGGGGGTTATCCCTTGATTAAAAGCGTTTTCTGAGATTTTTATACTGATGAGCTATTCTCTGAGCAGATCAGTGGGGGTCCGACACCCGAGACTCCCACCAATCACCGCTGTGAGCACCACTTCCTTCCCGCAGCTTACCAAGCGGAGTGCCATACATTGTATAGCGGCTGTGCTTGCCATCGCTCTGTCGAATTCACTTAAAAAGGAAAAGCTAAGAGAAGGCCGTGGCGCTACTGCGAGCGCCGATACAATCTCAAACAGCTGGTCGGCGGGGGTCCCGGTTGTGGGACCCCCACCGATCAGATACAAATAACTTATCCTGAGTGTAGGTCATCAGTATTCAAACCTCGGAAAACCCCTTTAATGTTAAAAAGTAAAATCAGAATCTAGAACATGACAACCTCTTTCTAATAAAGCAAGAACCAGCCCTGTACCTCACATGGATCCAGAGATTTCCGCATTAATTGCTCAAATTGTTCTGCTAGATTTATTTCAAGCTGTCAGGTTAGGGGGTGTATCCTTACTCAGAGGGTGTGTCCTTTCTGCTGAAGCTGGTGGCAGTTGAAGGATGGAACTGAGCATGTGCTTCCGTCTCAGTGAGCAGGACAGGGAAATGAGAAAAAGAGCAAACAGCAGGTGGAGCTATACAGATAGATTTCATTTCCAAAAGAAGAGGCCAGAGCATTGTAGAGGTAAGTAGAAAATCTCAAGCCTCTTTTATTCAAAATGGTGTAGTCATCACATGATGCAATGTGCTTGAAAAAGGCGGTTTTGACTGCGGAAACATTGCATCATGTGATGACTTTACCAATTTGATTAAAAGTGGCTTGGTATTTTCTACTTACCTCTATGATGTTGTGGCCTCTTCTTTTGGATATGTGACTGGGCGGTTGTACTGGTGACCAAGAGCATAGTGGAAGAAGAGTCTGTATGCTGACCCCTTTACAAAAGTATTTAGATCCAAGAGCTGGCTTGTAAACTGTAGAATATTTTTTGTGGGACAACCACTTTAAGTGATAAGGCAATGTGGACCACATACTTGACTGAAAATGATCCTAGTCGACCATTTCTTATTTAATAAACTTCAGCCTTTTTTCGTTTTTTCCATGTGATCTATTTAGGGCTCTTTCACACTTGCGTTCTTTTCTTCCGGCATAGAGTTCCGTCGTCGGGGCTCTATGCCGGAAGAATCCTGATCAGTTTTATCCTAATGCATTCTGAATGGAGAGAAATCCGTTCAGGATGCATCAGGATGTCTTCAGTTCCGGAACGGAACGTTTTTTTGCCGGAGAAAATACTGCAGCATGCTGCGCTTTTTGCTCCGGCCAAAAATCCTGAACACTTGCTGCAAGGCCGGATCCGGAATTAATGCCCATTGAAAGGCATTAATCCGGATCCGGCCTTAAGCTAAACGCCGTTTCGGCGCATCGCCGGATCCGACGTTTAGCTTTTTCTGAATGGTTACCATGGCTGCCAAAACGCTAAAGTCCTGGCAGCCATGGTAAAGTGTAGTGAGGAGCGGGGGAGCGGTATACTTAACGTCCGTGCGGCTCCCCGGGCGCTCCAGAGTGACGTCAGAGCACCCCATGCGCATGGATCACGTGATCGCATGGATCACGTCATCCATGTGCATGGGGCGCTCTGACGTCATTCTGGAGCGCCCCGGGGGCCGCACGGACTGTAAGTATACTGCTCCCCCGCTCCCTACTACTACTACGGCAACCAGGACTTTAATAGCGTCCTGGCTGCCATAGTAACACTGAACGCATTTTGAAGACGGATCCGTCTTCAAATGCTTTCAGTTCACTTGCGTTTTTCCGGATCCGGCGGGCACCTCCGGCAAATGGAGTGCCCGCCGGATCCGGACAACGCAAGTGTGAAAGAGCCCTTACTTCCCCAGATCTGCAGTCACGTGGCGCTGTTTTGTCACACGATCCCCATTTCCCCCAGTGGTAGCAGTGCTTGTGCATGCGCAGAGATGCCACCAAGCAGGATAGAGAGCAGAATAGAACTGAACTGCACATGTCCGCCCACCAAAATCAATAGTGGACATTACCAACAGTAACTGGACTTCAAAACAAACGAGACACAGAGAGGACAAGCAAGTTGTCCACCTACAAAAAGCCCAATATTGAAAGCCAAAGTACGTTACAAATACAGTATGTTTCTTTTTACGTCTTGCATCACTTTAGCACAGTTTGAGTTTATAGGAAAGCCCCTTTATGATTCTTCTTCCTCTTGAATAGTGGCTTTGATAACCATACCTAGATAACTAAAGATATGTCATTTTTGTTTTTCAAAGTGACATCTTTATACTCATTGTGACATTTATGTTCTCTTTTCTAACTGTCTCATTGTCGTGGCTTTGTAATGAAATACCCAGAACACCTTAAGAGTGGAACACATCATGCTGTTTGCCTCTTTCTTACAAATCAATTATTTTTCTTTAAATGTCAGCCTTCCATAAACAAGCAGATTAATTCTTCTTTGTCCCTACAAATTTTAGTCATATAGCCAAATACAAATTTAGACCCCATACTGATGAGTAACCAAGGGGAAAGTTGCAACTCTACAAGCACCCTATCTTCAGGAGCAATGGAAGGTCCATCATGCAGAATTACCATTACTGACCCTGAAGGCGTTGTTTGGGATTTTGATTTAGATGGCCTATACTTAGGATAAGTCATCAATATCAGATATGTGGGAGTCTGACTCTCAACAGCTGTTTAAAGAGGTCAGTGGTGTTGTGGCCTCTTTCTAGGCGAGTGATGCCACGTTCATCAGTCACGTGGCTTAGGTGCAGCTCAGTCCCATTCAGGTGAATGGATCTCATCTGCAATACTAAGCACAGCCGCTATCCAATGTACGCCGCTGTGCTTAGTAAGCTGTGAGGAGGCCGGAGCTCTCACTGGAGCACTGCATACTTTTCAAACAACTGATTGGCGGAGGTGCCGGGATGAATATCACTATAAATCACTCTCAAGGAAAAAACAACATTTTGAGAGAATGAGATGCACCCCTCCAATGGCCAGAGGGGAAAGGCATTGTCTATTTGTGGCATTGTAAATTTTTGTTACCAGAGTAGGCATTTGTGCCAAATTTATGATGTATTTGTGCCATTTAATGGGGGGTTGAGCCATGCCTGCGAGTTTGCATTCATTAAGGGGCGATCAAATGTTTAGTGGGCAGAGCTACAATTTTTAGCTAGGTTTATCATTGCAACGTTTTGACAAAAAGTTGCATGTGTATCCCAGTCCCCTGGTGGCATACAAACTGATGGAGCCTCTGTAATAAATATGACTAGACTTTAGCCATGCAGCAAATTTAACAAACGGCGTGCAACAGTTTGTAAATTTGCTGCCAAAAAACAAGTGCAACCCATGACAGACACTACATAAAACTGGGAGCAAACAGTTGCACATTGGTACATTACCCCCTAAGCTTACGCTGTCTAAGACCTCATGCACATTACCGTATTTTTCTTTAGTTTGGTATAAATTTTTAAGCATTGACCCATACAAGTTAATAGGGCTATGCACACATCTGTTTTTAATAGTTCCGTTTGCCCAATACAAGAATCTTACTACAGGTCCTATTCTTTTCTGTATTTGTGGATGAAAATAGCTCTTTCTATGGGAGTGAGGAAAATATGGAATGCAAATGAAGTACTCCGTTATACAAGAATCCATTTTTTTGCAGAGCAAAATATATATACTGTGTGCATTAAAAGAAAAACTAAAAGATCTAAAAGATCTGTGAAACTGGCAGATAATTTTTTGACTTAATTTTGTTGCAAAATATAGCATCCTAGGCCAGAGCCCCTTTCTCAAGTGCCAAATTGCAACTAAAATGCATCAAATTTTAGTGCAATGTATTCCAAAATTCACCTGCAGCCTCAATAGTTAACGTGGGCCCTGAAAACTGCTCTGTTTTAGACTGCATGGTGTAAAATATATTTGCAATAAAGCAGCTCAGGCTACACTAGAGATATGGTATTTATCATGAGTACACTGGCTAGGTCCTGGCAGCCTCAGGAAAGAGAATATATAACGCAGACTATTAAAGTAACCGGCTCTCAAGACATAAAATGTTAGATGTGTCTGATAATAAGATCTTTACTTATACACAATAAATGACAATATGCATAAGATAAAAATAAATAAGCCAAAAATGTACAGTACAAGTATCGGGATCAAATATACATCAGTAAAATAACTTCCACGTAGATGATGACTAAGAAGATGATGACTAATATACCGAGCTGGAATAGATCCAAGGCTGTCAATAATCCAAATCAGTGGATAGTACAAGTCTATAGATGGCTATTTTGCATTTTTATTTTAAAATTTTCATGACTATTGATGCCACTACATCTTTTGTTGCACATCATGATTATATAGTAATGGGCAGTCACTGATTAAATAATTGCTACTAGTGACTACATAATCCCATCTAGTGATTGTTAAAGAGAAAATCCAGCCAGCATGTTTGCACCATAATACGCAAAAACTACAGCCGATATAGGTGTCCAATACCACCACCCTGTTACTTTCTCTGTTCTGCACATCCTTCATGCCATATGTGGAACAAGGAGTCCCAACATGTGCTTTCTATACAATATAATACAAATCATGTATCATCATACAGACTGTTGAGTTTGTGTGGTCACCTAATACATACTTATCAACATTGTACTGTAGTTGATGAATTCGAGACATATACTGTAAGTCTCACCCAGGGAACGTCCAAACCAACAGGGGATACTCCGTTAGGGGTGGGGCATACATAATCCCCATTCATTTTAGACATGGGAGAGCCCACATTTGCAGGTACTGTTTCTGATAATTAGGTACAGTCCCTGAAAATTGTTGAGTGTTGGCAACTATGTGCAGTACCACAGTGGGGCACTGGGCAGGGTCAATTACTGCTGAAGGAGTTAATTCAAAGTTAAATACCTGTACTGTGATTTATGAGTAAAGCGGCTATTTTTCTATGCATTGTGTAAACTCAATGGAAAATGTATAGGCAGTTATGGTTAAAATTGGTTTGCTGGTTAGGTTGCCAGGGTGATGGACCACGATCAGCCCCCTGGCTAGTGAATCTAGTCTGATGAGAGCTGCAGGAAGGATGTTATAGAGAGAGTCTCCACAGACCAGGCCTTCAGCTCAGACAGCCTTTATTTCTGAGGCTGAACAAAACTTAGGGTCCAGATGGATTACACCCAAGAATGCTTACAGAGCTCTGTTCAGTCATTGCTGTGACCCTGTTTATAATTTTTAGGGTTTTTCTAGGGACTTGCGCCAATCACTTGGCACTGTACAAGGCAAATGTGGTGCCCATATTCAAAAAAGGATCAATGTCCTCCACAGGTAATTATAGACCAGTTAGTTTAACTTCTGTTGTGGGAAAAATGTTTGAAGGAATCTTAAGGGACTATATACAGGAGTATGTGACTAAAAAAGATATTATAAGTGATAACCAGCATGGGTTTACCAAGGACAGAAGTGGTCAGATTAACCTGATTTGTTTTTATGAGGCGGTGAGTAGTAGCCTGGACAGAGGGGCGTCTGTGGATGTAGTGTTTCAGGATTTTGCAAAGGATTTTGATACTGTCCCTCATAGACGCTTAATAAGTAAAGTAAGGTCTATTGGCTTGGAAAGTATAGTTTGTAATTGGATTGAAAACTGGCTGAAGGACCGTGTGGTCAATGATTCCTATTCAGAATGGTCCTAGGTTATAAGTGGTGTACCCCAAGGTTCAGTGCTGGGCCCTTTATTATTTTATTTATTTATTAATGATATCGAGGACGGGATTAATAGCGCCATATCTATTTTTTGCAGATGACACTAAGCTGTGTAGAACTGTACAGTCTATGGAAGATGTCCATAAACTACAAGCTGACTTGAACACTCTTAGTGATTGGACATCAACTTGGCAAATGAGGTTCAATGTGGACAAATGTAAAGCTATGCATCTTGGTAGAAATAATCTCTGTGCTTCATATGTCCTAGGTGATGTAACATTGGGAGAGTCACTTATAGAGAACGATTTGGGTGTCCTTGTGGATGGTAGATTAAATTATAGTATACAATGTCAATCAGCTGCTTCTAAGGCCACCAGGATATTGTCATGCATTAAACGAAGCGTGGACTCGCGGGGCAGGGATGTAATATTGCCACTTTACAAAGCGCTGGTGCGGCCTCATCTGGAATACGCAGTCCAGTTCTGGGCACCAGTACATAGAAAGGATGCACTGCAGCTAGAAAAAGTACAGAGGAGAGCGACTAAAATGATAAGGGACATTGAGGGTCTTAGTTATGAAGAAAGATTCAAATAATTGAATTTATTTAGTCTTGAGAAGAGACGTCTAAGGGGGGACATGAATAACCTGTACAAGTATATAAATGGGCCATACAAAAAATACGGCGAAAAGCTGTTCCATGTAAAATGTGCTCAAAAGAAAAGGGGGCACTGCCTCCGACTGAAGAAGAAAAAGTTCAGTCTCCAGAAGCGTCAAAGCTTCTTTACTGTAAGAACTGTGAATCTGTGAAATAGACTTCCTCAGGACGTGGTCAGAGCAGGAACAGTGGACAGTTTCAAAAAGGGTTTAGACGAATTCTTAAAAGTAAAAAACATAAATGCTTATGAAAACGTGTAGAAATCTTACTAGAGTCTCACTTCCTTCTGGGATTCGCGTCCCCACCTATCTTTTGGTTGAACTTGATGGACGTTTGTCTTTTTTTAACCGTATTAACTATGTAACTAACTTCCTAAGAAAACTACTTCAACACCAGAGTACTCCTGAGAGAAGGAAACAAGCCATCTTGAAAGGTCTAACAACACATCAAAGCTGTGCAAGCTAACATCATTGAGGTACAACCCATTTATGGCAAGGGACTTTGCTGCTGTAGAGAGGGAATATTGCTCAAACACCTGCCACACTTTGGTACTGATTGGCCATCTGGATCTTAAATCTGCTTCTCTCAGCTCGATAACTTCAGAAATAATAATAAGAACAGGATAGCATGCCTATGGTTGTTTGGAGTGATTGCAAAGTGTCTTTAGTGAGAGAGAGACTGGGAGTACTACAACTGCCAATATTGTTACGGCCTGTATATAGCCATTGGAGAAAATACTGCCTGTGAAATACCTGTGAATTATAGCATTGCTGCTACCTGTGCTGCAACCCTCATTATCAACTGCGTAAAGATATTTTATTTGTTGCAACCAACGGGCCTGGTTATTAACAGCACAATACAACCTCCTGCCACTAGACCTTCCCTCTTGCCTTGCACCCTGACAACTGATCACTCTCAATTGAACCCTAAATACCACCCCCAATACCAGGGTGACCCCCTCCAGTCACTGCACAGCCCTAGAGAGCACTAAAATGGGGATTGCCACTGAGTGAGGTCTACTACTACCTGTCTCAGGGCCACAACCACCACTCCTACCCTCCTCAGTGTGCCTCCCATGTGGTGCACTGCATATCCTAATAGGATTGTAGTGGGTATAGAATTATCGATACCCAATCGATACTTTTGTACCGGTATCGATTCTATACCGGAATTTGACATTTACCGATACTAGGCTGCTTTACTGCGCAGCCTAGTATCAGAGAAGTGTGAGATCCTATTACATACAAGGTAAATGAAGGGCTATTAAAGAGGCCGTGACTGTCCCACCCCCCACTTCTCTAAACCTGTGGAGGACAGGAAACAGATAACGCCCTTCATTTACCTTGTATGTACCCCCTGATGAACCCAAATCTTGGGGGAAATGTGTCGAGGTAACTAGGTCCGTGTTGTGTTTCAGGGCATATTAGGCCTCTTTCACACGGGCGTCGCGGGAAAAGGTGCGGGTGCGTTACGGGAACACCCGCGATTTTTCAAAACATTGTAATGCGTTTTGCACTCGCGTGAGAAAAATCGTACATGTTTGGTACCCAAACCCGAACTTCTTCACAGAAGTTCGGGCTTGGGATCGGTGTTCTGTAGATTGTATTATTTTCCCTTATAACATGGTTATAAGGGAAAATAATAGCATTCTGAATACAGAATGCATAGTAAAACAGCGCTGGAGGGGTTAAAAAAAATAAAAAATCATTTAACTCACCTTAATCCACTTGACCACGTAGCCCGGCATCTCCGTCTGTCTCTTTTACTGAATAGGACCTGTGGTGAGCATTAATTATAGTTCAAGGACCTGTGATGACGTCACTCCGGTCATCACATGATACGTCACATGATCTTTTACCATGACGTCATCACAGGTCCTTGAACTATAATTAATGCTCACCACAGGTCCTATTCAGTAAAAGAGACAGACGGAGATGCCGGGCTACGCTGTCAAGTGGATTAAGGTGAGTTAAATGATTTTTTATTTTTTTTTAACCCCTCCAGCGCTGTTTTACTATGCATTCTGTATTCAGAATGCTATTATTTTCCCTTATAACCATGTTATAAGGGAAAATAATAATGATCGGGTCTCCATCCCGTTCGTCTCCTAGCAACCGTGCGTGAAAATCGCACCGCATCCGCACTTGCTTGCGGATGCTTGCGATTTTCACGCAACCCTATTCATTTCTATGGGGCCTGCGTTACGTGAAAAACGCACAAAGAGGAGCATGCTGCGATTTTCACGCAACGCACAGCCCCATAGAAATGAGTGGGTCGGTATTCAGTGCGGGTGCAATGCGTTCACCTCCGGCATCGCATCCGCGCGGAATATTCGCTCGTGTGAAAGGGGCCTTAGGGTTTTTCCAGGGCAGGTACGGGGATGGAGGATTCCCACCATCAGGGGATGCCTCCGGGCTGAGGACCAATTTAGGATCATTGTAGGGCAAGAATTTTGTCTCTCTTGGTCATTTCCTCATTATTACCCGCTCCTGGACCCAATGATCATTTAAATTAGGGGAGACTAATCAGGGTCATTTTTTTTAGAAGGATATCAAATAAAGTATATATGTTTTAAGGGTTCTAATTGCTCATGTAGATTTTTTAATATCACTTTCACACCATATGAATACAGTATCTGGTGCAATTACAAGATATCAAAGTTTATCGCATTAAAGCAATTATACACACAGTATAGCAATATAAAGATATCCATGCCATATTGCCAATCCATCGTGATCAATATACTTGTATGAATTAAGCCTCATTCACATGTTCGTGCTTAAATCCATGAAAAGGTGGTCAGTGATGCCTCCGTGAAGCTGCCTGTGATGGATCGTGTTGGGGCCGTGTGTCCGTTTTTTTGCTGTCCGTGTGTCATCCGTATTTCACTGACACTGCACAGCTGAAAATAATTTTTAAAGCATCTCTTCCTAAGTATCTATGAAACATGGATGGCATCCGTGTTGCATCCGTGGTTTTCACAGACCCATAGACTATAATGGGCGTAATGGATCCGTGAATACGGACAAAATATGTTGTGCCCTGGATCAGGAGTAGTGTGAAGTTCGGACATTTGCCCCTGTTTCTCCTATGCAAAGTTATAAACTTTTAAACTTGAAAGGGTTAACTTGCACTGTTTAATAATGTGTAACTGCATTTTATACTGTATGTATGTTGTTATGATAAATGAATCCTGTTCATTTGGACTGTATTTGCGAGGTTCTGTGGAAAGGGTTAATAAATACTGAGAGACTTTTGGGACTTTGAATAAGAAGCTTGTAATTTTCCACAACTGCCATAGGGTTTAAAGAAGAGCATATTTGGAGGGAAAAAAGTCAGACGTTGTTTACCACCAAAACTGGACAGACTGACCTTTTAAATATCTGGTTTAGCTCTGTTGTTATGTCTGGAAACTTGTTTTTGTTGTCCAAATCAGTCGGCACTGTGTGTGGTGAGTCGGGGTGCTCGGTCAAAAGGGTCGGGTTCCCCAATGAACAAAACAAGATGAAAGACCGGCACTCCCAGGTTGCTGATAATTGAAGTTTTATTGGTGACAATTAAAACTTAAATTATCAGCAACCTAGGAGTGCCGGTCTTTCATCTTGTTTTGGAAACTTGTTTTTGTCTGGAAAAACTGCTGTGTCATTGCCATTGAGTATCACTGAATCTCTAATGTAAGTCTATGGTAAAAAACGAATGTGTGACTATACACATTAAAATGAATGGGTACGTGTGCTGTTCATGGAGAACACGTACAGCACACGTATGTGGAACGTGTGAATGAAGCTTTAGTGACGGCATTGGATTTGGAGTGAAATGTATTTTTTCCATCTTTTTAGTCATCATATGTAGAAGCTATTATACCCAGGTAGGGCTCAGAAGCCAGGGGTGCACCAAGCCTTTCTGCTGCCTGAGACGAAAATTGAAATGGTGCCCCCCCTTCCCAATGCAAATTTCTTAACCTAACCCCTTCCTTTCAGCCCATGGCCCTTCGGCGGCCCCCCTCTTGCACCTACCTGGTGCTGCCTGAGGCGATTGCCTCACCTGGCCTCATTGGTGGTGCACCCCTGCCAGCAGCGCTGTATATATATGTACAGTGGATATAAAAAGTCTACACACCCCTGTTAAAATGTCAGGTTTCTGTGATGTAAAAAAATGAGACAAAGATATATAATTTCAGAACTTTTTCCACCTTTGATGTGACCTATAAACTGTACAACTCAATTGAAAAATAAACTGAAATCTTTTAGGTAGAGGGAAGAAAAAAAATAAAAATAAAATAATATGGTTGCATAAATGTGCACACCCTTAAACTAATACTTTGTTGAAGCACCTTTTGATTTTATTACAGCGCTCAGTCTTTTTGGGTATGAGTCTATCAGCATGGCACATTTTGACTTGGCAAGATTTGCCTACTCTTCTTTGCAAAAACACTCCAAATTTGTCAGATTGTGAGGGCATCTCCTGTGCACATCCCTCTTCAGATCACCCCACAGATTTTCAATCGGATTCAGGTCTGGGCTCTGGCTGGGCCATTCCAAAACTTTAATCTTCTTCTGGTGAAGCTATTCCTTTGTTGATTTGGAGGTATGCTTTGGGTCGTTGTCATACTGAAAGATGAAGTTCCTCTTCATGTTCAGCTTTCTAGCAGAAGCCTGAAGGTTTTGTGCCAATATTGACTGGTATTTGGAACTGTTCATAATTCCATCTAGCTTAACTAAGGCCCCCAGCTCCAGCTGAAGAAAAACAGCCCCCAAGCATGATGCTGCCACCACATGCTTCACTGTGGGCATGGTGTTCTTTTGGTGATGTGCAGTGTTGTTTTTGCGCCAAACATATCTTTTGGAATTATGGTCAAAAAGTTTTTCCACCTTTAATGTGACCTATAAACTCAATTCAAAAACAAACTGAAATCTTTTAGGTGGAGGGAAGAAAACAAACAAAACATAATGTGGTTGCATAAGTGTGCACACCCTACTATAACTGGGGATGTAGCTGTGTTCAGAATTAAGCAATCACATTCAAAATCATGTTAAATAGGAGTCAGCATACACCTGCCATCATTTAAAGTGCCTCTGATTAACCCCGAATAAAGTTCAGCTGCTCTAGTTGGTCTTTACTGAAATTTTCTTAGTTGCATCCCACAGCAAAAACCATGGTCCACAGGGAGCTTCCAAAGCATCAGAGGGATCTCATTGTTAAAAGGTATCAGTCAGGAGAAGGGTACAAAAGAATTTCCAAGGCATTAGATATACCATGGAACACAGTGAAGACAGTAATCAAGTGGAGAAAATATGGCACTACAGTGACATTACCAAGAACTGGACGTCCCTCCAAAATTGATGAAAAGACAAGAAGAAAACTGGTCTGGGAGGCTACCAAGAGGCGTACAGTAACATTAAAGGAGCTGCAGGAATATCTGGCAAGTACTGGCTGTGTGGTACATGTGACAACAATGTCCCGTATTCTTCATATGTCTGGGCTATGGGGTAGAGTGGCAAGACAAAAGCATTTTCTTTCAAAGAAAAACATTCAAGCCAGGCTACATTTTGCAAAAACACATCTGAAGTCTCCCAAAAGCATGTGGGAAAAGGTGTTATGGTCTGATGAAACCAAGGTTGAACTTTGAGGCCATAATTCCAAAAGATATGTTTGGCGCAAAAACAACACTGCACATCACCAAAAGAACACCATACCCACAGTGAAGCATGGTGGTGGCAGCATCATGCTTTGGGGCTGTTTTTCTTCAGCTGGAACTGGGGCCTTAGTTAAGCTAAAGGGAATTATGAACAGTTTCACATACCAGTCAATATTGGCACAAAACCTTCAGGCTTCTGCTAGAAAGCTGAACATGAAGAGGAACTTCATCTTTCAGCATGACAACGAACCAAATCAACAAAGGAATGGCTTTACCAGAAGAAGATTAAAGTTTTGGAATGGCCCAGCCAGAGCCCAGACCTGAATCCGATTGAAAATCTGTGGGGTGATCTGAAGAGGGTTGTGCACAGGAGATGCCCTCGCAATCTGACAGATTTGGAGTGTTTTTGCAAAGAAGAGTGGGCAAATCTTGCCAAGTCAAAATGTGCCATGCTGATAGACTCATACCCAAAAAGACTGAGTGATGTAATAAAATCAAAAGGTGCTTCAACAAAGTATTAGTTTAAGGGTGTGCACATTTATGCAACCATATTATTTTATTTTTATATTTTTTCTTTCTTCTACCTAAAATATTTCAGTTTGTTTTCAATTGAGTTGTACAGTTTATAGGTCACATTAAAGGTGGAAAAAGTTAAGAAATGATTTATCTTTGTCTTATTTT
Source organism: Bufo bufo (assembly GCF_905171765.1). NCBI lineage: Eukaryota > Metazoa > Chordata > Amphibia > Anura > Bufonidae > Bufo > Bufo bufo. The sequence goes on along the minus strand of NC_053390.1, from coordinate 142,610,789 downwards.
TTTACATCACAGAAACCCGACATTTTAACAGGGGTGTGTAGACTTTTTTTTATACACTGTGTATCCACATATATACAGGGTGGGCCATTTATATGGATACACCTTAATAAAATAGGAAGGGTTGGTGATATTAACTTCCTGTTTGTGGCACATTAGTATATGTGAGGGGAGAAACTTTTCCAGATGGGGGGTGACCATGGCAGCCATTTTGAAGTCGGCCATTTTGAATCCAACTTTTGTTTTTTCAATAGGAAGAGGGTCATGTGACACATCAAACTTATTGGGAATTTCACAAGAAAAACAATGGTGTGCTTGGTTTTAACGTAACATTATTCTTTCATGAGTTATTTACAAGTTTCTCTTTGTTTACAGCCATTGACATGTCGCCGAGGTTAACACGTGAGGAGCGGATAGAAATTGTGTTGATGTCTGGTGAACGCAGTAACCGGGTCATTGCAGCAGATTTCAATGCAAGACACCCTACGAGACCACCCATCTCCCATGCTACAGTTAGCAAACTGCTTGCTAAGTTTCGTGAAACTGGTTCAGTGTTGGATTTGCCAAAATGTGGACGCATGAAATCTGTCTCTAATGAAGAAACATCAGTGGCTGTCCTAGCTTCATTCAGCAAGAGCCCACAGCGTAGCACTCGCCGCATGTCACTGGAGAGTGGCATTAGTCGAACATCCCTTTGGCGGATATTAGCTACTCACAAATGGCACCCTTACAAACTCCAGCTACTGCAGCATCTCAACGAGGATGACCCAGATCGGCGCACTGAATTTGCAGAATGGGCAAAACAAAAATTGGAACAGGACCCTCAGTTTACGCAGAAGATTTTGTTCAGTGATGAGGCAAACTTTTATGTGAATGGTGAAGTTAACAAACAAAACCACCGCTATTGGTCTGACACTAACCCACATTGGATAGATCCCTCCAAGACTGTTGGAACAAAAAAATTGATGGTATGGTGTGGTATATGGGGTACAAAGATAGTGAGGCCATTCTTCATCAATGGAAACCTCAAGGCCACTGGATATGCGAAATTGCTACATGATGATGTGTTTCCCTCTTTATGCACTGAAGCTGGCACGTTCCCTGAGTTTTTCCAGCAAGATGGTGTACCACCACATTATGGGTGTCAGGTCCGAGCATTCCTAGATGAACAGTTTCCTGGAAAGTGGATTGGTCGTCGTGGGCCAGTTGAATGGCCCCCAAGGTCTCCCGATCTGACCCCCTTAGACTTTTATCTTTGGGGTCATCTGAAGGCAATTGTATATGCTGTGAAGATACGAGATGTGCAGCACCTGAAACTACGGATACTGGAAGCCTGTGCTAGCATTTCTCCTGCGGTGTTGCTATCAGTGTGTGAAAAGTGGGAGAAGAGGGTTGCATTGACAATCCAACACAATGGGCAGCACATTGAACACATTTTACAGGGAGTGCAGAATTATTAGGCAAGTTGTATTTTTGAGGATTAATTTTATTATTGAACAACAACCATGTTCTCAATGAACCCAAAAAACTCATTAATATCAAAGCTGAATATTTTTGGAAGTAGTTTTTAGTTTGTTTTTAGTTTTAGCTATTTTAGGGGGATATCTGTGTGTGCAGGTGACTATTACTGTGCATAATTATTAGGCAACTTAACAAAATACAAATATATACCCATTTCAATTATTTATTTTTACCAGTGAAACCAATATAACATCTCAACATTCACAAATATACATTTCTGACATTCAAAAACAAAACAAAAACAAATCAGTGACCAATATAGCCACCTTTCTTTGCAAGGACACTCAAAAGCCTGCCATCCATGGATTCTGTCAGTGTTTTGATCTGTTCACCATCAACATTGCGTGCAGCAGCAACCACAGCCTCCCAGACACTGTTCAGAGAGGTGTACTGTTTTCCCTCCTTGTAAATCTCACATTTGATGATGGACCACAGGTTCTCAATGGGGTTCAGATCAGGTGAACAAGGAGGCCATGTCATTAGATTTTCTTCTTTTATACCCTTTCTTGCCAGCCACGCTGTGGAGTACTTGGACGCGTGTGATGGAGCATTGTCCTGCATGAAAATCATGTTTTTCTTGAAGGATGCAGACTTCTTCCTGTACCACTGCTTGAAGAAGGTGTCTTCCAGAAACTGGCAGTAGGACTGGGAGTTGAGCTTGACTCCATCCTCAACCCGAAAAGGCCCCACAAGCTCATCTTTGATGATACCAGCCCAAACCAGTACTCCACCTCCACCTTGCTGGCGTCTGAGTCAGACTGGAGCTCTCTGCCCTTTACCAATCCAGCCACGGGCCCATCCATCTGGCCCATCAAGACTCACTCTCATTTCATCAGTCCATAAAACCTTAGAAAAATCAGTCTTGAGATATTTCTTGGCCCAGTCTTGACGTTTCAGCTTGTGTGTCTTGTTCAGTGGTGGTCGTCTTTCAGCCTTTCTTACCTTGGCCATGTCTCTGAGTATTGCACACCTTGTGCTTTTGGGCACTCCAGTGATGTTGCAGCTCTGAAATATGGCCAAACTGGTGGCAAGTGGCATCTTGGCAGCTGCACGCTTGACTTTTCTCAGTTCATGGGCAGTTATTTTGCGCCTTGGTTTTTCCACACGCTTCTTGTGACCCTGTTGACTATTTTGAATGAAACGCTTGATTGTTCGATGATCACGCTTCAGAAGCTTTGCAATTTTAAGAGTGCTGCAAGATATCTCACTATTTTTGACTTTTCTGAGCCTGTCAAGTCCTTCTTTTGACCCATTTTGCCAAAGGAAAGGAAGTTGCCTAATAATTATGCACACCTGATATAGGGTGTTGATGTCATTAGACCACACCCCTTCTCATTACAGAGATGCACGTCACCTAATATGCTTAATTGGTAGTAGGCTTTCGAGCCTATACAGCTTGGAGTAAGACAACATGCATAAAGAGGATGATGTGGTCAAAATACTCATTTGCCTAATAATTCTGCACTCCCTGTATAAGTGGTCAGAATCTTGTAAATAACTCATGAAAGAATAAAGTTACGTTAAAACCAAGCACACCATTGTTTTTCTTGTGAAATTCCCAATAAGTTTGATGTGTCACATGACCCTCTTCCTATTGAAAAAACAAAAGTTGGATTCAAAATGGCCAACTTCAAAATGGCCGCCATGGTCACCAACCATCTTGAAAAGTTTCCCCCTTACATATACTAATGTGCCACAAACAGAAAGTTAATATCACCAACCATTCCCATTTTATTAAGGTGTATCCATATAAATGGCCCACCCTGTATTTTCTTATATGGTTTGATTCTTGCATCTTGACTGCACATATTTGGTTTCTTTAATTTTAACTTATCTATATTGTCATTTATTGTCTATATGTAAAGATCTTATTATCAGATACATCTCCTATTTTAAGCCTAGAGAGTCGACTCCTTTCATACATTTTTAAAAGTATCTTGTCCTGTATGAAAGTAATGCTGCTTTATCCTTTTAGCAATGCTGCAGGGGAAATGATCATCTGTACTTCAGCTTCACATACGAATAAGGTCTAGTTCGCACGTCAGTTATTTGGTGAGTTAATTTAATCAGTTATTGTGAGCCAAAACCAGTAGTGAAGCCTACTCAGATATAAGGTATAATGAAAAGAATACCTCCTGTTCTGTATTTTTGACTCACACCTGGTTTTGGCTCACAATAACTGATGAAAATAACTGACCAAATAACTGAAGTGTGAACTAACATGATCCCAGATACTAGATTTGGTGCATGATGAGTTGGGCACAATAAAGAACAGTTTTCTTTCCACTAGTGATGATTGTTAGGATGCAGCCACACATTCAGGTTTCCTGGTGCAGTTTTGGAAGCCACAACCAGGAGGGAATTCAGAAAATAGTAGACGTCGTACAGGTCTCATCTTATGAGCCACTTTTGATTTTGGCATCCAAAACTGCATGCAGAAACCTGACTACCTGTCCATGCCTTTAGGTTAGTTTCACCACATTTGCGATAGGAGTTCCGGCCGTCTGTTCTGAAATATAACAACCTGCCGGAGCTCTCTGTATCTGGTGTTGCTGGACGTTACTGGAATGCCCGCCAGCCCCATATACTATAATGGGGTCAATCGGAGATTCGGCCGCTACCTGGCAAATATGCCGGGAGTCAGCTCAACAAATACAGCTGCCAGAACTTCTCCTGCAAATGTGTAACTAGCCTTAGAGTTTGGTGTAAAGTTTGGAGTCATTTTTTGCCCCTGAATTTGGATTAGTATATTTTATTGTGTAGATTCTCTTTAGTTCCTCAGTATAGCTCTTTCTGTACACCTTTATAGGAAAGTATTTGTCCTGTGGCCCGTCCATTATGCTGAGTGTTGACAGTTTGAAAGCGATGTTGCGATTAATGAGATGAGTGACTGCAGTTATTTGTATACTTGGAGTTGACATACATTAGTGGATCTAATAACAGACTATGATTGAAAGCCGATTGAGGCTGGGTTTACATGTTCAGATTTTTTTGTTGCAGTTTTTGAAGCCAAAACCATGAGTGGATCATAAAGGTAGGATACCTATAAAGGTCTGATACCGTCTCACCTCTTTTTTAATCCATTCCTGATTTTGGTTCCAAAACTGCATATAAGCACAAACATTAACCCAGCCTTTGGCCACTTTCACACGGTCAGTATTTGATCATTGTGTTTCATCAGTGTTTGTAAGGCAAAAACAGGAGTGGGTCCAAGACACAGAGGATGCATACTTCTTTTAATTGTACCTTCGCTCTGTAGATTCCATTTCTGGTTTTGGCTTATAGAGGGGAGTACTAATAGGGTATATCATCTGATAGCACATGCAGTTATGATTCAACTTAATGAGATAACCACCTTAATACCTTACTACAAACTGCATTAAAAGGAAATGAAGCAAGTCCATGTACTGTACCAAGTACTGTATGAGCAGTTTGTCCCATGAAGTAAGAAATTAAAGGTGTTGTGAAAACCTCCCCTCCTGGGCAGACCCCCCCAACCATGCACAACCCCTTTAAAGGGAATACGTCACCCAGTTTTAATCGAACTACCTGCAATGGCCAGCATTACATGTTAACACTGTTCCGGTAAGACACCAGTGTGTGTAGTGAATGCCCAGAAAAAGAGCATATATTCATATGTAAATAAGATGCAAAGTGCCCAGGTGGCCAGGCTTTCCTTTTCAAAGTGCCCAAGCCCTCCTTTTGTCCCCAATGCCTGCTCCTCCCCTAACCTTTCAAGCTGTCCTCCCCTCTCGCCTGACGTCATGGCACTTCAATACTACGGTATGTCTTGTGCAGGCTCCCTCTGATGCGCTGATCCTCAAGAGTAAAGGACATAGAACATATCCCTGAGGCAATATCCAACAAAAGGGAATGTAGTGCATAGATGCCGAAGAGCATCAGATTGCTCCTGCATAAGATTTGGTGTTAAATTGCTGATTTCCATATGAATAAAAGTTCACCCCACATACTGGTGACTTACTGGTATGATCGAAATGGTGTTAATATGTGTCATTGAAGGTAGTTTTATTAGTGAAAAGTGAGTAATGGATTCCCTTTAAGTAGTACAGTATGTTAAATAACTAATATATATATATATATATATATACTCATACAGTATACACATACATACTGTGTGGTTTCGCTCTGGTAGATAGGGTAAGCGGGCGCAGTACAGAGGCAACATACAAGTTCTTAACTCAAAACGTCAGTGTTTATTTACACTTGAGGCAATTGCACAAAACAGCACAATGGAAAGTTCATATAACACAAGTCACCTTGCTGGCAGTTCTGCCTCCAGTAGTCTACAGCAGACTTTACTGAAAGGATTTGGACCTTTCTGGACCTCTACGACAACCTGGGTTTGAGACACTGACGTCAGGAGAGATGTTTCTCAGTTGGCAATAACAGACACACACAGGTATCACTGAGAAACACTCTAACTTTATTATGCTATAGCTTGGCCTTATATAGGCAGTAGAAAAGTTTGCATAACAACAGCGTTAAACCAATCATAAAAGATAAACATTGGTGCTCACACACATACTTCCGGAACATCCTTTTATGGTATGTGGACGTGCAGTAAGCAGAAAGAATAGGTTTTAATCAGTCACATATAAGAATGTACGCAGTTGTGCCGAATGACCCTGAATAAGGCAAGAACGTTTGTACCAGTTCTAGGAGATTCCCAGAATGGGTGGGTGAGATGTTATAACAATTCTTTACATATTTAGAAGAAACAACATGGAGTCACATTTCTCTTCAATCCCCTCTTAGAACCAAATCTTAGATAATATGGTTCTTACCCTTACCCTTTTCCCTGTATACCGCCAGATATTTTCTATATCCTTCATGTGAGTTGTCTTCAGGATTAGGCAGCAGAGTCTCATAAAATGACATATTTGATACTCCTTTCATTATCAGTTTCCGTACACATGGTATGATACATGTTGCAACTATTGCTATTACTATAATAATTATCAGGATAATGATTCCCAACTGTACAAGTGCCTGTTTCCAGTTAGTGAACCAAAATACTGATCCCAAGGGTTATCGATACCTGAGTTTCTTTTGAGCTCAAATGATAAATCCTTGAGTTTCTTTATTGGCAGTGTGACCTTACCATTAGGGCCGGTGTTGTTGAGTATGAACATGCAGCATGATGAGGGGTCCGTCAATACCTTACAGACACCACCTCTTTCTGCAAGTATCATATCGAGTACCATGCGGTTTTGAAATGTCATAATGGAATCTGCCCCTTTACCCAAAGGGCATTTTCCAAGGTTTTGTAATTTGGGACCATGTTGTACTGCATTCACTGTTTAATCCACAGCATTTCATTAAATGAGAAAATTGTGCTCTGTCTTTCAGTATGGTGTCAGCTATATATAGCGAGATCACTACTCCACCATACCTCCCAACCATCCCAGATCCGGCGGGACACTGGCTGTCCTGCGGTCCTGGAACGGGGAAGGTTTGTCCCGCTCTCAGGCAGCTGTCTCTCCTTTGATAAGAAGCAGAGACAGTTGCCTGTAATGATGGAGCAGCGAGCTGTTCGCTCCCTGCGTTATAATTCCCCCCCCCCTGTCGGCGCTCCACACTGCTGGTCTGTGCAAGGGGCAGGGGCGGCCGGCAGTCAGCTGTGCTTATCCTTCTCTTGCACAGACCAGCAGCTCCAAGTGTATCCTGCTGCTGCTGGGGAGATCATCAGAGGAACCAGGTGAGAATGTAGAGTTTGTTTTTACTTCCTATAAAGGGGCATATACCTGGGCATAATACTGTGAGGGGGCACATGACTGGGCATATTACTGTAAGGGGCATATATATTTGCATAACTAATGAGAGGGGGCACATATCTTTGCATAACTACTGTGAGGGGACACATACCAGAGCATACCTACTGTGAGGATCACGTATGTGGCCCTAACTACTGTTAGGGGCATATATCTGGGCATAGCTACTGTGATTAGGCACATATCATGGCATAACTACTGTAAGGGGCACATATCTGGGCATAATACTGTGAAAGGGGCACATATTTTGGCAAAATTACTGTGAGGGGGCACATATCTGGGCATATTACTGTGAGGGGGCATATATCTGGGCAAAACTACTGTGAGGGGGCACATAACTGAGCATATTACTGTGAGGGGGCATATATCTTTGCATAAATACTGTGAGGGGGCACATATCAGGGCAAAACTACTGTGAGGGGCACATATCTGGGCATAACTACTGTGAGGGGCACATATCTGGGCATAACTACTGTGAGGGGCACATATCTTTGCATAAATACTGTGAGGGGCCAAATATCAGTGCATCGCTTCTGTGAGGGGCACATATCTGGGCATAACTACTGTGAGGGGCACATATCTGGGCATAATACTGGAAAAGTGGCACATACTTTGGCATAACTACTGTGGGAGGGCACATATCTGGACATAACTACTGTGTGGTTACATAAAGGCAGAATAATTACTGTGTGGGGGTATTTAGGGGACAGTGGGATCAGGGTATAGTTATGTTTTAGGCGCAGTTAGAGGTGTGGCCCACTGCAAAAATAGTATGCCGCACATAGTGTCCTTCTTTTCAAAAGTTTGGAGGTATGCTCCACCCCACATCAAGCATGTGTGATCTATGTGCTATACTGTGTAACTAATCTTTGTTGTACTTTATTGTTATTGCTTGTGTGCTATTAATGAGATATTTTGCCTATGGGAGTATAACGTGTTCTAGATAGCATGTATTTATGTATAAGATTCTTCATGTTGTACATTTAAGATCTCCAAAACCGACCAACACAATGGAATTTTCTTTTAATAAAAAACAAGTGGTGACATAAATATATTTGGCAGAAATTCTGCAGGAAATAGACATTTATAAATCCTAGAGACACCGTTACAGCGCATGTGATTTTAGTGCGCCATATATCAGACATTAGCATAGGCTCTCGCTGTGCTCAGGGGATATATAGTGCATCAGCTTTGCAGGTGAGGACAAAAACTGGGAATGTGCCAGCTCTGACATGGAAAACGTATGATCATTATCTCCGGCATTTCCATGTCGGAGAACCCACTAGTAAGTAAACTTTGCCGTTCCGTTTAATTGCCGGTCTTGCCACTAGTATGCAAAAGAGAAAAGCTGCTTGTAATTGGTTTCTGCTCTCCGATTCGCTCTAGTTCTTATCTCTGTCTGAATCAGATCCATAAATGATGTGATAGTAAGAAACAATTGATTCCGAGAGCTTGAATCCCACCGGCAGCTGCAAACTGAGATTACTTTTAAATCATCTAACTTCATAACATGTACCGGAGCCCAGATTTGTAATGCACTTATGGAAATGAAATGAAGTTCTCTGGCAATAATGTACCAGACACTGCAGCAGCTGTCCAGATTGCTTTATGTAATACAGGGTGTCGTGCATATGCTCCAATCCAGTGCATATTTACAAAGAAGATAGTTGAAGCTTCTATGCCCCAATGCAAAGTCTGTAACTGAGCCTGCAGCCACCCCACCACTCAGGACCTGCTGTATGGGAACCATATACATTGTACATTCATTGTAAGTTTTTTTAACCCTTAGGATACCGGAGTTTTTTTTTTTTCGTTTTTGCGTTTTCATTTTTCTTCCCCATTTTCCGTGAGCCATAATTTTTTTATATTTCCAGTCACATAGCTGTATGAGGGCTTATTTTTTGCGGGACAAGTTGTAATTTCTAATGCCACCATTAATTATGGCATAAAATGTAGTGGGAAGCGGGAAAAAATTCCAAATGGGGTGGAATTGGAAAAAAAACGCAATCCCACCACCGTTTTACAGGTTTTGTTCCCACGGCGTTTTGTTTACGGCAAAACTAACCCATGCCCTTCGATCTTTGGGTCAGTACAATTACAACGATACCCCATATGTATAGGTTTTTTATGTGTAAATAGTGTAAAACTAGAGAATATTATTTTTTTTTTACATCACCATATTCTGACCCCCATTACTTTTTTATACTTATGTCTACTGAGCTGTTCAGGGGATCATTTTTTGCGGGACAATTCATAGTTTGTATTAATACCATTTTGGAGTGTGCATGACTTTTGGTTCACATTTTATAACATTTTTTTGGGTAAGAGAAGCAATAAAAAAATGGCAAATCGGCCATTTTGACTCTTTTTTTCCGTTATGCCATTCTCCGTATTTTTTAGATTTGAATATTATGGGTGTTTTCGGTCGCGATGATACCCAGGATGTTTATATTTATTGTTATTTAGGTTTTGTTTGTTTTTTTATTATACGGAAAGGGGGGCGATTTAAACTTTTATATATTTATTAACATTTTTTTTTATCATTTTAAGGCTACTTTCACACTTGCGTTCGGGGTTCCGATTGTGAGTTCCGTTTGAAGGCTCTCACAAGCGGCCCCGAACGGATCCGTACTGCCCCAATGCATTCTGAGTGAATGCGGATCCTCTCAGAATGCATCAGTTTGGCACCGTTTGGCCTCCGTTCCGCTCAGCAGGCGGACACCCGAACGCAGCTTGCAGCGTTTTGGTGTCCGCCTGGCCGTGCGGAGCCAAACGGATCCGTCCAGACTTACAATGCAAGTCAATGGGGACGGATCCGTTTGACGTTGACACAATATGGTGCAATTTCAAACGGATCCATGCCCCATTGACTTTCAATGTAAAGTCAGGAATCCCTATTAATATACCATCGGATCGGAGTTTTCTCCAATCCGATGGTATATTTTAACTTGAAGCGTCCCCATCACCATGGGAACGCCTCTATGTTAGAATATACCATCGGATTTGAGTTAGGGCTCATTCAGACGGCCGTATGCTGTCCGCAAAAATACTGAATGCTATCCGTTTTTTTGCGGATCCGCAAAAAAAATGAAACATGTCCTATACTTGTCCGTGAAAATCAGGACATGGCCCCATTGAAGTCTATGGGTCCGCAAAAAAAACGGATAGCATTCAGTATTTTTGCGGACAGCATACGGCCGTCTGAATGAGCCCTTAGATCGTGAAACTCAGATCCGACAGTAGGGGGGGGATTTTAACTGGGGGGGGGAGATGTGAGGCCGCACTGGCCACCAATGATGGGGGATTCGGAACGTGATTTTAACTAGGGGGGGGAGAGGTGAGGCCGCACTGGCCACCAATGAGTTAAAAACAGGGGGGGAGGGGGGGTCTGCCCTGCCCCCTGCTGCCTGGCCAGGGGGCAGTCATGTACACAGTTCTTTTAGTATATTCTAACTTGAAGCGTCCCCATCACCATGGGAACGCCTCTGTGTTAGAATATACTGTCGGATCTGAGTTTTCACAAAGTGAAAAATCAGATCTGAAAAAAACAGTTATGTAAACTGATCCGTTCTGAACGGATGCAAGCGTTTGCATTATAGGAGTGGATCCGTCTGTACAGACACCAGACGGATCCGCTCCGAATGCAAGTGTGAAAGTAGCCTTAGGCTCATAAATGACCCTTTAAATGATGTTTTAGAATTTTTCATTTTGATCTTTTAGCGATTTAGAAAATGACAATTTCTTTGCATTTTGCTCATTTCTTATTTTGGCCTGCCATCTGGTGGCCAAAATAAGAATTACAGCATTAATGCTCTGAATTTCTTTGTAGAGATTCGGAGCATTCAGCGCATGTACTGAAGTCCCGATTGGCCGCATGGGGCTTCAGGTTTTTGCGCATTCAGGTGCTGTGATCTCACTTGAAGCATTTAATTACCACGATCGACATTATTGCCGGTAATTATACGCAGGTCTCTGCTGTTTGAAACAGCAGAGATTTGCCGGCCATGACGCCCACTGCACGCGCGAGCGGGCGTCATGCTTGCACAGCGCTACCGTACATGTACGGCGATGGTAGCGAAAGGGTTAACGATAACAGTAGTGTTGAGCGAACTTTTGTTTTCAAGTTCGGTATACAAGGTTCAGGTTCGGGTTATCTAAGAATTCTGTTATGAATTCCGCTACCATAAGTTATGTTTGATTGGGTTCAAGTCAGGGCTCTGGCTGAGCCACTGAAGAACATTGACAGAGTTGTCCCTAAGCCACTCTTGTGTTGTCTTAACTGTGTGCTTAGGGTCATTGTCCCATTGTCCCTGTTGGAAGGTGGAAGGTGAAACTTCATCCAAGTCTCAGGTCCAGAGCATTCTGGATCATGTTTTCATTAAGAATATCTCTGTACTTTGTTCCATTCAGTTTTCTCTCAACTCTGACTAGTGTCACCGCCACAGTTGCGGAAAAATACTCCCACAGCATGATGCTGCCACCACCATCCTTCACTGTAGGGTTGGTATTGGGCAGGCCTGGTTTCCTTCAAACATGACTCTTACAATTGATGCCAAAAAGTTCAGTCTTGGTTTCTTCAGACCACTTAATCTTCTTTAGGTGTTTTTGTTTATTATTATTTTTTGCATACTTTCATGTGTCTTTTACTGAGGAGAGATTTCTTTATGGCCACTCTGCTGCAGTAATGGTTGACCTTCTGGAAGTTTCTCCCATTTGCACACAGGGTCTTTGGAGCTCAGCCACTATGCCCATGTCCCTTGATTACTTAGTTTCATGGCATAGCTCTAGGTAGAGTACTGGTTGCTCCAAATGTCTTCCATTCAAGAATTATGAGGGCCACTATGCTCTTTCAGTGTAGGAGAAATTTTGTATTCCCTTTTCCAGATCTGTACATCCACACAATCCTGTCTCTGAGCTCTACAGGTAGTTCTTTCTTCCTCATGGCATAGTTTTTGCTCTGATATGCATTGTCAGCTGGGAGACCTTCTATACCAGGCATGCTCAACCTGCGGCCCTCCAGCTGTTGCAAAACTACAACTCCCAGCATGCCTGAACAGCCTACAGCTATCAGCCTACAGCAGGGTATGGTGGGAGTTGTAGTTTTACAACAGCTGGAGGGCCGCAGGTTGAGCATCTTTATTCTATACACGGGGGGAATCATTCCAAATCATGTCCAATCAAATGAATTTACCACAAGTGGACTCCAATCAAGGTGTAAAAACATCTCAAAGATGATCAATAGAAATAGGAGGCCCTCAGAGCTAAATTTCAAGTGCCATAACAAAGGGTCTGAATATTTCTGTCCATGCTAAATTTTAGTTTTTCCTTTTTTAATAAATTAGCAAACATTTCTAAAATTCTGTTTTCACTTATTATAGGATATTAAGTGCAGATTGATGTTGGGAAGCTGGATTCTTTTTGGTTTTAGCACAAGGTGAAAAATGTGAAAAAAGTGAAAGGGCCTGCATTGTATAATGATGGGCCTCAGTGGTGATGTGTTCCAAACTTCATGTGATCCATTAGTTATATGCCACTTGGTGACACATCACCACTGAGACCAGTCATTAGCTGCAGCAGTGCACGTGACCCCGTCCATTACTGGAAGCTTAAATGTGGGGACCGCAAAGTAGTTAATGAAGCAGGGGACCCAAAGAGCTGGAAACAAGCAGTAGGAAGCAATTAAGGATCCTTCACTTCAAAGGTCCTGGGGTGGGTGTGGTATTTAAAAAGCATGTCATATCAGGACAACCCCTTTAAGGAGCTCTCTCAGGTGACTTATAAGGAGCCTAATTGACTTAAAATATACAGGGTGGGCCATTTATATGGATACACCTTAATAAAATGGGAATGGTTGGTGATATTAACTTCCTGTTTGTGGCACATTAGTATATGTGAGGGGGGAAACTTTTCAAGATGGGTGGTGACCATGGCGGCCATTTTGAATCCAACTTTTGTTTTTTCAATAGGAAGAGGGTCATGTGACACATCAAACTTATTGGGAATTTCACAAGAAAAACAATGGTGTGCTTGGTTTTAACGTAACTTTATTCTTTCATGAGTTATTTACAAGTTTCTGACCACTTATAAAATGTGTTCAATGTGCTGCCCATTGTGTTGGATTGTCAATGCAACCCTCTTCTCCCACTCTTCACACACTGATAGTGTAACGGTCGCGTACACACACACACAGGGGGAAGGGAAGTGACCACTGCGCTCCACCCTTACCCCTGGCCCTGCCTACTTGCCTCGCGAGTCCTAATGACAGGGGACAACTGGACGGCAATCCCTAACTTGGAGTAAGTGCAGGGATGACAGACAGACAAACAACAGGACGTGAACGGACCGAGTCAATACCAGGAAAGCTGCAAAGTACAAATGGAGCAAGCAGAGAATTGTCAGGAGAAGCCGGGGTCATAAATACCAGGAGAGCAGAGAAGTACAAGAGGAGTCCTAAGAGAGTAGTCAGGTGGGAGCCGAGGTCACAATACCAGGACGGATGCGCAGTACAGGAGGATCAGGCAAAAGGATTGTCAAGGAACAGGATCAGGTAAGTATTCAGCAGTCCAACAAATACCAGGAACCTAGAAATTAACAGGCAACCTGTAGCCAGCAGGCTGCCTGTATTTATAGTGGGGAGTGAGGGTCATGTGACGTGGCCAGCGTCACATGACCGACAGACCAACCAGTCGAGCACCGAGTGATCAGCTCGGCGCTCAAGGCAGACTTAGGAGCAAGGAGCCACCCAGCTAGTAAAGCCGCCCTGGGAATGAGGTCAAACACAGAACCTCATTCCAAAAGCTAAGCAACAGTTCTGCGGGCAATGGGGGACCGAGTGCACCTTCGGAACCCTGTGACAGATAGCAACACCGCAGGAGAAATGCTAGCACAGGCTTCCAGTATCCGTAGTTTCAGGTGCTGCACATCTCGTATCTTCACAGCATAGACAATTGCCTTCAGATGACCCCAAAGATAAAAGTCTAAGAGGGTCAGATCGGGAGACCTTGGGGGCCATTCAATTGGCCCACGACGACCAATCCACTTTCTAGGAAACTGTTCATCTAGGAATGCTCGGACCTGACACCCATAATGTGGTGGTGCACCATCTTGCTGGAAAAACTCAGGGAACGTGCCAGCTTCAGTGCATAAAGAGGGGAACACATCATCATGTAGCAATTTCGCATATCCAGTGGCCTTGAGGTTTCTATTGATGAAGAATGGCCCCACTATCTTTGTACCCCATATACCACACCATACTATCAATTTTTTTGTTCCAACAGTCTTGGAGGGATCTATCCAATGTGGGTTAGTGTCAGACCAATAGCGGTGTTTTCTTTGTTAACTTCATCATTCACATAAAAGTTTGCCTCATCACTGAACAAAATCTTCTGCGTAAACTGAGGGTCCTGTTCCAATTTTTGTTTTGCCCATTCTGCAAATTCAGTGCGCCGATCTGGGTCATCCTCATTGAGATGCTGCAGTAGCTGGAGTTTGTAAGGGTGCCATTTGTGAGTAGCTAATATCCGCCAAAGGGATGTTCGACTAATGCCACTCTCCAGTGACATGCGGCGAGTGCTACGTTGTGGGCTCTTACTGAATGAAGCTAGGACAGCCACTGATGTTTCTTCATTAGAGACAGATTTCATGCGTCCACATTTTGGCAAATCCAACACTGAACCAGTTTCACGAAACTTAGCAAGCAGTTTGCTAACTGTAGCATGGGAGATGGGTGGTCTCGTAGGGTGTCTTGCATTGAAATCTGCTGCAATGACCCGGTTACTGCGTTCACCAGACATCAACACAATTTCTATCCGCTCCTCACGTGTTAACCTCTGCGACATGTCAATGGCTGTAAACAAAGAGAAAGTTGTAAATAACTCATGAAAGAATAAAGTTACGTTAAAACCAAGCACACCATTGTTTTTCTTGTGAAATTCCCAATAAGTTTGATGTATCACATGACCCTCTTCCTATTGAAAAAAGAAAAGTTGGATTCAAAATGGCCGACTTCAAAATGGCCGCCATGGTCACCACCCATCTTGAAAAGTTTCCCCCCTCACAGATACTAATGTGCCACAAACAGGAAGTTAATATCACCAACCATTCCCATTTTATTAAGGTGTATCCATATAAATGGCCCACCCTGTACATGCAGTGGTTGGAGGGCTGTTCTCTTCCCCAACTTTAGATTTAGACTTAACCCAAACTTCAAAGAAATGCCTCTTTCCTTGCTGGCCTGAAATACACGATGTAGTTGCATATATATGCCCCTCTGTCAGCTGCGCTGTCACATTATATAGTGTATATACACAATCAGACATAACATTAAATGACATTAATTATCTTGTCACAATGGCACCTGTTCAGGGGTGGACTATATTAGGAAACTTGTGAACAGTCAGGTCATTAAGATGACAAGGGCTAAATTGTGATAACTAGATAACTATGTCAGAGAATCTACAGAAAGCGCATGTCTTATATGGTGTTCCTATATATGCAGTGGTTAGTAGTGTCATGCCACCTGGGGACTTCCTTTTACCAAAAATGGTCCAAGGAGAGTTAATGAAACGGAAGGGCAAAGGGTCCCCACGGCACATTGTTATGCATCTGTTTATGCACGTCATTGTTTTGTGTTTAATACATGTAATGCATATAATACTTTATAGTAGAGCCTACACCATCATATGACATGTTGGGATTAATAACTTCATGTTAGTTTTATTATGTGATCCTATAACCTTTGCATTCACATATTGGTTTATACCGTTGGGTGTGATGAATTGGTTAATCAGTTTGTAATTCTGTGGGTGACCTTTAAGCACTTTTTATGTGACATTTTGCACGTCAGAACTGTTTGTTCCGCTCACTCTTGCTGGGAGATAAATATTTTGTTGTTCTTTTTTTCTTTAAAGAGTTGATAGCATTTATCTAAATCACGAGGAGATATGACAGTCCCTTATCTATCAAAAACTCATGTGAAAAGCAAAAAGACAGACATTGTGAATATATTTAAAGTGGTTGTTATTAGTTTTGCAGAAGTTACAATGGAGAACTGTAATTACTTTTTATACTTTTTGTTATAGTATTATCTCGAAACCAGGGTATGTATTGTCTATGACTAATACCTGAGTTTTCGTATAGATTTTTACGTCTATGTATAAGGGCTCATGCACACGACTGTGTGCTGCCCGTGGCCGTATTGCAACCCGCATACGGCGGGTCCGCAATACACGAGCACCGGCCGCGTGCAGCCGCATCACAGATCACGGACCCATTCACTTGAATGGTTTCGCAATCTGGGAGATGCAGTGCGGAAGCACGAATTGGAAGCCCAAAGAAGCACTACGGAGTGCTTCCCTGTTGTTTCTGGCCGTGCCTCCGCACGCAAAAAAGTAGTGCATCCACGACTTTTTTTGTGGTGCGGTCCGTTGGATGCGGATCGCGAACCCCTTTCAAGTGACTGGGTCCTCGATCCGCTGCAGATGCCCCACGGGCGGTCCGCAGCACGGGCACGGAGCCCTTACGTTCGTGGGCATGAACCCTAAGGCTGCATTAACACATTTACTGTTTCCATGGCTAGTTTTACAGCAAATCCGCTGCAGACAATTGGTACAAATGCACCACATGTATAATCGTGCTGATTTAAAAATGAATGGTATGTCCAAAGGTAGAACCACATTCAGTGGTATTATATTGTGCCCCGTTGATTTATGTTGTGTACAGGCTGCAAATTTGCAACAGTTAAGGGCCATCTGTCAGCAGATTTGTACCTATGACACCGGCTGACCTGTTACATGTGTGCTTGGCGGCTGAAGACATCTGTGTTGGTCCCATGTTCATATGTGCCTGCATTGCTGAGAAAAACGGAAAAAAAAGTTGTAATATATGCAAATGAGCC
The DNA here is from genome assembly GCF_905171765.1 of Bufo bufo. Lineage (NCBI taxonomy): Eukaryota > Metazoa > Chordata > Amphibia > Anura > Bufonidae > Bufo > Bufo bufo. The sequence goes on along the minus strand of NC_053390.1, from coordinate 142,593,584 downwards.
TCTAGGAGCAAAGGGGGTGTTGCTGTTACACCTAGAGGCTCTGCTTTCTCTGCAACTGCCACGTAAACATAATCAGGCCTGACCTTGTCAATCAAAATGCATTTTTCTCAGCAATGCGAGCACTTATGAACATGGGACCAACACAGATGCATTCAGCTGCCAAGCGCACATGTAACAGGTCAGCTAGTTTCATCCGTACAAATCTGCTGACAGATGCCCTTTGAGTCATGTCTGAACTTAGACTAAGGATAAGTTCTACCTTGGAGCCACTTTAACCATTACACCAGGAAATCCCATTATCGGTAATTCCATTATTTCATTTTTTCCAATTATTCCATTATTTGTATCAAATATTGAAAATGCTTGTACTACTGCACTGTGTTACTGACAGCGATTCTGATCTTGTCACGGCCATGGCTATGACCGTGACTCCTGAACCGCATGCGGTTGTCAGCGGTTGTCATTGGTCTTCAATCACAGGTGAGGGCTGTGGTATTGGCCTCACCTGTGGTTGCCGCTGGCAACAGTATGTATGTGGCAGCGTAGCAGGCTGAGCTGTGCCATGCAGCTCGCTACGCTGCGCATGCGGTTTTGTGTGTGATGTGTGGATGTGTGCACTGTGTTTTATGTTATTGTGTGCACGTTCCCTTTAAGTGGTGTTTTCCCTTCCCTGGTGTTGGAAGGGTTAATCCCCTTCCTAGTGTGTGTGATCACTGGGTGTGTCCGACTGTGGGGTGTGGCTTCTTGGCCTATAAAGCCTCATTGCTTTTGTAGGCCTGCAGGTTGCTTCAGCCATGCTTAGCTGAGAGCAGCCTCATGTATTTATTACTTGCCAGTAAGAGCCACCCCTGTGGTCATAAACCTTAATGTCATAACCATATTGTGCTTTAGTTATTTCCAGTTATGTGTGATGTCCGTGTGATGTTTTATATGTGATTTTGTGCAGCTATGGATCTGGGTCCCTGTGTTGGGAAGCGTTTGTGATCTGCACCCTGCTAACACAGGGATCCAGTCAGCAAGGCTGTGGCAGGTAGGTGGAACTCTTTGTTCACCTGCCATATCCATAGAGCTGTTTATGTCTCCCCTTTTCCTGCAGCTTGGCCATTGAGACTCCTGCTCCTCCGTGTCTAGGAGGAGTGGGCTTGTCTTACTCAGCTCCTAGGTGAGGGTCATCTTGAGGGCTAGCAGGGACTTTTAGGTTCCGGAGCATGGGCCCTCCTACCATCAAGGTTGGCTCATGTAGCTAGGAGCCAGGGTCAGGTTAGGGATGCGTTTAGGAGGTGACCTGCGCCCTAATCCTGTCTTCATGGCCAAGCAGCCGTAACATCACCGGGCTCCACACGGCTGAGGATTTCCCCCATCCTCAGCCGTGACAGATCTCTCCATAGTATAAGCAGCATTGTCCAAATGCAGCCTAGTTTTGAGGCAGTTTCTATTGTGAAGGAGACTCCTGTAAACAAGGCTATAGAAGAAGAATGATAGAGGCATGCAAATAGCAGACAACATTAAAGACTGTAAATGTAAATGAGCCGAGTTTTTATTATTAAAGTGCCATTCATTCCATGGCGCTGTACATATGATAAGGGATATACATACATAATTAAAAAAAAAACTGTTCACTAAGCATGAACAAGACGAGTTACAAACTGGTACAGAAGGAAAGAGGACCCTGCTCGTAAGGGCTAACAATCTACCGCTGGTCATGGCAGTATAGTGGCAGAAGAGTCACTGTAGGTTGTAGGCGTGTCTGAAGAGGTGGGTTTTCTGGTTTTTTGTAATAGTAATTGTTTTGTACTGGATTATTTGGGCAACGGGGAGACAGTGAAGAGATTGATAAAGAGAAAAGAGACAGGAGATTAATAGGGGCAGACGTGGATTAGTCGGGCGGCAGAGTTGAGAATAGATTGGAGGAGTGCGACAGTGTTATATGGGAGGCCACAGAGGAGGATGTTATAGTAGTCTTGGCAGAAGATGACGAGGGCATGTGCAAGCATTTTTGCACACTCAGGATTGAGAAATATTTTGGAGTTGGAGGTGGCAGGAGGTGGAAAGGGCTTGGATGTGTGGTTTGAAGGACAGAGTAGAATCAAAGGTCACTCCAAGGGAGTGGACTTGGTTGACTGGGACAAATGTGCAGCCATTGACTGTGATAGAAAGGTCTGATGAAGGGGCTGAGTGAGATGGGGGAAGGATGATCAATTCTGTTATATTTATTCTATTAGAAAGCAAGAGGAGAAGAAGAAGGCTATAAAGGATAGGCATTGCGGGATTCTGGATAGTAGTGTGGTGATATCTGGACCAGAGGTAAATTTGCGTGTCATCAGCATAGAAGTGATATTGAGGGCCATGCGATTCTATGAGCTGTCCCAGGCCAAGGGTGTAGATTGAGAAGAGCAGGGGTCCTAAGACAGAGTTTTGAGGGACACCGACAGAGAGGGAATGAGGCGAGGAGGCGTGTGACTGGGAGACACTAAATGTCTCATCTGTAAGGTATGATGTGAGAGGGCCAAATCTGTGACGCCAAGAGAGCAGAGAGATAGCAGAAGGGTGTGGTCAACTGTGTCAAGAGCAGAAGATAGTTCGAGGAGTAGGACAGAGTAGTGGTGTTTGGCTTTGGCAGTTAGCAGGTCATTGTTGATGGCTTTGATAAGGGCATTTTCAGTTGGGTCGGAAGCCAGATTGTAGCCGGTCCAAGAGGAGAGGTGCGAGGACAGTTCAAAGTAAACATGTTGTTCAAGTAACTTTGAGGTGTATTGGAGTAGTGATATGAGGTGATAGCTAGACAAAGAAGATGGGTCAAGGGAAGGCTTTTTGAGGATGGGTGTGATGGCAGCATGTGTAAAACAGGAGGGGAAGACACCTGAGGTTAGGGATAGGTTTGAAGAGATGGGTTAGGGCAGGGATAAACAATGTGGTGAGGTTGGGGATGAGGTGGAATGCGATCGGGTCAAGTGCACAGGTGTGAGATGAGATCTGGAGAGTAGAGTGGAAAGTTCTTCTGTAATGGTGGAGAAGCTGGTTTTTGGGATAGAGGACTGAATAGGTGTGTAGAGGGGCTGTGGAGACTGTAGACTGAAGCTTTCTCTTATATTGTCAATCTTTTGTATAAAGTATGTGGCAAAGTCCTTGGCTGAGATGAGAGGTGAGGGAGGGGGCACCGAGGGACAACAGAAGAGAGTTAGTGTTAAATAGTTGTATAGGGTTGCCAGACATGGAAGATATGTGAGATGTGAAGTAGGCCTGTTTAGCAGCAGAAAGTGCAGACTTGAGGTTGATGACAAAGTGCTCTTTAGAATGGGTTTTCTTCCATCGCCGCTCTGTAACCATAGAGGCTTGTCTCAGCTCTTTAGTCAGATTGGTGTGCCAGAGTTGCGTATTGATTTTTTTGGGGGTATGTGCCCTGCCCTTTGGGGGCAGGGTATTCTAGGGTATTTAGATTAAGGGCTAGACAATAACATTGAAAATTTGTTTTGGGTGAAGGAAACCCTAGCCTGCAAGAAAGTCTTGTGAATAATAAATCAGTTTTTTGGGGGTGGGGGTAGAAATTGGCTTTTAACCACTGATGCAGCACAGTTCCATTCTCTCAGACTGAATCTAAACATTTTAGCAATGCCACTTGAATACATGACAAAAACAAAGCAGGAAATCCGAACAGACGGTAGGAAACTGGAGGCAGTCCAGATGGCTTTGTGTAATAAAACTGCTGACTCATTTTTTAATAGAATAGATTATTAAAAAGGATGCACATTTTGCCAACCACTTATTAGTATGCCGTTGTCTAAATTATTCCCTCTCTGAATCTGAAGAGAAAAATGCATTTTATGGACCGGTAAGCTTCACAGAATTTACAAGTAGGTTTTTACTTCCTTGATTAACTGATAACGATTTCTAACGGGAAGCAATTTTTATCAGAGACAATAAACTAAAATATGCAGTGAAATAAATACATTTTATTGTCACTAAATATTATTAGATCATTCATGGTCATAGATTTACTAAAGCAGCATTTGGTAAGCAATGCCGACTATAGATTTTATAATCCAGTCTTAAAATCCAATATTAATTTACCTATAAACTTCAATACATAGATATAATCTCTACTGCTGTGCACGTTCCCCCCCCCCCCTCCCCATATTTGTATTATACCAATATTTTACAATAAGGTTAAGTTGTTGCAATAGCATATAATATTGCAGTATATACAGATGTCAGATGTGTTCTTCCTAGTATTTTGACTCAACATACGCTGAAATGTGTGGCACAAGATGGCCAGCTTTAAAAAAAAAAAAGAATGTTGATTGTGTATTGTGGGATGCTGTATCACAAGTTATCTATTCTATGTAAAGCTAGGTGTGGCCACTTAGTGGTTGTGATGTGAATTGCAGCAGGTTAAGGGTTTTGCTAGCATGTTGTGATATTGTATTTCATTTTTTGTGATAAATTGAAATCCTTAAATGGGCACCCAACTTCTCAAATATCACTTTAGGTGAACCTGAACAAATATTTAAATCACAGGCTCAAATGTTACAGGACTCATAGCTACACAGGTAAATAATAGGCCAAGAGGTTTTGCTTTAAAGTAGTCTTTCTTATTCTGCATGTTACTAGTGCAGCAATACCCTGAGGAGCCTGTACAGAGGATGGGAGTGGTAGTGGCCCTCACAAGATAATGTCTTATGGTGTAGTCCCTCAGGCCCCTGGGGATCAGTGAAAAGGTAGTTTAAGGGATCAGGCCAAGAATAAGAGGTAGAAGAATAAAAGTCTCTCTTTACTTTGCAAAATAAGAGTTGTAGTACATCCAGCAGTAGTTTGGACAAAGTGCAATTTCTAACCCCAGAGGATGAGGTACAGTGGCTGGCAAAGCGGCAGTTAATGGCACCTCGTATGTGCTGTCTTGCTAATGACTCCCTCCTGAATTTCTGGCTAACAGCTGTGTGCTAGCACTTGTGGCTATGGGTTGTTTACAGTGAAAATGCAGGCTTTGAGTTGGTCTAACCTGGAGGTAATCTAGGTGATGGGGGTCTGAGCCATAGTCCCTCACCTGCAGCAGGGCCCATAAAACTGTAGTAGCTGGTCACTCTGCTGTCTATAAACACTGTAGCTTTTCAGGTATGTGTGTCTTTGGTATTCTTGCACAAACTGCTCATAGTGGAGCAGCACTAGTTACCTAGCGGTGGGACCCGCACCTATAAGACAATGGGGGCATAACCTAGCGATATGCCCCCATTGTCTGAGATGAGAAAACCCCTTTAATTTGCGAGAAGCTGTAAAACTCATTTACCGTTTAAGCAAATTTAAGAAAAGGCAAAATGCTGTACACACTGAAACCCATTGCTAGGCTTGACACCATCCCACCGCCATAGCTACTGAGCCTACGATTGTTCAGCCCATAGCTCCACAACAAAAATACATTTGTTCCAATCCAGTGCACATCAATGTCTACCTGGTGGCATGCCATGGATGTTTAAATCCTATTGATGCCCATGTGGCTGAAAACCAATTAACCCTTCAAGTAGTCTCTGAAATTTGATGTCATGTTGTTTTGAACAATTTGATCTCCTAATGGATTTATTCAGGATAGGTTTTCAATATCTGATTGATGGAGGTCTGACTCCCAGTTAATGTTAGGAGGAGAAGATCAATTTTATACAGCATTGTATTTTATGTGGGTTTCACGCTGCTCTATTTCATATGTGGTCTATTTATGTAGGTTAGAATATTCACAATGTATTGAAATAATTATGGGCAAGTATTTCATGAAGCGTGTATTGTCTTGTTTTAGGTAATGAGAATATCTTGTCTACGTTATGTGTCTGTGAAAGGTTTGGCCTTTCCCAACTGGTTTTAGAAAAAATGTAGGAAAGTCCTGAAGTCTGATTGGAGTAATTTAGCATCTTCAAGTTCTCTTTTTGATTATTTTAGATAAGAGTTAACAGTAGTTACGAGAGAGTGTCTAAAAAGTATGTAGAGTTATTGTGAAATGTCTGAGAAGAACGTTATCGTTGGCACTAATTCATTAGAAGCTACTGTTAATCATGGTAGAATAAATCCGAGAAAAAATGTAAAAAATACTCTCATTAATTCATCAGAATATCCCCCTTGAGGTGGTAATGAATGCTCTGTAGACTGGAGGAAATGAGTTTTGTTCAAATATTTGACATCCAGTGTATAAATATGAGTCTGTACTGCAATTATGAGGACCGGTGTCTGTGGAACCACCTTATGAGTAATGTTGCTAATAAAATGGCATGTTCCCAGTCATCAGTCATCTTTTCGGCTGGTTCATAAATGTCATAAAAAAGTTTTAGTGTCCATAGTGATTTACGAAATGCTGTGCACAGTTAATCCCATGATTAATGTAAGAAAGAAAAAAAAGGAAAATCAAACATCATATAGTACATGACAGTTACTTTAAAAAAAAAAAAAAAAGTGAGAACCAGCCCTGTACCTCGCATGGATGCAGAGATCCTCCCAGTTATTGATTTAGTCGATTTATTTCAAGCTACTCAGGGGGTGTCTTTTTTCATTGGGTGTGTCCTTCCTATCCCAGCTCTGTCCCTGTCACAGCTCAAGGGGTCTGCCTGTTCTCAGGGGCATGTCCTTTCCTGTCACAGCTTTTAACAGTAGATATGGTTGAAGCGGGTAACTATGCATGAGTGAGCACCTCAACAAGGTGGGCAGAGAAATGAGGAAAATAACAAACAGCAGGTGGCGCTATGCACTTTATCAAATAACTCCGTGACTATACAAAACTATTCAGATCCAGCTGCTGATGAGGCAAACCCGTTAATATCTAGCACTTGATAAATTACGATAAAGATTATATTGGCTATTATTTTGCAGTCTGAATTCTGATCTTTAAATGATTTGACCGTGTTGTGTCTGGAGGAGCTCCTAGTTCTCCTGACTTGTCTGTTCTAATAAATACTCAAATTCTTCATGAAATAATTCTGGTGCATCTTTTCTTAGGCATCTACATTGTGACATTCCTCTGTCATTCCTATAAATGTATGAATAAATTGACAAATAAGTTTTCCTAATGGGGGGGGGGCCCTACGCTTTCTGACACTGTCCAATTAGTGCTAACAGGATAACACTGTGTATACAACCCTTTTAACAAGAGGAATGGTAACTTCCAGTTGTCAGTCAGGAGGAATAGCAGGGGAATGGCACAACACAAAGTTGTCAGAAAAAAGATGCTCTAGAATCATAGGGAAGTATTTATGAATATGGACAGGTTGTCTTCAGAAATTTTTATATTTATTATAAAATGCAAGGTATATTTAGTCTTAGGCCGAATGCACACGGCCGTGTTCCGCCGGGCTGAATTCCTGTTCAGAGCAGGAGCGCACGGCATCATTGGTTTCTATGACGCCGTGCGCTTCATGCCGCCGCTGCACTATAGTAATACACTCCTATGATCTATACGAGTGTATTACTGTACAGCAGCGGCGGCATGAAGCGCACAACGTCATAGCAACCAATGATGCCGTGCTCTCCTGCTCTGAACAGGAATCCAGCCCGGCATACCACGGACCACTCTCGGCCGCGGAACACGGCCGTGTGCATTCGGCCTGAAGCAAATATATTTTCAAATTCATTAGGTTGGTCTGCAGTAAAAATTCTACAAAGGCCTCATGCACATGACCGTTGTGTGTTTTGCGGTACGCAAATTGCGGATCCGCAAAACACGGATGGCGTCCATGTGCGTTCCGCAATTTGCGGAATGGCACGGACAGCCATTGATATAACTGCCTATTATTGTCTGCAAAACGGACAAGAATAGGACAGGTTATATATTTTTTTGCGGACCACGGAATGGAGCAACGGATTGAAGTGAATGGGTCCGCATCCAAGCCGCAAAAACTGCGGCTTGGATGCTGACCAAAAACAACAGTCGTGTGCATGAGGTCAAATAAAAATCTGCAGCATTTGCAAGCAAACCCCATTCATCTGAATGAGACAGTCACAGGAGTTTCTGCAGCAAATCCACCACATGTGAACATACCCTAGGTATTGATCATTTGAAAAATCTTTTGGTTTCCAGCCATTTCCCTGCATGAGGCAGTGCAGATCCAAAAACGTCTCCTACATGTCTCCTGGTATTCACATTCAAGAGTAATGCCTACCAACCTCTGGTAGTTGGTAAACTATCTCCAGAACTCCCATAGTAATGAATGGAGCGGCCACACGCATGCCGACTAGCCGCTCTGTTCATTTCAGGGGGCCCATTCTTTTGATTGGTGGGGCTCTCAGTGGTAGGTGGATAGGGGATAACTTAATGAAGTCGGAATACCCCTTTAATGCCCGATGATTTCCCCACCCCAGATTGGATGACTGTGGACAGCTACAAAGTCCAGTTACGTAATATCGGAAGACGTATAAGTCTACCTACAGATTTAGAAGACTGCTTAAAGAAATTGGCATTCCCTACAGCCCTTCCAGTTTATAAGGCTCAGGCTACACAGCAACATGTGTCGCAGAAAAGTCGTGCAACATTTTTTTATAATGAAAATCAATGGTGTCGCATTGCAACATGCTGCGACTGCGACATGCTGCGACATGACAGTCGCAAAAATCCAAGTTGGATTTCTGTGGCGTTGCAGTGCAACACCATTGACTATCATTACAAAAAATGTTGACATTGGTGCAATATGAATGTCACTCAACACATGTCGCTGTGTAGTCGTACCCTTTTGTCATGTAGCCCTAGGTATATCCTTGCTGTATAGAGCAATTCTGATAAGAATACTGTTACAGGGAATGGGTTTATAAGAAACCTGTACTATAGTCTCATTTATTCACCAGCTGAAAAGAAGCAAGAATTTAATATATTTAAAGCGAATCTGTCACCATCGATCGCCCTAGGAGCGGAAAAAGGAGCAAAAAAATCTAATAAATTAGTTAATAAATAAACAGTAAAAAAAAAAAAAGTAAAAAAGTTATAGCTATTGTTATTAGTGGTGATGAGCAAGGTTCTCAAAAATGTATTTGATAAAAATTTGACGATATTCATTTTAGCCATATTTAGTATAGCTTTTTTGTGCATAAAATATAAAAAAAAGCATGCATATTTTTGCATATATAATAAAAATAAATTAAAAAAAGCTAAAATCTTAAAGGGAGTCTGTCACCAAAATATGACATTTTACACCATTTACATGGCTCTCTAGCACACCTATCCATTATTCAAATGGTACCTTTGTAATTTTCTTCTGACTTTCACCAGCAGGAAAGACGCAGTTTAAGGCCCCCTGCACACGATCAGGATTGCGTGCGGATTTTCCGCGCGGATTTGTGTGCGGAAAATCCGCACTGTAGGTCATGTCCATTGTATTCTATGAGAATTTGAAATTCTCAATGCACACGATGCGGATTTTTTCCGCGCGGATTTTGACCTGCGGTGCGGATTTTAAAATCCGCGACATGTCAATTAATTTTTTTTTTCCTGACCGGATTTTCTTCATTCACTTAGTGAAATCCGCATGCGGAAAATCCGCACCAAATCCGCACGCAAATCCGTATGCAAATCCGCACCAATTAATGCGGATTGACCGCACAGATTTGCCTGCGAACACCTGCGGATTTCAGTGCGGATTCTCCGCACATGAATCCTGAACGTGTGCATGTACCCTAAGGGTTTGTTCACACGACAGTGTGAAGCCTGTGCCCGTGCTGTGGACTGCAAATTGCGGTCCACAATGCACGGGCACCGTCCGTGGGGCAGCCGCATGGGGATCGCAGACCCATTCACTTGAATGGGTCCACGATCCGTCCGTTCCGCAAAAAGATAGAGCAAGTTCTATCTTTTTGCGGTGTGGAGGCACGGAACGGAACCCCAGGAAGCAGTCCGTAGTGCTTCCGTAGTGTTCCCTTCCGCATCTCCGGATTTGCGGACCCATTGAAGTGAATGCGGGCCGCAATACGGCAACGGGCAGCACACGTTCGTGTGAATGAGCCCTAATCCATATGCAAATGAGGGATCGCCTAGGCTGCTCTGCCTTGCTTTTACATTACTCCTCCCCAGCCTCTTCCTTGGCCCACCCTCCAAGTCCCTTGCGTCATCCACAGGACGGGCCAATATCCCGCGCATGCGCAGTGCACCGCCGGCGCGGGCAGGCGCACTGTGATGCCCATTGTGGGCAGGGCATCACTACATGTAGTGCGCATGTGCTGGCCTCCAGTCCTCCTGATTACTTCTGGTCTGCCCCCTAGTCACTGGTTTCACGCCGATGCTGGCGCATGTGCACTACATGTAGCGATACCGTGCCCACAATGAGTATCACAGTGCGCATGCCTGCTCCGGCGGTGCACGCACAGGATATCGTCCGGTCCTGTGGATGACTCAAGGGACTTGCAGGACGGGCCAAGGAAAAGGCTTGGGAGGAGTAATGTAAAAAGAAGGCAGAGCAGCCTGGGCTCCTACACAGGGAACGCCGCCCCTGGGCACTTGCGGCCCCTGGGTACCATTTGAATCATGGATAGGTGTGCTAGAGAGCCATGTAAGTGGTGTATAACGTCATATTTTGGTGATAGACTCCCTTTAAAATGTCCATATTTCCCCAACATAAATTCCTTAGGTAATCAACATTAAAAATCTGTCACTTTGAAGCAGTTTGTAATATTTTGGCGCAGTACAACATCTGTACTGGTTGTACGGTGCCATAGAACCTGCCATAGAAAAATAGGCCACCATTATCCAAAATGCTCTCCAGTCCTTTGACGTCTTGCCGTGAGCCCAGCCAGTAGATAAATTACACAAATAGCATCCCTTTCACAGTACAAACATACAGTAATGGTTTTAGAAATCTTTTGTCTTTAAATCTTTTGTAAAAATGACAAGAAAAAGAAAAAAATGCATTGCTTTCCTAATTTTCAGTTTTTCCTTAAAGAGGATCTTTCACTAGAATAGAAAATCTAAACTAAGCATACAGACATGGAGAGCGGCGCCCAGGGATCCCCCTGCACTTACTGTTATACCTGGGTGCCGCTCCGTTCTCCCGGTATAGGCTCCGGTATCTTCATATGTTCGGCTCCACCCAGGGGAACCTGCCAGCGTCTCCTTCTACCAGGCTGTAGCGCTGGCCAATCGCAGCGCTCAGCTCATAGCCTGAGAGAAAAAAAATACACTCAGGCTATGAGCTGAGCGCTGCGATTGGCCAGCAGTAAGTTGATACTGGTGTCAAAAACGACACAATTAGGCAGACTTTAACCCCTTCAGGACCGGGCTCATTTTCACCTTAAGGACCAGGCCATTTTTTGGAAATCTGACCAGTGTCACTTTAAGTGCTAATAACTTTAAAACGCTTTGACTTATCCAGGCCATTCTGAGATTGTTTTTTCGTCACATATTGTACTTCATGACACTGGTAAAATGAAGTCAAAAAAATTTTTTTTTTTGCACAAAAAAATACCTAATTTACCAAAAGTTTGGAAAAATTAGCAAATTTCAAAGTTTCAGTTTCTCTACTTCTGTAATACATAGTAATACCCCAAAAAATTGTAATGACTTTACATTCCCCATATGTCTACTTCATGCTTGAATTGTTTTGGGAATGATATTTTATTTTTTGGGGATGTTATAAGGCTTAGAAGTTTAGAAGCAAATCTTGACATTTTTCAGAAATTTACAAAAACTCAATTTTTAGGGACCAGTTCAGGTCTGAAGTCACTTTGCGAGGCTTACATAATAGAAACCACCCAAAAATGACCCCATCTAAGAAACTACACCCCTCAAGGTATTCAAAACTGATTTTGCATACATTGTTAACCCTTTAGGTGTTGCACAAGAGTTATTGGCAAATGGGGAGGAAATTTGAGAATTTCATTTTTTTGTCTAATTTTTCATTTTAACCCATTTTTTCCACTAACAAAGCAGGGTTAACAGCCAAACAAGACTGTATCTTTATTGCCCTGACTCTGCCGTTTACAGAAACACCCAATATGTGGCCGTAAACTACTGTACGGCCACACAGCGGGGCGTAGAGTGAAAGGTGCGCCGTTTGGTTTTTGGAAGGCTGATTTTTATGGACTGGTTTATTTACACCATGTCCCATTTGAAGCCCCCTGATGCACCCCTAGAGTAGAAACTCCCTAAAAGTGACCCCATCTAAGAAACTACACCCCTCAAGGTATTCAAAACTGATTTTACATACGTCATTAACCCTTTAGGTGTTGCACAAGAGTTATTGGCAAATGGAGATGAAATTTGAGAATTTCATTTTTTTGCCTAATTTTCAATTTTAACCCATTTTTTCCACTAACAAAGCAAGGGTTAACAGCCAAAAAAGACTGTATCTTTATTGCCCTGACTCTGCTGTTCACAGAAACACCCCATATGTGGCCGTAAACTACTGTATGGCCACACAGCGGGGCGTAGAGTGAAAGGTGCGCCGTTTGGTTTCTGGAGGGCTAATTTTGCTGGACAGTTTTTTTTACACCATGTCCCATTTGAAGCCCCCCTGATGCACCCCTAGAGTAGAAACTCCATAAAAGTGACCCCATCTAAGAAACTACACCCCTCAAGGTATTCAAAACTGATTTTACAAACTTTGTTAACCCTTTAGGTGTTGCACAAGATTTAATGGAAAATAGAGACACAATTTCAAAATTTCACATTTTTGGCAGATTTTCCATTTTAATATTTTTTTTCCAGTTACAAAGCAAGGGTTAACAGCCAAACAAAACTCATTATTTATGGCCCTGATTCTGTAGTTTACAGAAGCACCCCATATGTGGTCGTAAACCGCTGTACGGGCACACGGCAGGGCGCAGAAGGAAAGGAATGCCATACGGTTTTTGGAAGGCAGTTTTTGCTGGACTGTTTTTTTTGACACCATGTCCCATTTGAAGCCCCCCTGATGCACCCCTAGAGTAGAAACTCCATAAAAGTGACACCATCTAAGAAACTACACCCCTCAAGGTATTCAAAACTGATTTTACAAACGTTGTTAACCCTTTAGGTGTTCCACAAGAATAAATGGAAAATAGAGATTAAATTTCAAAATTTCACTTTTTCGGCAGATTTTCCATTTTAATATTTTTTTTCCAGTAACAAAGCAAGGGTTAACAGCCAAACAAAACTCTTTATTTATGGCCCTGATTCTGTAGTTTACAGAAACACCCCATATGTGGTCGTAAACCGCTGTATGGCACACGGTAGGGCGCAGAAGGAAAGGAACACCATATGGTTTCTGGAAGGCAGATTTTGCTGGATTGTTTTTAGACACCATGTCCCATTTAAAGCCCCCTGATGCACCCCTAGGTTAGAAACTCCAAAAAAGTGGCCCCATTTTGGAAACTACGGGATAAGGTGGCAGTTTTGTTGGTACTATTTTAGGGTACATATGATTTTTGGTTGCTCTATATTACACTTTTTTGTGAGGCAAAGTAACAAAAAATAGAAATTCAGAAATTTCATCTCCATTTGCCATTAACTCTTGTGGAACACTTAAAGGGTTAACAAAGTTTGTAAAATCAGTTTTGAATACCTTGAGGGGTGTAGTTTCCAAAATGGGGTCATTTTTTGGAGTTTATACTCTAGGGGTGCATCGGGGGGGCTTCAAATGGGACATGGTGTCAAAAAACCAGTCCAGCAAAAACTGCCTTCCAAAAACCATATGGCGCTCCTTTCCTTCTGCGCCCTGCCGTGTGGCCATACAGCAGTTTACGACCACATATGGGGCATTTCTATAAACTAAAGAATCAGGGCAATAAATATTGAGTTTTGTTTGGCTGTTAACCCTTGCTTTGTTATGGGAAAAAATGAATTAAAATGGAAAATTTGCCAAAAAATAGCTGTTTTGGCACTGTTTTTATTTTTTATTATTTACAACGTTCATCTGACAGGTTAGATCATGTGCTATTTTTATAGAGCAGGTTCTTACGGATGTGACGATATTTAATATGTATACTTTTTTATTTATTTAGGTTTTACACAATAATATCATTTTTCACACAAAAAAAAAACATGTTTTAGTGTCTCCATAGTCTGAGAGCCATAGTTTTTTCAGTTTTTTGGCGATTGTCTCAGGTTGGGTATCATTTTTGCGGGATGAGATGACGGTTAGATTGGTACTATTTTGGGGTGCACATGACTTTTTGATCGCTTGCTATTACACTTTTTGTAATGTAAGGTAACAAGAAAATAGCTTTTTTGACACCGTTTTTATTTAATTTTTTTTACAGTGTTCACCTGAGGGGTTAGGTCATGTGGTATTTTTATAGATCAGGTTCTTACGGACATGGCAATACCTAATATGTCTACCTTTTTATAATTTATCAGGGTTTTACACAATAATATTTTTGAAACAAAAAAAAAATCATGTTTTAGTATCTCCATAGTCTGAGACCCATAGTTTTTTTATTGTCTCATGTAAGGGCTCATTTTTTGCGGGATGAGGTGACGGTTTCATTGGTATTTTTTTGGCGTACATGCGACTTTTTTGATCACTTTTATTACCTTTTTTGGGAAGTAAGGTGGGCAAAATTTCAATTTCCTCATAGTTTTTATTTTTTTATTTTTATGGCGTTCACCGTGCGGGGAAAGTAACATGACTGTTTTATAGATTAGGTTGTTACGGACGCGGCGATACCTAATATGTGTAGGGAATTTTTTTTTATTCAGTGATAAATGTGTTTTTTTGAAACTTTACTTTTTTCACTTTTTTTCACTTTTTTTTTGACCCAGACCCACTTGGTTCTTGAAGATCCAGTGGGTCTGATGTCTGTATAATACAGTACAGAACAATATATATTGTTCTGTACTGTATTTTACACTTGTCTGAACAGATCTATGCCTTTTAGCATAGATCTGTTCAGCACCATGGACAGCAGGACGCCTGAGAGGCGTCCTGTTGCCATGGGAACCTTCCCCGTCTGCTCAGTACTGGTCAGAACTGCGCAGACGGGGAAGGGTAAGTACAGGGCTGAGGGGGGCTCTCTGGGGGCTCTCTCCCTCTCCCATCGGGGGGCTGCAAAGGCACAGCAGCCCCCCGATGGGAGAGGGAGGGAGCTCCCTGCGCCGTACGGACCGCTGTATGGAAAGGGTTAAACGGCTGACATCGCATCGCAGATGTCAGCCGTTTATATCAGGGTGCCAGCAATGTGCTGGCACCCTGGTATCCCCACTAGACACCAACGATCATTGAAGGGGAGGCGGGCGGGGGATCGCGATCCCGCCTGCCGCACCGCCCGCCTCCCGCACCTTACCGCACCTCCGCACCGCCTGCGACACCCCCCCTGCACCACCCGCCCACATAACATCATTCAGGGGTGCAGGGGGGGTGAAACATCTTTATTTTGGGCATACTAAAGTTTCTGATCCCCGCGGGGATCAGAAACCGCAGAAAGCGCTACAAACCGCAGGTCTGAATTGACCTGCGGTTTGCAGCGATCGCCAACATGGGGGGGTCACAGGACCCCCCTCGGCATTGACCTAAGGTGCCCGGCTGTGTGTGACAGCCGGGATTTCAGCGCTGTCACCATGTCTGCAGACATGGTGACAGTTTATGCCATGACGTGTATACTCATCATGGCGCGCTAAGTAGCAGTGCGCCATGACGAGTATACTCGTCATAGGTGGGGAATATTTTCACACTTTCTCCTTCTCTGATCGCTTCCCTGACAGGAATTGGGGCGATCAGAGAAGGAGAAGCACATAGTCCCTCCCTAACCGCCCCTTACCTGCCCCGATGCGCTGCGATTGGTCCCTCTGCAGTAATGGACCAATCACAGCGATCGTGGGCGGGTCAGAGCTACAATACAGCTCCTGCCGGCTTCTCTGGTTGCCTAGCAACCCCAGCACGCCGGCTTCACTGAAGCTTCAGCGCTTTGCTCCCTGCGCTGACAGTGAAAGCCGATCACGTACATGCACGTGGGGATGCGGTGAGGCACCACATTCCCCCACGTACATGTACGTGATGTTGCGTGAAGGGGTTAAAAGATGGGATAACCCCCTTTAAACAGGCCTTAAAGGGGTTGTCTCACTTCAGCAAGTGGCATTTATCATGTAGAGAAAGGTAATACAAGGCTATTAGTAATGTATTGTGATTGTCCATATTGCCTCCTTTGCTGGCTTGATTCATTTTTTCCATTACATTATACACTGCTCGTTTACATGGTTATGACCACCCGCAATGCACCAGCGGTGGTCATGCGTGCACATTATAGAAAAAAAACGCAGTGATGTGATGGAAAAATGAATCGGGAGGCTATATGGATAATAACAATACATTAGTAAGTGCCCTGTATTTACTTTTTCTACATAATAAATGCTATTAGCTGGAGTGTAATGAGAGTATTATACAGGGAGTGCAGAATTATTAGGCAAATGAGTATTTTGACCACATCATCCTCTTTATGCATGTTGTCTTACTCCAAGCTGTATAGGCTCGAAAGCCTACTACCAATTAAGCATATTAGGTGATGTGCATCTCTGTAATGAGAAGGGGTGTGGTCTAATGACATCAACACCCTATATTAGGTGTGCATAATTATTAGGCAACTTCCTTTCCTTTGGCAAAATGGGTCAAAAGAAGGACTTGACAGGCTCAGAAAAGTCAAAAATAGTGAGATATCTTGCAGAGGGATGCAGCACTCTTAAAATTGCAAAGCTTCTGAAGCGTGATCATCGAACAATCAAGCGTTTCATTCAAAATAGTCAACAGGGTCGCAAGAAGCGTGTGGAAAAACCAAGGCGCAAAATAACTGCCCATGAACTGAGAAAAGTCAAGCGTGCAGCTGCCAAGATGCCACTTGCCACCAGTTTGGCCATATTTCAGAACTGCAACATCACTGGAGTGCCCAAAAGCACAAGGTGTGCAATACTCAGAGACATGGCCAAGGTAAGAAAGGCTGAAAGACGACCACCACTGAACAAGACACACAAGCTGAAACGTCAAGACTGGGCCAAGAAATATCTCAAGACTGATTTTTCTAAGGTTTTATGGACTGATGAAATGAGAGTGAGTCTTGATGGGCCAGATGGATGGGCCCGTGGCTGGATTGGTAAAGGGCAGAGAGCTCCAGTCCGACTCAGACGCCAGCAAGGTGGAGGTGGAGTACTGGTTTGGGCTGGTATCATCAAAGATGAGCTTGTGGGGCATTTTCGGGTTGAGGATGGAGTCAAGCTCAACTCCCAGTCCTACTGCCAGTTTCTGGAAGACACCTTCTTCAAGCAGTGGTACAGGAAGAAGTCTGCATCCTTCAAGAAAAACATGATTTTCATGCAGGACAATGCTCCATCACACGTGTCCAAGTACTC
Source organism: Bufo bufo (assembly GCF_905171765.1). Taxonomy (NCBI): domain Eukaryota; kingdom Metazoa; phylum Chordata; class Amphibia; order Anura; family Bufonidae; genus Bufo; species Bufo bufo. Next base: position 142,576,321 of record NC_053390.1, on the reverse strand, counting down.
CACAGCGTGGCTGGCAAGAAAGGGTATAAAAGAAGAAAATCTAATGACATGGCCTCCTTGTTCACCTGATCTGAACCCCATTGAGAACCTGTGGTCCATCATCAAATGTGAGATTTACAAGGAGGGAAAACAGTACACCTCTCTGAACAGTGTCTGGGAGGCTGTGGTTGCTGCTGCACGCAATGTTGATGGTGAACAGATCAAAACACTGACAGAATCCATGGATGGCAGGCTTTTGAGTGTCCTTGCAAAGAAAGGTGGCTATATTGGTCACTGATTTGTTTTTGTTTTGTTTTTGAATGTCAGAAATGTATATTTGTGAATGTTGAGATGTTATATTGGTTTCACTGGTAAAAATAAATAATTGAAATGGGTATATATTTGTTTTTTGTTAAGTTGCCTAATAATTATGCACAGTAATAGTCACCTGCACACACAGATATCCCCCTAAAATAGCTAAAACTAAAAACAAACTAAAAACTACTTCCAAAAATATTCAGCTTTGATATTAATGAGTTTTTTGGGTTCATTGAGAACATGGTTGTTGTTCAATAATAAAATTAATCCTCAAAAATACAACTTGCCTAATAATTCTGCACTCCCTGTATACACAGCAGGATACTGAGATGTAAAACCTATTATGCAATAGACATAGGGATACCTGTCTAACGAAATGGAAGATAAATGTAAATTCTATTTGTATTCTCTTTTCACTTCATATTTGCGGAAGCACTCTGATTTTTCTGTTTGGCATTCACAGCTTCCTTATTAATACTAATAGGGAACACATTAACCCCTTCTTGACCAGCGCCGTAATTGTACGGCGCAGCAGGACTTGACTTGCCGCCCAGCGCCGCACTATTACGGCCCGCTGATTAGGCGGGTGCAAGAGCTGTGCCCGCCCGATCAGCTGCAGGGGACTGCTGGACCCCTGCTGTATGCGCCAGACCCCTGCTGTATGCGCTGGCAATGGTGAAAACACTGATGCCAGCGGATTAACCACTTCTGTGCCGCGGTCAGCGCTGACCGTTACATAGAAGGGGTTTGCTGCGGGTGAGGGAGCCCATCGGGTCCCCGTGCTGCTGTAGCCGGGACCCAATGGGTGAGAAGGCAGCCCGATGCCGTGCAGAGGCCGCCCAATGCCTTGCACGGCATCGGGACCTGCCTTCTACGGGGGCCCAGGTCTTCTAGGCAACCTGTTAGGCCCCTTTCACACGGTCAAGTTTTCCGTGCAGGTGCAATGCATGAGGTGAATGCATTGCACCCCCACTGAATCCAGACCCATTCACTTCAATGGGGCTGTGCAGATGAGTGGTGATTTTCACGCATCACTTGCATCGCAGCATGATCTATATTTTTTAACGCAACACAGGCCCCATAGAAATGAATGGGGCTGTGTGAAAATCGCATACCATCCGCAAGCAAGTGCGGATGCGTTGCAATTTTCACGCATGGTTGCTAGGAGATGATAGGGATGAGCAACCCCATTAAAGTCTAATCACTGTATTATTTTCCCTTATAACATGGTTGTCGGACCCCCGCCGATCAGTTTAAACAAACTGCAGAACCCCTTTAAAGAAAAAAATGGATTGAAATGGAAAATCTGCCAAAAAAGTGAAATTTTGAAATTTCATCTCCATTTTCCTTTAATATTTTTGTGAAACACCTAAAGGGTTAACAAAGTTTCTAAAATCAGTTTTGAGTAGCTTGAGGGGTGTGGTTTCTACAATGGGGTCATTTATGGGGGGTTTCCACTATGTAAGCCCCCACAAAGTGACTTCAGACCTGAACTGGTCCTTAAAAAGTGGGTTTTGGAAATTTTCTTAAAAATTTTAAGAAGTGCTTCTAAACTTCTAAGCCTTCTAACGCCCTAAAAAAATAAAATGACATTTACAAAATGATGCCAACATAAAGTAGACATATGGGAAATGTTAAGTAAGGGTGGGTTCACACTAGCGTTATGGAGTCCGTTATGGCTTTTCGTTATAACAGGCTTATAACGGAAAAAGACGGAAGGGGCGGAATGCCTTTAAAAGGCATTCCGAATGCTTTCCGTCCTAATAGAAGTCTATGGGAATCAAAACGGATCCGTCTGGTTCCCGTTATGCGAGACGGAAAACAAAGTCCTGATTTGTAAAGTGGCAGGACTATGTTCTCATCACGGGCGTCTATGCCCCTTTTGATGCAACCCATTATCTTATTGGCCTTGGCAGCAGCTGCCTGACACTGGTTTCTACAGCTTAGTATGCGGTTCACTAAAATTCCTATGTCCTTTTCCATGTCAGTGTTAGGGCTTGTTCATACGACTGTGCCATGTTTTGCGGTCCACAAATTGCGGACCCGCAAAACACGGATGCCGCCCGTGTGCCTTCCGCAATTTGTGAAACGTAATCTTGCGCAGAGGGAGGCGGCGCATGCACAGTTGACTAGTCGAAGCCATTGCCAGTAGTCCGCACGGGCGCAGACTACAGTGTCCACTGCGCCTGCGCGATATTACTGCACTGAGAAGAACTGACGTCAGGGATAGTGGAGTGAATAAATTAAGTGGTAGGCGGTGCTGGGCTCCGGATCGATGGGTGCGGCTGGGCACCAACATATCGTGGGACAACCCCTTGGGCTCCTGACAGAGGTAATTTACATATCAATAAGATCGGTTTTTATAAGAATCTAACACACACAGAGCATAAACAGTGGAATCATTTTAAACACTATATCGTTAATCCTGGTGACAGAATCCCTTTAAACCTCATCTGCCACTTCTCTGCCCAAGCCTCCAATCTATCCAGATCCATCTGTAGTAGTATACTGTCCTCTTCAGTGTTAATTACTTTACACAGTTTAGTGTCATCTGCAAAAATTTATATTTTACTGCTCCAGCCTTCTACAAGATCATTAATAAATATATTGAAGAGAATAGGGCCCGATACTGACCCCTGAGGTACCCCACTAGTGACAGTGACCCAATCTGAGTGTGTACCGTTAATAACCACCCTCTGTTTTCTATCATTGAGCCAGTTACTTACCCACATACAGATGTTTTCTCCCAGTCCGAGCATTCTCATTTTATATACTAACCTTTTATGTGGGACAGTATCAAATGCATATATACTGTATACAGGTATATATATATATACACTCACCTAAATAATTATTAGGAACACCATACTAATACGGTGTTGGACCCCCTTTTGCCTTCAGAACTGCCTTAATTCTACGTGGCATTGATTCAACAAGGTGCTGATAGCATTCTTTAGAAATGGTGGCCCATATTGATAGGATAGCATTTTGCAGTTGATGGAGATTTGAGGGATGCACATCCAGGGCACGAAGCTCCCGTTCCACCACATCCCAAAGATGCTCCATTGGGTTGAGATCTGGTGACTGTGGGGGCCATTTTAGTACAGTGAACTCATTGTCATGTTCAAGAAATCAATTTGAAATGATTCGAGCTTTGTGACATGGTGCATTATCCTGCTGGAAGTAGCCATCAGAGGATGGATACATGTTCTCATTCTGTTTACGCCAAATTCGGACTCTACCATTTGAATGTCTCAACAGAAATCGAGACTCAGCAGACCAGGCAACATTTTTCCAGTCTTCAACAGTCCAATTTTGGTTAGCTCGTGCAAATTGTAGCCTCTTTTTCCTATTTGCAGTGGAGATGAGTGGTACCCGGTGGGGTCTTCTGCTGTTGTAGCCCATCCGCCTCAAGGTTGTGCGTGTTGTGGCTTCACAAATGCTTTGCTGCATACCTCGGTTGTAACGAGTGGTTATTTCAGTCAACGTTGCTCTTCTATCAGCTTGAATCAGTCGGCCCATTCTCCTCTGACCTCTAGCATCCACAAGGCATTTTTGCCCACAGGACTGCCGCATACTGGATGTTTTTCCCTTTTCACACCATTCTTTGTAAACCCTAGAAATGGTTGTGCGTGAAAATCCCAGTAACTGAGCAGATTGTGAAATACTCAGACCGGCCCGTCTGGCACCAACAACCATGCCACGCTCACAATTGCTTAAATCACCTTTCTTTCCCATTCTGACATTCAGTTTGGGGTTCAGAAGATTGTCTTGACCAGGACCACACCCCTAAATGCATTGAAGCAACTGCCATGTGATTGGTTGACTAGATATTGCATTAATGAGAAATAGAACAGGTGTTCCTAATAATTATTTAGGTGAGTGTATATATATATATCAAATATATGTATACCTACAGTACTGTGCAGAAGTTTCAGGCAGGTGTGGAAACAATACTGCAAAGTAAAATGCTTTCAAAAAAAGAATTGTTAGGGTACTTTCACACTAGCGTTTTTGTTTTCCGGTATTGAGTTCCGTCACAGGAGCTCAATACCGGAAAAAAACTGATCAGTTTTATCGTAATGCATTCTGAATGGAGAGCATTCCGTTCAGGATGCATGAGTTCAGTCCCTTTTACGTTTTTTGGATAGAGAAAATACCGCAGCATGCTGCAGTTTTATCTCCGGCCAAAAATACTGAACACTTGCCGGAATGCCGGATCTGGCATTAATTTACATTAAATAGTATTAGTGCCAGATCCGGCATTCAGTGTTTCGGCAAAACGGATCCGGCTTTTGCGCAGACCTTTAAAAATGCAAAAAAAAAAAAAAATTAATACCTGATACGTTTTTTCCAGGTGACACTCGAAAGAGCCGGATCCGGAATTGCAATTAATTTGTCAGACGGATCCGCATTCGGATCCGTCTGACAAATGCCATCAGTTTGCGTCCGGATTGCCGGATCCGGCAAGCAGTTCCTGCGACGGAACTGCCTGCCGGAATACTCTGCCACAAGTGTGAAAGTACCCTTAATAGTTTTAATTGAATTTTATTCAGCAGCAGGACCATGACCCTAAACATACAACCAATGTCATTCAGAACTAGTTTTGGCATAAAGAAAGCCTTGATCTCAACATCATCAAGTCTGTTTGGGATTACGTGAAGAGACAGACGGGCCTGAGCAAGCCTAGATCCACAGCAGATCTGTGGTTAGTTATCTAAGATGTTTGGAACAACCTCCTGCCGAGTTCCTTCAAAAACTATGTGCAAGCATACCTAGAAAAACTGATGAAGTTTGGAGGCATATACTGAATACTGATTTTTATTTCTCTTTTGTTCATTCACTTTGCAATTTGTTTATTGATAAAAATAAACTGTTAACACGTCTATTTTTGAAAGCATTCTTATATTGCGCCATTTTTCTACAGCTATATATACAATGTTATGGAAAATGGTTGTGGAAACACTGTGCACACTAATTGGTTTGATGCCAGTCTCTTAGTTTTCACTTTGTAACAGGTCTTCAGTGCAGGGAAGCCACCAGGTCACTACCTCTTGTAATAGTCCCAATGTAGTTGGCAGCTGACACACTGGGTCAGAACCACCAGTGCAAGACACCAGAAGCACAGGCAAGATCATAAAGAGAACCAGTCAAGGACTGACTGGCAGAACAACAAGCGAATCCAAGGAAAAACATGGAACAGAACCAGAATGCAGACAAACAGGCAGAGAACATTCAAAATCCATGCAGGACATATTTCAGACATAGCAGATACATGTGCAGAAACTTAACAGAATTCAGACACGCACAGGCAAAATCCATGGAACAGACTCAAGACCATCAGAACTAGAACAGATTTCAGACCACAAACAAATCAGAACACGCCAAACAGACAAATGGCTTCATCACAGAATCCAACAGAATCAATGTTGCACAGCCAGGACAGGTCACAGAACTCAAGAAACATAGACTGACACGGAAGTCAGGAGATACATAGTAAACGTAACTAACTCATTAGTCAGATACACTTCACACACAATAAACATTAACTCTCACAATACAGGACTGAGAGGAGATACAAGCTCATAAGCACAATTCACACCACAAGTAACCAACGCCAGGACACACAGAGCAGTGGCAACATTAATCGCTACAGAAACTCCAGCTCAGACTCTGATCCAACACAGCACTCCACAGAGCTCAGCTGTCAGAGAGAGGTAATCACCCCCACCTGACACTGCTGGCTGTTTTTTGTAGGCCAGTCAAGACCTGGCCTGGAACGTGGGGAGTAGTCACCCACCCAGCACTATGACTACTCCCAGTAAGAGGCGTCCTGGATCAGCTATTCATAGCTATACTAAATAACAAAGTGTCAACCAGCTACTGCCGTTGACACCTGTAATACTGGCTCCTACTTCCCCGAGGCCAGGAACCTCAATGATGGTCCCGTGTGTCTTCCTACAATGTATATATATATATATATATATATATATATATATTATACACACAGTATACAGTTGCAAGAAAAAGTATGTGAACCCTTTGGAATGATATGGATTTCTGCACAAATTGGTCATAAAATGTGATCTGATCTTCATCTAAGTCACAACAATAGACAATCACAGTCTGCCTAAACTAATAACACACAAAGAATTAAATGTTACCATGTTTTTATTGAACACACCATGTAAACATTCACAGTGCAGGTGGAAAAAGTATGTGAATCCTTGGATTTAATAAATGGTTGAACCTCCTTTGGCAGCAATAACTTCAACCAAACGTTTCCAGTAGTTGCAGATCAGACGTGCACAATGGTCAGGAGTAATTCTTGACCATTCCTCTTTACAGAACTGTTTCAGTTCAGCAATATTCTCGGAATGTCTGGTGTGAATCGCTTTCTTGAGGTCATGCCACAGCATCTCAAGCGGGTTGAGGTCAGGACTCTGACTGGGCCACTCCAGAAGGCGTATTTTCTTCTGTTTAAGCCATTCTGTTGTTGATTTACTTCTATGCTTTGGGTCGTTGTCCTGTTGCAACACCCATCTTCTGTTGAGCTTCAGCTGGTGGACAGATGGCCTTAAGTTCTCCTTCAAAATGTCTTGATAAACTTGGGAATTCATTTTTCCTTCGATGATAGCAATCCGTCCAGGCCCTGACACAGCAAAGCAGCCAGAAACCATGATGCCCCCACCACCATACTTCACAGTTGGCATGGGGTTTTGATGTTGGTGTGCTGTGCCTCTTTTTCATAGTGTTGTGTGTTTCTTCCAAACAACTCAACTTTGGTTTCATCTGTCCACAGAATATTTTGCCAGTACTGCTGTGGAACATCTAGGTGCTCTTGTGCAAACTGTAAACGTGCAGCAATGTTTTTTTTGGGACAGCAGTGGCTTCCTCTGTGGTATCCTCCCATGAAATCCATTCTTGTTTAGTGTTTTACGTATCGTAGATTCGCTAACAGGGATGTTAGCATATGCCAGAGACTTTTGTAAGTCTTTAGCTGACACTCTAGTATTCTTCACCTCATTGAGCAGTCTGCGCTGTGCTCTTGCAGTCATCTTTACAGGACGGCCACTCCTAGGGAGAGCAGCAGCAGTGCTGAACTTTCTCCATTTATAGACAATTTGTCTTACCGTGGACTGATGAATAGCAAGGCTTTTGGAGATACTTTTATAACCCTTTCCAGCTTTATGCAAGTCAACAATTCTTAATCGTAGGTCTTCTGAGAGCTCTTTTGTGCAAGGCATCATCATATCAGGCAATGCTTCTTGTGAAAAGCAACTCCAGAACTGGTGTGTGTTTTTAATAGGGCAGGGCAGCTGTAACCAACACCTCCAATCTCATCTCATTGATTGGACTCCAGTTGGCTGACACCTCACTCTAATTAGCTCTTGGAGATGTCATTAGTCTAGGGCAGTGTTTCCCAACCAGTGTTCCTCCAGCTGTTGCAAAACTACAACTCCCAGCATGCCCGGACAGCCTTTGGCTGTGCGGGCATGCTGGGAGGTGTAGTTTTGCAACAGCTGGAGGCACACTGGTTGGGGATCACTGGTCTAGGGGTTCACATACTTTTTCCACCTGCACTGTGAATGTTTACATGGTGTGTTCAATAAAAACATGGTAACATTTAATTTATTTGTGTGTTATTAGTTTAAGCAGACTGTGATTGTCTATTGTTGTGACTTAGATGAAGATCAGATCACATTTTATGACCAATTTGTGCAGAAATCCATATCATTCCAAAGGGTCACATACTTTTTCTTGCTACTGTATATACTAGCAGAAAAACCTGACTTTGCACGGGTTTATTTATATAATGTTTGTGTGTGTTGTTACAAGATATCGACAATATCCCCCATAACAGTGACCTCTACAGCACCTCGCCCCTTAACATTGACATCCACTGCCCCCCATCCCTTAACACTAACCCCCCCTCCTTTAAGTGTGACCTCCACAGCAGCCCACCCCCTTAACTTTAACCTTCACAGCAGCCCGGTTCTTTAACAGTGACCTCCACAACACCCCACCCGCCCCCTAACAAATACCTTCACAGCGGGGCATTATTGTCTATAATTGACAGTATATAAAACCCCACAGAATTAGTATACACTTATGGTCATGGGTCCTACATCAGCCTCTACAACAATGTTGGCTAAGCGTCGCAATCAAAATCATATTAACTCACACATAAGCTGTCTTATACTAAGAATGTCCTTTGTTGCCTATAGCAACCAATCAGAGCTCATATTAATGACCTGTAGCAAAATCGAAGCTGAGCTGTGATTGGTTGCTATATGCAACCTGATGAATATCCAGTCTAACTGACACAACAGACAACGGCTCCTGTAGTTTGGGGGTTAGGTTACTAAGCATATTTTTTGGCAAATAATTGGAAAGCGTGGGGTGAAAATTTCCACTCAAAACATAGTCTATGACGTTCCCTGAGTCACAGGAGGCGGCTCTGCAAAATTTCGTGATTGTAAATGCGACGGTGCGGATTCCTTTAGCGGACATACATACATACATACATTTAGCTTTATATACAGTGCGTTGCAAAAGTATTCACCTCCCTTGACTTTTTTCGTGTTTTGTTACATTACAGACTTAAGTTCAATGTTTTGTTAATCTGAATTTTATGTGATGGATCAGAACACAATAGTCTAAGTTGGTGAAGTGAAAAATATATATAATTAAAACTATTGTTTAGAAATAAAAAACAGAAAATGGGCATGTGCGTATGTATTCACCCCCTTTGTTAGGAAGCCCATAAAAAGCTCTGGTGCAGCCAATTACCTTCAGAAGTCACATAATTAGTGAAATTATGTCCACCTGTGTGCAATCTAAGTGTTACATGATCTGTCATTACATATACACACCTTTTTTTGAAAGGCCCCAAAGGCTGCAACACCTAAGCAAGAGGCATCACTAACCAAACACTGCCATGAAGACCAAGGAACTCTCCAAACAAGTAAGGGACAACGTTGTTGAGAAGTAGAAGTCAGGTTTAGGTTAGGCTAGTTTCACAGTAGCGGCAGGGGACTCCGGCAGGCTGTTCCGACGGGTGAACAGCCTGTCAGATCCATCCTGCCGCTAGTTCACGTGTGCCCCCGGACTGCCACTCTGTCCCCATTGACTATAATGAAGGCGGGGGCGGAGTTCCTGCAGCAGCACAGCAGCGCATGGCGAGAGGCAGCCGGACTAAAAGTACTACCTGCCAGAGTCCCCTGACGCTAATGTGAAAGTACCCTTATAAAAAAAATATCCAAATCTTTTATGATTGTCACGGAACCATGAACCAGACGTACAACAAGGGATAAGTGAAAATAAGAAGGCTTTATTGAAAATAAAGCTGTAAAGCAAAAGTCCAAACGGATGGCGAAACCGAAGCAGAGTCTTTGCGAAGCCAGAGGTCAGGAACCAGAAGGGTCGTCAGACGAAGCCAGGATCAGGAACCAGCAGGGTAGTCAGACGAAGCCAGGATCAGGAACCAGCAGGGTAGTCGGACGAAACCAGGATCAGGAACCAGCAGGGTAGTCGGACGAAACCAGGATCAGGAACCAGAAGCAGCAGCAGTCTAGAAGCATGTGAACACAGGAGGACCAAGCAAGGAACTGAAGCCACAGACCTCCTATATATATGAGCTAGGCATCCAGCTCCTCCCAGTGGGAAGGAGGAGCCGCAGGGTGGGAGGCTACAAGAAACCCAGAAACCAAGATGGCCGCCAGCACATGTCAAACGAAGGAGAACAGCAAGAATGTAAGACCATGACAGTACCTCCCCCTCAAGGGCCCCTCCTCCGCGGAGTAAAGAACGGTTTCTGAGGGAAGCGTGCGTGGAAGGCTCGGAGCAAGGCAGGAGCATGGACATCTGCGGAGGGAACCCAGGAACGCTCCTCTGGACCATAACCACGCCAATGGACCAAAAACTGCACCCGACCGCGGACCAGGCGTGAGTCCAGGATATTGCTCACCTCATACTCCTCACGATTACCCACTTGGACCGGACGAGGCCGAGGAACCGAGGAAGTGAAACGATTACACACCAGTGGCTTCAACAGGGAGACATGAAACACGTTGGAGATCCGCATGCCAGGAGGAAGCGCAAGGCCATAGGCTACCGGGTTTACCCTGCGAAGCTTGGGAGTGGGCACTCGAAGGCTGAGGTTGCGGGTGGACAACCATACACGGTCTCCGACCTGGTAGGAAGGAGCAGGCGCTCGTCTGCGATCAGCCTGGAGTCTCTGGCGCTGCGCAGAGACCTCAAGGGACTTCTGGATCAGTACCCAAGAAGCACGTAGGACGGAAAGGTGATCCTCCACCGCCGGAATATCCTGGGGAGAGAATACCTCCGGTAACACGGCAGGTTGGAACCCATAATTGGCCATGAAGGGAGACGTCCCAGAGGAAGAGTTCACCGCCGTGTTCCTGGCAAACTCAGCCCAAGGCAGGAGGTCAACCCAATTGTCTTGGTGATCGGAGACATAGCAACGAAGGAATTGCTCCAAGGTCGAGTTTGGTAAAGACCGTGGCCCCTTTAAGGCGATCGAACAGCTCGGAAATCAAGGGTATCGGGTAAGCGTTCTTGATCGTGATGCGATTGAGACCCCTGTAATCGATGCAAGGCCTCAACTCACCGCCCTTCTTTTTCACAAAGAAAAATCCAGCCCCTGCCGGGGACGAGGATTTGCGAATGTGTCCGCGTGAAAGCGCCTCCCTCACGTACTCCTTCATGGCCTCATTCTCCGCTACCGACAGTGGATAGACTTTGCCACGAGGAGGAACGGCACCAGATTGTAACTCTATGGCACAATCGTATGGGCGGTGCGGAGGTAGGGCAACCGCGCGCACCTTATCGAATACATCCCGGTACTCCTCGTATTCAGGAGGCAACAGAGAGTCCGAGGAAGTACACAGCAACTTGACAGACCCATGGATGCAACTAGCCCCACACTGCGGTGACCACGAGAGGATCTCGGCCGATCTCCAATCGAAAGTCGGATTATGCTTCCGGAGCCAGGGGTACCCCAAGACCACCGAGTAGTGTGGAGACGAAATAACCTGGAGGCAGACCGACTCTCTGTGAACGGCCCCAATGGCTATCCCCACTGGAAGGGTCTCATGAGTCACGTGTGGCGGCAGAAGGGGTCTGCCGTCTATCGCCTCAAGAGCCAGTGGGGAACCTCGAGCCTGCAGAGGAATGGAATTGGCGGCAGCGAACACATTATCAATGAACAAACCACCAGCACCAGAGTCCACCAACGCCTGGGTCGTCACCGAGCCCCCGACCCAGGAGAGGACAACAGTGATCAGTGGTTTGTCAACACGGGAAACCGGGGACGAGGAGACTCCACCCAAGATCTGCCCCCGACAGGATCTCAGGTGTGAGCGTTTCCCGGACGGTTCGGACATGCCAACCGAAAATGCCCACCGAGACCACAGTACATGCATCGGCCCTCGCGTCTCCGGAGTACCCTCTCCCCCTCGGACAGGCGAGCAAACCCCAGCTGCATGGGTTCACCCCAGACAAGTCATCCCCAGGAGGCGTGGGAGGAGAGGGAGGCACGGGTGGGACAGCAAACGTAGGCGCCAATCTGTTAGAAAACCTCCGCAGGCTCTCCTTAAAGGCAGGTCTCTCCCTGAGTCTGGTGTCAATCAAAATCAGGAAAGAAATAAGAGACTCGAGCTCCACTGGTAGGTCCTTAGCTGCAACCTCATCCTTCAAGGCATCCGAGAGACCATGAGAGAAAGCAGCGACCAGAGCCTCATTATTCCAGCCCACCTCTGCTGCCAGGGTACGAAACTCAATGGCGTATTCAGCTACGGATCGTGAACCCTGTCTGATGGACATAAGGAGCTTCGCAGCAGAGGCAGCACGAGCCGGCACATCGAATACCTTCCGAAGAGAAGCAACAAAACCGGAAAACTCGGCAACCACCGGATTGTTGTTCTCCCATAAAGGGCTGGACAAGGCCTTGGCCTTGTCCGAGAGCAGCGAGATCAAGAAGCCCACCTTTGATCTCTCAGTGGGAAAGGCATGTGGCAGCAACTCGAAATAAATGCCCACCTGGTTAAGGAAACCTCGGCACTGAGTTGGCTCTCCCCCAAAGCGCTGTGGAAGAGGGGCAGAACCGGTCATACCCCGAAACACCGCAGGTGCAACAACAGGTGTCGGGGTAGACTCTGGCGCAACAACCGGAGCGGCAGTAGGAGCGGGCCCAGGAGCGACAACCGACCCATCGGCAACGGGAGCGAAATGAGCCGTGCGTTCAAGCAGGGGTTTGCAACGCCACAGCGAACCGACCCAACAGGTGATCCTGCTGATCAAGTCTGGCAACCAGCGTGGGTAGCGAGGATGGCCCTGTACCGTCAGAATTCATGCTTGGTCCTAATGTCACACAACCATGAACCAGACGTACAACAAGGGATAAGTGAAAATAAGAAGGCTTTATTGAAAATAAAGCTGTAAAAGCAAAAGTCCAAACGGATGGCGAAACCGAAGCAGAGTCTTTGCGAAGCCAGAGGTCAGGAACCAGAAGGGTAGTCAGACGAAGCCAGGATCAGGAACCAGCAGGGTAGTCAGACGAAGCCAGGATCAGGAACCAGCAGGGTAGTCGGACGAAACCAGGATCAGGAACCAGCAGGGTAGTCGGACGAAACCAGGATCAGGAACCAGAAGCAGCAGCAGTCTAGAAGCATGTGAACACAGGAGGACCAAGCAAGGAACTGAAGCCACAGACCTCCTATATATATGAGCTAGGCATCCAGCTCCTCCCAGTGGGAAGGAGGAGCCGCAGGGTGGGAGGCTACAAGAAACCCAGAAACCAAGATGGCCGCCAGCACATGTCAAACGAAGGAGAACAGCAAGAAGGTAAGACCATGACAATGATCCCCAGGAGCACCATCAAATCTATCATAACCAAATGGAAAGAACATGGCACAACAGCAAACCTGCCAAGAGACGGCCGCCCACTAAAACTCACGGATCGGGCAAGAAGGGCATTAATCAGAGAGGCAGCACAGAGACCTAAGGTAACCCTGGAGGAGCTGCAGAGTTGCACAGCAGAGACTGGAGTATCTGTACATAGGACGACAATAAGCCGTACGCTCCATATAGTTGGGCTTTATGGCAGAGAGGCCAGAAGAAAGCCATTACTTTCAGCTAAAAACAAAAAGGCACGTTGTGAGTTTGTGAAAAGGCATGTGGGAGACTCCCAAAATGTATGGAGGAAGGTGCTCTGGTCTGATGAGACAAAAATTAAACTTTTTGGCCATCAAAGAAAACGCTATTTCTGGCGAAAACCCAACACATCACATCACCCAAAGAACACCAAGATAAATTGTGCTAAATACAGGGATATTCTTGAGCAAAACTTGTACCACTCTGTGCGTGATTTGAGGCTAGGAGGAAAGGTTCACCTTCCAGCAGGACAATGACCCCCAAAGACACTACTAAAGCAACACTTGAGTGTTTAAGGGGAAACATGTACATGTGTGGGAATGGCCTAGTCAAAGCCCAGATCTCAATCCAATAGAAATCTGTGGTCAGACTTAAAGATTGCTGTTCACAAGTGCAAACATCCAACTTGAAGGAGCTGGAGAAGTTCTGCAAGGAGGAATGGGCAAAAATCCCAGTGGTAAGATGTGGCAAGCTCATAGAGACTTGGAGCTGTGATTGCCGCAAAAGGGTGCCTCTACAAAGTATTGACTTTAGGGGGGTGAATAGTTATGCACATTGACTTTTTCTGTTATTTTGTCCTATTTGTTGTTTGCTTCACAATAAAAAAAAAAGTTGTGGGCATGTTCTGTAAATGAAATGATGCAAATCCTCAAACAAACCATGTTAATTCCAGGTTGTGAGGCACCAAAACACGAAAAAAGTCAAGTGTGGTGAATACTTTTGCAAGGCACTGCATTAGATATATACACATGTATACTGTATATATATATATATATATACAGTACAGACCAAAAGTTTGGACACACCTTCTCATTCAAAGAGTTTTCTTTATTTTCATGACTATGAAAATTGTAGATTCACACTGAAGGCATCAAAACTATGAATTAACACATGTGGAATTATATACATAACAAACAAGTGTGAAACAACTGAAAATATGTCATATTCTAGGTTCTTCAAAGTAGCCACTTTTTGCTTTGATTACTGCTGTGCACACTCTTGGCATTCTCTTGATGAGCTTCAAGAGGTAGTCCCCTGAAATGGTTTTCACTTCACAGGTGTGCCCTGTCAGGTTTAATAAGTGGGATCTCTTGCCTTATAAATGGGGTTGGGACCATCAGTGGCGTTGAGGAGAAGTCAGGTGGATACACTGCTGATAGTCCTACTGAATAGACTGTTCGAATTTGTATTATGGCAAGAAAAAAAGCAGCTAAGTAAAGAAAAACGAGTGGCTATCATTACTTTAAGAAATGAAGCTCCAGTCAGTCAGCCGAAAAATTGGGAAAACTTTGAAAGTAAGGGCTATTTGATCATGAAGGAGAGTGATGGGGTGCTGCGCCAGATGACCTGGCCTCCACAGTCACCGGACCTGAACCCAATCGAGATGGTTTGGGGTGAGCTGGACCGCAGAGTGAAGGCAAAAGGGCCAACAAGTGCTAAGCATCTCTGGGAACTCCTTCAAGACTGTTGGAAGACCATTTCAGGGACTACCTCTTGAAGCTCATCAAGAGAATGCCAAGAGTGTGCAAAGCAGTAATCAAAGCAAAAGGTGGCTACTTTGAAGAACCTAGAATATGACATATTTTCAGTTGTTTCACACTTGTTTGTTATGTATATAATTCCACATGTGTTAATTCATAGTTTCGATGCCCTCATAGTCATGAAAATAAAGAAAACTCTTTGAATGAGGTGTGTCCAAACTTTTGGTCTGTACTGTATATATATATATATATATATATATATATTATGACTAATGCCAGCTGTTTCCTATTTGAATAATGTTGAGTGAATACAAAATAATTTAATCTGAAAATTGCATTGACAAATATAATGACTTAAATAAGCTGGATATATGGGCTGTAAAAAGTAGTGCTTTAATAAAATGAAGTAACATAGAATTCACAGATTTAAGTGGTCATTGTTACACTACAGGAGGTATAATGTGTTATTAAGGCCTTGGCTCCTGCAGTAGAGGGATTTATTTTTTAAGGAAGTGCAGATAAATTGATGATGTATGAGAGGAAATTCCCATTACGTCTCATATAATTTAGCAAATGGAGAATTTCCCCTTCAGGGTTATTCTTCGTGTTTTATGGTCTTTTACGTTTTTTCATGTCCCCCTACTGTGGGCTTTTAAACTAAAGTGCTTTCTGTTCTTTACTTGAATGTTTGATGGAGAAGTATGTAAAAGAGAAGTATGAATGGGCAGTGGGTACAGTGGGCTGTTGTACACGCAGAATTGTATTTATATCTGAATTTGAAACCTTAATATTAAGGGGTATTCTAGTGCTTTTTATAATATATGCCAAATTTTTATTTACAAGAATTTCTTTACTGGGAAAATGTACAACCCAGTGGCACATTGGGGTGTCCATATTTAACTTCTTCATGGCACAGACAGGTATAGTATGGTATGTAGAGATGGCATGTCTACAAACTTCAGCATGCACACTATATGTCAATCTGCAGTCTAATATTACTGCTGGGTTGATCTGCATATTGATGACAGGCAGTAATTTCCAAATTGGATTTTGTACTGTCATATACTGAAATAAGTGTTTTAAATAAAAAATCAAGCCCCAAGGTGATTGTGTTTTTTTTTTATAGTGTAAATGAATGCCCCCTAAATATTTTATAGGTCTTCAGAATTAAAGGAGTATTCCCATCTGGACATTTAGGGCATATAGGATATGCCATAAATGTCCAATAGGTTTGGGTCCCATCTCTGGAACCCACTCCTATTTGAAGAACGGGGTCCCACTGTGACTGGAGAAATACCCACATATGCTAAGGATAAGGCTAGGTTCACATCACCGTATCATTCTCCATTCTTCTGATCTGTCAGAAGAACAGGAAAAAATGAATCCTTAATTTTGAGCATCCATTGTGCTAATTTTGCATCCGTTTAAGCCATTTCCGTCTGAGGTCCTGCGTGGAAGAATCCCCAATGGATCTCAGACAGGAATGGATCTCAGACAGACGGATCAGAGGAAAGAAAAACAAAGCGGTGATGTGAACCTGGCCTTAAACTTGCTAAAATTTAATCCGCTTGCCTGCTACTGTATTATATTGCAAATTATCCATGATTTGCATCATTTCCATCCATATGAACTTACCCCTAAGTGTAAACGGTGCCTACTTACTTACATTTGGGTGCATTTGCATGTTAAGAGCCTAGTAGGTACATTTCACAAATTATGGAATCTTGCCTAAAGTGTTACTAGGTATATATAGAAATGCAATCTACATATAAGGTGAAAAGCCAGGATCCCTATTGTTGAAGTTCATTTGGCTTAGCATATGTGTGGAAGTTACCTGATAATCTTCTTTATCTTAGGCTATGCTCACATCTGCAGTGGAGGTTCCGGCAGCAACCTTTGTCGCAGATTCAGTCGGAAAAAAAAGGTTGAGATTTGTCCAGCAGAATGCTGGTATTCATGCTGGAAACCCGACGGTCCTCATTATAGACAATAGGATGTCGGACTCTGGGCGGTTGTCTGGCATATGCTGGAACAGAATGGCGGAATTTAAAAGCAGAAGGGAACCTAGCCTTATTAGTGGTTTTGTTTACCTGTAGTTTATAATCATCTGAGTCTGAACAAGCAGAGCTGAGCCTGTAATGATTCATACTACCTTAGAGTCTATGCTCACATAGCTGTGATCATAGCTATGCTTCAGTAGCTGTCGGACACTCTACTGCTGTTCTTCACAACTTGCCCATACACATACAAGCTCGGCTCTGCCGGGTGTGCATATGTTGTCAAATGAGGAGGGGAGTGAGCCACTGCCAGAGACCTGTGGGTGACAGCTTATCTACCTGGACAACAAAAGTATCGGGCATTGAAATTCAACATACTCAATCCTTCTTTCTGCCATATCATCTGTCAGAGGAGCGTCTGGACTCTGGACACCCCCCATACACATACTATATGACAGTAGGCTGGTTTATGGAGTCCTAAAAGGATCAAAGCTGAAAAGCAGTAAAGGCCTGTAGTTAACTGTGAGCTTCAGCTTTAAAGGCTATGTAACACATTTGAGGGCATTTTATTATTATTCTATTGTACTGATTTTGAGCTAAAAATATATTTTTAAATTGATCTTTATTAACAATATGGCTTCCTTTTTTCTGTACAGAGCTGACATGCTGTAGTAGCAGCCTGTAGATTTTTTGTCTTTTTCCATCAGACCAAGAGCTCCTTATCTCTGCTGTCTCACATTATAAACACTCATCATAGTTCAGTTTCTTATCTTACTAATAAGAATGTAGCGTAACACCGTAAGGACCTTGGACGAGAATGCTCATCCTAACTGTCGGTACTTAACGCCTTAGGATGAGCATTCTCATCCTACGGTTAACGTGCTGCCCCACACGCGCTGCCACGATCAGCAGCAGGGGCCCGGCTGATACTGACAGCCAGGCCCCTGCTGTATCTACCAGCATCGGTGAAAAACACTGATGCCGACGGATTAACCGCCTGTATGCTTCTGTCACGCTGACCGCGGCATACAGGGGGTTTGTGGTAGTTTGTGCATCCCCATCGGATCCCCGTGCTAAGGTGACGGGGACCCGATGGTTGCTATGGCAGCCCCGATGCCTTGAACAGGAAGCCCAGGATATCCATCCCCAGGGCTGGGTCTCTTAGGCAACTGTTAGCGTGTAAGACACTGGCAGTTCAATACAGCACAATACAGATGTATAGTGCTGTATTTAAACAGGGATCAGACCCTGAAATCTTGAAGTCGCATAGTGGGACAAAAAATAAAGTGAAAAAAGAAACTAAAAAAATAAAGCTTTGCAAAAGAAATAAAAAGTTTCAAGTAAAAAAAAAATAAAAGCGCCCTTTTCCCAAAATAAAGTAATTTAAAAAAAAAAAAATAGGGAAAAAAAGAAAAGTAGACATCCTAGGTATTGTCGCCTCCGTATCGACCGGCTCTATTAAAATATCACATGACCTAACCCCTCAGGTGAACACGTCAAAAAAATGTAATAAAAAAATGTTTTTTTTAGCACAGTTTTCACCTCATCGTCACCTCATCCCGCAAAAAATGAGACTCTAACTAAGACAATCGCCCAAAAAAAAAAAAAAAACTATGGCACTAATATGGAGACACTAAAACATGATTTTTTTGTTTAAAAAATGCTGTTATTGTGTAAAACGTATATAAATAAAAAAGTATACATATTAGGTATCGCCGCATCCATAAGAACCTGCTGTATAAAAATATCACCTAACACTTCAGGGGAACACTGTAAAAAAAACTATTTTTCGTTATCTACCGTCACAAAAAGTGTAATAGCAAGCGATCAGAAAGTCATATGCACCCTAAAATAGTACCAATAAAACCGTCATCTCATCCCGAAAAAATTGAGCCCCTACATGAGACAGTCGCCCAAAAAATAAAAAAAACTATGGCTTTCAGAATATGGAAACACTAAAAAATATTTTTTTCAGAAGTGCTTTATTATGTAATGATGAAACAAGCAACCAAAAAAGTAGTCATATTTAGTATTGTCGCGTCTGTAACTACCTGCTCTACAACCCCATGATCTATATACCACATAATCTAACCTGTCAGATGAACATTGTAAATACAGTTGTGTTCAAAATAATAGCAGATAGACATCACTAACCTGATCAATCACTGTTTTTGGTAGAAATGATATTTCTACATGGCAAATAATTTACTAGCAGGTGTAGTAGAGTAATAGAAACCCAACAGAGCCAACAGTCATGACATGGATGCTGCTGATTCTCTGTAAAATAATAGCAGTGTGAAGTTCAATGAGTGAGGTCATTCATTCTTTGAAAAACAGGTGGCAATTATTGCCCTTATTTAGGGAAGGAAGGCAGCAAATGTTGTACATGCTGGTTACAGTGCATTTCTCTTTGAAATTCTGAGGAAAATGGGTCGTTCCAGACATTGTTCAGAAGAACAGCGTACCTTGAATAAAAAGTTGATTGGAGAGGGGAAAACATATAAAGAAGTGCAGAAAATGATAGGCTGCTCAGCTAAAATGATCGCAAATGCTTTCAAATGGCAACCAAAACCTGAAAGACGTGGAAGAAAGCGAAAAACTACCATTTGAATGGATAGAAGAATAGCCAAAATGGCAAGGACCCAGCCAACAATCAGCTCTAGGAAGATCAAAGAAGGTCTAAAGTTACCTGTGAGTACTGTTACAATTAGAGGACGCTTGTTTGAAACCAAGCTATCTGCAAGATACTGATGAAAGTAAGATTGTTCTCTTTGGGTCTAGTGGCCGGAGATAGTTTGTCAGACGACCCCCAAACACTGAATTCAAGCCACAGTACACTGTAAAGACAGTGAAGCATGGTGGCGCAAGCATCATGATATCGGGATGTTTCTCATACTACGGTGTTGGGCATATTTATCGCATACCAGGGATCATGGATCAGTTTGAATACATCAGAATACTTGAAGAGGTCATGCCTTATGCTGAAGAGTAAATGCCCTTGAAATGGGTGTTCCAACAAGACAACGACCCCAAACACACCAGTAAATGTGCAACATCTTGGTTCCAGACTAGAGTTGTTGCGATACCACATTTTTGATTCGATTTCGATACCATAAAAAAGTATTGCTATACTCGATACCATTCGATACCACGCAGAAAAAAATAAACCAAAAAAGACACGTGCATTTCGCATATTTTAAAAATGGCGTATCGCACAGTTTTTATTATTTTTTTTCTGTTACGGCGTTCACCGCATAAATTTTTTTCTATTTAAATAGTTTGGACTTTTTGGACGTGGCGATATGTGATATGTTTATTTATTTATTGTTTATATATTTTATATGTAATTTATACTTAATATTTTGGTGGGGTTTTTTCTTTTACTTTTTTTTTTTACTTTTTATTTAATAACTATTTCCCCACTTAGGGGCTAGAACCTGGGATTTTTTGATCCCTTGTCCTATTCTCCCTGATAGATCTCTATCAGGGTGAATAGGACTTCACATTCTCCCTGCTGCTCTGTGCTCTGTTCACACAGCAGCAGGGAGCCCACTATGGCAGTCAGGGCTTTAGTAGCGTCCTGGCTGCCATGGTAACTGATCGGAGCCCCAGGCTTACACTGCTGGGGCTCCGATCAGAACTGCCACTGCACGACCAATGAAGAGGAGGAGACCGTGTGGCCACTGCCACCAATGATTTTAATACTGGGGTTTGAGGGGGTGAGGGGGGCACTGAGCCACCAATGATTTTAATACTGGGGGGGTTGAGGGGGGGGGGCGGGCGCACTGCGCCACCAATGATTCTAATACTGCGTGGGGAGGGGGTTGCACTGTGCCACCAATGATAATAAACCTTTAATACAGGAGGGCGGGTACTGGCAGCAAATCAGCGGCAGTTAACCCCTCAGGTGCTGCACCTGAGGGGTTAACTGCCGCTGATCGCAGCTCCCTGTGAAAGGCAGGGTGCCGGCAAAGTGATTCTGCTGCCAGCACCCGCCTCCTGTATTAAAAGCTAAAGACTACCTTCGTGAGTTCGGACTTAGTTAAGTTACCAGGCTACATAGAGCGGCGCCCAGGAGTCTCCCTGCTCGCTGTGCCCCCATTACTGTCTCCTGCTCCGTATGCTAATTACTTCTCCCTGGCTGTAGCGCTGTCCAATCGCAGCACAGGGAGAAGTAACGTCCAGGAGAGAAGCTGATGTCTCCTCCCCATTGCTCCGATAGTAATTAGCATACGGAACAGGAGACTGTAACTGGGGCACAGTGGCCGAACGGAGCCGCACCCAGGAATAATAGTAGGTGCAGGGAGATCCCTTGGCGCCGCTCTATGTAGCCTGGTAACTTAACTAAGTCCAAACCCATAACAAAGGTCCTCCTATAATTGGTGGCGCAGTGCACCCGCCCCTCTCTCCCCATTGGTGGCAGTGGCAGCAGCAGCACAGGGGGAGGGAGAGACTGCTTCCTTTTCCCCTGTGCTCCTGAGGGAACATGATCGCGCTCATGTTCAGAGATACTAGACTGCGCAGCAGCGCAGGCCAGTATCGAAAAAATGGAAATCTACCGGGACAAAAGTACGATTGGGTATCTGAATTTCGATACCCGCAACAACCCTATTCCAGACCCACAAGATTGACGTTATGGAGTGGCCAGCTCAATCTCCGGATCTTAATCAAATAGAAAAGTTTTGGGGTAACATAAAAAATGCAGTTTCTGAAGCTAAACCAAGAAATAGAGAAAAACAGTGGAATGTAGTCCAATCATCCTGGGCTGGAATACCTGTTCACATGTGCCAGAAGTTGGTTGACTCAATGTAAAATACACTGCGTGCAGAATTATTAGGCAAATGAGTATTTTGACCACATCATCCTCTTTATGCATGTTGTCTTACTCCAAGCTGTATAGGCTCGAAAGCCTACTACCAATTAAGCATATTAGGTGATGTGCATCTCTGTAATGAGAAGGGGTGTGGTCTAATGACATCAACACCCTATATTAGGTGTGCATAATTATTAGGCAACTTCCTTTCCTTTGGGCAAAATGGGTCAAAAGAAGGACTTGACAGGCTCAGAAAAGTCAAAAATAGTGAGATATCTTGCAGAGGGATGCAGCACTCTTAAAATTGCAAAGCTTCTGAAGCGTGATCATCGAACAATCAAGCGTTTCATTCAAAATAGTCAACAGGGTCGCAAGAAGCGTGTGGAAAAACCAAGGCGCAAAATAACTGCCGATGAACTGAGAAAAGTCAAGCGTGCAGCTGCCAAGATGCCACTTTGCCACCAGTTTGGCCATATTTCAGAGCTGCAACATCACTGGAGTGCCCAAAAGCACAAGGTGTGCAATACTCAGAGACATGGCCAAAGTAAGAAAGGCTGAAAGACGACCACCACTGAACAAGACACACAAGCTGAAACGTCAAGACTGGGCCAAGAAATATCTCAAGACTGATTTTTCTAAGGTTTTTATGGACTGATGAAATGAGAGTGAGTCTTGATGGGCCAGATGGATGGGCCCGTGCTGGATTGGTAAAGGGCAGAGAGCTCCAGTCCGACTCAGACGCCAGCAAGGTGGAGGTGGAGTACTGGTTTGGGGCTGGTATCATCAAAGATGAGCTTGTGGGGCCTTTTCGGGTTGAGGATGGAGTCAAGCTGAACTCCCAGTCCTACTGCCAGTTTCTGGAAGACACCTTCTTCAGCAGTGGTACAGGAAGAAGTCTGCATCCTTCAAGAAAAACATGATTTTCATGCAGGACAATGCTCCATCACACCGTCCAAGTACTCCACAGCGTGGCTGGCAAGAAAGGGTATAAAAGAAGAAAATCTAATGACATTGCCTCCTTGTTCACCTGATCTGAACCCCATTGAGAACCTGTGGTCCATCATCAAATGTGAGATTTACAAGGAGGGAAAACAGTACACCTCTCTGAACAGTGTCTGGGAGGCTGTGGTTGCTGCTGCACGCAATGTTGATGGTGAACAGATCAAAACACTGACAGAATCCATGGATGGCAGGCTTTTGAGTGTCCTTGCAAAGAAAGGTGGCTTATATGGTCACTGATTTGTTTTGTTTTGTTTTTGAATGTCAGAAATGTATTTTTGTGAATGTTGAGATGTTATATTGGTTTCACTGGTAAAATAAATAATTGAAATGGGTATATATTTGTTTTTTGTTAAGTTGCCTAATAATTATGCACAGTAATAGTCACCTGCACACACAGATATCCCCCTAAAATAGCTAAAACTAAAAACAAACTAAAAACTACTTCCAAAAATATTCAGCTTTGATATTAATGAGTTTTTTGGGTTCATTGAGAACATGGTTGTTGTTCAATAATAAAATGAATCCTCAAAAATACAACTTGCCTAATAATTCTGCACTCCCTGTAGATATACAGCAGTTCTCAGAAACAGTGGTTATACAACTAAATATTAGTTAAGTGATTCAAAGGAAGCAAAATCTTCAAACATTTTTCAGTTTATATAGTGAATGTTTGAGTTTGTAAGAACAACACAAATTTGCTTTGTCTTGTTTTGATTTGGAATAGAATGTTTAGTGTTCCCATTATGCATTTGTGTAGAAGAAAGGAAAGTTCACTATTCACTTTTTTAAACACACAGCTATTATTTTAAACACAACTGTGCCAAAACATCTATTTTTGTTACCTTGCCTCACAAAAAGTGTAATATAGAGCAACCAAAAATCATATGTACCCTAAAATAGTACCAACAAAACTGCCACCTTATCCTGTAGTTTCCAAAATTGGGTCATTTTTTGGGAGTTTCTACTCTTGGGGTGCATCAGGGGGTCTTCAAATGTGACATGGCAACTAAAAATGATCCCAGTAAAATCTGCCTCCAAAAACCATATGGTGTTCCTTTCCTTCTGCGCCCTGCCATGTGCCTGATCAGGGCAATAAATATTCAGTTTTGTTTGGCTGTTAACCCTTGCTTTGTTATGTGAAAAAATGGATTAAAATGGAAAATCTGCCAAAAAAGTGAAATTCTGAAATTTCATCTCCATTTTCCTTTAATTCCTGCGCAACACCTAAAAGGTGAACAAAGTCTGTAAAATCAGTTTTAAATACCTGAGGGGTGTAGTTTCTAAATGTTGGGGTCACTTTTTGGTGGTTTCTATTATGTAAGCCTCACAAAGTGACTTCAGACCTGAACTGGTCCTTTAAAAAGTGGGTTTGGAAATTTTCTGAAAGATTTCAAGGTTTGCTTCTAAACTTCTAAGCCTTCTAACGTCCCCAAAAAATAAAATGGCATTCACAAAATGATCCAAAGTAGACATATGGGGAATATAAAGTAATAACTATTTTGGGAGTTATGACTATTATAAAGGTAAGAGAAATGAAATTTGCAAATTGTTCTACATTTTGGTAATTTGGGATTTTTTTATAATTAAAAATGAAATTTTTTGACTCAATTTTACCACTGTCATGAAGTACAATATGTGATGAGAAAACAGTCTTAGAATGGCCTGGATAAGTAAAAGCGTTTTAAAAGTTATTACCACATAAAGTGAAACGTCAGATTTGCTAAAAATGGCCTGGTCCTCAAGGTGAAAAATGGCTGGGTCCTTAAGGGGTTAAATATGTGTTTATGGCCTCTTAGTAGAGATAAGGTTTATTAAATGACTGGCACAAAGTGAAAGTACCAGTCACACAGCTAGAAAAACAATTAACCCTTTGTGACATTTAAGGCCAATTAAAAAAATATATTTTTAGCCAACAATGATCAACATGCAATCATAAAAAAAATGCCTCCAAAGGTGTACATAGCCTTTAAGTTCACCAAGAATGATTTCCCAATCCTTTGTCCTTATTTACTTGCCTGCTTGCAGAAAGCGTCTGTAAACAGAGGACAAGCAGTGCTCCCGAATGTTATTACAAAGATGAATGCTCAAACCTTGTAGGAATGTGTTTCTGCGGATTGCCACTTCATAATTCAGCCTGCCATGAGAGCAGATTCTCCATATGAAAGATATATTTGTCTCTAAATTAAATTTTCAAGGTATATTTTGCCTTCAAATTTATTGGTGGGGAACTACAATCACACAGAACTGCTTTCCATTTAATAGTGATAAACCTGTTTTCTGCAGGTCATTTTAGGTCCAGCTGGTGGTGAAAGTCTAGAAGATAGATTGAGTCTGGGAAATGCCATAGTTTCAGAAATGTGTCAGGGATCCCTAGGGATCTAGGCGTGCGCTGACATTTTCTCCTGGCCTTCAGAGATGTATCAGCTTTGATGAAAGCATTTACAGGCAATTAACCTCTCCCCAATTAAATTGCTCATGAAGATCTTCATTGCTTTTACATATCTATGAGGGGTTAAACGTCACATGAACAGAAAGCCTATAAACATCAAGGGGACATTAACTCCCTGACTAGAAATCATTATTTAACTGCTAGATATTGACAGTCAATGTGCAGTTTTGAAGCCTTCAATTTTCTCAGTGTAGTGACTTTAATTTCACAGCACATCGAGTAAGACCATATAAGGGTTATTTATGTGTAAAGGGCAGTAAACACCTCCTATGTGCTAATGCGAGGAGCCTTAGTAAGCAATATTTTTCATATCTATGCTTAATATGCTATTAATACTCCTAATTAGCAGAATCTACTGCTTTGCTGAAGCACTTAAAGGGGATCTCCGCAAATTTGTAAAAATGTCCGCCAGCAACCTGCCCTCATATGTGAGCAGGACTAGGGATGAGGGGCCTCACTACACTGCTCTTCAATAGATGATAATGATGTGATCTTGTCTACAATATGCCGTCATGGCTGAGCAGCCTAACAGGAGCACTCACAGATATGTAATATATGTAAGTGCCAGAGTGTAATGTGTAGTGAGACCCTGTCCCCTCACCCCCCTAGACAGTTCTGCAAGTGGACACAACCAGTCCTTGTCATATTCTAGGACGAGTAGCTGGTGGAGATTTTAAATCAATCCCAGAGAACCCCTTTAAGGAGGAAGTAAAAAACATCTAATGTATAATTAATGTTCACACTAACTATCAGGCCCCAACCATTGTTTAATTTATCAATCTTTTATCTATCTCGCTTATGTTTATTTATCTATCTACGAAATAAAAAAACAAAAAAAACATGGCAGCACTTCAAAAATGGTTTAAAGCAAAGCAAAGCTATACTTTATTCACATATAAGTAAAATGTTTCAGTCCATATAGATCTTTTTCAGGGCTGTCTATCTAGCAAGCTATCCTATGCTCTATTACATATCTGTCTATCTATCTATGTGACAAACTTACCTGTTCGGGCTCCAGTGGCGAGATCTCAAGCTTCGGGAGGGACACGCTGTGAAGCTATGCCCCATTGTTATGCGACAGCATCCCTAGCAGCAGGATGCAATTGTCACGTTCGGGTGTGGGAGGGAAACACCACACCCGAACATAGGAGGGAAAGGGGTGAGGGAATAAGGCCTGGAAACTAGGGAAGACACCTCCTAGTAACAACCCTAATCAAAGTCTAGTACGAACAAAACCCAGACGTAGGTGAGTTCATACACAGGAATACCTAGTGTCCTAACTCACCCTATAGGACCCTGGTAATAATGTCAGGACTGAGACAACCTGTTCCTCCAAAAGGAAGGACGAACAGGAGTCTACCTTAGGCCTTAATACAAATTACAGGTATCACGGAACAGCGGGTGTGGACCCACTGTGCCACTGACTAGCAATACTCCAGAGGGGCGTGACTAAGCGACTACCCAGATTTCACTAGAGCCTCTGATTGAGAGAATAGGCTTGACCGTCGGTAGTTGCCAGGGGCTACTCTGGAGCGTAAACCAGTCAGTGACAGCTGGTCCAGGCAGACCAGGAGGTACCTGCGAAGGTACCGACAGTACAGACGTAGTAAGCAGAAACCGGAGGATGATGTAGGGACATAGTCCAGGATGAGCAAAGGGTTAAGGGGGGTGGCACAGGAGCAAGGTCAGACAATCCGGGTCGGTAACAGGAGAGGCGATGCAAGCAGGCTGGGATAGGAGATAAGCGAAGTCCAGGAACGAAGCACAAAGTCAGGAACACAAGTGGTAAGCAAGCTCTTTAGCACAAGATAAGGACCTTGACTCTAAGGCATCTGGGTAGAGGGCTGAGCTACAAAAGTACCTGCAGGAGAGTCAGGATAGGTTAACGAATCACCCCCACAAGTCAGTCCCACCTAGGGAGTGATGCGTACTGCACAACAGAAGCCGAGTTCAAGCAGTGTTCAGGTTAAATGGAAGTTGTGGAGCGGAATCTTCAAGGTAATACTAACCACACAGGCAAAACCCAAAGCTGCAGCAGAGACAGGGAAGCACAGACCACGATCACAGATGAGCACGGTGCCCGGAACCACGGCGGGTAAGCAGGGGAACAGCGTCGCACAAAGGACGCTGTTACAACAGGGAAATGCAAACACACAAAATAACCCATACAAAATAAAAAAGAGAAAGAAAACACTTAACTTCAAGTGGCTATGGCAGCACCAGGAACTCAGCCGAGATCCACACACCAGCTATCCACAACTCAAACAGAAGCTATAAACCGCATAGCATAGTGGGAGAAACAACAATAAATAAATGTTGAAATAAGGTTGAATGACCATAATAACCACACCTGGGGAAAGAAGGTGAGGCAAGCACCAGAAACAACACAGACGTCATTTGATCCAAACGGAAAATATATCAGATCAAACCGCGTGTTTCCAGTCTCACCGATCTCTTGCCACCTGTCGTGGGAACATCTGTGACAGCAATGCTCTGTTTCTCTCCACAGCAGCGTGTGCTGGAGGAGATTAGCAGTGCTTGATTATTGAGCTGTTCTGTTCCTGTGTGCTGTGTCTGACTAATGGAGCATCGGTTCATGGAACAATCAGGTTCTGATCCTGGAACTATTTAAACCCAATCATGGCCATATACCAGTGCCTGTGATAGCTTCAGACTCCCTAGATGTTCTCACTGGTTCTGGTTCTATCTGCATGTGGATTGCTATTATTATTATTGACCTCGGCTTGCCATTGACCACTCTCTGTCTCGTGTGTTGGACTTGTTCCCGTTTGGTTCTGACTTTGGTTTGGCTTTGTGACTATCCTCTGTCTTGCAATTTTGTAATGTTTTGTCCTTCTGGTTCTGACCCATTCCCATCTGTGTTGTTCTGTCTCTGTGTGTGTCTGTCTTGCACTGTAGCAGAGTAGGGAACATCGACCAGTTGCGGACTTGCCATGCATGTAGGCAGGGAAAGCGGGTGGTGTTCAAGTTAGGGCTCACTGACTGTGTTCCTGCCTACTGTCGTAACAATCTATCATTTCATATCTATATATCTCATATATGTCTATCTATCTGTCTATCACATAGCTATCTACACTATTTATCTAATCTATATCGATCTAACTGTGTATTAAAAATGAGTGAATTTTATTAAGATTCAATTCTGGTTCAACTTTCACCGAACTAGCCTGAATATATTTGATCTGAATTGAAAGTTCTCAGATTGTCTTGAGCAAAAGCCTCTCTCTCTCCTCTCTCTTTCTCTCCCTCTCTCTTTCTCTCCCTCTCTCTTTCTCCCTCTCTTGCTCTATCCCTCTCTCGCTCCCTCTCTTTTCCTGACTCTCCTTCACTCTCTCTTGATTCTTGAATCAAATCAAACAAAGTTCGGGTTCATTAGAATCCGAACTTTGGTCTAATTTCAGAATTTTAGAATGGATTCCGTCATCTCTGTTCTACCAGTGGTGAGGCACTGCCCAGTTGCTGATAAGGGGCAGTTGGGGAGGCAGTTATCATAGAGGTGATCTGATTCTGCACTTTCTCTGTCTGCACTATCTCTGTTCTAGCAACAAAACTGGCTCCTTTTGCCCTTCTAGAAAGGAGATTTATCAGCACTTTCTGCGCTGGTCATGATATCCTCTACGCTCCCCGTCGGCGCAGGCTTCGTCATAAATTAGGTGCATCCAGCAATCCGTGTGCCTAAGCAGGAATCTACGCAGCTCTGAGCTGTCATAGATTTCTGGCTTCATTTGCGCTAGAAAACTGGTGAAAATGAAGATAAGTTTATTGCTGCAGTTGGCCCCTCCTGCCATTGTTTATGCTCTTTCAGAAAAGAGTCGAAGTTGGCTTAAAAAACTAGACTTGCAATTATTTTTATCTGCAACTTTTAACACCACTTTTCTGGAGAAAACTGAATGATAAATCTCCCCCATAGTATTTTCATAGGGTATGAAACAAAAAGAAGTCACTAAGTTCTATACTATATAAAACTATACTGTCAGTGCATAACTGCTGGCTAACATAGGTAAGGACATGAGGTAATACCTACCTTTGTCCCTGCTTTTTTTTAACTTTAAATGCAGGCGGACACCAGGGCTTAGTGAGTGGTCAGCAGGCTGTAGTGCTTCAGGCTCAGTGTATGAATAGCGACACAGCCCCTCTTCTCTACTGCAAGTGATGTTTGTAGTGGTCTCCAGGTTGTCTGCCACAGCAGTCACTCACAGCAGAGGAGAGGGGATGTATAGCTGCTCATTTACTGCAGGCTGCAGGTTCGCCCCCAGTGTACTTTCTGACTCTACGTTTATCTGTCAGCAATTTAACATCAACAAAACTGCTGATAGTTGCCCTTTAACCATAGTGTCATAGATAAAATTCTATATCCATTGAAATTAATGGGTCCGCATCCAATCCACAAAAAATGCAGATTGCATGCCGGGAAAAAATTCGGTCCTGTGCATGAGGTATACAAAATCACTCTATAGATCGATATAGTTTAATTTGCTGGGATGTTTCATTTACTTGGCCATTGAGGAAAATGGAAGAAATAGATAATAGTCAAAATGCATTTGATTAATTTTTTAGTAATGATTGATGTGAGAAATATACCAAATATACCCTAGCTTTGACATGGGACATGGTTGCACACCCACCATTTCTTTTGTCAGCAGTTACAGTAGTTTAGATTGCATTATCTATCAATCGTTGTAGCGCGTGACTCTAAAGATAAATTTGAAAAAGGGTTTGGCATTTCCTACAAAACAATGTAACACACCAGACCCTTGTCTGATCATTCTGTACTCTGACATATTACGATGCTTCTAAAGACACACACAGTTAGTAAGAAAGTCTGTAGATGAGCAAATGGACTCTAAACGAATTGGATTCAACCCAAATGTTGGGAAAATGAAAGTAGCATCTGAATTTTTGGTTGATTATGGTGATCCGGGTAAAATCCGGAGGAGAGAAATGATAGAAAGATAAAGAAAAAAGTGAGAGACTAGGGAAAAAATTTGTCCTGTGAGGTCACAGGAGTGCCATATACAAAATTTCAGGACAACTGGAGAACTTTCGATTTGCGTAGAATTGATTTGGACCTGAATCGATTTTGGTTCACAGCTTTGGCCAAATCCAATCTGAATTGAGTTTTGAGGCGGATCACTCATCTTTATATTACCATGATTATGCAGTTTACAGAAACACCCCATATGTGGTCTTAAACTGCTGTATGGGCACACAGTAGGGTGCAGAAGGAAGGAGCAACATATGGATTTTGGAGGAAGATTTCACTAGTATAATTTTAAGTTGCCATGTTGCATTTGAAGACCCCCTGATGCACCCCTACAGAAGAAACTTCCAAAAGGTGACCCCATTTTGAAAAGATTACAGTTTCATTGGTACTATTTTGGGATACATATGATTTTTGATCGCTCGATATTACGCTTGTGTGGGGCTCGTTTTTTGCAGGAAGAGTTGACGTTTTTATTGGTACCATTTTGCATACATAAGATTTTTTGATTGTTTAATATTACACTTTTTTGTGGCAAGATGATGAAAAAATGGCTGTTTTGGCAGTTTTTATTTTTTTTCACCTGGGGGGTAGGTCATTTTGATTATTTTTTAAATAACATTTTATTGGATTTTTCAAAAATACTGTTGACATACAGAAACAGAAAACAGGAGGATTGTATGTATAGAGCAATGAATGTGAATCAGACATAAGTGAAGTTACATCAATTTTTTGCTGCGATAAGCAGAAAATATGTCTCCTATCCTCTAAAGGCAGCACCATTAGCCTTGGGGACAACCCGTACTAATTTGCATATGGTTTAAAAGTTGTTTTTCTGTAGCTATGAAAATGAACAAAAGAACCAAAAAGTATGTTTGTGATACTGTGATTGTCACCTACAGGACGTCTCTAATGTGTAAAAATGTAGTGACAGACTTCCTTTAATCTTGAATGATTCTGCTGCTGAAAAACCTTGTGTGTTCAGCAGCACGATCGATAAATGTAAATGCTGCTGGTAGCGACATGTGCATTTACAATAGGCGTAATACTGCAAAGTAAACTGCTAACGAAAGAGCCGACACTAGCTAAAAATGACGCTCGTCATCTGGAAATGGCCATCAGATCCTCAGCAATGATTTCTCAAACCATTGGTTATCAGTTTTGCATTCATCCCCTCTCCTGACATGTCTGTTATAGTCTCCATGTAATATCAAATCTAGAGCATCTATTCTTATGACTCTATGTTGTGCCATTCCTCTGTTATTCCTATAGAAGTTTATGAATTAATTTGCAAATAGTCTGCAATACAGTTTAACTGGCTGTTACCAGATAGATCTGCATAATCTGACACTGGCATCACTGATTGGTCATGGAAAGGGCTGCTCAAAAGAAATAGCAGGTGGTGCTATACTAACATTACTCCTGGGCACACAGCAGGGTGCAGAAAGGAAGGAGCAACATATGGATTTTGGAGGGCAGATTTCACTAATATAATTTTTAGTTGCCATGTTGCATTTTGAAGACCCCCTGATGCATCCCTACAGAAGAAACTCCCAAAAAGTAACCCCATTTGAAAAGATGACAGTTTTATTGGTACTATTTTGGGGTACATATGATTTTTGATCGCTCGATATTACGCTTGTGTGGGGCTCATTTTTTGCAGGAAGAGGTGACGTTTTTATTGGTACCATTTTTGCATACATAAGATTTTTTGATTGTTCAATATTACGCTTTTTTTGTGGCAAGATGATGAAAAAGATGGCTGTTTTGGCAGTTTATATTTTTTTTACGGTGTTCACCTGAGGGGGTAGGTCATTTTGATGATTTTTTAATTAACATTTTATTGGATTAAAAAAAAATAATACTGTTGACATACAAGAAACAGAAAACAGGAGGATTGTATGTATAGAGCAATGAATGTGAACAAGACATAAGTGAAGTTACATCGATTTTTTGCTGCGATAAGCAGAAAATATGTCTCCTATCCTCTAATAACAGCATATAACTAAATAGGATACTGAACAGAAAACTGAATCTGGTGTTCGGGCAGCAGATATCTATAGCATTTGATTCGTTTTGTGTGTACTATATATACTGTATATCAGTCAGTGTTATACAATACATTCCAGAACTTTTAACCCGTAGGATACCAGCGCCATAATGTACGGCGCTGAAAAGTTGGTCAGAAATCCCAGCGCCGTACATTTACGGCGCTGTGTTACACCCGGCCCCTGAGTGAAATCGCTTGGTGACCGGGGTACGATGGCTGCTCTGCACGGCAGGCAGCCATCTTTCCTACAGGCACAGGGAGGTTTTTCCCCCGCCCTAAAGCCCCGATCTCTGCGATTGACTGATTTCTGCAGACCGGCCAATCGCAGCTTCGAATCATTCATGGAGCTGCAGGGGGGTGGTACAGGGGTTGTACAGGGGTGAATGGTGCTGAGCTAGTCAGCACCAGTCTTCCACGAGGTCAGGCAGGGGATGCCAGTGTTTGGGGTCCCCTGCCAGTGCTGTGATTGGCTGGAACAATGCTCCAGCCAATGGCAGCACTATAGCAGCACAAGAAGGGCTGAACCTTTCTGTTGCCTTGCTGGGACTTGTGGTGCACCATCACTACGATTTAACCCTTTCCTGCTGAAAGAAGAAGAAGAGAAGAACATCTGAAATTCCTGCTCTAATTTTTTGTTTTCATTTGCAGCAGTTCCAGATCGCTAAAACACTCTCCGTCCCTGTCTCTATCCGCCCCCCTCATCCTTTTTTTTACTAACGCCATTTGGTCTGTGCACTTTGTTGTCTCTTTTTTTTTTTTTTACAGTTTTCCAGCTCTGCACCACTTTTTCTGCGTGCGAGCTGTGACCGCCAAGTGCTGTTCAGTGCATATGTGCCTGATCAGCACCTGGGGATTCTTTTTTGTGTGTCTTTTTTTTTTTCACATTTGTGTTGATTTTTTTTGTCAATTTTCCCCTTTTTTTTGTTCAAAAAGAAGAAATTGTAGTTAGGGCTTTATATAAATATATAGAGAGTTCTATATTTCTATATATATATAGATATAAGTAAATTTTTTGCCAGTGTTCACTTTAACACTGTAGTGAATTTTTAGACTACAGTTTTTGCACGCACGCACGATCTGTGTGCGTGCTGTAGAGCACCGATCAGTAAATAAAGGTTTACACATTTCACACATCACACCCCATTAAAATAAAAATGGCCCGTCCATCCCAATTAGTATCCTCAGCTGAAGAGGCATACGCCATGCTTGCTTCCGATACTGAGTCTGCCAGTGAGGGAGAAGAGGATGCCACTTTCCTCTACCCTCTCATCATCATCATCATCATCTGTTGATGAGGGGACCCTCTAGAAGGCGTCCCAGGATAGCAGCGGAGGCAGCCCCCCAGAGTGAGCCCACATGGACCCCACCCCCTGAGACTTATCAGCCCCAAATTCCTGAGTTTGTGGGCAGCTCAGGAATTCAGATAGATTGTGCAAGCTTCACAGAAATGTATTTTTTTTAAAAATCTTTTTCTCAGAAAATTTTATAAATTTGATGGTAACCAAACAAATTTATACGCCCAGCAATTTATTTGCCAGAACCCCACAACACCATACGCCAGACCCCAAGGTTGTACCACAGTAAATGCAGCAGAGATAATTACATTTTGGGGGCTCTTGATGCATATGGGCTTTGTTAAAAAAAAAATAAGATTAATCAGTATTGGAGTGCGGATGTCTTGTATCAAACTCCAATTTGCAGTAATACCATGGCCCGTAATCGATTCCAATCAATACTTAAGTTTTTGCATTATAACGATAATGCACAGTGCCCACCCCAGAAAGACCCCGCATTTGACCGTCTGTTCACAATTAGGCCCGTCCTTGACCACTTCAACGCAAAGTTTTCAGAAGTGTACACCCCAGAACAAAATGTCTGCATAGACGAATCCCTATTACTTTTCAAAGGGAGGGTAAGATTCCACCAGTACCTGCCCAGCAAGCGGGCAAGGTATAGCATAAAACTGTATAAAATCTGTGAAAGTAGCTCTGGGTACACTCACAAGTTCTGGGTTTATGAAGGGAGGGACACCCGGATTGAACTTCCAGAATGCCCCCTGTCCTAGGAGTTAGTGGGAAGATAGTGTGGGACTTACTTAACCCACTGCTGGATAAGGGTTACCATCTATACATCGATAATTACTACACCAGTCTACCACTTTTCCGGTCACTAAGTTCCAGAGGTACTGTGGTGTGAGGCACAGTACGCAAAAATCAGAGAGGCCTCCCTAGATCCCTGGTAGGGCAACCACTAAGAAAAGGAGACAGCCGTGCTCTCCTCAATGAGAACATGTTGGTGGTTAAGTACAAGGACAAGAGGGATGTCCTTTTGCTGACCACCATTCACAGTAACACCAGCTCCCCTGCCCCTGTACATGGTACCACTACCACTGTTCCCAAACCAGACTGCATTCTGAACTACAACAGGCACATGGGAGGGGTTGATCTTTCAGATCAACTTCTGAAGCCCTACAGTGCCACACAAAAAACAAAAGTGTGGTACAAAAAGCTGGCCGTGCACATTGTACAGATGGCGCTGTACAATGCGTACGTGCCATTTAGATCTAGAGGCCAGACGAGAACATTCCTACAATTTCAAGAGGTGGTTGTAAAGGCCCTAATTCTTCCATACCAAGCAATGGAGGCCCCCAGGACTTCTGAAACTTACAGTGACCAAGTTGTACCAGGGCAACATTTCCCTGGTGAACTGCCCCAAACAGTGAGGAAGGGAAGGACCCAAAAAAGATGCAGGGTGTGTTCCAAAAGGGGAATAAGGAAAGACACCATTTACCATTGCGAAACCTACCCTGAAAAACCTGGCATGTGCATCAAAGATTGTTTCAGAATCTACCACTCATCCATGGAGTATTAATTTAATTTTATCCTTGATGTACCCTGTAGTTTTACCACCTTATATCTCTTATTTAGTCCGCATAGCTTACAGATCCACTTTTCACCAACCACTACATATTCATTTTTGTGAAACACCTGTTAGGTCAAAAGTGCCCTTTCCACCCCTTAAAATGTTCGTACGGGGGGTGCCCTTTCCAAAATGGGGTCACTACTTGGGGTTTTTAATTTCTGGGGACCTCAGGAATTTTTTAACATGCGACATGGCACCTAAAATCCATGTCTGTTTATTCAAGCCTGCAAAAACAAAATTTGCACTTTGCATCTAGAGCCCTGCTGTGCGCCCATACAGCAGGCTACAAGCACATGTGAAGTGTTGCTGTATTCAGGGGGAAATGGGTAACAAAATGTGGGGTGCATTTTGTCCTGTTACCCCTTGTGAAAGTGAAAAATGTGGGTGTAAATCAACTTTTTCTGGAAAACAATAAAAATTTTAATTTCACAGCCAAGTGTTTCCTAATTCTGTAAAACGTCTGATGGGTCAAAGTGCTCACTACACACCTTAAAATACTCCTTGAGGGAGTCTAGTTTCCGGAATGGGGGTCACTTTTTGGGGGATTTTCACTGTAGGGGCCACCTCAGGGTGTCTTCATATGCGACATAGCTCCCAAAAGCCAATCCTGCAAAACCTGTCCTCCAAAAGCCCTATGGCACTCCTTCCATTTTGAACCCTGCCATTGCGCTCATGCATCCGTTTTTGAGTACAGCAAAAATGGAAGAAAATGGAAAATCTGAAAAAATTATTGAAATTTCAAAATTTCCCGTTAATACTTGTGGAACACTTCAAGGGTTAGCAAAGTTTGTAACATCAGTTTTGAATAATTTGAGGGGTGTAGTTTCTAAAATGAGGTCATTTATGGTGGTCTCTATTACATAAACCCCTGAAAATCACTGTATAACCGAATTGGTGCTTAAAGCGAACCTTTCACCTCATTTTCACTTTATAAACTAGCAACAGTACCTTATAGATTATCTTCAGTGTGTTCTTATACATGTTAGTGCCGCTTTCCTGCGCTGTTTATTCTTGAAAAAATCGTCTTATAAAGTTCACATTTCCAGCTCCAACAGTCACGCAACAAGTCAAGGGGGTATCCCTTCCCTCACCTCTGGCTGTACCTCCCCTGCCCTAACCCCGCCACTATGCTCTGTAATTGACAGCCGGCTCAGTCGCCGGGACCCGCGCTTGTGAATCCTGCGCATCGCGCCGTCCTCCTCATTCGCCGCCCGTCTTTCTTGCAGACACAAGCGCGATCCTGTAACAGAATCGCGCATGCGCCGAACGCAATGCCTGCCTGTCTGCTCTCCCTCCCGTCCGCGCGCTCCCCTATCTACAGTAACGCCCATATAGGAAGTCCGCCTTCCACACCCCCGCCCCCTTTCCTTCCCGATGCGCTCCACATTGGAACGCATCGGCACTACCTTCCCTGGTGCGCTCCACCCACCAGCTTACATGCTGGAACTAGTGCCTCCCAGTATACCATGCCCTCTCATCAAACACGCCTCCTCTCCCTTGTCTGCCCAAACTCACCAGCACACAGCGGCCCCTCAAGAGTCCACACCTCCCCCTGCTTCAATCCACGGAACGCATAGTAACAATCCTATAATAGAGTTCTAATGCGTTCCACTGTGGAACGCATCACAGTCATTTCCTGTGGATTCACAAGCGCGGTCCCGGCGACTGAGCCGGCTGTCAATTACAGAGCATAGAGGCGGGGTTAGGGCAGGGGAGGTACAGCCAGAGGTGAGGGAAGGGCTACCCCCTTGACTTGTTGCGTGACTGTTGGAGCTGGAAATGTGAACTTTATAAGACGATTTTTCAAGAATAAACATCGCAGGAAAGCGGCACTAACATGTATAAGAACACACTGAAGATAATCTATAAGGTACTGTTGCTAGTTTATAAAGTGAAAATGAGGGTGAAAGGTTCGCTTTAAAAAAAGGTTTTGGAAAATTTTGTTGAAATTTTTAAGAGTAGCTTCTAAAAAATAACGTCCTAAAAAAATAAAATGACATTTACAAAATTATGCCAACATAAAGCAGACATATGGGGAATGTTGATTGATAACCATTTTATGAGTTATTACTATCTGTATTAAAAGTAGAGAAATTCAAACTTAGACAATTATGAAGTCTAGAAGTGTTCCTGAGCCGGATTTCAACTGGGGAGTTGCTGACATAGAAATCTGAAGGAAGTGGAGTGAGGATGCAGAGGGGGGGGAGGGGGGGGGGGGAGCAGGGCTTTCGGTAGAGGGGAGTGCCAAAGCACCATTAGCCTTGGGGACCACCCTACTAATTTGCATGTTTTTTAAAGTTGTTTTTCTGTAGCTATGAAAATGAACAAAGGAACCAAAATGTATGTTTGTGAAACTGTGATTGTCACCTACAGGACGTCTCTAATGTGTAAAAATGTAGTGACAGACTTCCCTTAATCTTGAATGATTCTGCTGCTGAAAAACCTTGTGTGTTCAGCAGCACGATCGATAAATGTAAATGCTGCTGGTAGCGACATGTGCATTTACAATAGGCGTAATACTGCAAAGTAAACTGCTAACGAAAGAGCCGACACTAGCTAAAAATGAAGCTTGTCATCTGGAAATATCCATCAGATCCTCAGCAATGATTTCTCAGACCATTGGTTATCAGTGGTTTGAAAAAGATTTTGCATTCATCCCCTCTCCTGACATGTCTGTTACAGTCTCCATGTAATATCAAATCTAGAGCATCTATTCTTATAACTCTATGTTGTGCCATTCCTCTATTATTCCTAAAGCCCCTTGCAGACGAGCGTGTCCGGATTAGGTCCGGATGCGTCTCGGTGCATTGCGGCAAACCCGCGCTAGTAGGAACGCAATTGCAGTCAGTTTTGACTGCGATTGCGTTCCGATGTTCAGTTTTTATCGCGCGGGTGCAATGTGATTTGCACTCGCGTGATAAAAAAATGACTGTGGTACTCAGACCCGAACTTCTTCACAGAAGTTCAGGTTTGGGTTAGTTGTAGTGTAGATTGTATTATTTCCCCTTATAACATGGTTATAAGGGAAAAATAATAGCATGAATACAGAATGCATAGTACAATAGGGCTGGATGGGTTAAAAAAAAAAAAAAGAAAGAAATTTAACTCACCTTAATCCACTTGTTCGCGCAGCCGGCATCTCTTCTGTCTTGTTCTGTGAGGAATAGGACCTTTGATGACGTCACTACGATTATCACATGGTCCGTCACATGATCCATCACATGTGATGAACGTAGTGACGTCATCAAAGGTCCTATTCTTCACAAAAGAAGACAGAAGAGAAGCCGGGCTGCGCGAACAAGTGGATTAAAGTGAGTTAAATTATTATTATTATTTTTTTAACCCCTCCAGCCCTATTGTACTATGCATTCTGTATTTAGAATGCTATTATTTTCCCTTATAACCATGTTATAAGGGAAAATAATAATCATCGGGTCCCCATCCCGATCATCACCTAGCAACCGTGCGTGAAAATCGCTTGCGGATGTTCGCGATTTTCACGCAACCCCATTCATTTCTATGGGGCCTGCGTTACGTGAAAAACGCACAAAGAGGAGCATGCTGCTATTTTCACGCAACGCACAAGTGATGCGTGAAAATCACCGCTCATGTGCACAGCCACATAGAAATGAATGAGTCCGGATTCAGCTCGGAAATCTCGCCGCATGAAAGGGGCCTAATAGAAGTTTATGAATTAATTGCCAATAGTCTGCAATACAGTTTAACTGGCTGTTACCAGATAGATCTGCATAATCTGATACTGGCATCACTGATTGGTCATGGAAAGGGCTGCTCAAAAGAAATAGCAGGTGGTGCTATACTAACATTACTCCCGGAATATATGGGGATATAAGTATTCTTTTTTAAATAAGTATAAACAGGAAAATGTTTAGAATTATGGTGTGTATTTAACCATACAATACAATATTTTATACGGGATAACCCCTTTACAGAGGACGAGTCAGATCTCCTGACATGTTTATTTTAGTAAATTCTTGCATTAAAAATAATAATAATAATTCTGGAACTACATTCAGGGGAGCACCTAGTCTTTCTGCTGTTTGAGGAAAAAACTGAAATGGCACCCCTATGCCGAATTCTCAACTTACCCCTCCAGCCCTAGTGTTAAAGGCATTCTTGGAAAACATTACATGGAGTTCTAGAAAACATACAGGGTAATACAGCACCACATACCTCTTACATCCAGTGATGTCTCCACTGATGTAGATGTTCTCTTTTCCTTGTCTTCTCAATTTGGACCAGACCATCATGATGATTTCTTTCAGCCATGTCTCGTCTCTGCAGAGTTTGGCACATAGACATAGATTCCTACTTTTCCATCCTCCTCCCCACCTTCTGAACACCCCATCCTGCCACCCCTAATACTGTGCCCACTGTGCTCGCCAATAATATACTGCAAAAATAGTCCCCCTGAAAATACTAGTACCATACAGATAGTGCCATCCTCAATAATAACTGACACACAGTGGCCTAAAAAATAACTGTGCCCAGCAAAAAATAATTGTGCTAAGCTTATACTTTGCCAGGGTGCCCCCCACTGTAACATTCCTCCTAAAATTCCCACCAATAGTAATAATTTTCTGCAAGAGTGCACTATGTGGTAATAGTTCCCCCTAATAGTAATAATGTCCCTTATTTTGCCCCAGAAGTAATAATGCCCGTAGTGTCCATACTAGTAATCATGTTCTCTGTAGTCCCCCAGTAATAACAAAGCCAACCATAATGCCCCCAGTAGTAATAACTCCCCATTATAATGCGTGCCAGTACAAAAAATGGCCCCTTATGATGTTTTCCAGTAAAATAAATCCCCCTTACAATCTGTGCCATTACAAAAATGCTCCCTTATAATGTTTACCAGTACAAAAAATATCCCCTTTTAATGCCCCCAGTAGAACTAATGTCCCCATAGTGGCCCCCTTATAATGTGTGCCAGTATAAAAATCCCCGTTTATAATGTGTGCCAGTACAAATGTCTCTCTTATAATGTGTGCCAGTACATAAAGGGCCACCTTATGTGTGCCAGTACAAAAAAGTTACCCCCTTTTAGTGCCCCTGGTAGAATGAATGTCACCCTAGTGCCCCCCCTTATAATGTGTGCCAGTACAAAAATGACCCTTTTTAGAGCCTCCAATGTCCCCATAGTGCTTTACCCCAGTTCCAAAATAATGACTCCCCCCCCCCACATTGCGGCCGAACTACATACTGCCAAACAAAAATAATTAACTCAAATACTTACCTCCATTCCGCTGTCAGCAATGCGGTGCAGGACACAGACCTCTTCTGGTCTGTGCCCCCACTAGTCAAGTACCACCAGCCTTAAAAAAAAAATTACAGACACATCTATTTTTTTCATGGACACAGGAGAAAAGTTGCCTATATTTATGGACTGTCCAGAAATTTTCTTGACGGTTGGCAACCCTGAGTAACACCCAGTAACACCCACGTCACACAGAGGATTTCCCTGATGCCTTTCTCTCCAATAACCACAATTATTCCTGATATTACAATTCCTTAAAAGGCATCTGTCAGCAGATTTGTACCTATGACACTGGCTGACCTGTTATATGGGCACTTGGCAGCTGAAGGCATCTGTGTCGGTCCCATGTTCATTCATATGTGCCCGACATTGCTGAGAAAAATGATGTTTTTATATATGCAAATGAACCTCTAGGGGCAACGGGGGAGAGGCTCAGCTCTCTCTATAACTGTCGTGCCCTCTCCACTTTGACTAGGCCAGGCAGTGAAAACATTATCACACCTGGCCGTGTCATCAAAATGCAGAGGGTACGGCAGTTTCAGATAAGGCGGAGTCTCTAGGTGTAACAGCAACACCCCTGTTGCTCCTAGAGACTAATTTGCATATATTAAAACATCATTGTTCTCATCAACACGGACACATATGAACATGGGACCAACTCAGATGCCTTCAGCTGCCAAGTGCACATGTAATAGGTCAGCCAGTGTCATAGGTACAAAACTGCTGACAGATGCCCTTTAATTCAGCATAATATAAATACATTGCACCCACCTCACTGTGTCATGAGCATTTGTCCTCAGCTTAGTGCTGACACTACAGCCTACCTCCCGGGACCTCCATGTAGAATCTTGTTGCTGCACTTAAAGATCTCAGTCATCTAAGAGTCACGATTCCTCAAATTCTGATAATTGTTCTCTTCCTGCCAAAATTCATCCCACTCATCAAATGTCAAATTAGACCTTGTCAAGCCTCTACATGTGCTGCCCTGTAATGACAGCAATAAAAGGACTGAACTGTCCTTACAGCTTACAGCTCTCAGTATGATAAGGTTATTATAGGTCTCTCATTCTCTATACTGTATCCGTCATGAAAGTAAGACTGATACAGCTATATAACCTGTACAGCAATATTCCGGGTGTCAAAGATTATTAGATTGTAAGACCCAGTTCATACAATAGTGCTTT
Organism: Bufo bufo; assembly: GCF_905171765.1. Taxonomy (NCBI): domain Eukaryota; kingdom Metazoa; phylum Chordata; class Amphibia; order Anura; family Bufonidae; genus Bufo; species Bufo bufo. The sequence goes on along the minus strand of NC_053390.1, from coordinate 142,534,670 downwards.
TTTGAACCATTAATATAAGTGGAGCCTAATGGAGTGGGTCGATACTAGCATTACATCAAACTGTGAAAGTCTGAACCTGGGCCCCTGGAGTGAATGAATAATCTGTGCGCGATGCTACACAATATCAGTAAACAAAAATAAGAAGAAATATATATTCAAACATATTTAACAGTTTTAATGGAAGAGTGAGGCGGATTATATTATTTGTAACTTTTTTTATATGCTTAATTATTATTATATGCAACATTATAATGGAAGCACATATAACATATCCTAAGTAGGATAGCCATTCGTTTTCTCCATTCAATATTATCACTTGAAATGCATTGACCGGGGTGGAGCTGGCACACCAGAATACCAGAGAATCCTCCGGTAAGCCTAAGCTCAGACAAAATAATGGACTTCTAATAAGACAGAGCAACTGAGGTCTAGAAGAAGATAATTTCATTTTGAGCTGACCCTTCGAGCCAATAACCACCAGATATCCTATTAAGGTTGTCAATAAGTTTTTATTAAAGTTTCAATTGGAAAACATGTTTGCTGGAGTTACAGCAATAATAGCAAGGCAAATACAAAAGTAATAACAGTCATATACAGAGGCGATCATGAATGTACAGCGATCATCACTGGCTTTGTACATGAGTGTATGGGCAAAGATGATCCAGAGACAAAATAGCATCGAAGTAATGAACATTTAAAGTAGACAAGTAGGCAAAGGAGAGGCATAGCGGCTAGACAGCCAAGAGACCTATTGGTTATATGTCCGTATTCTAGAGGTAACCGCAAAGGTTAATTCACAATGCATGTGCTCATAAACCGATTGCACAACTGCAGCTATTGACGGGGGCTGTGCCAGTTTCCATTGGCGAGCAATGATGTTGCGAGCAGCGCTAAAACATGTGCAGTAATCCCTCGCGATGCAAAAGGAATATCTGCCAATCCAATTCCTAGAATTGTTAATTCAGGAGAAAGGCTCACATCGTCTAATGTGACTTCTTTGAGAAGCTCTTTAATATTAGACCAAAATGAGGTGACTGAGGGACAAGCCCACCACATATGAAGGGGAGTTCCCACTGCACCGCAGCCTCTCCAGCAAAGTGAGGAATATCCGGGAACTAAGTGGGCCAATCTGTTGGGCGTCAGGTACCAGCGCAATTGGATTCGTCTAACCTGCTCAACATGATTGATGCAATTGGAACATTTAAAGGACTAATATAGAGCCATGTTCCATTGCCGGATAGTAAATGTTTTCCCGAGTTCTTGTTCCCAACGGAGCATAAATGGTTGTTTGTCCATCAGAACTGAGGGAAGGATAGTAACATAGATAGCGGACAATTTAGGTCTGAGGGATTGACAACCACATAAGAAGGGTTGAAAGGAGTCAGTATTAGAACTCCTCCGAGGTGATATAGTGTTTAGGAAGTGCCTTATTTGAAGGAATTGGTAAAACAGAGTTGCAAAATCAACTAGTGAACAGTTATCATATAAAGATCCAAGGTGATGAATACCTTTAGACTGCCATAATGCTAGGGACATGTCAGGAATATGATATTCCAACACGGTAATAGGGGCTTTGTGAGGTGGCACATGAAAAAGTTTAATTGAGTCTAAAAGATGTACCCACACAAATATAGTAGCTCGCATGGTGTGAAGCGGGGGGGGGGGGGGGGGGGGGGTAGTGAAAACTTTTCAAACTGCAAGCTGCAAGCAAGGCTGTCAGGGAGCGACCTCTCACATAAGTTTCTTCTATATTAAGCGGGGACCCCCATTCAAATGCCTGTTCTGCTAGATTCACCAAGTAATACTTATATAAGTCTGGGACTCCCAAACCTCCACATCTAATAGGGGGGTGAAGCGCGCCTTTAGATATCCTACGTCGCTTATTGTCCCAAATGAAGTTCATGAGGTCAAGCTGGAGTTGTGCAATCTGTTTCTTAGATATTAGTAATGGCAAACATCTAAAGTAATACAGACATCTTAGCAGCATTAATACGAGCAATCCATGATAAATTAATCTGAGAAATTTTAATATAATCTCTTTTAAGCTCAGCCCTTAGATTACTCAAGTTTATAGATAGGGTCTTCGGTACAGAATGAGCAAGTTCCACTCCTAAGTAATTGATGGAACTGTCAACCCACTGAAAAGGATATTTTGCCTGGAGACTAGGTTTGGTGTCATCTGGTATATGGAAGGCCAAAACCTTGGACTTCCTTTCATTTAACTTATAAAAGGAGCATTGTGAATACATATAAAGGATGTCCAGCACAGCAGCTAAGGATTGTTCTGAACCTGTTAAGGTCAGAATTACATTGTCTGCATAAAGACCAATCACGTGTGAGGAGCCACCAGCTGAAATCCCCATAATCTGTGGTCAGGATCGGATGTAGGACGCCAGGGGTTCTATAACCAAAGCGAAAATTAACGGTGACAGTGGGCACCCCTGATGAGTGCCATTTGAAATTTGAAATGAGTCAGAGACAAAACCAGAGGCTAATACTCTAGCAGAGGGTTTGGTATATAGACCCATTATGGCCGTATATATGGGACCTTCAAATCAAAATTTTCCCAAAACCTGTTCCAGGAACCCCCAATGCACTCTATCGAATGCTTTTTCAGCATCAAGTGAGAGAAACATTGTGGGGTCCCTGGATTCTCCCACCATTTGTATCAAGTTGAGCATGCGCCTGGTTCCATCTCTGCACTGCCTTCCGGGTATGAAACCTACCTGATCCGAGTCAACCAGAAAAGGGAGGTAATTGTTAATGCGAGAGGCCAACATTTTTGCAAAGAGCTTTAAATCCACATTCAATAAAGATATGGGTCGAAAATTGGATGGCTCGTCAGGGGCTTTGCCCGGCTTCGGCATTGTAACTACCGTGGTTGTTAACATATCAGGAGGTATAGCCTTAGGAGAAAGAAAGCTATTAAATAAAGAAGTCAAATAAGGGATCAGTTGCTGTTGAAAAGTCTTATAATAATTAGAAATAAAGCCGTCCGGTCCCGGAGCTTTACCTAAGGGGGTGTTCCTAATAGCCAGGAGAACCTCATCATCAGCTATGGGCTGGTTCAGAGCTAATAGTTGCTCGCTAGTTAAGGAGGGGAGGCTCAGTGAGTTTAAAAAGGATGTTATGCCTTCTTCAGTCGGTTTAGGGACAGAAGTATCCTCACTAAGATTGTATAAGTGCCTATAGTATAAGGCAAACGTGTTAGGCCTCTTTCACACTTGCGTTGTCCGGATCCGGTGTGCACTCCCCTTGCCGGAATTTCACTCCGGATCCGGAAAAACGCAAGTGTACTGAAAGCATTTGAAGACGGAACCGTCTTCAAAATGCTTTCAGTGTTACTATGGCACCCAGGACGCTATTAAAGTCCTGGTTGCCATAGTAGGAGCGGGGAGCGGGGGAGCGGTATACTTACAGTCCGTGCGGCTCCCGGGGCGCTCCAGAATGACGTCAGAGCGCCCCATGCGCATGGATGACGTGTCCAATGCGATCACATGATCCATGCGCTTGGGGCGCCCTGACGTCACTCTGGAGCGCCCCGGGAGCCGCACGGACGGTAAGTATGCTGCTCCCCCGCTCCCCGCTCCACTTTACCATGGGTGACAGGACTTTAGCGTCCCGGCAGCGATGGTAACCATTCAGAAAAAGCTAAATGTCTGCTCCGGCAATGCGCCGAAACGACGTTTAGCTTAAGGCCGGATCCAGATCAATGCCTTTCAATGGGCATTAATTCCGGATCCGGCCTTGTGGCAAGTGTTCCGGATTTTTGGCCGGAGCAAAAAGCGCAGCATGCTGCGGTATTTTCTCCGGCCAAAAAACGTTCCGTTCCGGAACTGAAGTCATCCTGATGCATCCTGAACGGATTTCACTCCATTCAGAATGCATTGGGATAATCCTGATCAGGATTCTTCCGGCATAGAGCCCCGACGACGGAACTCTATGCCGGAAGACAAGAACGCAGGTGTGAAAGAGCCCTTAGTTATTTCTTGTGGGTGTGTAAATGTAAAAACATCATGCCGTAATGTGCCTATCTGCGTTTAAGCCTATTAGCGAGAAGCGCGCTTGCTCTGTCTCACATGTGATAAAAGGAGGTTCTCAATCGACGTAAAACCCTTTCATGTTTATACAGGAACAGAGATTTTAAACACGACCGAGCATACTGGAGGGCCTGTAGGTTAGTGGGAGATGGGGCCTGTTTATAAAGTTTATTTGCTGCATCCAGAGTGGACAGCACTTCCGTCAGTTGTTGATCCCTGCTCCTCTTAAGGCGAGCAGCCTACTGTAATAGGATCCCTCTCATGTACGCCCTGTGGGTAAGCCACAAAGTTGAAGGAGAAATTTCCGTGCTTTCATTGAGGGAAAAGAAGTCTTGTAACTTAGCTCGAAATTCCTCAACTCTCTGTTCACTCTTAAGTAAATAAGGATTCAGTCTCCACTGAGGAGGAGATCGACTGGGTAGGCCTGTATCTAATACTAGGGTTATGGGAGCATGGTCAGACCAGGTGGCGCATCCAATATCCGACTGAACTGCCTTATGTAAAATATCTCTGGATATCAGGAAATAGTCAATACGGGATTGCGACAAATGGGCCGACAAGGCATATGTGTAGTCTCGTTCCCCTCCATGACGATACCTCCAGATATCATGAAATGGCGTGGTGCTTAGGAGAGAGTGCAAATCTTCCTGCCTAACACCTAGGGCCATGCAACAGTCAATATCCGCATTGATCGGAATATTAAAGTCACCTCCCAATATCACTGCTCCCTTGGCCACTCCTCGAATTTTCTTGAAAAATTTATTAATGAAAGACCTCTGTCGTACATTGGGTGCGTACATAGATGCTATAGTATACATAGCTTCTTCTATAGAGCAAACTAAAATAGCATATCAGCCAATATTATCTGTAATACATCTGTGGAGAGTAAATGCTACCGAGGATTTAACCCCAATAAGTGTGCCCGCTTTAGGTTTTTTAACTGACTGAGAAAAAAACATAAAGGGGAAAAGACGGTGTGCACACCTATGCTGGTCCTTCTCCAGTAAATGGGTTTCCTGTATTAGGGCCGCATCACATCTAGATTTTGCAATATCAGACCAAAGTTGAGACCGCCTGAATGGGGAATTCAGGCCTCTCCACATTATTAGAGAAAATTTTTAACCCCATAATGCTATAACAAGAAATGAAGTGGACAGTGCGGATAGACCTTCAGAGTATAAGCTCGCAATACATAAGCACAGTGATAATAGGTATCTTTAGAAAAATACATCTCATGGCTGACTGTTAGTAAAAATAAAACAGAACAAAAACAAAAAATGTAGAGCATTCTTGGCAAAAAGGTGAAACACATTGAACCTGTATGAACGGAGATAGGTAAAACCCACCCAAAACTACAGTGAAGTACTGTAAGTTAGAAGGATGTCTGCTGGGATGGTGAAGCAGACTAAAAGGGGGGAAGGAAAATAAGAGTGGATGGTAGTCACTCACGCATACGGACTTCCCGATATCCAAATAACTAGGCAAGGACAGTGCAGGTAAATAGGTCACACAGTCTACCACTCAGAGGAAATCTTATACGGTTTGTTCCCGCTTTCTTTCCCCTGCTGCAGAAAATCCGGGAGTAATCCCCATTTGTGTAGATTAAGCGCTGCTTCTTGAGGAGAGTTGCAGACGTGTTGTTTGCCATCATGCGATATCAATCATTTAACAGGGAAACCCCAGCGATAGCGGATTTGCTGGTCCCGAAGGATTCTTGTTATCTGGGAATACTATAAATGTCCTTTTAGCCATCGTGGCTGCAGACAGGTCAGGGAAAACTGAGATTCCTTTGAAGGACGGAGAAGGAGTAGGATTTTGCCTCAGAGCCCTCAAAAACTGATCTTTAATATGATAGAAGTGGATACGTGCTATTATGTCACGTGTCAGTAGTGGGTCCAATCCTTTAGGTTTGGGTACACGATGTACACTGCTCAAAAAAATAAAGGGAACACAAAAATAACACATCCTAGATCTGAGTTAATTAAATATTCTTCTGAAATACACTGCTCAAAAAAATAAAGGGAACACTTAAACAACACAATGTAACTCCAAGTCAATCACACTTCTATGAAATCAAACTGTCCACTTAGGAAGCAACACTGAGTGACAATCAATTTCACATGTTGTTGTGCAAATGGGATAGACAACACGGGGAAATTATAGGCAATTAGCAAGACACCCCAAATAAAGGAGTGGTTCTAGAGGTGGTGACCACAGATCACTTCTCAGTTCCTATGCTTCCTGGCTGATGTTTTGGTCACTTTTGAATGCTGGCGGTGCTTTCACTCTAGTGGTAGCATGAGACGGAGTCTACAACCCACACAAGTGGCTCAGGTAGTGCAGCTTATCCAGGATGGCACATCAATTCGAGCTGTGGCAAGAAGGTTTGCTGTGTCTGTCAGCGTAGTGTCCAGAGCATGGAGGCGCTACCAGGAGACAGGCCAGTACATCAGGAGACGTGGAGGAGGCCGTAGGAGGGCAACAACCCAGCAGCAGGACCGCTACCTCCACCTTTGTGCAAGGAGGAACAGGAGGAGCACTGCCAGAGCCCTGCAAAATGACCTCCAGCAGGCCACAAATGTTCATGTGTCTGTTCAAACGGTGAGAAACAGACTCCATGAGGGTGATATGAGGGCCCGACGTCCACAGGTGGGGGTTGTGCTTACAGCCCAACACCGTGCAGGACATTTGGCATTTGCCAGAGAACACCAAGATTGGCAAATTCGGCAGTGCACTCCGGATGAGGTTCACAGATGAAAGCAGGTTCACACTGAGCACATGTGACAGACGTGACAGAGTCTTGAGACGCCGTGGAGAACGTTCTGCTGTCTGCAACATCCTCCAGCATGACCGGTTTGGCATTGAGTCAGTAATGGTATGGGGTGGCATTTCTTTGGAGGGCCGCACAGCCCTCCATGTGCTCGCCAGAGGTAGCCTGACTGCCATTAGGTACCGAGATGAGATCCTCAGACCCCTTGTGAGACCATATGCTGGTGCGGTTGGCCCTGGGTTCCTCATAATGCAAGACAATGCTAGACCTCATGTGGCTGGAGTGTGTCAGCAGTTCCTGCAAGAAAAAGGCATTGATGCTATGGACTGGCCCGCCCGTTCCCCAGACCTGAATCCAATTGAGCACATCTGGGACATCATGTCTCGCTCTATCCACCAACGTCACGTTGCACCACAGACTGTCCAGGAGTTGGCAGATGCTTTAGTCCAGGTCTGGGAGGAGATCCCTCAGGAGACCTTCCGCCACCTCATCAGGAGCATGCACAGGCGTTGTAGGGAGGTCATACAGGCACGTGGAGGCCACACACACTACTGAGCCTCATTTTGACTTGTTTTAAGGACATTACATCAAAGTTGAATAAGTCTGTAGTGTGTTTTTCCACTTTCATTTTGAGTGTGACTCCAAATCCAGACCTCCATGGGTTGAAAAATTTGATTTCCATTTTTAATTTTTGTGTGATTTTGTTGTCAGCACATTCAACGATGTAAAGAACAAAGTATTTCAGAAGAATATTTAATTAATTCAGATCTAGGATGTGTTATTTTTGTGTTCCCTTTATTTTTTTGAGCAGTGTATTAATGTGTTGTGAGAGGTGGCAAACTCTGCCATTTTACCTTCCACGTGCGCCGTAAGGTCACCCAAGCTGTGGAGTTCGCGCTTCAGCTCTTTCAGCGCTCCAGAGATGTCCTCTTTAATAGAGGAGCGAAGCGGTGCCAGCATAGCCCGCATGGATCCCTCAGTCAGCGGCAGGGAAGGGGAGCTAGCTTGAGGACACTCTGCTGGGTCCAGTGAAGTACCCGACGAGGAGGCCGGAGAGGCAGCTGATTGAGTTAATGGAGACAGCTCGCTCACGTGTGTCGGGCTAAGCGGTGCTGACTTTGCAAAAAACTCAGTGAGTTTCTTAGGTGCCTGCTGCTTTTTCAGCTTACCCATCTCAGGCGCAGTGTAGGGTGTCTCAGGGACGAATTTACTGTCTTGTAGCCAGCGGTAAGAGCTGCTTTGTGGATACTGGGGGCGGAGCTGGTGCGCTAAGCGTCCGGCGCCATTACGAGCGGACCATGCCCCCACCAGATATCCTATTAAACCTTATTGATTGTAACCTGCATATGCAATGATAACATGAATTACTTTTATAGGTTTCTGACACTTGTTAACTGATGACCAGGATAGGGATTGAATGGGGCTGAGCTGCAATATCAAGCACAGCCACTATACAATGTGTCGCACTCTGCTTGGTAAGCTGTGAGAAGGGTGGGTCGCCGGTGCCTTTTCAGACACTTGATCAGCAGTGTCTGACCACCACTAATCAGATACTGATGACCTATCCAGAGGATTGGTCCTCAGTTAGAAAAAGTAAAAAAAAAAAAAACTTAACAAGTTGGTGTGCACATGTCAGGCATACACAGAGGGTGGGTTCTCAGAATCATTTCTCCTGGTGGACAGAAGGAACTTTAGTCCAACGCTGACAGTCACAATACTGGTGATTTCACACCCTGCATTTGTGGGAAAATGCTGCAGTTTTTGTGGCTTTTCATGGAGTGAAATAAATTTAAACGATCCTGCTGGATCCACTCCTAACCTTTGTTCAAAAGCTGCATAAAAAATGCAGGGGCATTTTTCCCAAAATAAAATAACACCGTGGAGGAAATTTATTAAGAATGGTGTTGTGTACACAGGTCTTAAAAGGGTCTTCCGAGATTTTAATACTGATGACCTATCCGATCAGCTATTTGAGAAGGCACCGGTTCCTTCTGTGAAGGCCACGGCCTTCTTACAGCTTACCAAGCACAGTGCTGAACATTTTATAGTGGCTGTGCTTGGTATTGCGCTCAGCCCCATTCACTTCTGTGGGACTGAGCTGCGCCTAGGCCATGTGATAGATGAATGGGTCATCAGTATTAAGGGCTATGTACACCTTTGGGAGGATTTTTTTTTTAGCTAAAAATCATATTTTAAATTGGTCTTCATAACAAATATGGAACCCTTTTTTCTGTACAGAGCTGAGATGCTCTAATAGAGGGATCTGTCAGCCATCTGATTAGCACCTTCTTTCTGCTCTCTGACATTATAAACACTCATTATAGCTCAGTTCCTATCTTATTGTTAAGAATGTGGCTTAAATATGCATTTATGACCTCTCAGTAGTTTAGAGATAAGGTTTATTAGATGAGGGCACAAAGTGAAAGTGAAAGTACCAGTCACACAGATAGAAAAATAGTTAACCTTTTGTGACAGAACGGCTTAATATTTTTAATAAATACCAATTGAGGATGTAGTACAACTGCCCCCAGCCAGCAAGCCGCAGGTTTATATCAAGCTCGCGGCCATACCCAGGAAACACCTTGATCCCCACTAGCAAGAAGAATAACCCCTTACTCACCAAACAGCAGGGAGGCAAACCTGAAAGGGGAAGTGCACATGCAAACTGGCAAACTACACGTTGCCACAAGCAACGAGTCTGCACGGCAAACACCAATATGACCGTGACAGGGCTAGAGTGAACTTCTAGTTTGATGCGCTCCTGTTTTCTGGAACACAGGATGTTAAATCAGTCAGGCTGTGGAGGTCCTGCCCATAGCTGCCTGCTCCTGCTCATGCACCAACTACTTTTTGGAGAGGTGTTGAGAATGTCATAAAAAGCAAAAAGTCACAAGTTTTGTTGCAAACTGGGACTTACTCAAGGCAACCTTTCCACACTACAAAACTGCTGTAGAACTGTAATAAATCTCCGCCTGTTTTTGAAACCACCCTAAATGGGACTGCTAAAGATTGTAACTTACCGTACTGTAACCTTTGACATCTATTTGCTGATGTGAATAATCATAAGAAGTTCTCTAATGCCTTTTTAAATTCATTTTTACTTCTGGAGACACTTCTCTTATCAGCGGAAGGGCCTCACTAACATAAAGTCAGTGAATTGTGTCATTAGTGAAGATGGAAATGGGAAATAACTCGGCCAAAGGAGCTTTGAAAGAAATTAATGGCGTAATAACGGCAGCAATATTGATATGTGCAAATGAGAAATGTATTACTAGGCCATTAGAAATATTTAATTACTCTGCCTTATAAGCTTTTCAGAAGTGATAGAGAGAGCTTCTACATATCCTGAAGGCATTGTACATAGAACCATAGAATGTGTCGGCAGATAAGAACCATTTGGCCCATCTAGTCTGCCTAATATACTGAGTACTATGGATAGCCCCTGTCCCTATCTTATATGAAGGATGGCCTTATGCCTATCCCATGCATGCTTAAACTCCTCCACTGTATTTGCAGCTACCACTTCTGCAGGAAGGCTATTCCATGCATCCACTACTCTCTCAGTAAAGTAATACTTCCTGATATTACTTTTAAACCTTTGCCCCTCTAATTTAAAACTATGTCCTCTTGTAGCAGTTTTTCTTCTTTTAAATATTCTCTCCTCTTTTACCTTGTTCATTCCCTTTATGTATTTAAAAGTTTCTATCATATCCCCTCTGTCTCGTCTTTCTTCCAAGCTAAACATGTTAAGGTCCTTTAATCTTTCCTGGTAAGTTTTATCCTGCAATCCATGTACCAGTTTAGTAGCTCTTCTCTGAACTCTCTCCAAAGTATCAATATCCTTCTGGAGATATGGTCTCCAGTACTGAGCACAATACTCCAAATGAGGTCTCACTAGTGCTCTGTAGAGCGGCGTGAGCACCTCCCTCTTTCTACTGGTAATGCCTCTCCCTATACACCCAAGCATTCTGCTAACATTTCCTGCTGCTCTATGACATTGTCTGCCTACCTTTAAGTCTTCTGAAATAATGACCCCTAAATCCCTTTCCTCAGATACTGAGGTTAGGACTGTATCACTGATTTTATATTCTGCTCTTGGGTTTTTACGTCCCAGGTGCATTATCTTGCACTTATCAACATTAAATTTTAGTTGCCAGATTTTTGACCATTCCTCTAGTTTTCCTAAATCCTTTTCCATTTGGTGTATCCCTCCCAGGAACATCAACCGTGTTAAAAATCTTTGTGTCATCAGCAAAAAGACATACCTTACCATCGAGGCCTTCTGCAATTTCGCTGATAAAGATATTAAACAATATGGGTCCCAGAACAGATCCCTGAGGTTTTTTTTTTGGTTACTTATAATGCCTATAATGCGATTTATGCATATATACTGTCGTACAACGTTAAGATATAACAGGCAGATATTATTTGTACTGGGGTTGTATCAAAAACTGAAAAAGTATTAAATGACGTCTGTCCTTTAAACAAAAAAATTATAAAATATCCATTAAAGGTGTTGTCCAGGATTAGGAAAAGATGGCTTCTTTCTTCCAAAAAAGCAGAGTTGAGTCTGATATTGCAGTTCATCTCCATTCACTTTAATAAAGCTAATCTTCAATAGCACACACAAGTGTGGCACTGTTTGTGAAACAAAAAAAGCTATGTTTTTCTAACCCTGGACAGTCCCTTTATGCCGATGTAGTGGGTAAGAAGAGATCTATTGTACAGCTCTCAATGTATTCACACTGTAAATCCATCTGCACTTCACTCCCCCTAGTGGTAACCTTCTGCTGCAGAAATGTGAAAATTCAGCAAAACGGTGGGTGGTTAAAAACCTCGTTAAAATACAGTATAGCTTAGGCAGAGTACTGCTTCTTCTGTATGGAGACTTACTGGAAGTGATCCAGTCCGGTATAAAATGAAGCAATGTAAAGATGTTTACTATAGCTTGACAACGCATTGCAACAGTACTTTGCAAACACTGAATATATGAATTATTAATTTTACTAATTCCATATTCTTAATATGAATGAATTACAGGCACTTAGCAGAGTGGTGTTGCCTGTGTGTTTGCTCTCGCACTTTCAGTGTGCTGCGTTTTTATTTCATTTAGTAGCATATCCTGATACTGTGCCAGGGTGACAACCAATGTAATAGTCCACCCAAAAGTCCAACCAATAGTAATAATTCTCTGCCAGAGTGCACTATGTTGTAACAGTGCACCCAAAAAAAAAAATGTCCCTCATTTTGCCCCCAGTAGTAATAATTCCCCCTTATAATGTGTGCCAGTACAAAAAATGACCGATAATAATGTTTGCCAGTAAAACAATTCACACTTGCAATGTGGGCCAGTACTAAAATGATCACTTGTGTGCCAGTACGAAAAAAACCCTCTGTAGAACAAATGTCCCCATAGTGGCCAACGTAGAATGTATGCCAGTACAAAAATGCTCCCTTATAATGTGCACTATTTACACAAAATGCCCCCTTATGTGCAAGTACAAAAAAGCTCCCTTATTACGTGTGTCAGTACAAAAAGTGAATCCCCCGTTTAGTGCCCCCAGTAGTACAAATGACCCCATTGTGGCCCTATTATAATGTGTGCCAGTACAAAAATTCTCCTTTTTACAGCCGCAGGGTCCTCACAGTGCTTTCTCCAGTTGCAAACTAATGACACCCAAGCGATAGTGACAGCATGCTGCCAAATATAAATAATAAACTCAAATACTTACCTCCATTTTGCTGTCAGCAATGCATTGCAAGACACAGATCTTTTCTAGTCAAGCTCGTCTCAGACAGCGCAATAATGATGACACGACCTCTGATAGGTTACAGGAACTAAGACTAAAACCTATGGATTCGCTCATTGTTCATGGCCCTTACGCTGCCCCCCCAGATTGTCCCTACCTGGTGCTGCCTGAGACAATCACCTCACCTCACCTCATTAAAAATGGATGAATTTCCTTTTTTTTTTTTTTATAAAACCCAACCCCTGCAGTATATACTGTATAATGTCCCCATAAAGGCCCCTAGTAGTAATAATGTCCCCCATAGTGGCCCCAGCAGTAATAATTTCCCTCATAGTGGCCACACCAGTAATAATGTCCTCCATAGTGGCCCCAAGCAGTAATAATATCTCCCATAGTGGCCCCAAGCAGTAATAATATCTCCCATAGTGGCCCCAGCAGTAATAATTTCCCTCATAGTGGCCTCACTAGTAATAATGTCCCCCATAGTGGTCCTCAGTTGTAATGGGGGTTTTTTTAGCAGAAAAAAAAAATCACTCACCTCATCCACTTGCACGCGCAGAGACAGTAACTTCTCTCTTGATTGTGAAGGACCTGCACTAAGTGTAATGATGTCACCGCACGCTCCCAGCATGATCAGGTGGTGACATCATCATGCTGAGCGCAGGTCCTTCGGCAGATCCTTCACAATCAAGAGAGGAGCAACTGCCTCTGCGCATGCAAGTGGATGAGGTGAGTGATTTTTTTTTAACCCCTAAAAGGCCATATTGCACCACCGTACCCATTGTTAATAGCCGACGGGTGCAATCTTGTCTGTCTGGCCATGAAAATGACCAAAAAAAGGACATGTCCTATTTTCCCTCCACCTTAGGACAAATGGGTCAACAATATATGATTGGTGGGGTTCAACAACTGGCTCCTCCAAAGTATACAGTGAAAAGAAGGCTCCAGCCACTGTGCAGTTTCCAGTGTACTATAGCTCAGCTCCCATTTACTTGAATGGCATCTGAGCTTCAGTATCTCGGCATGGCCTTGTGATTTCAGTTTCCAGTGCCAGCAACTGCCAAAACAGCTGATTGGTGGGGGTGTGTTACCCCCACCAATCTAATATTGATGACCCTATCCTGTGGATAGTCCATCAATATTGAAGTACCAGAAAAAAACCAAAAAACATAACTTTAAAGAATGATAGGTAACAACTAGAGATGAGCGAATCAAAGTTGACGAAGTGGAATTTCCTCACGCTTCATGGTAACGAATCACATTTTTTCCTAAAATGGCTGATGCACGTGTAAGGACATGGAGCAAGGAACTCTGGGAACGCGTGATCACCCATAATGCCATGCATGCAGCCAATCAGCAGCCAGCCCTGTGATGTCACAGCCCTATAAATAGCCTCAGCCATCTTGGATTCAGCGATTTTCCAGTGTATTTAGTGCAGGGAGAGACATCAGCAGGCGCTAGGAACAGTGGTATATATACCTGTCCCATAGCGCTGTGTCCTTTTATTGTGTTTAAAAAATGATTTTATAGATATGTAAATGAGCCTGGTAAGGAGCCCAAGGGGCTTTACTAACCTTCTTGGAGCCCAGCCATGCACCGCCTGCGTCCTCCGAATCTCCTCTTTGCTCACAGTTAGATCGCCGTAATCTCTCGATGCACGAGCTCACGCATGCGCAGTGTCGGCATAGTGTTCCTTCCCTGTGCTGGCATCAGCCTCGGGGAAGGAAGTGCGCATGCGCGAGCTCACGCATCGCGAGATTACGGCGATCTAACTGTGAGCAAGGAGGAGATTCAGAGGACGCAGGCGGTGCTGGGCTCCTTCACAGGTGGCGTGGGTGGGCTCCAAGAGGGTTAGTACAGCCCCTTAGGAACCTTACCAGGCTCATTTACATATCTATAAAATCATTTTTTAAACACAATAAAAGGACACAGCCCTATAGGACAGGTATATTGCCGACATGCTAGCGGCGATCTAGTCGTGCATGTCCGCAGCTATATAGGCTAAAACGAGGTGACAGAATCCCTTTAAAACTTTTATTTTGCTGTATAGAAGTTCAGGGAAAGGATAGGAAGGAATCATTCCACAGTATTGAAGCAGAACAGGGTTCAGTAGGGGAGTTTACAGCCTGGGTAATAGGAACAATCCTTTTGCACTTTGCTGCAATGACTGGGAATCCAAATTGCCATTATACAGCTCTGTGATCCCAGCAAACTGTTCTTGTTATTAGGGTGCAAGTGCTGTTTGATACAGCCATTAACAGGGTTTATTACAAGGAAATATTTCTACGTCTCATTTGCACTTGTGCGGTGCAGTTATATGTTCTAAAGCATTTTTTGGCTTGTATTAGTGGGAAAAAAAGGTCTTATTAACCGCTTTGTGGTGAAGTGAGAAAATTACAGCCCTTTTTGGCGTCTTTTAGTGGCAAAAATAAATAAATTATTTGCCGTTCAGTGGTGCAGTTATATGTTCTATTGCCCTTTTTGGCGTGTATTAGTGGCAAAAAATATATATTATTTGCTGTTCAGCGGTGTAGTTATATGTTCTAAAGCCTTTTGTGGCATGTATAAGTGGAAAAAAATAAGGGCCTATTTGCCGTTCAGCAGTGCAGTTATAAGTTCTAAAGCTCTTTTTGGCGTGTATTAGTGACAAAAAATATATATTATTTGCCATACAGAGGTGCAGTAATATGTTCTAAAACCCTTTTTGGAGTGTATTAGTGGCAAAAAAATATATATTATTTGCTGTTCAGCGGTGCAGTTATATGTTCTAAAGCCCTTTTTGGCGTGTATTAGTGGCAAAAATATATATATTTGCCATTCAGCAGTATAGTTATATGTTCTAAAGCCCTTTTTGGCATGTATTAGTGGCAAAAAATATATATATTTGCCTTTCAGCGGTGCAGTTATATGTTCTAAAGCCCTTTTTGGCGTGTATTAGTGGGGAAAAAAAGTGCTTATTAGCCTTTGTGTGGTGAAGTGAGAAACTTAGTCTTTTTTGGGGTGTTTTAATATCCTTTTTATTTATTTATTTGATCTAACAGTATGTCAGATAGAGAAGTACCAGGCCCTGCACAGGGGAGTGACAGTGGTCTAAATGTTTCTGGCGCAGCAGGAGTCACAGCGAGAGGCCTGAGCTCCCGGTGTCATCTAGCGGTCGTGTCTTGACCAGCAACCCAGTGGTTCTTGAATGGTTGACTGGGTCATCCACTTCATCCCACGTGACATCAGACACCCCCAGCCAAGAGTCGGTGGGTTCGTCAGACACAACTCCTAGTTGGCATGGCCCAGGAGCAGGCCCTGTGCCCTCACCTGTCCTCAACCTGCCTCTGTCCTTTTCTGTTCCCTCAGCCAGAGAAATATTATATGCTGTGGCTCAGCTCCACTATACAGCGAGGACGAGCTACTAGAGGACAGTCAGCAGCTACTGGCCAGCCAAGATGTGGAGGAGACATCCGCCGCTTTCTCCGGTAGGCGGGCAAGTAGTGATGAGGAGAGTGGCGTGGGAGCTGGTGTTGCGAGCGTTCAGGAGCTCCTGACGCAGAGACCATTGAGAAGGACATCAGTGACGTGCAGACAGTACTCTATGATGTAGCTGATCGCACTTGGGAGCTGGGTGAAGTAGGGGCTTTATCATCATCGGGAGAAGAGGGTGGTAGCTTGCCCGTGGCTCACGGGCAGCAGTGGAGCCAGCAAGTCGCTAGAGTGGCCAGGAGTCAGCAGGGTGGGAGTAGTGGGAGGTCGGGAGCCAAACGTGCCCGGGATAGACCACCCACTTCGCAGGAGCCTACCTACCCGGAAAGTAGTGGTGCAGGGGTTCACAGAAGCAGCGGCAGTAGCAGTCAGTCAGTGCGGAGTGTTGGGGGTAAAATAACCTACTCGGCGGAGTGGCAGTTTTTTGTTAAGCCGCCGGAGGAGGTGAACATGGCCATTTGTAGAATCTGTGGGCAGAAGGTGAAGCGTGGGCAGGGTGCCAATGTTGGCATCACGGCCCTGCATCAACATATGTAGCGTCACTATAAAGTAACCTGGGAGAACCGTGGCTCCGATGTGGTGTCTAGCCTGCTGCAGCAACCACTACGTCACCCAGTGGCACGCACCAGATTTCAGGCAGTCAAGGCTCCACCACCTCAGCCGAAGGGAGCTGTCTTTCCTTCCCATCATCTGCTGGTCCTGATGCTCCTGTTCCTTCTCCTACTTATCGTCAGTCATTCCGTCAGCAATCAATCACCGAATCGATTTCCAAGAGATAGCAGTATGCGTGCACTCATCCAACACCGCAGAAGCTGAACATGCTCCTGGCCAAGTTGCTGGTGCTGCAGTCCCTCCCTTTCCAAGTGGTGGACTCTGCACCTTTCAGAGAACTGATGGCTTGTGCCAAGCCGAGGTGGAGAGTCCCAAGCCGTCATTACTGTGTCAAAAAGGCAGTACCAGCCCTGCACATGTATGTAGAACAGAAAGTGGGCCAGTCCTTGAGCCTGTCGGTGTTTGCTAAAGTGCACGGCAGGGCCGACGTGTGGAGCTGTAACTAGGGACAATGCATGTCCTTTACGGCCCACTGGGTGAATGTGGTTCCTTTACAGCCACACCAGCAACTTGGCCAGGTGACGCCGCTTCCGCCTCCACGTTCTCACGCTGTTGGTCCTGCGACAATGTCCGCCTCTGCCTCCTCATCCTTCATAGTGCCCCTCAAGCATACCACATGAGCAGGTGGTGTCACGCTGTTCTGCACCTCGTTTGCCTGGGCGAACGGGGTCACACAGTGGAGGAACTTCATCAAGAATTCGAATCCTGGCTTTTTCCGCAACAACTTTAACTTTACTAGTTGTAGTATACAATAGTGAAGATTCTTTATTCCTTCCAAAATTTAACAAGGATCCATTGGCCAATGATTTGGTCTATCCTACACATTGTTTACGGCCTATTCTGTACATACTGTACAAATAAAAGTTAAATGGTGCATACAATAACATAACATTTGCATAAAATACATGATAGAAAATAGATCCATAACTTAGTAAAGGTTGATGGTCTTCCCAGAGGTCTCTTTGAGAGTATGTTGCAATCAAGGTAACGAGGGACACTGGGAACTCAGTAGATATACATTAAATAGAATAGAGTTTAGTATCATCTATTGTAATATTTTTTTTCAAAAGGATGTGAGGGTCCCCATACATATAAACAGACAGTACAGTCTAATTCAACTTAATTGTAGTCCATTGTGTTGCGGAATTTAGAATAAGGTATATAATAGAATATATAGTAAAATAAGGTATATCAATACAAGATATAAGGTATATCAGGATATTTCAGGTAAAGTATGGTATGTATTAAGTATTAAGAAAAGTAAATATAGGATAAGTGCAAAATAATGCACCTGGGGCGTAAAAACCCAAGAATATAAAATCAGCGATAGAGTCCTAACCTCAGTATCTGAGAAAAGGGATTTAGGGGTCATTATTTCAGAAGACTTAAAGGGCTTCTGTCACCCCACTAAACAGTTTTTTTTTTTTTTGGTTACTTATAATCCCTATACTGCGATTTATGCATACATACTGTAATTAATCATTTTGGTTCAGCAGATTCTGTTAAAAACTTACTTTTAAAATATGCAAATTACCTTGCTACCAGCAAGTAGGGCGGCTACTTGCTGGTAGCAGCCGCATCCTCCTATCCTAAAGACGCCCCCTGCACATGTTAATTGACAGGGCCAGCGGACGGGATCTTTCTCTGCTGGCCCTGTTTGCATTCAAAATCTGGCGCCTGCGTCGTACCTGTCTTCAGTCGGCGCAGGCGCACTGAGAGGAGGACGCTCGCTCGGCCGCTCCTTCCTCAATGCGCCTGCACCGGGTGTAGATGTGACGTCATCTTGATAGCAGACAGGACCAGCCAGAGGACGATCCCGTCCGCTGGCCCTGTCAATCAACATGCGGAGGGGGCGTCTTTAGGATAGGAGGATGCGGCTGCTACCAGCAAGTAGCGCCCTACTTGCTGGTAGCAAGGTAATTTGCAAAAAATAAGAGTTTAGTGGGGTGACAGAAGCCCTTTAAAGGTAGGCAGACAATGTCCTATAGTAGCAGGAAATGCTAGCAGAATGCTTGAGTGTACAGGGAGAGGCATTACCAGTAGAAAGAGGGAGGTGCTCATGCCGCTCTACAGAGAACTAGTGAGACCTCATTTGGAGTATTGTGCACAGTACTGGAGACCATATCTCCAGAAGGATATTGATACTTTGGAGAGAGTTCAGAGAAGAGCTACTAAACTAGTACATGGATTGCAGGATAAAACTTACCAGGAAAGATTAAAGGACCTTAACATGTATAGCTTGGAAGAAAGACGAGACAGAGGGGATATGATAGAAACTTTTAAATACATAAAGGGAATGAACAAGGTAAAAGAGGAGAGAATATTTAAAAGAAGAAAAACTGCTACAAGAGGACATCGTTTTAAATTAGAGGGGCAAAGATTTAAAAGCAATATCAGGAAGTATTACTTTACTGAGAGAGTATTGGATGCATGAAATAGCCTTCCCGCAGAAGTGGTAGCTGCAAATACAGTGAAGGAGTTTAAGCATGCATGGGATGGGCATAAGGCCATCCTTCATATAAGATAGGGCCAAGGGCTATTCATAGTATTCAGTACATTGGGCAGACACATTCTATGTTTCTATGGTATATCAAGGTATATCAGGTAAAGCAATGTAAGCAGGGGCAGATTACAATTATAATTACAATATTGGTGGTCAGTGGGAGCTTACCATAATGTCGGCTGCCAGAACTTTCACAGGAGGATGGCGTGTAAGCGCTATAGTGAGCACTTCGCATTTAAGTGTGCCGGGCGGACGGCGTCTGACGTCACGTCCAGCGCGCGCATGCACGTAGGGTATTGCGGAAATACGGGAGTACTAGAAGCATTGAGCGGACGGCGTCTAACGTCACGTCCAGCTGCGCATGTGCATTAAGTGTTACGGGATTTGCCGAGGTGTTGTCAAGTGCCCAACAGTCTATTATGAGATATGTGTTGGTTGTCATGTCAGGTGCATGGGATAGGGGAATCTCACACTTCATAGTTTGTACATATGTGGATTAAAGGATGAAAACATAAAATTATACATAACAATGGGTTAGTGAAGAAATGCTCACCAGCAGCAGCAGCTAGACCTGGAGCAGCACCTGAGCTAATTGTAGGATTTTACTAGTTCATGACGTAAAGTCATGATTTTATGAAAGACACGGAGGCGAGTATTGCTTAATCTCTCTTTACTGACAGCCACAGCAGCAAATAAAAATGAACCACATTAACATATTGCCAAAGCAACAGTCCCTCCCCACACAGTTGCCCCCTATATAATATCCACCAGTCCTCAGTACTTCCTCTTTCTTGGCGTATGCCACCTCAACCGGAACGGACACTGGACACTCCAACCCGAACGTCATGAAACTGAAACCAGAAGAACCGGAAACCAGGGAGGGACATCAACTGAACCGTCCTCCGGAACACAAGGATCAAGGGCGCACTCTTCTGAATTCGCAATTGACGAACTGGAACAGGAAGAGGTTACCCCACAGGAACATTTGGACGTAAACCAACAGCATACTCATCCTGCAAAGAGAATAAAATGCATGAAAGGAAATGTTCCATCCGTACAAAACGTGCAAACACGTCAACAAGTCAACAGAAACATGGATTATCATAAATGAAAAGGTACGTAATAAATAAGCAGTAACCCAAGGGAGGGAAAATACAAACAGGGTGGGCAATACTCGCCTCCGTGTCTTTCATAAAATCATGACTTTACATCATGAACTAGTAAAATCCTAAAAAAAAATTTCAAGACACGGAGGCTCCTATTGCAAGTTTAAAGCTGTACTATAACAGAAGAAAAGGCATGTTGAGTAGGGCGAAAGTAGAATTCTTTAAAAGTCGAAACCCGAGACCAGTCGGCAATCTTCATGATGTCCTCCAGACGAGCCCCAGAAACCATCATAGAGGTGGAAGCTGCACTCCTAGTAGAATGAGCCGTGAACACGGAGGTATCCACTCTTGCCAAAGACATACTCCATTTAACCCAACGTGCGAGAGTAGGAGTAGAAACAGGGGCCAACGGTCTTCGATAGGAGAGAAACAACTGAGAATTCTCAGCAGATCTATGCATGGAGGTCCTAGCTTCGTATTCCTGGAGACAAGCAAACGGGCAAAGGGTCGGAATGGCCGGAAAACTGGGATAAGGGACCGAACGAATATGTGTTTTGGTCTGGCGGGAAATATTGAAAGTGACCCCATCCGGAGAAAATGACCTGGCATCGAAATCCAATGCCCTGACGTCAGAAACCCTCTTGCAAGAAATAAGGCAAAAGAGGGTAACTAGCTTGGCCGAAAGCTGGCGCAGAGAAAGAGTTAGACGGCCATGCCGTAAAAAAAATCCAAGACCAAAGAGACATCCCAGGTGGAAGAAAAACGCGGCCGAGGGGGCCGCGACATTCGTGATCCCTTGAGGAGACGGCATACCAGGGGATGTTGACCCGCAGGACATCCTTCGAAACCTTGGTGAAAGGAAGAAATCGCTGACCGGAAGAGATTGATGGTGCGATACGCTTTCCCATCCTCGAATAAAGACGTTAAAAACTCTAGGACGTCCGATACAGGGGCTAAAAGGGGATCCACACTTTGTGCCACTCACTAACCAGCCCATGATCTCCAGTCCGCTCTATAGGCCCTCCTGGTGCCCGGGGCCCATGATTCCTCCAAGAGTCTTCTAGTCGCGTTCGAAAGATCTTCGCCTTGGCAGAAGCGCCCGATATTCTGCAGGCCAGCAGACGAAGAGATCCCTCCAGCAACAGCAGGTGTCGCGCGCCTCCGGAGTCTAAGATTAGTTCTGGGTAGTCCGGGAGGAGCAATGGTGGCAGGACGAGCAGATCCAGCAGGTGAGGAAACCATGACTGAGAGGTCCAAAACGGCACAATCAACACCAATTCCGCTTGCTGACAGCCAAGTCAAGACCCGGGGAAGCATCGGAAACGGTGGGAATGCGTAGAGGAGAGGTCTGTGCCAATCTTGCAGGAATGCGTCCACAGCCTCTACGTCTGGGTCCGGGCGCCAACTGAAGAAACGTGGTAACTGAGTGTTCAGCCGAGAGGCGAACAGGTCGATACAGAATGGACCCCAGAGGGAGGAGATGTCGGAGAACACCAGCCCATCTAACTTCCAATCGCTGCCATCCCTGAGGTATCGAGAGTTCCAGTCCGCCTGGACATTCTGCAGACCAGGCAGATACTCCGCCACCACCGTAATCTCCTGGTTGAGACAGAAAGACCAGAACTCCTTGGCCAAGTGAGACAACATGCTCGAATGGGTACCCCCCATGGAGTTGACATAGCGGACAGCCGACACGTTGTCCATACGCAGGCGAATGCTGGCACTGGCTATGTTCTTGGCAAAACTGCGGATGGCAAATGACCCGGCCAAGAGCTCCAGGGCGTTGATATGGAGCGAGGATTCTTCCTGAGACCAGCATCCTCCGGTGGAAACTCCGTCACAGTGGGCTCCCCAACTGAGTAGGCTGGCGTCCGAGTCGATCGTGAAATCCGGACGAGGGCCGCAGATCGCCTTCCCATTTCAAGCTTGAAGATTGGAGATCCACCAACGCAACTCGTCTCGAGTCTTCGAATCCAGAGAGATCAGATCCGCGTACGAGGCACCAGTCTGAAGGTGCGCATGTTTCAGGCGTTGAAGAGCCCGATAATGGAGAGGAGCCGGAAACACCGCTTGAATGGAGGAAAAGAGTCCTATAATCTGCGCCAGATGGCGAAGCGTAATCTGAGGGGTCGCCAGCGTCTTGCGTAGTTCCTTGCGGATGGACCGGAGCTTCGACTGAGGAAGGCTGAGAGTCCATGAGACGGAATCCACCGAGAAACCGAGGAATTCCATGTCTCTGGAGGGGGTCAGAGTAGACTTCTCGTAGTTGATGAGGAAACCCAATCGGGACAGGAGATCCATAGTTACCTGTAACTGCGAGAGAAGGATAGTGGGATCATGGGCCAGTAGAAGAATGTCGTTCAGGTATATAATTAACCTGATCCCACGACTGCGGAGCCAAGCCACAACTGGGCGTATGATCTTGGTGAAGCACCAGGGGGCCAAAGACAGGCCGAAGGGAAGACAAGAGAAACGCCATACTTGTCCCTTCCAAAGGAAACGGAGAAGATCTCTGGAAGGTACTGAAACCGGGACGGTGAGATAGGCATCTTTTAGATCTAGTTTCACCATCCAATCTCCCTGGAGGAAGAGATCCCTGAGGAGGTGAATACCCTCCATCTTGAAATGCCTGTAACGTACAAACCTGTTCAGAGGTTTGAGGTTTATGACGGGGCGCATCTGCCTCCCTTTTTTCCGTACGAGAAAGATGCTGCTGAGCAGGCCCTCTGTAGAGTTCGGGACCAGTTTGATGGCACGTTTGTGAAAGAGGTCTGTGAGCTCCTTGTCTATGGCCCGTAACGTGGCCCTGGCAGTTGGAATGGGTGTGGGAGACCGAAGATGGTGCGGGGACTGCACCAGTTCTATCTGGAAGCCCCGGATCGTGGACAACACCCAACTGTCCGACGTGATTGATTCCCAGGCATGAGAAAAATGTCGCAGTCTGCCCCCTACACAATCTAGAGAAGAAGGAAGAGGAGGAACACTTACCGAGGGGACGACGGAAACCGGAGCTTCCTCTGAAAGGACTGCGGCTAGGAGCACCCCGGGATGTGAATAAACCATGCGATTGTCTGGCATCCTGGAATGAGGATCGTTGAGTGAAGGGTCGTTGACTGTAGGAGCCTCTGCCCGTGCCACGGCCTCAGTGAGGGCCAAATTCACTAATTTGGGCTCTATCTTAAATAATATAGCCTTACGTCGTTCAATTGACAGTGAACTGTTCACTTTGCCGGCTATGCATATGGCTCGTTGGATCCACCCCCGGAGTTCCTCCGGATCCACCGATGTATTAGCCGCTCTGGCGATTTCCGCCATTTCAAAAATTTTTGCCAAAGGTCCGAAAACGTCCAGGAGCTTGTCCTGGCACGCTTTGAGGGCCGACTCCAGACCCCTTCTGGGGTTCCACCCTGACTTCGATAAAAACTGGACCATTTTAGGGTCCACTGTCGGTGTCTCGCAAACCTTGTTTGCCACTATGGGTCTCGGGCACTCTGCCTTCAATTTATTACGAGCCTCTTTAGTCAGAGGGCAACGGACACGTGCTTCAAGGTACTGTGCCACGT
The DNA here is from genome assembly GCF_905171765.1 of Bufo bufo. Classification (NCBI taxonomy): domain Eukaryota; kingdom Metazoa; phylum Chordata; class Amphibia; order Anura; family Bufonidae; genus Bufo; species Bufo bufo. The sequence goes on along the minus strand of NC_053390.1, from coordinate 142,510,855 downwards.
GGTCGAGGGGAAGCCATTCGGCCAACCTAGGGTGGTGGAGACTATCGGGATCAAAGAGGGGCTCCCCTAGAGGATCGGTTAAGAGACCAGAAGGCCCCTGCAATGCGTCCGAGGACGAAGCGCCGGGAGGCACAGAGGTGAGTGCCGGAGCAGGGTCAGTAGGGGCAGAATCGGACAGCTCGTCCTCAGGGAAATCCATATCCTCAAACCCCGCCTCCTCCTCAGAGCCGATCTCAGAGTCGGTCTCAAACTCAGTTTGTGCTTTGGCACATTTCCAATTCCTCGCCCGTTCTGCCTGGCGGGATGAGGCTCTTTTGCGCGATGGCGCGCTCTCTCGGGTGGCATTAGACTCACCAATCAAAAGGGTTCTGGAGGCGTTATGTGCACATAAGTCGGGTTGTACCGTGTCACTGGTAACACTAGGGCGAGCTGAGAGGGCATCAGAAATGGACTTAGTGAGGGTGTGGGTCATAGACCCCATTGCAGCCCTGATGGCTTCAGAAACAGAGCGCTGGAAAGCATCTGCTGAGAAGACGGTGTTACCAGCATCAGGTGCAGGGGAAGAGAACTGTGTGTCTCTCCCTGCCTCCAAAGCCTGTGAGGTGGGGTGCTCAACAGGGTGGGACATTATGGCAGGTGTATATGCACAGTATGGCAATATGCCCAGTAACGAGCAGGCAATAGAACTGCCTGAGGGACAGCCTAATGGGGACAAAGCTAATCCTGAGGGTTAGAGAAAAAACTCACAGTGGGTAGTCACCCAGCTAGAGAAGAGAAGTGTGGAGAGGCAGGCGGGCGGCAAGGGAGCGCAGGACGGAAGGCGTGGCTAAAACCAGAAGAAGGAAAAGCTGCGCTAGAGGGAAAAACAGACGGAGCAGTAGAGGAGCCTATACAGAGAGGCTACACCAAGATGGCCGCTGAAACAACGCTGCCGGCCGCAATCTCGCGAGATGGGTGAGGAGGAAGAAAAAAATAAAACAAATGAGATGTGAAGGGGTGGGGGAGGGAGGCCCGAAACTGCAAGGGAAAAGAAAGAAAGGAAATGACTAACCTACCCCCCCCCCCCTCCCCAGGCAGGGGAGACACAGGCTCCAGGTAGGGACAGGGGAAGCTGGAATAAAGCTTCTGATAAGGTGATAACCTAGGATAAAATATATATATACTGTATGCACCCCCAGCAACAAAGAATAATAGCAAGAACAATAAAATACAATAAAACACCGTAGAATACAATGGAGATATATGCTGCTAAACCAGTGTGATACTTATCTTGTGGCAGCAGCAAAGAAAGAGGGAGTACTGAGGACTGGTGGACATTATATAGGGGGCAACTGTGTGGGGAGGGACTGTTGCTATGGCAATATGTTAATGTGGTTCATTTTTCTTTGCTGCTGTGGCTGTCAGTAAAGAGAGATTAAGCAATAGGAGCCTCAGTGTCTTGAAATAAAATTTGGTGTTATCTGTAGATGTAATGCTTCAAGGTTGCATATAATCTAATTAAAATGAGTGGAAGCAGAACCCAAGGTTCTATAGTTCAATAGAAAATGTTACATTACATAAAAAACAACTTTGTGCTCCCTATAAATGTAATAATTTGTTATCGTAATTCAGTTTCCTCTAAGGCTAGGTTCTCCTATTATACAGAATAATATAGAAGCAATGAATATTTCCTGCAGATTATTCAGTACTAGAGATGAGTGAGTTGCTGAAAATTTGGATTCAGATTTGATTCGACTGAGTCAGTCAACGGATTTGATTCCTGTCCTAGCAAGCAGGCCAAGAGAGAGGACTTGTTTAGTGTGTGCTGCTAACAAGGAAACTAGGAGAGAAGCCGGTTTGTAACCGAAGCAGAATTTGTCCAGGGAGACACAATCCCTGTGTGATTTCAAACTGCCAGAAATATAACTAAGAACTAACCTCTGAGGGACAGTAAAGGTAATGCACACATATGGCTATAGACTTTAATGCAGATGATTTGGGTTATACTGCTTCTAATGCACACTACCGAGACAGATCTGCCATTGGGTATTGCAGAGAGATATTAAGATAAATTGCACGTCTTTGGTCATTTTTGAAGATTGTTTGAATTCACCAGCCGCCTTGTCATGTAATGGATCTACTACCTTCATTATTTTCATTGTTCTGCTGCAATAACGGAGCAGAGCAATGGAAGTAAGAATGCCAATGTGAATGCCTATGGCTGTGTACAGTACACCAAGACACCACACAGAGTCCGTTGTACTTTACAGATTTGCCTGTTCATGCTCTAGGGGAAAACATTCGCTGACTACTATTGTTAGCATGACAGGGAAGGCTTTAAAGTAAGGATCCCAGTCTCCTCTCCAGGAAAAAAAAACTTTTAGCCCAATAACCGTCATCTGCTCAGCCTACTGAGGTAAGGGAATGGGGAAGTGCAGCATGCACAAAAGTCCAGCCAAAGTTGGTTCTATATTAAAAGGCCTAGAGAACGCCTGAGTTGATGAGCCTTTTTGGTAGCCTTTTTTGGAGTAGTTTTTGCCCATAAAGTGTGTATTAGTGCATGGTATTTTAAAAGACCTTTTTGATATATTAGTGCCCCGTGTAATAATCTCCTTTGTAGAGCTGTCTGGGAAAAAAGCATTAGTAAAAAAACTCAATGCCAAAACACCTTTCTAAAATGTCAACACATATTGAAATTTTTTTTGGAAGCTACAAAGAAATAAAACAAAAAGAAGCAATGGGGGTCTATTGGTGAAAAATACCAGACAACGAGGGGACAAAATGCTAGAGCCAGATTATGTTGCAAATTGAAATAAACAATTGACTCAAAAACGCACCTTGAGGGTGAGAAAACACCACTACAAAAAAAAAATGTTTGTCCTGTGTTTAATATTTCCCATAGACTTCTATACAACATCTGGAGCTAGTGGTTGTCACCTAAAAAAGAAAACTTCAAATCCTCTCAAGAATGCTAAAACAAACCATTGTGACAGCAGCCTATCAAATTGTTTTCAACCTGTCTCCTTGAAAAAAATCCTGCATTTGCCCTGTGCCCCTGGATTTTCAAGACCACCCACGTGTGTTTCATTTTTACATCTGAACACCTCTGAGTGTACATGGTCATATACATTTGTAATTCTATTAGGAGACTTGTTGTTGGACAACTAATCAGTTATCCATCTGATCGCAAGTTTCCATCTTATATCTATACCCAGTTTATAGTAGGTATGCAGTTAACCACTTAGTGGTATCTGATAAACATAAATACAATATTTTACCTCTCCTGATATGTCTGTGTTATGCCATTGATTTATTGTTCCATCTACAAATTAAGATTGAATTGCTAGCAGTTTGCAATGAAAGTCTAGCTGGGTGTTACCAGTTGGGGGGGGGGGGGGGTGTCCTTGCACGGTCTGACATTATCCAATGAGTGCTGCCAGTGTCAGACTTTGCAGAGACTTCCCCGCCATAAGAATCGATGCTCCAGAATTGTTTTCACAAAGAGGATGCATCTAGTTACTAAAACAAAGGATAGGTTCCAGGTCTTCATTAAAGCAGCTCTGTCAGGTCTTCTAAACTACTGTATCTGGACAGCTCTGGATACAGGAGAACCTGAGTTTAAGGATATAGAGGGTGAGTCAAAAGTCACAGGACACTCTTTTTATTTCAGAAACAAAAGGGAAAATGAAATATCTGAATACTCCAGCAAGTAATGGGTGAGGGGGCCTATCTTTTAGGCTATGTCCAGAAGGACAACATCTGCATGGAGTTTGTATGTTCCCCCGTGAAACCCCCGTTGGGTGGGTTTTCTGCGGGTACTCCGGTTTCCTCCCACACTCCAAAGACATACTGATAGGGAACCTAGATTGTGAGTCCCATTGGGGACAGCTTAATGCTAATGTCTGTAGTAGCGCTATATAAGATATGTGCATAAAATATATTAATAAACATGTCTGCCATTTTGAAAGCCGCCATATTGGATCAAGGGCAATTTTTTCCAATGGGAAGGGGGTCATGTAGCATATCAAAGTGAAAATTCTGGTCTTCTTTGATATGCTACATGACCTCCTTCCCTTTGGAAAAATTTGGCCTTGATCCAGTATGGCGGCTTTCAAGATGGTGGACATGTGCCGGACAAAAGATAGACCCCCTCACCCATTACTTTCTGGTGTAGTCAGCTATTTCACCTTTCCTTTTCTTTCTGAAATAAAAGGGTGTACTGTGACTTTTGACTCACCCTGTATAGTAGTCTATGGTTTGATTCAGTATTTTCATATAAGAGAACTGCAATGCAGTGATTTACAGTTCTTCCTGTATACAAACTCATATAAGAAAAGCTATCACTGTACCTAAAAATACTGTACATGGGGAACCATATGTCTGTCCAGGGAAGAACTTTAATTTTATCTTAAACTGTGTCTGGTGGACATTGATTTTCTTACCTGCCTTGGAGCACAGCTGTATGACCTAATCATAAGGGGCTGTTGTAACTACCCTCAAGATTGTAAGTTATTTATCGATGTTTGGTTCTATCCTACAAAGCATGAAATCCCTTCAAGCTCCGTAAGTCAACTGTAAGAATAGTGGCATGCAAAATAATGCTTCATTATACTGCTGGATGGTTTTGGAATAACCCAGCATCTTTTACAAATGTGTAATCCATAACCAGTCATGCAATATTAAACTGAGTCATTTCGACATTAGTGCCACTTCTGCCTGCTAAATAAATGATAACTAGGCCATCCAAAGTGTTTAGTCACACTAATGAAATAGAAAACATGGATAGAAAAGGTCAAAGAATAAACAAATTGCACATGGCAAACACTGGAGTGCAGGTTTCAAAAGATGTTTTATGTCTGGGATAAAGAGGTAACCCCATCATAGACATTTGACATATGTACGGGAGGTTCAACCTCTGGGACCCCCATCCCACATGATGGTTTTTACCATCTTGGTATTTCTATGGGACTTACGTAAACAGTGGTTCTGGAGATGGGTGCAAGTGGGGCACACATCTATCAGACATTTATGGCATTTCATGTGGACATGCCATAAATGACTTGACAGGTACTGTAGGTTATCAAAATTACATTGGTGGCACCACCACTGATCAGCTGTTTTTGGCAGTGAATGGGAGCTGAGGTGCAGTACGCCAGCACAGCCACTACACAACGGATGGAGACTTCTGCCTCGGGCTTTGCCCATTGTTTATTTTCCAATGGCTGCCAAAAACAGCTGATCAGTGGGAGTTCTGGGCATCAGACTTACTGATCTGATATTGAGGACCTACCCAGAGAATAGATAATCAATATAAAAAAAGCTGGTATAGCCCTTTATTAAGGTAATAAAGAGGTGTTTACAGCAAGGCACATGATATGTAAAATAACATAAATATCAGATAGATGTGTGTCGCTGGAACATCACTTTAAGCCTATAAATTAGTAGCATGATGCTTTTATTAATCTAGACCAACCTGAACAAAATGGATGTATTATTGCTGGGTCAGGAGGGGAGGTGCACGACACAGGGGTTGTGTACTTGCTGCTCTTTGAATAGCTATGTTATGCCCCACCTTCTCAGGCCCTGCAAAACACAATGGGACAGATTTACTGACCGTGTCTAATAGTTATACAGTGTAAAATCAGGAAGGAATGTACAGTGGGAAAAATAAGTATTTGATACACTGGTGATTTTGCAAGTTTTCCCACCTACAAAGAATGGAGAGGTGTGTAATTTTTGTGAGAGACAGAATTAAAAAAAATAATAATGCAGAAAATTGCACTATGATTTTTAAATAATCATTTGCATTTTATTGCATGAAATAAATATTTGATACACTAGAAAAACAGAACATAATATTTGGTACAGAAACCTTTGTTTGCAATTACAGAGGTCAGATGTTTCCTGTAGTTCTTCACCAAGTTTGCACACACTGCCGCAGGGATTTTGGCCCACTCCTCCACACAGATCTCCTCTAGATCTGTCAGGTTTCGGGGCTGTCGCTGGGCTACATTGAATTTCAGCTCCTTCCAAAGATTTTCGATTCGGTTTAGGTCTGAAGACTGGTAAAAGAATCCCAGCTGCTGTGTCTTTGTGAATAAGCTTCTTTTTTATTTTCTGAGAAAATAAAAAAGAAGCTTATTCACAAAGACACAGCAGCTGGGATTCTTTTACCTGTCATACATTGGAGGTTGCTCCTTTCCCGTGCAGCGTGCAATACCAAGGTGAAGTGCTGACCTGTTTCTTCTATCTGATTATTAGGTCTGAAGACTGGCTAGGCCACTCAAGGACCTTGAAATGCTTCTTATGGAGCCACTCCTTAGTTGCCCTGGTTGTGTGTTTCGGGTTGTTGTCATACTGGAAGACCCAGCCACAACCCATCTTCAATGCTCTTACTGAGGGAAGGAGCTTGTTGGCCAAAATCTTGTGATACATGGCCGCCTCCATCCTCCATACAATATGGTGCAGTTGTCCTGTCCCCTTTGCAGAAAAACACCCCCAAAGTATGATGTTTCCATTCAGATAAACAGATTTCCAGCACGAAGGAGATAAAATATTGCATGTTCTTTATTGAATATTCCAAACGTACACACGGTGCAGTGAAAGAGGTCCCTCCATGTCCCGGGTCAGACCGACATGATTCGAGCCAGCCGGCTCTTAGTCATGATCTGTAAGCTGTATGGGTCTGGACACACATATGGGACCCCACCTCCAATCAGGTGCATAGGAAAGGGGGAAGGGGGGAAGGGGGGATGGGAAACAGTGTGCAAACCGAAACCAAGCCCAGGCAGCAACCTGCTTTAAACATAGTGAAATATACAAAGTGAAAAAAACCAACACAAATAGATACAAAAAAGATTTTTAAATACAAGTTCTTTCACATATAAAATTATTCTAGGGTGTCATGCAGAAAAAAGCTGGGCGTTCATATAAGTAAAGGTCATAAATAAGAATTAAACAAAACAAAAAAACAAAAAAACTAAAGACAAAAAAATCATTTTTTGCGCAATCTGCATGAGATCCTAGATAATACCAGTTATAAAAACAGAAAAAAAGCAGAAAGGGGATTAACATACATAACATTATTCAAACAAAAAGGAAGCATTGTTTAGTAGAAAAAAAAACTTTATATACAAATCGGCAAGATGTTAAAAGAGAAAAGTTGTCTCTTTTTTTCTTTCTTTATTTCTCTTTCTTTCTCTTTTATATATGGCATATAGGGAAAGTAAATAAATAATTAAGTCAGAATAAGCCTAATAAAAATGCATTAACTCTTTCTTTAAATTGAGCCCATGGAGAATTCTGGTATTCAAACGAAAAATCCAATAGGCCTCTCTCAGGAGTATTTCCTTTTTATATTGCCTCCTCTGATGGGTATAGAAACCTTCTCAAAGGCAAATGCGTTCAGATAGTCTTACGGTCATGACACTGTATAAAGTGTTGTGCGGCATTGGAGATATTAGTGGCTCGGGGGTTAGATATATAATTAAGATGTTCTCTGAACCTGGTTTTAAACTGTCTGCTGGTGCTGCCCACATACATCAGGTCACAACTAGTGCACCTAATCATGTAGACAACACCAGCAGTGTTACAGTTAATATAGTTCTGAATCGCAAACTTTTCAGTATGTAGAACATTTTCAAAAAATATTGTTTTAGTAACAAATCTACAGGTCCGACATGGGGGACTTCTACATCTAAAAATACCCACTGATTAAAGCCAGGTGTTACTTTGGATAGTCCATTTGGTCTCCGCAAATTGACGACTGTAGGTCCATCATTTGCAAAAAGGCAACTCTGGTCCTCTTTGTCATTTGGACCTACACTTACATCCGCGGTTTGTTCGTTAGACACATGAATACCCCCAGGGATCAATTTGATGTTATTAGGTTTATTACGGAAAAGTAAATCTACTCTGCTTTTATTGTTAGCAATATTAAATGCCCTGTTAAGCATCCAGTGAGAAAATCCTCTGTCACATAGGCGATCCCAAATAAGTGAGCATTCAGATTTGAACGCAGCATCAGTGCTGCAATTGCGTCTTGCTTGGATAAATTCTCCGATGGGTATATGATGTTTCCACCCCCATGCTTCATGGTTGGGACGGTGTTCTTGAGGTTGTACTCATTCTTCTTCTTCCTCCAAATACGGCGAGTGGAGTTGATACCAAAAAGTTCTATTTTGGTCTCATCTGACCACGTGACTTTCTCCCATGCCTCCTCTGGACCATCCAGATGGTCATTCGTGAACTTCAAACGGGCCTGGACATGTGCTGGCGTGAACAGGGGGACCTTGTGTGCCCTGCAGGATTTTAATCCATGACGGCGTAGTGTGTTACTAACGGTAATCTTTGAGACTGTGGTCCCGGCTGGGAAAGACGGAAACAGTATCTAAAATGATTATTAAATGCGTTGCAAAGCATGCATGACAGCTTTTTGGGGCAAATTGAGACAAAATTCTGAGCATTTTCAATACTAAATCTAACCCTAGTATATGCTTTTCTTGGAGCATTTTTTTTTTTTATAAAAAAAAAAAAACTTATATGAGGTACAGATGTATTCACTAGCAGTCTTTAGTGGGAACTATAAAATGATAATTACAATCACCATGATCTGCTCAAACACCAACTTAAAAAAAAAAAAAAAGAGGGGCATGTCTATTTTTTTCCACAGAAATCTAATTTTACAGACTGTCCAGGAATTTGTGGACAGTTGGCAGCCCTGGCTATGATGTGTGGCATATATGACGAGGTGGGCAGTAGCTCACTTACTCTTCTATTGCAGATAGAGCAGTATAAACAGCCTAAGCCAATTCTTTTTCCTAGCATTTGTAGGAAGGAGGGGGGAATAAGAGGGATTCCCTCCAGGACACATATTCGAGACTTGCATTTCACCCATTTGCCTTGTGAAGTTGGACACAACAGGATTAAGAAAGTGAAGGATATTATGGTAAGTGCTGCTAGTAATCTTAGTTTATTTTAACTATTGTCCCTATAAACCTAGTTCTAATTGATATAAACCTAGTTCTAATTGATATAAAACATTAGCTTCTGCATAGGTTCATGTTTGCAAGTCCTGAGTTGAAGGAAATTCCCAGTAATACAGAAATCTTATAACGCTGAGCACGGATCTGTGCATCCCTCTGAAAGCCTGCCACTACTCCAATAAAACATTTCCTTCCCGTATCGTGAAGCAGCAGTGCCTCTCCGTCCCCTCCCATCCCTCCCTGTTACTGCATGCTATGTGAAAGCCGAGGCGAATGATATCTGTACAAGAGGCTGTCACCACAGGCTGAACGTGTACAGATCAGAAGAGGCTAGTCATGAATCTGGAGGTGCAGCACCAGTCTGAAGATGTGTTATCCACTCATGCGGCATCATGTTAGACATCTGCAAGCTCAAAAATATAGGCACTTTGCCATTGCTGTCTGCTCAGGTAGAGTTTACGCTCTCATTTTACTTAAACTTTGCTATATTTTTCTGTTGGCAAGTTTTCAGCATCTGTATTCGTGTGTGTATACACATACATGTTATTTTGAAAATAATATATATATAATATGTACATATAGAAATATGTTTATTAAATATCATGTACGTGCATGTTTAAAGAGTCATATATACATTCAGCTTTTATATATATAATATTATATAGGTTATACATATAAATACGTTGTATAGAAACAAATACAATGTTATCATCAATGTTATGGTTTTATTTCCTAAAATGTATGAAATAATTTTTTTATCTTATTAATATATTATCACAAAATGTGAGTATCCTGTGCATTCATACAGAATGTTACATTAGTGTTTGTGTGCATCGCACTGGTACCTTGGAGCACTGGGGTCCTAGGTTCATATCTGACCAAGGAGAATATCTGCATGGGGTTTGTATGTTCTCACCGTGTTTGTGTGGGTCCGGGTCCTCTGGTTTTCTCCTACACTCCAAAGACATACTGATAGGTAATCTAGATTGTGAGCGCTACTGGGGACAGTGAGTGATGATAATGCCTGTACAGTGCTGCAGAATATGTTGGTGCTATATAAGCAAGAGAAATAAAATAAATACATCATCTCCTGTGTATTAGTTGACTTTAGAGAGCGTTCTGATATATGCACATCTCAAATGTTGCTAAATGATAAGGGTTCTGTGTAGGGATATCAAACTTGCACATATGATGCAATGGTAGATTATATATAATATCTGATTTTGTGTCCAGTTTAATGCCTATACCACACACCCCTGATACTCCTGGGCAGATGCGAGTGCTGCTTTTACAATTGAATTGCAATGATTAAATATTGTATGATATATACACTGTTAATTCCAGATAAATTCTCATAGGTACTTGAAATGTGTCTTTTTTTCAGATGCCCGTGACATATTTTGTAGTCATCAGGTCTCCTTTTAGTAGGTAGATCTGTTGAATGGACAGCACTCCGAGGTATACACAAAAGTCGGTGCACGCCTCACAGGGTTTGGCCCAAATTCCCCAAAGCAATAGTCTCATTAGTAGAAAATAGAGGAAGCACTTAAGAACGGCCACATCCAAAGAAACGTTACCTCTGAAATTAGTTTTTGCACAACTTTGGAGTGCTGCCTCCGTCTTCTACTATCAGATCTCCTTTTTGTCTGGATACTTAATTGAGTTTTCTGGGAGTAAAATTTCTATGAAATGCATTTTATTATGTAATACTGCATGAACTAATGCATTTCAGGCATAACTCTGTACTGAAAACTTTTGAGTTGTCCATAGGGTTTACACTGGTGAACATTTCAATGTGGGTACATTGCATTGCGGAAATGATCTAGTATAAATTTTAATAAATTTTTTATATATATATATATATATATATATATATATATATGATGTTTCGATGTAGCAATATTTGAGTGTTTATATGTGGTAGTTTTTTTTGCCTTTGCCTTTTGATTATGTGTAATTCACTTTTGGCACATTGAAATGGCGTATTCTGTGAACATTTTATTTTACAATTCACATGAAGGCCCATTCTACGATTGCATGATGTACGGTAGTGGCATTACAAATTTAGCATCAAGTGGATTGTTGGAATAAAATCATGTACTTAAACTGATAAACTCTTGTGGGTATCATAAATAATGAATGGTGGTAAATGTGGGAAAACAAGTTAAAATTTAATGAAACCTGTCAATCTTTTCAGTGTATTATATTTCACGGGGAAAAAAATAAGTGATCAAATTTTTGGGAAATGTACAGTGTAAGGATGAAAACAGTGCAGGACCCAAAAACAAACAGTAAGTGAGCTCTTTGGAATTATCTGGATATCCACATTGATTGCTTGTAAAAGGTGATCTGATATTAGACAAATACACTATAACAAAGCTGTGAAAGTACTGGTAACATGTCCAGCAAAACACAAATCCAATGCCAGACTTGCCAGTAGCTTCACAGTTTAGCAAGAAATAGACAATGGGGGAGTTTTCCTGAAGACCCCTATTACTAAGTAATGCCCTGCCTCCAGTGGAATGCCACCCCAACAAAGTGGATCCCAAATCAGGAACCTAAACTAGTTCATCCGGAGCGGTCCATGCTGGTGGTATGGAATCCTAGGTTGCATTCACAGGAGCTGCTAGCAGGTGGAGTGAACAGGCAGCGTAGTTTTACTAGCTGGGCTCAGAAAGGCGAAAATGTCAAAGCCAAATCAGTAACCATTATCCTCAACAAAGACAAGCCAGAACAAACCAAGACAGTAATGAAAGGCAGGAGAACCGTTAGGTAACTGTCCGTTACACAGTCAATAAACACAACTGTAATGTACACAGACAGACTAACCAGAGTAATGAATCTGACTATTGTGAATGGGAAGACTGTCTCGGATACTGCCTCTTCAGCGAACCCCTGAGGAGCCAGTGCAGAGGATGGGAGTGGTAGTGGCCCTAATGAGATGTTGTGTCATGGTGTACTCCCTCAGGCCATTGCTCCCTGGGGATCGGTGCAGTGAAAAGGTGGTATAAGGAATCAGGCCATAAGTAGAAGAATAAAAGTCTCCCTTTACTAAGTGCAAGATATAAATTGTAGTACATTGAGCAGTAGTTTTTACACAGTGCAATTTCTCATCCCAGATGATGCAGTATGGTGGCGGCCAAAGTGACAGATCATGGCATCTCTGGTATGCTATCTTGCTGATGTCTCCCTCCTGAACTTCTAGCTAACAGCTTAAAGCTGGCACTTGTGGCTGTAGGTGTCTACTGTGTAATTCAGGCGTTTTTGAGTTGACCTGACATGGATCTAATCCAAGATGGGTGTCTGAGCCGTAGTCCCTCACCTGAAGCAGGATCTGTATAGCTAGGGTTGCTGGTCACTCTGCTGACTGTAACTCTGTAGCTTTGCAGAATATCTGTAGTTGTGTATTTGAAGTATCTCTGGAGTAGCGGTCTCACGGATGAGTTGGTTCTCTGGTTCTTGGAGCAGGAGCAATAGGATGTGCTTTCTTACCCCTCACAGTCCTAGCCAATAGTTCCCTCCCCTAGCACAAAATAGGACCAGCCCACTACTACCAAGAGGGAAGGACTGGGGTGGTTAGCCCCATCCCTGATGCCAACCATACCTCACCTCTTTTACAGTGCAAACATTAAATAACATTACAGTCCATACATTTGCAGGATTTCAGATTAGATCACCTTTATCACCCTTCACCTTTAGATCACCTCATTTATGATGTGGGACATTTTAAAAAGTTGCATCTCCACGCGAAACATCCCCCTGGTGTACTTGTACAGACATAGGCTTACACCACATTGCACGTGCCCCAAATATATTATTATTGTTCTCCATTTCATAAATTTGGCTCAACTTCACAAATCAAAGACAGACTTAAAACTCACACTAAAACCACCGCAAATGATACATTTACCCCGTTAATGTTTGTTTTAACATTAAAGAGTAGTTTAAAAGATTTATTGTGCATATAACAGCGCATAAAAATTAGCAGAAGCTGTTGTGAATGCTTGTATATCTTATATTCCTTGTAATATACTATAACAATACACTATACTTCTTTATTTTATCCGAGTATAGCTGGATTAAAAGTGATGCACTACCAGTATTACTATATTTATACATTTTGTGTGTTTAATATGTTAGCAATATTAGCAGTCGGGCCCACTTCTCAACAGATTAAAAAGTGACCACCATGTATTGTCAAATTGTAGGGACTGGCCATAGACCCTACAGGGAAATTTCCTGGTGAGCCAATGCACAAGACGCCACCTGAGTCCACCTCATACCACCAGCCAGGTACATAACGAACTGCTTTCACCATTAGCTATTGCTAGGAGCATCAGGCGCTTATGCACATGGCCGGAGGCTACAGGTGTCCTCCTGAATTCAAGTCCTTAGGACAGTGATATAGTTGAATACTGCAGCAGGAACAACAGTATTTTGAGCTGCATTGTGGTATATGGTGGGGCAGTAATTAGTGCTGCACTACGGTATTGGCCCCACCTACTTCTTTTGTTCCTGCTTAATTGTATTGCCTTGCCTTCTTTCAGTTTGGACCCGTCTACAACATGGGGGTACTTTTAGTTTTTTTTCCAGGGCCACTTTAAGTTACTTGTCCGCTCCTGCAAAAAGTAGCTTTTCAATACGCACAAGTCTCTATCCATTCTTACTAAATCACTACACTAGGTGCATACTGCAGACAAGGTGTAGGTAGTAAGCTAATATCTAAAGAAATTTAGGGTGAGGAGAGAGTATCTGAAGTATGCCTCTTCCACTGGCCAGATGTTTGCAAGTCAACAATGGCTACTGATTGTTAACCCCCCCCCCCCCCCAAACATGTTTTACCATGAATTCGACTTTATCAGGGGTAATGGGGCAAAGGCCTTAAAATATGGAATTTCAATATCATACCAAACACGGCACAGTATATTGTATAGCAGCTGCACTTGCTATAACAGCTCCTCACCTGAAAGGGGCTGGGCTGCACCTAGGCCATGTGACTTCCCTGGCCTAAGAAGGGACCACAGCAGTCACCGGAGTCCTGCAGCCCCTTCAATCAGCTGATTAGTGGGGTTGTCCGACAGTGGATCTCCACCAATTTGATACTAATGACCTATCTTAAGGGTGGGTCATCAATATTGTACTCCTGGAAAAACCCTTTAAATCACAGTTAGTTGCACCGCTACCTGCAACTTCGCCATGCTCATGCCAGATCTAAAATTGTTGGCTTGTAAAATTGTTGGCGTAGGTGGGGAAGAGGACGGGCTGGCAGGCTTTTCTCATTTACTATGTTCTATGCCTGTTTCAGGTGTTGAAAAAGATCAAAATGTGAGATACCTAAGAAGCTGTCTTACATTTAGAACTGGCGCTGGGTGCGCCGAAGTTATGGAGAGGCCGGCACCTCTTCATAACTTCGGCGGATCCACCGCAAGCTCAGGGCTTTATTAAGACCAGCGTATAAAACGCCATTCTTAATAAATGTGCCCCCTAGTTTTTTAACCTCTTAGTGACCACCCATACGGCGGTCACTAAGGGACCTTAGGCTGGGCCGCTGCTTTTTTTTAATCTCCCATCAGCACCCCACAAATGCGATGTGTAGGGGCTGGTTTGGGTCTGATATAGGCCCCAAACCAGCCTTGAGTATTTCCTCTCTGGCGCCGCCTGCTGGTCAATGTCAGTAAAGCACTGACATTAAAATGCAATGCATTGTATTTTAAAATAAATCAAAATGTTGACTATTAAGTGGTAAAAAAAAAGTAAAAAAACACGTTCATTCAATAAATAAAAAATTCCAGTAAAAAAAAAAAGCTTTTTTTTTTTTCAATGTAAAAAACAGCAAAAAAAATCTCCCCCATATGTTTGGTATTGTCGCATAAACACCATAAAAAAAAATGTAAATGACAGAATTGCTCATTTATACTTAGTAGCCACTGAAAAAACGTAATAACAAGCGATCAAAAAGCGTAATTTACTCCAAAATGAATATAACGCTTGGTTGGTAAGGCCCAAAACAGGCTGGTCACTAAGGCATTAATGTTTTCAACTTAAGAGATGTTAAATGCAATATAATTAAGTGCTACAATATATTCGAGGAGCCCAATGATGTGATTCAAAGTTTATACCCTATACATGTTAATGGCAGATCTCAAAACACATTTTGTATACAACCCTTAGGATATAGTGAATGCTAATGTCCAAGTGAGTGAAGATGCATTTTGGAACATTTAATAAAACACCAAATCTTCAACTGTAATAAAATGACTCCCCCTGGCTTATTAAAGCAAAGGATAAGGAACATTAGTAGCGTATCTTCTTCCATTCATGGAAAATGACTGCTTGTGCTGTCTGGGGGCAGTCTAGTGGGCACACTTAGTACCCATTGTACCAAATAATTAGGTTTAAACTTGTATACTGGTAGAAGATTCATCTGGAATCTTTTGATGATCTTTGATTATCAAAATTTGGGTTATTTAGCTTAAAAATATAACTGAAGGGAGAGCTAATAACTATGTCTAAATATATCATGTCTATTTTTTTTTTTTTTTTTTTTTTTTTTTTTTTTTTTTCTTTTTTTTCCCTGCAAGGTGGGGGGGGGGGGTGGGTTTATGGGGTGAGTTGGGGAAAATTCTAGCTGTCCGGCTTTTCTGTATGTATTATATTGATTAAGAATGTGGAGGTATATTGGAAGCATGGGAGGGTCTCCAGGACTGAAAGAGGGGGGACTTCCCGGTATTAAATAATGGTAAAACATTTTTTATCCAGGTATAATATCGAGCGGTACATGGGTAGGGGACCGTGGCTCGAGGTCTGGAGGTGCCCGGATATCGGGCGCGGCTCGGGATACGGCTCTTCCCGTCAGACATGGGGCTCGATTGCGGGCAGGGAGGTGACACACGCGGTGGGCGCGCTACTATGTGCTCATTTTAAGAGACAGAGCAGGTATCTGGCTTTGTTTTTTGCTTATATCCTTTTTAATTGCTGAGTGACACTCGGTTCGAGTTCTCTGTCGCATGAAATATCAATGCGAATAAACGCAAAGTATGGTGAACCATGCAACCGATAGCTGACTTAATCATATGGGGATGAGGCAGTAAAATATACGAGTGGGTTTCTACCACTGTGGTAAAAGACTGCTGGACTCCCCTCTCTGGTTTTTGCTTTATCAAATGCCTGCGATTAAAGATCGCTGCAAGCTCGCCTTTAGGCAGCATGTGAGCATAAAGCGATCGGCCACATGAGTGCCAGTCCTTCCGCTCGTACTTGCCCGTGTCTGGGGGAGGGCGTGCGCGAGCGGCGCTCGCTGCCGGGCGGCTGTCTGGATTTCGGGCCCCTATCCCTGTAGCGAATGGAGAACCTGGGCTAAGTGGGTTGCTTTTTCCACTTGCATTATCAAGCCTAGGATGTCGGGTGAGCCCTGTCACCCTCCCCAGTAGGAGACCTCCCTTTGATTTTCAAATACTGACATATTATGGATATCTGCATGAAATTATTGTCAATTATGTTTACAGATCAGAATTGGCGGATCTATGGAATTTATAATATCAAGTATGTAATATGGATTTAAATTTTTGTATTATAACAATAAAATATTTATAAAAAAAAAAAAAAAAAAAAAAAAAAAAAAAAAAAAAAAAAAAAATATATCAGGGGTCAGTACAGAGATCTCTCCCATCATCTATTTATCCCCAGGACTGTGACTGTGACGAGGGACATCCTCTGCATCTGGAGGAAAGAAGGTTTGTACACAAACATAGAAGAGGATTCTTTACGGTAAGAGCAGTGAGACTATGGAACTCTCTGCCTGAGGAGGTGGTGATGGTGAGTACAATAAAGGAATTCAAGAGGGGTAGATTTCAGGGGTCATTGGGTTATTGTTCCAAGGAGTTATTCTGATTACTTGTTCAGATTCAGGAAGGATTATTTTCCCCTAAAAATGAGGAAAATTGGATCATTGGCTTTTTACTTGTCTTTGGATCAACTTTGCAGGCTAACAGGCTGAACTGGATGGAAGGATGTCTTCAGCCTTACAAACTATGTTACTATGGCATAATAATTTTTTTCATTCTTCTTGCTTCATTGATTGATTGATTATCCAGCCTGTAGTATGGGTATAATAAAATGTAGAAACTAGATAGTGGGCTGGTGCTTCTGGACAACCTTCCATTTTGGAGGCCTAATAATTATTTACTTGCTTCAAATATCGAGGATTGTGATAAATAAATAATAATGAAAAATATTTAAAAAGAGTTGTAAATGTTTTAACACAAGCATTGCTGTATGGCCTGTTCATTGCTATTCAGTACACTAATGTGTAAGCAGAGAGGTTGCATATTTTAAAGATTACATAATAGCAGTGATGTACCGTTCAAGCCACTGTGACTGCTGAACCCTTTGCAATGTTCATGAGAACCTGCTGATTCCTGGTCCTGAGGAGTCTGGAAGCAGCCAGCAACAGAGCATCAGCAGGACTGCGGACAGGTGTGTTTTTTATGCGTTGTGCAACAGAGGAAGACCCTAGAGGTTGTCATCTCCAAGGCCGAACAGCAAAGTAGCCCCACAACATAACGCTGCCACTAGAGATGAGCAGATTGATTCTAAAATTTGAAAATTCAACCTGAACTTTTCAAAAATTTCTAAAATGTCTGATTCCACCTAAACCAACTTGTGTGATTCAATTTCGGAGAATGAGAAAGAGTGAGAGTGAGAGAGACAGTGTCTTGAGTGCTCATCAGCTGCTTTATTATCTATGCAGACAGTCATAAAACAATCAGTAGTTTTCTAATGGATAGCATGTTCATGGATGTTTGAATTTAGCGATGTAATAAAAAAACTGAATTAAATCCAATTAAAATGTTCTAAGTAATTGATATGAACAGTGGTGCATTTGAAGCAAAGTCTTATAATGAAAACTTCTGAACTGTTCATAGTGCTTTATTAGTTAGCTGCTTAATGTCGGTGAGACTATATTGTGATTGACATCATTACTATCAACTTCTGTTAAGCCGCTCTCCTATGTATGTATGTATGTATTGTAGATAGATTAGATCAGGCATGCTCAACCTGTGGCCCTCCAGCTGTTGTAAAACTACAACTCCCACCATGCCCTTCTGTAGGCTGATAGCTGTAGGCTGTCCAGGAATGATGGGAGTTGTAGTTTTGTAACTGCTGGAGGGCCGCAGGTTGAGCATGCCTGGATTAGATTGCTAGAAAGAGGGGGACTCCCTTTTCTCATGTTCTTTGTCTCTGCTGCTCTCCTGCAGTGAGCACCGTTTTCTGCAGAATATGTTGCTTATTGGTGCTTTTATCTCCTTTTTTTATTTCCTCTTCTTCTCTCCTTCTGAGCAGACAGCATGCAACCCTAGTCATTGCTGCTCTCATTAATCGGGGGCAAGCATATTCCTCACGTGTTAAAGCAGTACTACTTCTTATGGTGGGGTCTGGCCATACTTTATATTGACTATTGGCTTACAGGAAAAAAAGTTACTCTTAAATCTGCTAAATTTGAGGTAATTTTGCAATATGCAATATGCAATCCTGCCTTATAGAAAATCAAATTGTCGAAAACATTAGTCTGTCATTAAACAGTTTTCTACATTTTTTTAACAGTCACAGAGCTCTACCAGCTCTTCCAGTGTGGAGGAAAGTGCTTACTGGTCTGTAAATGTTAAAGTTTCATAAGCACTTTATGAAAATGTCACAAGTTTGAGACTGTATAATGAGCACCCTCAGATCCTATGTTATTATTTGGGAAGTTTAACTTCCTTTTCAGATGTTTTCTGCCTTTTACTTGGCTCTTAATTCATTCTTCTTAGAAAAGCTTAGCACTTCTCGCATTCATTTTTAAACCATGATAATGGTACTGTATATTGGTAGATGACAATTTGTAAAAGCTTTACCTAATGTTATAGTAGCTATAATTACATTTTATTTAGAAAAATAAAACTTGATTTTGCATTTATCTGATTATACATATTCCTTGCATTTCTATACCATTAAACATATTATACACCCCACAGGATATAAGCCATTATGCCAGTCCCTTTTCACAGTGGGTAACAAACCACTGGGTAATGTCACTTTTTTTCACACGCTCGCAGGATCTGTAACCTAGTACTTTACTACTGAAAAATGAAAAAAGAACAACTGGAAAAAGTTATGCAAATGAGTATAAACAGCTAGTGGTGCTTGGTCAATTTTCACATAACTAAGGTGGTGCATAACTTATTTTTGGTTTGAGTACCATCTCGAAAAACTTGCGCCTAAGTTTATTGGACCATATAGAATAATATCTGGGATCTTTTCGTCTTCAGTTGCCTTCCTCGCTCAGGATATATGTGTCACTACCAGAGCTTTGGGACGTTCTCACAGCTCTGTTTCTCCACCCCTGTGATGATGTCACTACTAGAGCTGGGAGGAGTTTTCTGTTTCCTTCCTCCCAGCTGCGTTTGATTTCCCTGCCTTTATATTCCCCCTCCTCCTATTGTAGGTGTGGATTATATTTCTCATTTGGGTTGTAGCTCTTGCTTGAGTATCTTCCCTTGCATGCTATCCTTTCACTGGACCTGTGTTCTGCTGCAGCAAGTACTCCGGATATTGCCAGCCTGTCTTTGGATCCGTCTTCACTTCAGCCCCTTCAGCTAAGTGTGCAGACATTGTTGTGTATCTGTGTGTTTTCTGACTGGATCCGAGGCGACCACGGTTCCCTCCATATACTGAGCAGGGCACCGGTGGCCGTGCCCCTTCCACTATTGTAGGGGTTACAGTGCTCATCAGTTTTAGGTACGCGGGCATGCCTCCTTCCACCATTTGGATCCGGACATGGGCTTAGCAGCATAGGGAGAGATTTCGAGGGTCTGACAGGGGTAACCCTTTATCCTCCCTAGTTTGGGTCTGGTCAGTAGCTCTATTTTCTGTGCATGCTCTTGTTGCTCACATACAGCCGTGACATTATAATCCACCAAAACCGTCTTTTTTGACATGGATCCGCTTTCTGGCCTGGTTGACCGCATGCAGGGTCTTTCTTTGGAGGTAGCGGATCTCCGTCAATCTATGACTCAGCTTCAAGCATTGGGCTCTGCTCCGGCCCATGGAATCTGTTGCGAGCCAAAGGTCTCACTTCCGGAAACGTTCTCTGGGGGCAGTGAGAGTTTTGTTCGCTTCAGAGAGGCATGCAAACTCCATTTTTGCTTGTGTCCACATTCCTCTGGTAATCAGGAGCAGAGGGTGAGGATTGTCATCTCCCTGCTCAGGGGTAATGCTCAGACTTGGGCTTTTTCGCTGCCATCAGGGGATCCCTCCCTTCGATCCGTGGAAGGATTTTTTGTGGCCCTGGGGCAGATATATGATGACCCGGATCGTGTTGCTCTGGCCGAATCTAACTTACGTTTTTTAAGCCAGAGCAAACTGTCTGCGGAGCTTTATTGTTCTGAATTTCGGAGATGGGCAGCTGATTCAGGTTGGAATGATGCTGCACTCCGGAGTCAGTTCTGTCATGGTCTCTCAGAGAGATTGAAAGATGCGTTTGCTTTCCATGAGAGACCAACGTCCTTAGAGTCTGCCATGTCATTGGCGGTACGCCTTGACAGGCGTCTAAGAGAAAGAAACGAGACCTCTCTGTCCAGCCATTGTCAGTCTAGGGGCAGTGGTGCGGACTCATTCAGTGTGCAGGGGCCTCATCCTGTCTCGCTCCCCTCTGAGGAGGAGCCCATGCAGCTAGGTCGACTTGCCCCTGATAAAAGAGGATTTAGTCCTCAGAGTATGGTGTGTTTTTGTTGTGGGGGCATAGGTCATTTGGCAAATGTTTGTCCGTCTAGGAGATTCTTGAACTGTACTAAGAGCGATAATAAGAGAAAAACCTCAAAAGGTAAATCATCAAACTCTGCTTCATCTGCTACTTTGGGCAAAGTTGATGTAGGAATTGATGCTTTTCCTCTGACCTGCAGTTCCCGTTTTCTCCTGTCTGCCAGGGTGGCGCTAGAGAGCAAAGTCATTTCTTGTGAGATTTTTGTTGATAGTGGAGCGGCCGTCAATCTTATTGATACTCAATTTGTAGCCATGCATGGTTTTCAGGTTTGCACATTAGAAAAGGATATACCTGTTTTTGCTATTGACTCTGCTCCACTCTCACAGAGATGTCTGAAGGGCATTGTTCACAATATCCGGTTAGCTGTAGGTGACACTCATGTGGAGGATATATCTTGTTTTGTCCTTAACGGATTGCCTTCTCCTCTAGTTTTGGGGTTACCCTGGCTCACTAGACATAACCCCACTATTGATTGGCAAGGAAGGCAAATAAATGAGTGGAGTGACTTTTGTAGAGAGAATTGTCTTACAGCGACTTTTGCAGAGGTGTCTACTAAAACTGTGCCATCATTTCTCTCTGATTTCTCGGACGTGTTTTCCGAGAGCGGTGTTCAGGAGCTACCTCCTCACCGGGAGTTTGACTGTCCCATTAACCTCATTCCCGGCGCCAAGCTGCCAAAAGCTCGCCTCTACAATCTCTCACAACCGGAAAGAATCGCAATGCAAACCTATATCTCCGAGAGTCTCAATAAGGGGCATATTCGTCCCTCAAAATCACCTGTTGCCGCTGGGTTTTTTTTTGTTAAAAAAAAAGATGGCTCTCTGAGACCTTGCCTAGATTTTAGGGAGCTGAACCGTATCACGATTCGCGATCCCTATCCCCTTCCTCTGATCCCGGACCTCTTCAACCAAATTGTTGGGGCCAAGGTTTTTTCCAAATTGGATTTGAGAGGCGCGTACAACCTGGTCAGGGTCAGAGAGGGGGATGAATGGAAAACGGCCTTTAATACCCCTAACGGGCATTTCGAGAAGCTCGTTATGCCTTTCGGCCTGATGAATGCTCCGGCCGTCTTTCAGCATTTTGTTAACAGTATTTTCTACCATTTAATGGGGAAATTTGTATTGGTGTATCTTGATGATATTTTGATTTTTTCCCCTGATGTTCAGACCCATCAGGATCATCTTTTTCAGGTTTTGCAGATTCTGCGGGAAAATAAATTGTACGCCAAGCTGAAGAAATGTGTTTTTATGGTATCGGAGATTCAATTTCTGGGTTTTCTCCTCTCTGCTTCTGGTTTTCGCATGGATCCGGAGAAGGTCCGTGCTGTACTTGAGTGGGAGCTTCCTGAGAATCAGAAGGCATTGATGCGCTTTCTGGGTTTTGCGAACTATTACAGAAAGTTCATTTTGAATTATTCCTCTGTTGTCAAACCCCTCACTGACATGACAAAAAAGGGGGCGGATTTTTCCTCTTGGTCGGAGGAGGCGCTTGCAGCTTTTTCTAAGATTAAAGAGAGTTTTGCATCTGCTCCCGTCTTGGTGCATCCCGATGTTTCCTTACCTTTTATTGTTGAGGTGGATGCTTCCGAGGTGGGTGTGGGTGCGGTTTTGTCCCAGGGCCCTTCTCCTGCCAAGTGGCGACCCTGTGCCTTTTTCTCTAAAAAACTCTCCCCGGCAGAGAAAAACTATGATGTGGGAGATAGGGAGTTGTTGGCCATCAAGTTGGCTTTCGAGGAATGGCGCCATTGGTTGGAGGGGGCCAGGCACCCTATCACCGTTTTTACCGACCATAAGAATCTGGCATACTTGGAGTCGGCCAGGCGTATGAATCCGAGACAGGCCAAATGGTCTCTGTTCTTCTCCAGATTCAATTTTGTTGTCACATTCCGCCCTGGGATCAAAAATGTGAAGGCTGATGCTCTCTCTCGCTGTTTTCCGGGAGGAGGAAACTCCGAGGACCTGGGTCCCATTTTGGCGGAGGGGGTAGTTGTTTCTGCTCTATATTCTGATTTGGAGGCCGAGGTCCAGGCTGCCCAGACTGAGGCACCTGCCCGTTGTCCTTCTGGGAAGTTGTTTGTGCCTCCTGAGCTACGTCACAAACTCTTCAAGGAGCATCATGATACTGTTCTTGCTGGTCACCCCGGGAGTAGAGCCACGGTAGATCTCATTGCTCTGAGATTTTGGTGGCCGGCTCTTCGTAAGTCGGTGGAGGGTTTTGTGGCTGCTTGTGAGACGTGCGCTCGCGCTAAGGTCCCTCGTTCACGGCCTTCAGGTTCCCTTCTCCCGTTACCCATACCTTCCCGTCCTTGGACACACCTGTCCATGGACTTTATCACGGATCTTCCTCGTTCCTCAGGGAAGTCGGTGATCCTGGTGGTGGTGGACCGTTTTAGCAAGATGGCTCATTTCGTACCTTTCCCTGGTTTACCCAATGCTAAAACGTTGGCGCAAGCTTTTGTCGACCATATTGTTAAATTGCATGGCATTCCCTCTGATATTGTTTCCGATAGAGGCACGCAGTTTGTGTCCAGGTTCTGGAAGGCTTTCTGTTCTCGCCTGGGGGTTCGGCTGTCCTTCTCTTCTGCTTTTCACCCGCAGTCGAATGGTCAGACTGAGCGCCTCAATCAGAATCTGGAGACATATTTGCGCTGTTTCGTGGCAGAGAACCAGGAGGATTGGTGTTCATTTCTCCCTCTTGCTGAGTTTGCTCTGAACAACCGTCGTCAGGAATCTTCTGATAAGTCGCCATTCTTTGGTGCATATGGGTTCCATCCGCAGTTTGGGACATTCTCGGGAGGGGCTCTTTCTGGTTTACCTGAGGAGGAGAGATTTTCCTTGTCTTTGTCTACCATTTGGCAAAAGATTCAGAGTAATCTTAGAAAGATGAGTGAGAAGTATAAGCGTGTGGCTGATAAGAGACGTGTGCCTGGTCCGGACCTGAGTGTGGGTGATCTGGTGTGGTTGTCTACAAGAAATATTAAACTGAAGGTTCCCTCCTGGAAATTGGGTCCCAAGTTTATTGGGCCTTATAAAATCTTGTCAGTCATCAATCCTGTTGCCTTCTGTCTTGATCTTCCACGGGTTTGGAAGATACATAATGTATTTCACAGATCTCTCTTAAAACCATATGTCCAGCCCACGGTACCCTCCTCTTTGCCTCCTCCTCCGATTTTGGTTGATGGCAATCTGGAGTTTGAGGTTTCCAGAATTGTGGACTCTCGCATTGTCCGCAGTTCTCTCCAGTACCTCGTTCATTGGAAGGGTTATGGTCCTGAGGAGAGGATGTGGGTTCCGGTGTCGGACATTAAAGCCACTCGCCTCATCAGGGCATTTCATAGGGCTCATCCTGAGAAGGTGGGTCCTGGGTGTCCGGAGTCCACCCGTAGAGGGGGGGGGGTACTGTCACTACCAGAGCTTTGGGACGTTCTCACAGCTCTGTTTCTCCACCCCTGTGATGATGTCACTACTAGAGCTGGGAGGAGTTTTCTGTTTCCTTCCTCCCAGCTGCGTTTGATTTCCCTGCCTTTATATTCCCCCTCCTCCTATTGTAGGTGTGGATTATATTTCTCATTTGGGTTGTAGCTCTTGCTTGAGTATCTTCCCTTGCATGCTATCCTTTCACTGGACCTGTGTTCTGCTGCAGCAAGTACTCCGGATATTGCCAGCCTGTCTTTGGATCCGTCTTCACTTCAGCCCCTTCAGCTAAGTGTGCAGACATTGTTGTGTATCTGTGTGTTTTCTGACTGGATCCGAGGCGACCACGGTTCCCTCCATATACTGAGCAGGGCACCGGTGGCCGTGCCCCTTCCACTATTGTAGGGGTTACAGTGCTCATCAGTCTTAGGTACGCGGGCATGCCTCCTTCCACCATTTGGATCCGGGCATGGGCTTAGCAGCATAGGGAGAGCTTTCGAGGGTCTGACAGGGGTAACCCTTTATCCTCCCTAGTTTGGGTCTGGTCAGTAGCTCTATTTTCTGTGCATGCTCTTGTTGCTCACATACAGCCGTGACATTATGATGTCTCCCATTAGTCATTGCTAAAAAAAAATACATTCCTCCTGTTATTTCTCCACCTAAACATCCTAATCCAATGGTAATTTTGGGTGAGAGTATTAGGTGAAGATTCTTCACACCTGGAAGGTTTCGGGTTCATTGCAGTACTTTTGGAAGGGGTATGGTCCTGAGGAGAAAACATAGGTGCCTGCTCAGGACATTCATGCTCCTCGCCTAATTAGGAAGTTCCATTTAAAATTTCCATTGAAGCCTGCTTACCATGTTGAGGGTCTGGTGGCCCCTCTGAAGAGGGGGGTAATGTCACAAACGTACCTGTCTGGGCTCCAGCGCTGCATTCTCTGTCTTCAGCATGGCTGCTATGCCCCCCGATAATGTGGTTGCGTCCCTAGCAACAGCGTGTAATGATCTGTTTCTCCCCAGAGCGTGCAGGGTGAGATTGGCAGCGGGTTGAGTGACAGCCCAGTAGCCCAGTTGCTGTGTGCATTGTATCCTGTGCTATGGAGCGAATAGTCCATGGACCTATCAGGTTATGATCCAGTGACTCGGCGCTCTATTTAAATTCCCTCCTGGCCATACATCTTTGCCAGTGACATTCTCTGACTCACTAGCTGCATTCCTGGTTCCTGTTTGTGTATTTTTGGATTACTTGTGTTCTGACCTCGGCTTGTTTTTTGACCACTCTCAGTCTAACCTATTGGCACTGAGTTTCTTGTCTGGTTGTGATTTCGGCTTGGCTTTTAGACTACTCTCTGTCAATTTGGTACTTTGTTGTCCTCCTGCTTCTGACCCATTTCTATACTACTCTGTCTTCCTGTCTTGTCGTTTAGTGTTGTTTCTCCAGTTGTGGACTTGCTACCTATAGCTTGCACTGCAAGTAAGCAGGGGAAGGGTGCGGGGTTCCAGTTAGGGCTCACTGTCTATGTCTGTCACTACCTACTGACATTACATTCATTCACAAAATCCACCTTGGCTGAACTACAGGTCTAAGTTTAAAGAGCTTGGAATGAAATAGGACAGGAGGATATCTAGCATCTGTATGACTATTAGGCCTCTTTCACACTTGCGTTGTCCGGATCCGTCGTGTACTCCATTTGCCGGAGGTGCCCGCCGGATCCGTAACACCACAAGTGAACTGAAAGCATTTGAAGACGGATCCGTCTTCAAAATGCGTTCAGTGTTACTATGGCAGCCAGGACGCTATTAAAGTCCTGGCTGCCATAGTAGTAGTGGGGAGCGGGGGAGCAGTATACTTACCGTCCGTGTGGCTCCCGGGGCGCTCCAGAATGACGTCAGAGCGCCCCATGCGCATGGATGACGTGATCCATGCGATCGCGTCATCCATGCGCGTGGGGCGCCCTAACGTCACTCTGAAGCGCCCCGGGAGCTGCACGGACGGTAAGTATACTGCTCCGCCGCTCCCCACTACACTTTACCATGGCAAACAGGACTTTAGTGTCCTGGCAGCCATGGTAACCATTCAGATAAAGCTAAACGTCGGATCCGGTAATGCGCCGAAATGACGTTTAGCTTAAGGCCGGATCCGGATTAATGCCTTTCAATGGGCATTAATTCCGGACCTGGCCTTGTTCAGGATTTTTGACCGGAGCAAAAAGCGCAGCATGCTGCGGTATTTTATCCGGCCAAAAAACTTTCCGGTCCGGAACTGAAGACATCCTGATGCATCCTGAACGGATTTCTCTCCATTCAGAATGCATTGGGATAATCCTGATCAGGATTCTTCCGGCATAGAGCCCCCGACGACGGAACTCTATGCCGGAACACAACAACGCAAGTGTGAAAAAGCCCTAACTATGCCAGAGTGACTAGTCCGTACCGAACTTTACGATTTTGGGTACACGGACCCGAAACGGAACTTTGCCGGAAAAGTTCGAGTTCGGTGTTCGGGCATTTAATAAAGCTTGTTGAAAGGCTGCAGGGCAGCCAATCAACAAGCTTTTAAGCGGTAGGCACTTAGAAGCCATCACAGCCATGCCTACTAATGGCATGGCTGTGATTGGCCGTTGCATCATGTGATCCAGCCTCTATAAAAGCTGGATCACGTGTTGCACCGCCGATCAGCTCTGAGTAGTGCAGGGACAGGAAGCAGGCAGCTGAAGTGAGGGACAGTATTAGGAATCTGACTATTTGTTTTGTGGGTGACCTACAGTATAATAATTTTTTGTGGGTGCAATAGACCAGCTTTGCACCCCGGACACAGAAATATAATAATTAATCTGGCTGTTAATTCTGTGGGTGACCTATAGCTATTTTTTTGTCAATGCATTCCACCATCTTTGTACCCCTGACACAAAAATATAATAGTTAATCTGTCTGTTAGTTCGGAGGGTGACATATACCCATTTTTTGTGAGAGGTACACCTGCACTGCATACGTGACAGGGAAATTAATATAGTTAATCCATCTGTTAGATTGGTGCGTGACATATTCCCATTTCTTGTTGTGAGGTACTTCAGACAATGTGCTGACGACAAGACGCAAGTGGTTTGCATGCTGTGCAGTCGGAGCCTGAAGCGAGGCATAAACATTCTAAACCTGAGTCTGTGAAGGTTCTCATTTATCCAGGTCATGGTATATCTGTAAAGAATAAATCAAGGCAACTCGTTGGAAGAACGAGTGAAACGTTTTCAAGAAATCTACAGTAAGTCCAGTTGCCTTGATTTATTCTTTACAGATATTCTAAACCTGAGCACAACCTGCATGACCAAGCATCTTAATGCAAAGCACAAGCTGCAGTGGAGTAAACAGCTCAAAAACCACAAAAGATCTCAGGCTCCTCCTGCTTCCTCTTCTGCTGCAATCTCGACCTCTTCCTCCCCCTCTGGAGTGACAGTGGCACCTGCCACCCCGCAAACAGAGGATGTGGCAGCAACGCCACCACCTCCGTCACCATCACCAAGCATCTCCACACTGTCCCATGGAAGCGTTCAGCTGTCCATCTCCCAAGCAATGGAGAGAAAGAGGAAGTACCCCCCTACCTACCCGCAATCGCTGGCCTTGAATGCCAGCATTTAAAAATTCCTGGCCTTTAAAATGCTGTCATTCTTTTCCAGGAGAGCCATCCCTGCCCTGCACAACCAAGTGGCGGACAAAATCAGGTGTGCACTGCGCAACGCCATCTGTGGCAAGGTCCACATAACCACCGATACGTGGACCAGTAAGCACGGGCAGGGACGTTATATCTCCCTTACTGCACACTGGGTAAATGCAGTGGCGGCTGGGCCTGAGGCGGATAGCAGTCCTTCCGCCACCAAGGATTGCAGGACGTTTCTCTTTGCCTCCTCCTCCTACTCCACTTCCTCCTCTACCACCTCCTCATCCGGTCAGTGTAACACCTTCACCACCAACTTCAGCACAGCCAGGGGGAAACAACAGCAGGCAGTTTTGAAACTCATCTGTTTGGGGGGAAAACCCCACACCGCGCAGGAGCTGTGGACAGGCATGGAACAACGGACCAATAAGAGGTTGGTGCCACTGAGCCTCAAGCCCGGCCTGGCGGTGTGCAATAACGGGCGAAATCTCGTAGCAGCTCTGGGCCTAGCCGGTTTGACGCACATCCCTTGCTTGGCGCATGTCCTGAATTTGGTGGTGCAGAGGTTCCTGAAAAATTACCCCGATATGTCAGAGCTGCTGCAGAAAGTGCGGGCCATCTGTGCACACTTTCGGTGTTCTCACCCTGCTGCTGCTCGCCTGTCTACGCTGCTGCTCGCCTGTCTACGCTGCAGCGTAACCTCGGCTTTCCCGCTCACCACCTCATATGCGACGTGCCCACAAGGTGGAACTCCACCTTGCACATGCTAGAGAGACAACAGCAGGCGATAGTGGAGTTTCAGCTGCAGCACGCACGGGTGAGTTGCTCTGTGGAACAGCACCACTTCACCACCAACGAGTAGACCTTCATGCGGGACGTGTGTGCCGTGTTGCGCTCTTTCGAGTACTCCACCAACATGGCCAGTGCCGATGATGCCGTCCTCAGTGTTACTATCCCACTTCTATGTCTCCTTGAAAAAACATTTTGGGCGATGATGGAAGAGGATGAGGCACAAGAGGAAGAGGAGGAAGAGGGATCATTTCCACTGTTATCAGGCCAGTCATTCAGAAGTGGCTCGGAGGGTGGGTTCCTGCACCAACAGAGGCCAGGTACACAACTGTCCAGCCAGGGCACAGTTCTGGAGGATGAGGAGGAGAGGATGATGAGGAGGAGGAACCGTGTCCACAGCAGGGTGGCACCCAAAGCAGCTCATGGGCATCACTGGAGCGTGGCTGGGGGATACAGAGGACACAGGCGATACACCTCCCACAAAGGACAGCTTGTCGTTGCCTCTGGGCAGCCTGGCACACATGAGCAACTACATGCTGCAGTGCCTGTGCAACGACTGTCGAGTTGCTCACATTCTAACCAGTGCTGATTACTGGCTGGCCACCCTGGTGGATCCCTACTACAGGACAAAGTGCCATCCTTAATTCCGTCACTGGAGCGTGATCGCAAGATGCGTGAGTACAAGCGCATGCTGGTAGACGCGCTGCTGATGGCATTCACATCTGACAGTGGGGGCTCAGTGGAAGCACAAGGCGAAGACAGAGGAGAATGAAGAAGTCGCCAACGCAGCTGGGGCACCGCCAGCACCTCAGAATGAAG
Source organism: Bufo bufo (assembly GCF_905171765.1). Taxonomy (NCBI): domain Eukaryota; kingdom Metazoa; phylum Chordata; class Amphibia; order Anura; family Bufonidae; genus Bufo; species Bufo bufo. The sequence continues at coordinate 142,481,422 of NC_053390.1, read as the reverse complement.
GGTTAGCATGGCCAAAATGTGGAAAAGCTTTGTCAGCACGCCACAACAACCAGCACCACCAGCTGATACGGAACGTCTTAGGCTACTTTCACACCTGCGTTAGGTGCAGATCCGTCTGGTATCTGCACAGACGGATCCGCACCTATAATGCAAACGCTTGTATCTGTTCAGAATGGATCCGTTTGCATTACCATGAACAAAAAAATAAATATTAATTATGGGAGGCGGATCCGTTTTCAATTGCACCATATTGTGTCAGTGAAAATGGATCCTTCCCCATTAAATTACATTGTAAGTCAGGACAGATCCGTTTGGCTCCGCATCGTCAGGCGGACATCAAAACGCTGCAAGCAGCGTTTTGGTGTCCGCCTCCAGAGCGGAATGGAGGCTGAACGGAGGCAAACTGATGCATTCTGAGCGGATCCTTATCCATTCAGAATGCATTGGGGCTAAACTGATCCGTTTTGGGCCGCTTGTGAGAGCCCTGAAACGGATCTCACAAGCGGACCCAGAAACGCCAGTGTGAAAGTAGCATTAGCAGGAGGCAGTATTTCAGCAACATGGTGGAACAGTACGTGTGCATATGCCTACATGTATTTACTGATGGATCTGCCCCCTTCAACTTCTGGGTCTTCAAATTGGGCACATGGCCTGAGCTTGCCCTTTACACCTTGGAGGTGCTGGCCTGCCCTGCAGCCAGTGTATTATCTGAACGTGTGTTTAGCACGGCAGGGGGCGTTATCACAGACAAGCGCAGCCGCCTGTCCACAGCCTATGTGGACAAGCTCACGTTCATTAAAATGAACCAGGCATGGATCCCACAGGACTTGTCCGTACCTTGTTCTGAATAGACAAATATACCGGCTGCACACAGCCATTGTTATACTCCAGCGCACTTTCTCTTTGCATTCTCTTTTCTATTTCCCAATGTTTTGGGGTCTTCCCAAAATCATTAAAAAAATTAGGGAAATAAAAATAAAAAAACAACAAAAACAGTGTTGGCTACCTCCTCCTCCTCCACCACCACCGCTTCTACCTACGTCCACCGCCTCCTCAACCTCCCAATCCACTTTTTTTATTTTTTTCTATTCTATGTTATTTTATGTCATACCCTATCCACATTTGTTTGCAGGGCAATTGTCCTGCTCTTTCTCCCATTTTGCTTCCTTTTGCAGCCCTCTAGCCCTTAATATGTCTATTTTACAGGCATTTTAGTGCCCCAAAGCTCGGGTCCCCATTGACTTCAATGGGGTTCGGGGTCAAGTTCGGGTCCCGAACCAGAACTTTGAGCCGAAGTTCGGCCGAAGCCGGCGAACCCGAACTTCCAGGTGTTCGCTCATCCCTAGCTATGATATTAGTACTTCTGGCCAGATGTCCATTTTTTTGTTCAAATTTTTTTTTTAAATTCTCATTTTCTAAATGATTTTGTCTTTTCTCCTTCACAAACCCTATCCCCTGACCCCATGGACTTCTGGTGCGGAAGATTGGAACATTGGCTGGAACAGACCCAGTTTGTCCTGCCCATGTGTTTAAAACATTACGTTTGTCAAAATGAATCAAGTAAATGGATCCGTGAGGATGTCCACACATCTCTGGCTGATAACAATAAATAGGTCTGCCATTGCTGACAGTGGCTATTTTTTTGCCGACCCAGTGATGCAACTCCCGCTGTTTGCCTGTCCATTGTGGCTGTTACTCCCACTGGTGCCACCACTACTACTACTACCCCTATACTGCTGCACATCTCCTGTTTTGTCCATGAGGTTCCATACTGCATTGCTTGTGCTGCTAAAAAAAAAAAAAAAAAAAAAAAAAGAGAGACTTTTTGGGAGCTTGTACAAGCCACTGCTTTATCTGATACTACCGTGTGTGTGTATAAACACTGACAGGCATCTGTCCCCAATGAAGGAGAATTCATGGAATGCTTTTAATCAAGCTTAACAACTGAGTGTTTGTTAACGCTGTCAACCATGCATTTACCCACAGCTATATATGTCAGTGTCACAATGACATTATATATTTTTGCTGTCACATTGTGTTAAAGAGCTTAAAGGGGGAAGGTGGGGAGGGTCGATAGATTAAAAAAAAAAAAATACAGAAAGACAAGAGAGAAAAATATATGAGCTCAATGACACATCAGAGTGTCATATACCAATTTTGAGGCCAGGTGAAGCACTTTTGATTAGGGTAGAATCAATTTGGACCAAAACAGATTTTTTGGACCTATTCATTAGACCCAAAATTCGCTAATCTCTACTCGCACATTCCTTAAAGGGAACCTGTCACCGGGATTTTGGGTGTAGGGCTGAGGACATGGGTTGCTAGATGGCCGCTAGCACATCAGCAATATCCAGTCCCCATAGCTCTGTGTGCTTTTATTGTGTAAAAAAAACTATTTGATACATATGCAAATTAACATAAAAGAGTCATATCTTACTTGTGTGACCAGAGAAGAGTCATATTTTCAAGCTCTGACTCAGGTTAATTTGCATATATATCAAATAGTTTTTTTTACACAATAAAAGCACACAGAGCTATGGGGACTGGGTATTGCAGATGTGCTAGCGGCCATCTAGCAACCCATGTCCTCTATACACAAAATCCCGGTGACAGGTTCCCTTTAAAGGGGTTGGGTCACTTCAGCAAGTTTAATTTACATAACTTATTCTGTTGAAAAAGTTAATACAAGACACTTACTAATGTATTATTATCCATATTGCTTCCTTCGCTGGCTGGCTCATTTTTCGATCACATTATACACTGATCGTTTCCATGGTTACGACCACCCTGCCATCCAGCAGCAGTGGTCATGCTTGCACACTATAGGAAAAAGTGCCTGCCTCTCTGGTGGCCGAGACTGTGGGAACGCACATAGGCTGGTGCTATTTCCTGTAGTGTGCAAGCACGGCCACCACTGCTGGATTGCAGGTTGGTCGTAATCATGGAAACGAGCAGTGTATAATGGGATGGAAAAATGAATCAAACCAGCACAGGAGGCAATATGGCAATCACAATACATTAGTTAGTGGCTTCTATTAACTTTCTCTACATAAGAAATGCTATTTGCTGAAGTGAGACAACTCCTTTAACTATGTAAGCCACAACAAGAGCAGAAGATGCAAAATGAAAGAAGCACCTAATCACACAGTAGGAGACAAAGCACAGTATACTTGCTCTTAAGGGCCTTTTAAGCAGGCCTATAATCAGATGTTTGGATGTAATTGGATATTTTATACGAGCAAAAGTGCTGCTGTCAGGGTATGGAGGATGAACAATGGTATAAGGGCATATTTAAGTGGCCAAGTAAGGGAGATGAAACAGCACAAGCCTAGGAAATGACAAAAATATTGTCTGGATACATTTTCATAAATGAAGTGCTGTGACTTTTTCCAGAATGGCATCATTAAAGGGAATCAGTCACCAGGATAATCAATATTAAAGCAAACGTATGTCCTTACAGCACTTCAGACCTTCTTTCCATATTTTTTCTGTTTCATTGGAGCTCGCTTTATATCTTCATAAAAATCCACTTTCATCATTATGCTAATGAGGCATTAAGGTGCCCAAAGGGGCGTTATTTTAATTCAAAAGGTGCCCAGGAACGCCCTCCATCGAGTGCCCAGGCCCGCCCCTCATACACTACTCCCCCAGCATTGCCATTGCCGTCACGCCCCCCCTTTTTCTCCGGCTACGTCGCTAGCCGACAATCCCGCCCACCCTTTCCCTTCAGCATAACCAACAGGCGCAGTGCCGAACAGCGCTGGCACCTGCGCTCTTCCAGTTTAACTTAGGGCATCTGCCTCAACAGTTTCACTGGGCATGCGCTGAGCCCAGTGATGTTTTCGGTGCATGTCCCTGCTTACCCTATGCAAAGTCATCAACTCCTTACTTTATTTCACTTTAAAGGGTTAACTTGCATTGACTTATACTGTTTAATACTGTGCAACTGCATTTTATATGTATGCTAGATATATCCTGTTCATGTGCACTGTGTTTGCATGGCACTGTCTAAAGGGTTAATGAATAATGATAGATTTTTGGGACTTTCTAGCTAATAATGAGAAACTGGTAATTTTCCACAGCTACCATAGGGTTTAAAGAAGAACATGTTTTGGAGGGAAAAAGCCAGACTTGTTTACTACAGTACCACAACCAGACAGACTGACCTTTTAGCGTTGTTATTATTATGTCCGAAAACCTGTTTTTGTCTGGAAAAACGGATGTGTCATTCCCAATGAGTATCATTGAAGCTCTAAAGCAAATATGAGAGACAGGAGTTGTAACATTGTATTTGTTTGTGCTGGGATTCTCCCTGGCAGAAGAAGGTTTTGATGCTGAGGAAAGGCATGAGCTAGCTGTCCCTCTCTCTGTAAGAAGGCTGGTGCACCTCTACTGCCAGGGAGAAGACTGGAGAAGCCAGTTTTGCTCCTGAATTCCTTCAGTAAAAAAGCACACTAGGTTACAGCAGACCATGACTTTCTATACTTATTTTCCATTGAGGTGCACCACACCTTACCATCCCTTCCGGAGAGCAGCAGCACATGGTGGCACCTTAACGGCGTCCGGGTGACCCAGCATAGCTTTGGGGCCACTCCGAACCCAGCCACTACACCTCCAGGAGAATCTATAATATATTGGCCCATTGTGTACATGCAAGCTTCCTAATGGGACAGCTTTTGGAGTCTAATTGTGCCCAGGGGAGGTCTGGCAGCCTTAGTCCTGGGGGGCAAATCCAGTCAAGTGGCCCATTTTTTAGCCCCGCCCATTATTAAAAGCCCCTCCTACATATAATAGGCCACTCCCAACACACACTGTACAGCTGACATTCTATAGTTGCGGCCTGTCTACACATCATACGAAGAGGGGAGGCCTGTCCCGGCTGCACTGCCTGCTTATATAACAAGCTACAGCCAGGAAGCTCCTCCGCTCTCCTCCCTCCCCAGATCCTGCTCAAGGCCTGTGGTCCCCCCCACCATCTGCCACCCGCCCGTGGCCTGCTGCCCCCTTTCGTCATCCTCACCCAGCTCTGAATCATCCTTCTGCAAATGGCAGGGGGAGGAGCCGGAGCATCTCCTCTCCTACATAGCACCACATACCTCTTACATCCAATGTCACCTTTGTTGTAGACGTTCTTTTTCCTCATCTTCTCCATTCAGACCAGACCGCCATGATGATTTTTCAGCCATCTCCCATCTCTGCAGAGATTGACAAACAGACATTAGTTTCCTGCCACCCCCAATACTATACTGCAGAAACAGTCCCCCTGGGAATACTACTACCACACAGATAGTGCCCCCTTAAACAATTATTGGCACACAGTGCTCTAAAAAATAACTGCGCCCAGACACTAATAGTATAAAGATAATGTCCCCCAAAAATAATAGTGCTAAGCTGATACTGTGCTAGGGTGCCCCCAAACAGTGCCCCCCAAAATCCCACCAATATAAATAATTCTCTGCCAGAGCACACTTAGTAGTAATAATGCCCCTATAGTGCCCTAGTAATCATGTTCCTCATAGCCCCCCAGTAGTAGTAAAGCTCCCCATAATAACTTAGTACTAATTTTCCCTATAATATGACAGTACATGAAATACCCCCGCTTAGTGCCCGCAGTTGAGCTAATGTCCCCATAATGTATGCCAGTATAAAATACCCCTATATAGTGCCCCAGTAAATGCACTCATACTGCTCCTCTCCCCCTTCCCCATAGTGTCCCCCATAATATGCCAGTAAAAAAATGCCCCTTAGTACCCCCCAGCAGATGCCCCTATAGTGCTCCTCTCCCCCACAATGTGCCAGTAAAAAAATTCCCCTTCTTAGTGCCACCATATGCCCCAATAGTGCTCCACTCCCCCATAGTGCCCCCAAATAATGCCCCATAGTGCCGCTCTCCCCTATAGTGCCTGCCATAATGTGCCAGTAAAAAATGCCCCCTTAGTGCTACCAAATGCCATAGTGCCCCCCATAATGTTCCAATACAAAAGGCCCCTTTAGAGCCCCCACTTCCCCATAGTGCCCCCAAATAATGCCCCTATAGTAACCCCAGATGCCCCATAGTGCTGCTCTCCCCCATAGTGCCCCCCAGAATGTGCCAATAATTTAAAAAAAAGCCCCTTTAGAGCCCCCAGATACCCCCATAGTGCTCCTCTCCCCCATGGTGCCCCCCCATAATGTGCCAGCAAGAAATGCCCCCATAGTGCCAGCTCCCCCCCCATAGTACAAGCCCCCCATAGTGCCAAGCCCCCCATAGTGGAAGCCCCCCCATAGTGCCACTTCGCCCATAGTGCCAGCTCCCCCATAGTGCCAGCCCCCCCGTAGTGCCAGCTCCCCCCATAGTGCCAGCTCCCCCCATAGTGCCAGCTCCCCCCATAGTGCCAGCTCCTACCCCATAGTGCCAGCCCCCTTATAGTGCCAGCCCCCTTATAGTGTCAACCCCCCCCATAGTGTCAGCCCTCCCATAGTGCCAGCCCCCCCATAGTGTCAGCCCTCCCATAGTGCCCGCTCCCCCATAGTGCCAGCTCCCCCCATAGTGCCAGCCCCCCCATAGTGTCAACCCCCCCATAGTGTCAACCCCCCCATAGTGTCAACCCCCCCATAGTGTCAGCCCTCCCATAGTGCCAGCTCCCCCATAGTGCCAGCCCCCCCCCGTAGTGCCAGCTCCCCCCATAGTGCCAGCTCCCCCATAGTGCCAGCTCCTACCCCATAGTGCCAGCCCCCTTATAGTGTCAACCCCCCCATAGTGCCAGCTCCTACCCCATAGTGCCAGCCCCCTTATAGTGCCAGCCCCCTTATAGTGTCAACCCCCCCATAGTGCCAGCTCCCCCTATAGTTCCAGCCCCCCATAGTGCCAGCTCCCCCATAGTTCCAGCCCCCCCCATAGTGCCAGCTCCCCCCATAGTGCCAGCTCCTACCCCATAGTGCCAGCCCCCTTATAGTGTCAACCCCCCCATAGTGCCAGCTCCTACCCCATAGTGCCAGCCCCCTTATAGTGCCAGCCCCCTTATAGTGTCAACCCCCCCATAGTGCCAGCTCCCCCTATAGTTCCAGCCCCCCATAGTGCCAGCTCCCCCATAGTTCCAGCCCCCTCTATACTAGTGCCAGCTCCCCCTATAGTGCCCCCCCCATAGTGCTAGCTCCCCCAAAGTGCCAGATTCCCCCCCATAGTGCCAAATCCCCCCATAGTGCCAAATCCCCCCATAGTGCCAAATCCCCCCATAGTGCCAGATCCCCCCCATAGTGCCAGATCCCCCCATAGTGCCAGCCCCCCCATAGTGCCAGCCCCCCCATAGTGCCAGCTCCCCCTATAGTGCCAGCCCCCCATAGTGCCAGCCCCCCCTATAGTGCCAGCTCCCCCATAGTTCCAGCCCCCCCTATAGTGCCAGCTCCCCCTATAGTGCCCCCCCATAGTGCTAGCTCCCCCAAAGTGCCAGATCCCCCCCCATAGTGTCAGATCCCCCCCCCATAGTGCCAGCCCCCCTTATAGTGCCAGATCCCCCCCCCCATAGTGCCAGATCCCCCCCCCATAGTGCCAGCCCCCCTTATAGTGCCAGATCCCCCCCCCATAGTGCCAGCCCCCCGCAAAGAAGAAAAAAAAAACCAGCACTAATACTTACCTCCATCAGCAGCGATGCAAGCCTCTTCTGGCCTGTGTCCCAGCTGTGTGCTGCCGGGCTCAGGCGTCGCAATGATAATGACGTCATTGCTCTGCCTGAGCCGGCCTCTGATAGGCTGCAGGCATTAGTGCCTGCGGCCTATCAGAAGAACAGGGGAGGGACACGCCTCTCCCTCCCCTGCCCCACAGCACACAGCACGGCCGCAATGACATCCAGGGCCGCGCCGCCTGTGGTGATGATCGGCGGTGCGGCCCTGAAGAATAAAAAAAAAAAAAAAAAAAAATTTTTTTTTTTTTTTAAGACGCGCGGCCCAGTGGCCGTTTATTTCGGGCGGCCTGGGGGGCAATTGCCTCCCTGCCCCCCGGCCCAGCCCGCCCCTGGTGATGATCGGCGGTGCGGCCCTGAAGAATAAAAAAAAAAAAAAAAAAAATTTTTTTTTTTTTTTTAAGACGCGCTGCCCAGTGGCCGTTTATTTCGGGCGGCCTGGGGGGCAATTGCCTCCCTGCCCCCCGGCCCAGCCCGCCCCTGATTGTGCCTGATATAGAAGCTCAACTACTTTAATTTCAATGATGCTGAGATGCAATACCAGATATAACCCCGTAGATAGGTGTGGCAATGTTTCCATTATAATGTAAAATGTAACCATAAAATGTAATTATTACTGACCCCTTCTAATCTATTGTCTAATTGGAGAATTAAATTGCTGGTTTATAGTATCCACATAAATCATGGAGGCTGTACCTACAGGCACTATGTTTCTGGGAAAGCGCTTGTACTGTAGTACAGTATTAATGATATCACAACTTATAAGCTGAGAGAAACCAAAACTGTATGGTTATGCACTCTGCTGGACCTGTTTGTGTATTTTTGTTTGTGACGGGGCACTCTACTGGTAGTGTTATTTGTTGGGTGCACTATGCAGATCCTGTTTATGGGTGGGCATCCTGATTGAGATATTCTAAGGCTTGCTTCATATATGAGTGAAACACATCTGGAAGGCTATTCCAGCTGAGAACAGCCTGTCGAATCTGTCCCTGCTGTGCACAACCGTGCACTGCCAGAATTCCTTCTGGCCCCATTTGTAACGCCCCAGAGTGGCATTACCACCTTTTCTCCTCGCTACTGTCTTTATTTGTTAACCTCATGTCATCATGTGTATTTAATTCAGGTCCAAACACTGTGCATTTCCTATTTTGTAACTGCTTATGTTCAGGTGTAATGTGCCTAGTTCACCAGCAGGTGGCAGAAAACACTGCAGAGCTACAGGTACATAGAATGGAGCTTTCCATTCCATTCTAAACCCCCTTGGTTGAGGAGTGGGCGAGTCCCACTTCCTGCAGGAAGGGTGGGGACCAGAACAGTCTAGCTTACTCCCTGCTTGGGGCAGGAAGCAAGTGCTGGGCACGTCTCTGCTGGATGTGCCCAGGCCAAGCCAAGCCATCCAGAGCACCTTCAGAACTGCTGGATGTGGAGGCCACAGCTTAGAGCCTTAGGAGCCAGGAGGAGAGTTCCCTGGCATAATTAAGAGACAGACCATACAAAGAGAAGTTGCAGCATCCAGAGAAAGCTAAGTTATACAGCTACCCTGTTATTACAGCAGAGCCAAAGTGCAACAGATGTAGCAGAGACGAGTTTGCCTGCCAGAGTTTTAATGCTAAAGCCTGCTGGAACCAAGACAAAGTCTGTAACCCATAGAAACATAGAATGTGTCGGCAGATAAGAACCATTTGGTCCATCTAGTCTGCCCAATATACTGAGTACTATGGATAGCCCCTGGCCCTATCTTATATGAAGGATAGCCTTATGCCTATCCCATGCATGCTTAAACTCCTTCACTGTATTTGCAGCTACCACTTCTGCAGGAAGGCTATTCCATGCATCCACTACTCTCTCAGTAAAATAATACTTCCTGATATTACTTTTAAACCTTTGCCCCTCTAATTTAAAACTATGTCCTCTTGTAGCAGTTTTTCTTCTTTTAAATATTCTCTCCTCTTTTTGCCTTGTTGATTCCCTTTATGTATTTAAAAGTTTCTATCATATCCCCTCTGTCTCGTCTTTCTTCCAAGCTGTACATGTTAAGGTCCTTTAATCTTTCCTGGTAAGTTTTATCCTGCAATCCATGTACCAGTTTAGTAGCTCTTCTCTGAACTCTCTCCAAAGTATCAGTATCCTTCTGGAGATATGGTCTCCAGTACTCCAGTACTGAGCACAATACTCCAAATGAGGTCTCACTAGTGCTCTGTAGAGCGGCATGAGCACCTCCCTCTTTCTACTGGTAATGCCTCTCCCTATACACCCAAGCATTCTGCTAGCATTTCCTGCTGCTCTATGATATTGTCTGCCTACCTTTAAGTCTTCTGAAATAATGACCCCTAAATCCCTTTCCTCAGATACTGAGGTTAGGACTGTATCACTGATTTTATATTCTGCTCTTGGGTTTTTACGCCCCAGGTGCATTATTTTGCACTTATCCACATTAAATTTTAGTTGCCAGATTTTTGACCATTCCTCTAGTTTTCCTAAATCCTTTTCCATTTGGTGTATCCCTCCAGGAACATCAACCCTGTTACAAATCTTTGTGTCATCAGCAAAAAGACAGACCTTACCATCGAGGCCTTCTGCAATTTCGCTGATAAAGATATTAAACAATATGGGTCCCAGAACAGATCCCTGAGGTACCCCACTGGTAACAAGACCTTGGTCTGAATATACTCCATTGACTACAACCCTCTGTTGCATGTCCCTCAGCCACTGCCTAATCCATTCAACAATATGGGAGTGCAAGCCCAAAGACTGCAATTTATTGATAAGCCTTCTGTGTGGGACAGTATCGAAAGCCTTACTGAAGTCTAGATAAGCGATGTCTACTGCACCTCCGCCATCTATTGTTTTAGTCCCCCAATCAAAAAAATCAATAAGATTAGTTTGACATGATCTCCCTGAAGTAAACCCATGCTGTTTTTCATCTTTCAATCCATGGGATTTTAGATGTTCCACAATCCTCTCCTTAAGTATGGTTTCCATTAATTTCCCCACTATTGATGTCAGGCTTACTGACCTATAGTTGCCCGATTCCTCCCTACTACCTTTCTTGTGAATCGGCACAACATTTGCTAATTTCGAATCTTCTGGGATGACTCCTGTTGCCAGTGATTGGTTAAATAAATCTGTTAATGGTTTTGCTAGTTCACCGCTGAGCTCTTTTAATAGCTTTGGGTGTATCCCATCAGGCCCCTGTGACTTATTTGTATTGATTTTAGACAGCTGACTTAGACCCTCTTCCTCTGCAAAGACACATGCATCAAAAGATTCATTAGTCTTCTTTCCTAACTGAGGTCCCTTTCCTTCATTTTCCTTCGTAAAGACTGAACAGAAGTATTCATTGAGGCAGTCAGCTAGTTCTTTATCTTCTTCCATATACCTTCCTTCTTTTGTTTTTAATTTTGTAATTCCTTGTTTTAGTTTCCTTTTATGTATCTGAAGAATGCCTTATTGCCTTTTTTCCCTGACTGAGCTAATTTCTCTTCTGCCTGTGCTTTAGAAGCTCTTATAACTTGTTTGGCCTCTCTCTGCCTAATCTTGTAAATTAGCCTGTCATCCTCGTTTTTTTTTTATTTTTATAATTCCTAAATGCTATCTTTTTGTTTTTAATGATTTTGGCCACTTCTGCTGAGTACCACAGTGTTCTTTTCCTATTTTTGCTTTTACTGACAAGCCTAATACAATTTTCTGTTGCCTTCAATAGTGCCTCTTTTAAGTAGTCCCATTTCTCCTGGACTCCAATGAAACTGTTCCAATCTGATAGGGACTCGTATACCACTGATCTAATTTTAGAAAAGTCAGTTTTTCTAAAATCTAAAACTTTTGTTTTTGTGTGGTGTGACTCAGTCACTGTACTTATAGTAAACCACACTGACTGGTGATCACTAGATCCCAAGCTTTCCCCTACAGTAATATCATATACCAAATTCCCATTTGTGAATACTAAATCTAAAATGGCCTCCTTCCGGGTTGGCTCCTCCTACTTGCTGTAGAGATAATCCCAGTAGGGAATTTAGAATATCTGTATCTCCCATAATGATAACTTCCCCCTTCAATGTCATTTTAGCTATTTCCTCAACTAGTAGATCATCTAATTCTTTGACTTGGCTAGGTGGTCTATATATCACACCTACACGAGTTACCTTATGATTATCAAGCTGCAAGGTAACCCAAACTGACTCTAAATTGTTCTCGCTAACTTGTATCAAATTAGATTTTATGCTGTCTTTCACATACAGGGCCACCCCTCCCCCCTTCTTACCTTCTCTGTCTTTCCTGTATAGAGAGAACCCTGGTATTGATATATCCCAGTCATTACTCCCCTTGAACCACGTCTCAGTAACAGCCACTACATCTATATTCTCAGATGCCTTTATAGCCTCAAGTTCATTGATCTTATTCCCTAAACTGCGAGCATTTGTAGATAAGAATCTGAGCTTGTCATTTCTTAACCTTTGTGCTACTGGCATCTTCTGGCATTGTTCCGGGGGGCAGTCGGACTGCTGGATTATCACTCTTTTGCCCCCCCTTTCCTAGTTTAAATGCTCCTTAGCACCGAGGACATTCGTTCCTTTGAGAGAAAGATGCAAACCATCTTTCTTGTACAGTTCTTTTCCATTCCAACAAGAGCTAACATGAGACACAAAGCCAAACCCTTGGTTCCGACACCATTCACCAAGCCATACATTGAATTCCTTAATGCGCATCTTCCTGTCATGCTGAAGGTTATGCACAGGCAAAACTGCAGAGAATGAAACAGTTGATGCAACCTCCCATATATCCTTTCCAAGTGTGTGAAAAGCTTCTTTCACCTTTAAAACCTCATTGCAAGCCAGATCGTTTGTCCCCAGATGGACAATAACATCCACTTCCCTTTCCTGTTTTGCTTGCCTAACAATATTAAGGATCCGTCGTCTGTCCCTGCTAGCGGTAGCACCAGGGAGACATCTTACAACACCATTCTCCTCAAACTTCACACCTCTTATGATGGAATCGCCCACCAACAGCTGCTTACTATCAGTCCTCAATTTCTCCTTTTTGTCTTTGCTGCAGTCTTGCATACTTTAGGCATGGGAGATGATTGTTTCTCACCCACTGTGCTTGAGCCATCCGCCATGTTGCTCTTGCGCTCTGAAAGTGCTGCAAATGAATTATGGAGAGCCACAGACTGTGGGACATGTCTTCTATCCACAACTCTCAGTCTACCAGAACCTACAGTAACCCATCTTCCATTTCTAGGGGGCCTCTGTGGCAGTGGCATTGCAATGTTCTCAGTCTGAGTTTGCCTAATGGTTAATTTACAAATCTCATATTTCAAAAAGGTGATTTCCTGTTGCATTATGGAGAGCAGTCTACAGATCAGACAGTATCCAAACCTCTGAAGAGTGGAACCTGAAATAAAAGCACAACAATTCCTGCACAGAACCAGGTCTGTCATAAACAAACAAATCTTACTTGTTTAGATTGTATCCACCTCCAGATTCCTCCTGAGTATCTCCTGAATATCTCCAATGCACTTGCAGATCAGCACTTGATTAGACCAGCACTAGATTAGCAGCCTTGAAAAAGCAGCAAGCTATAATTAGCAAGCTAATGCAATGTTGCTATATATACACACCCTCCCACAAAGGCTTCTCCCCAACAGCAAATTAACACCTTACCCGCCTATGCTCATTTGCAATCAGACAATAGAGATAACGTGTCTAGCAAATTCCTTTCCTCTTGTGAAACAGTGTCTGAGTATCCACCCGAAACACCACTGAAGTTCTGCTACAGTGGAAAAACTCTGAGTTAGACTAAATTCTTCTCCTGAATATCTCCAATGCACTTGCAGATCAGCACTTGATTAGACCAGCACTAGATTAGCAGCCTTGAAAAAGCAGCAAGCAACCCGTTTGGAAAAACGTTTATGCCAAGTAAAGCTGTTATTGAACTTCATCTTTAAGGTCTGGACTCAATTTATTCTGCATCCCCAAGTTAACTACCCCCTTATTTGCTGCTTCAGAAGACAACGCCTGGTGTCCAGCATATCCAGGTAGGAGCACCTTGACACATACAAAACAGTAAGGCCTCTTGCACACGAACATTTTTATTTTCCGTTACCGTTCCATTTTTTGCGTTCCGTATACGGACCGTATACAGAACCATTCATTTCAATAGATCCGCAAAAGAAACGGAAGGTACTCCATATGCCTTCCGTTTCCGTATTTCAGTTTTTCCATTCCGTTCAAAGATAGAACATGTCCTATTGTTGTCCGCATAATGGACAAGGATAGTACTGTTCTATTAGGGGCCAAAAAACTGAAAAAGCCATACAGGCCCCAAATATTATGAATTCACTTGACAGAAAAGAACAAGTGATTATGTGGCTTGAGGTACATATATTAGACGGTCAGTGGGCCAGTACAGGCACCAAAAATTTAGCATTCACCTGACAGAAAATAACTTGTGATGATGTGGCTGGAGGTACAATGGACGGTCACCAGCTAAGAATTTTACTGTAGGCCAGTACAGGCCCCAAAAATTAGGCATTCACCTGACAGAAAAGAACTAGTGATTATGTGTCTAGGGGCGCATTAGGCAGTCACTGGATAAAAATTTTACTGTAGGCCACTGGAGTAGAGGCCCCAAAAATTTGGTATTCACCTGACAGAAAAGGCCTTTTATGCCGCTGTATATACATAACACAAGGACCATTCTTTGTTCTGTGTGGTGGCAGATATGTGTGGGCTGGCATGAGAAAGTTCAATTACACGTGGTCGTCACAGGTGTTGAATTCCTCCGAGATCCATGCCTCATTCATTTGTAGAAATGTGAGGTAGTCCACAATGTCGTGAGCTAGGCGAGTGCGCTTATCGGTCACGATCCCCACTGCTGAATGTCCTCTCGGACAAGACACTCGACGAGGGGCAAGCCAAGACTTCCATGGCAAATTATGCCAGCTCTGGCCACAGGTCAAGCCTGCACACCCAGTAGTGCAGGGGTCCCTCGCTTCTCAGATCTTCCAAATCGGCTGTTAACCCGATGTAGTCGAAACCTGTCAGTCTAGGCGTTCCCTGAGGCTGGATCCGGAGTTCGGCTCTCGATGGGTTGACTGCAAGAATGATCTCATATCCGAAATGACCAACACATCTTCAAACCGCCCTCTTATTGCAGGCGTGGTAGGATTGGTACCTGCACCTGTTTCGCTGTGGGTGGAAATTCCTTTGCCAGCGCCCACAACAGCAGAATGCAGACTCTCTCGCAGCAAGGCCTGGAAATGCTGCATTCTGACAGCCCTCTGTGATGCTGGTAACATGTCCGCCATTTTGTGTTTGTATTGGGGGTCTAAGTACGTTGCCACCCAGTACTGGTCCTTGCCCTTTATGCTTTTTATACGGGGGTCCCTCTACAAACACTGGATCATGAAGGCCCCCATTTGCACTAAATTGGAAGCGGAGGAGCGCCCTGGCTCCTGCTCATCGCCCAGGAGAATGTCATGCTCGGTCTCCTCCCCCCAGCCACGGACAACACCAGGGATCCCCGAAAAGTTTAAAGGCCCCCTCAAACCCTGCTTTTCTTGCTCCTCCCCTCAGCCACCATCCTCCTCTAACTCCTCCTCAGACTCCTGCTGACTTGTCTCAGATGGAGTAGCCCCCCTGGGAATTCATTCAGCATTGCGACTTTCTCATCTTCCAGCTCCTGCTCCTCGACGGCTTGATCAATGACACAACACAATGCACACTTCGGAAAGAAGGCGTAAGGTATGATGTCACTGATGGTGCCCTGGCTGCGACTGACCTGTTTGGTGATCTCATCAAATGTCCGCAGAAGTCTGCATGCGTCGCGCATGAGCAGCCACTGGTGCGGTGAACAGAAACCAAGCTCCCCAGAACCTGTCCTGCTGCAGAGTTCGTACAGGTAGTCGTTAATGGCACATTGCTGCTGGAGCAGCCTATCAAGCATATACAAGATGGAGTTCCAGCGCGTCGGGTTGTCACAAATCAGACGTCTGACGGGCAGGTGGTTTTGCCGCTGAACGTCAGCAAGGCGAGTCATGGCCGTGTTAGATCGTCTATAATGGCCAGAGATTTTCCTGGCCTGCCATAAGACGTTCTGGACCCCGTGGTATTTGACAACGAATCACTGCACGACTAAGTTCAGGACGCACACCACTAACTGTCAAATTGAGCAGGGTTAGCCACTGATCGGCCTGTGACCGCAGAGCTGAAAGCAGTGCAGGACCAGTGTGGGTCTTGGCTTCCAGGCACAACAGCCGCAGCACAGCATCGCAACGTCTCATCTAGCATGTCGAATAGGTTCAGGGGAGCTTAGGGGTTGCAGCGGAAGAGGCGGTAGCAGTGAAAAAGGAAGAATCAGCCGAGGAGGAGACAGAGGATGGAGTAGGAGGAGGAGAAGAAGAGGCAGGCCTGCATGCAATCCGTGGCGGTAACACCAAATCCACACGGGTGCCATGGGTTATATGCTTGACAGCCGTCAGAAGGTTCACCCAGTGGGCAGTAAAAGTTAAGTACCTTCCCTGCCCGTGTTTTCTAGACCACATATCTGTGGTCAGATGTATCTTGGCACCGACACTGTGTGCCAGAGATATATTCAATTGCCGCTGAACGTGGCCATATAGCTCTGGGATGCCCTTCTGGGAGAAATATTTCCTCCCGGGGACCTTCCATTGCGGTGTGCCAATGGCCACAAATTTTCTAAAGGCCTCCGAGTCCACCAGTTTATATGGCAGTAGTTGGCGGGCTAGCAGTTCCGACAAGTCAGCGGTCAGCCGTTGGGCAAGAGGTTTATCTGGCGTCATCAACTTTTCACGCTCGAACATTTGGGTCACAGAAGCCTGCCTTCTGCCAGATGAACGCAACAACGGCACAGTGGAGTGGAGGACAAATGGGAGGAGAGAGGAGAAGGAGAAGAGGCAGAACGTGGAGCGCCAGGAGTGTGGCTTTGTGTGTTCTGACGGCAATCCAAAGTGTAGAGAGAATAATGATAGCGGCACTCACCAAATTGCAGCAAAAATCTTCTTTATTGTAAACTTGAGGTGGAAGTTACAGCAGGCTGGGGCGGACCTATGCGTGTAGATGCTGAGTGATCAGCTGGCGACGCCCGTTTCGCGCACTTCCGCTTCCTCTGGCCTCTGACCTAGTCGCGCTACACATGCGCTCATTTTAAAGCGTCCGTGTTGCCTCGGCAACCATAGACGCTAAAAACAGATACCTCGCTTATTTCAAAAAACGATCTGGGGTAATAGACTTAACTTTCCTTGACACTAACTAAATCTGTTTCTATAAATCGCGTGTTCATTACTCTATTTTTGTAAACATACACTTAGATCGTTTCGATCATTTAGTCCCAGAGGACCCATCGCAGAGGTGCGGATAATCCACTCCGCCTCCTTCGGCAAAAGGAGGCGGTCTCTATCTCCACCTAATGCTGGAGCGGGGACGTGTTCCAGGGCTGCGAATTTTAGGCACTTTGTGTTATAATCGTGCTTGTTGTGAACATGTTAGATTAGCCTGGGACACCCTTTTCCTGATTTTACAGAGTTAATATGCTCCCTGAATCTCTCATACATAGGGCGGATAGTCTTCCCTATGTAGAAGGATCCACAGGAGCATAATACCAGGTACACCACATATTTGGTTCTACATGTGGTGAATTGTTTAACCCTGTGCCTAATGCCTGCGAAAAAAAGGTATTTTCCCTGTAATGTATATTGACAAAAAGAACAGTCCCTACATTTATAACTCCCTATTGGTATGCGTTCAGTGAGCCAATTGCCAGTTCTATTCTCCTTGAGCCTACTCCTCACTAATTTATCTTTAATCGTGTGACACTTTTTGAAAGTGATGAGGGGTTTGATATATGTTAAATCCCGGAGCCCCTCTTCATTTTTGAGGATGTCCCAGTTTTTAAGTATAACCTGTTTAATGGTGTCTGCTAAGGGACTATATTTGAAGGCAAATGCAAACCTATCTGTGGCGTCTTTTCTCGGGCTGCTTTTTTTCTTAAGTAACTCACTCTGTGTGAATTGACCTGCTCTTTTTATTGCTGCATCTAGTTCAGTTTCCGGGTACCCCCTATGTAGGAGTCTCTCCTTTAATTCCTGGGCCTGCAATGTATACCCTACTTCTGTGCTGTTGATACGTTTTAAGCGTATAAATTGTCCGTACGGGACTGCTTGTTTTACGCTACGTGGATGATAGCTGTCATAGTGGAGTAATGAATTTGTGGCAGATGGCTTACGGAAACCAGTGGTGACTATGGTGTCCTCGTCGATTGTTACTCGTACATCGAGGAAGTCTAATTTGGTGCCTCCGAAATTTACTGTCAATTTCATGTTCATCTCATTCTGAGTGTTTAGTAAGTGGACAAATTCTTCGCACAACTGTTTCGAGCCTTGCCATACCATAAAGACATCATCCACGTAGCGTAAAAATAACTTTCTATGTTGCAGATATGGATTTGAGGTAGAACAGACATAGCGGTCTTCAAAGACTGCCAAATATAAATTGGCGAACGTGCAAGACACGGGTGTGCCCATGGCCGTACCATAGATCTGCCTGTACCAGAACCCCCCAAAAGTAAATACATTATTGCTGAGTACAAAGTTGAGTGTTTCCTGGACAAAGGAGCAGTAGACAGCGCTCTTGTCTGTTTTGCTCAACACCTTGATGACCGCCTGCACACCCTCCCCATGAGGGATGCAGGTGTACAGGCTCTCCACATCAAGGGACACCAAGTTGAAATCTTCCTGCCACTGGAAATGCTTCAATGCTTCCAGGAAGGCATTGGTGTCACGCAAATATGTAGAGGCATAAGACAAGAGCGGTCTCAACAGCCAGTCCAGGTATTTAGATAACGACTCAGTCACTGACCCTATCCCCGCCACGATGGGGCGGCCTGGGGGCTGGGTCAGTGACTTGTGAATCTTAGGTACGAAGTACCAAGTAGGTTTTTTGGGTAATGGTGGTACAAGCCTATCCATGATACGAGCCGTAAAAAAATCCACCTCAATGTAACGTGTTAGCAACTTGCAGAGTTTTACTTGGATGGCAGGGGTAGGATCATTTTCAAGTTTGGAGTAGACAGAGGTGTCTCCCAACTGTCTATATGCTTCCTGTAGGTAATATTCCTTGGTGAGTAGTACAATATTGCCCCCCTTGTCTGCTGGTTTCACCACGACATCGTCCCTATTGGCTAGCCACTTTATTGCAGACCACTCTTCCTTGGTGGTATTGTTGTCCACTTTGGGGTACACCAGGGCTTTTACATCTCTTAATATTTGTTTGTGGAAGATGTCGATGCTACTCCCAGCAGGCAAGGGGGGACAATATGTAGATTTTATACCCCCTTCAAAGCGACCTGCTTCTATAGAGGGGGCAGGAAGACCACCTAATTCTGTGTCAGCTAGAAATTCTAGGCAGGCAATTTCCATTTCGTCATAGGTTTCATCTATTTTGAAGCCCAGCAAATTAGTGTGGGCCGGGATTTCACCCTCTCTCTTAGACCCTGATATAGATGGGGAGTTATTATAGATTTTATGCAGTTGTAGTTTCCGTATAGCTTTGAATAGATCTATTTTAAATGTTACTGGATTGAAATTTTCTACTAGGCTAAAGCTGAGCCCTTTATTAAGTGCACTTATACAAGGGGGTGTTAATTCAAGTGTGGTCAAGTTGATTACGAGATTGTTTTTAGACATAGTAGTAAAGGAGGATGTCATTGACGCCATGACACCTGTTTCCTGTTGCGTGATGATTTTCTTGCTGGTCTCCTTTCTCCTTTTCCTTCCCCTTCTTGTGCTGCGTCTAAATGGGGTATATTATCTGTTATACTTCGAGTTGTGGTAGTGTCATAAGAGATACTGCAATCACTATCCGTTGTCCAGTAATCACTTCTGCTTTTCCTCTGTGGGCGCCTTCTTCTTTGCCTTCTTTTATTCCAGTCAAATATTTTTCCACTATCGTAGTCGCATTTATCTCGCAAAAATGTATCTTTCTTCCTTTCCTTTATGTCAGACTGTGTAATGACTAGTTTTTTGTTTAGTCTTTTTTCAAAGGTAGTCAATTGATTTTCTGTCAATCTTAATGCTAGTTCACTTTTTGCATTCTTTAGGTCTTCACTGATTTTGTTATATTCCTGTTCTTCCCGTTTCAATACCAACGTGAGTATTTGTGAGGAAAAATTCATGTGTAAGTTTTTCCACTCTGCTGCGAATGTTTCATCCTCCTCGTATTGGAGGAGTTCCTTATAAATTCTGAGTCCTCTGGGAACTCTGCCACTCATATTATATGATTTTAGTGAGTTTACCGCACTTGCGCTTCCTCTGGCCTCTGACCTAGTCGCGCCACCTATGGGCTCATTTTAAAGCGTCCCTGTTGCCTCAGCAACAATAGACGCTAAAAACAGATACTTCGCTTATTTAAAAAAAACTAGGTGGGGTAATAGACTTAACTTTCCCTGACACTAACTAAATCTGTTTCTATAAATCGCGTGTTCATTACTCTATTTTTGTAAACATACACTTAGATCGTTTCGATCATTTAGTACCAGAGGACCCATCGCAGAGGTGAGGATAATCCACTCCGCCTTCTTCTGCAAAAGGAGGCGGTCTCTATCTCCACCTAATGCTGGAGCGGGGACATGTTCCAGGGCTGCGAATTTTAGGCACTTCGTGTTATAATCGTGCTTGTTGCAAACATGTTCGATTAGCCTGGGACACCCTTTTCCTGATTTTACAGAGTTAATCTGCTCCCTGAATCTCTCATACATAGGGCGGATAGTCTTCCCTATGTAGAAGGATCCACAGGAGCATAATACCAGGTAAACCACATATTTGGTCCTACATGTGGTTAATTGTTTAACCCTGTGCCTAATGCCTGCGAAAAAAAAGGTATTTGCCCTGTAATGCATATTGACAAAAAGAACAGTCCCCACATTTATAACTCCGGGGGCTAGCAGTTCCGACAAGCCAGTGGTCAGCCGTTGGGCAAGAGGTTTATCTGGCGTCATCAACTTTTCACGCTCTAACATTTGGGTCACGGAAGCCTGCCTTCTGCCAGATGAACGCGACAACGGCACAGTGGAGTGGAGGACAAATGGGAGGAGAAGGAGAAGAGGCAGAACGTGGAGCGCCAGGAGTGTGGCTTTGTGTGTCCTGACGGCGTTGCTCCCACTGGGCTCGGTGATGGGAGGCCAGGTGCCTTCTTAAGGTGGTCGTCCCTAGGTGAGTGTTGGGCTTACCGCGACTTATGCGTTGACAGCACAGGCTGCAGATAACAACACTATTGTCAGCAGCTGACATGTTAAAAAAAAATCACAAACTGCGGAGCCATGTGCCGGCGTCCTGGGAGTGCAAGATGTGACCGTGCATGGTGGATGGCTCGCTCCAGATACATTTGCAGTCTGCTTTTTGTCTCCTGTGCACTGAGAGTTCTGCCTGCTACTCCTCCTTCTTCTCCCTATCTGCTGCTCCGTGTCTCCCTCTGAACTCCCCTCCTCTTCCTCTCTTGTGGGCACCCACGTGACGTCCATTGACACGTCATCATCGTCACCTTCACCACCACTGACAATAGAGATCTCAGAGTAGGTAGCAAAAGTGGGGACCACCCTCCTTGGGCTGATCTGGGTACTGTCGTCAGTCCACTGGGTGGCTGCCGTTGCTACCTCCAGTTTTTTGGGGGGTAACAGGTATGTCACACCAGTTGCAATTAGTTATTCCAATAGCGTTTGTCCCTCTGTATAGCTGCTGTATCGCAGCAGAACCTTACACAACTGCTGCACAATACAAATACACTATAAAATACTTTCTATGTTAGAAAGTATATTATAAGTACATCACACCGCTCAGTATATCACACCTATCCATAGAACACCTATACCAGTCCTTAAAAGGACTTTTGTCCTTAGCAGTCTGTCCCTGCTCCACAAAGCAACCTCTCCCTACACTGGCAAAACACAGAATGTAAAATGGCTGCCAGATCGGGTTCTGTTATAAGGTGGGGGTGTGTCCATGTGCTGAAATGTCTCAATTGGCTGTCCTGTCTCACCTGATGGATGTGTCATGGGTCAAAGTTTGGCGCAATGCAAAAGAATATGGCTCATGCGAACATCACCATATGTTTGCATGTTCGGCGAAAAACGAACGAACAAAGTTTACCGCGAAACGACCGCCGGGCGAACCGCAAGGCCATCTCTACTGGTCAGCATTTTCAGTTGACAGACGGATGCGCTTATCAGTTATTATGCCCCCAGCAGCACTAAATACACGCTCTGACAAAACACTGGTGGCGAGGCAGGCCAGCACCTCCAAGACGTAGAGCGCCAGTTCGTGCCACGTGTCCAGCTTGGACACCCAATAGTTGTAAGGCACAGAGGGATCACTGAGGACTCTGACAAAGTCTGCTACGTACTCCTTCGCCATCTTCCAAAACTTTTCCCTCCTTGTGACACTAGGCCGCGCATCAGGGTGAGGGTGCTGGTGGGGTGTCATGAAACTGTCCCAGGCCTTGGAGAGTGTTGCCCTGCCTCTGTTGGAACTGCTGTGTGTTCCCCTCGTCTCCCCTCCTCGGTTGCCCAAGTAACTATGTACTCTGCCGCCAGCGTTGTCAGCTGGAAATTTTTGTAGCAAATTTTCCACAAGGACTATCTGGTTTTGCACCATTTTGCTAGTCCTCTCCACCACAGGAATGAGAGATGAGATGTTCTCTTTGTACTGGGGGTCGAGAAGGGTGAACAACCAGCAATCGGTGTTGGCCAAAATGAGTATAACGCGAGGGTCAGCCATGTGTGCCAGAGTCCCAAGAGACAAGACTTTGCTGTCCTTCATCAGGAGGATGACTCTCAATCTCCTCTTCCTCCTCTTCGGCCCATCCACGCTGAACAGATGGAATAAACCTGCTATGGTGTGGCGAAACCAACCTCGCCACTGGGTTTTGGAGGGGCCTGGCTACCAGCCTCTTGCCCCAGGATTATGGGCCCTCTCATCAGCCAGGCTTCCTTTGTTCACAAAGGACTTGTACTAACTTGAACCCCTGGTCTAATTCGTGCCATTTTGGGATGTTAAATGACTATGTGTATTGAAAAGGGTGGGACATTGTATACGCTGAGTAGTGAGGTCTGTTCCATTGTCTCTCTGTGTGTATTGGCGATGTCCTTTGTCCTGAGAGATAATTGAATTATGTCTCGGTTGTCTCCAGGACAGAAGACATTGTGTATTCTCCTGCCTGTGATGATTGCATCAACCCAGAGTGAGGTAATTGGATCACGGGCAGAGGGGAGGATTTTGTGTGGGAGTGTCTGAGTGTATTGTACGTGGTTATTGGCTGTTTTTACAAAACCCTGTGGGTGGTAACCTTGTTGGAAAATGTGTATAAATCAATGCTTGTGTGTTCAAATAAAGAGTTCCTGTTTTACCCTTTACCATGTTGAGGCTGGTGTTTGGGTAACTGATCGACACTGGGGGATTGCTATACGCTGAAGATTTGCTATACTCCCCTGGCATAACTACTAGCTCTTGTAAGAGCTGTTCCTGCTCTCGGGATATTGGAGAGGTTCCCCCACTGGAGCCTGGAGCCTTGTCGTAGGTCCAGGGTGGGTAGAAGACGGTGAGACCTCAAACAAGCTTCGGCGGTTCGTGGGGTCTGCAGCGCTTACGGTGTCAAGTGGAGTGCTTGGGGACCTTGGGAAGCGCTAGGAGTATCTATCTATGGAGGTACACGGTCGGGGTGCTAGGAGATCCGTTACATATGGGTACTACCCTCTGTAGCGGAGGTAACCGTCTCCTGCTCCTCCTCCTTCTCATCATCCAATTTGCGCTGAGAAGACGAACTGAGGGTGCTCTGGCTATCACCCTGTGTACTGTCTCCAACCTTTTCCACATGCAAAGCGCCCGCCTTAATTGTGAGCAGCTAGCGTTTGAGTAGATACAGAAGTGGGATGGTTACACTGATAATAGCATTATCGCTGCTCACCATCTGTGTTGATTCTTCAAAGTTGCGTAAAAGCTCACAGAGGTCAGACATCAATGCCCACTCGTCGCTTGTTAAGAGCTGAAGCTGACTGGAAAGGCGACGACCATGTTGCAGCTGGTATTCCACTACTGCCCTTTGCTGCTCACACAGCCTGGCCAGCATGCGGAACGTGGAGTTCCAGCGAGTGCTCACATCGCACAACAGTCGGTGAACTGGCAATTGCAAGCGCTGCTGCAGCGTTGTCAGACTGGCGGAATCTATCGATGACTTGCGGAAATGGGCACACAGCGCACCGTTACCAGTAGCACAGGCAAATTGTGGTAGGTTTTGAGAAACCGCTGAATTACTAATTTGAACACGTGGGCTAGGCATGGTATGTGTGTGAACTCCAAAGCTGCCACCAAGTTACTGCCATTATCAGACACAACCATGCCTGGTTGTAAGTTGAGTGGCGAGAGCCACAGCTCAGTCTGGTCCCTTATCCCCTGCCACAGCTCTGCGGCGGTGTGCTGTTTGTCACCTAAGCAGATCAGTTTAAGCACGGCCTGTTGCCGCTTCCCCTCTGCAGTGCTACACTGCTTCCAGCTACAGACTGATGTCTGACTGGTGCGGAAGATGATAATTCACACGTGGAAGTGGAGGAGGAGAAAGGGGGGGTTGCAGCCACTAATGTAGGTGTTGGCAAAAATCCTGATGGAAGTAGGGCCCGCAATCCTTGGTATCAGTAGCACCTGTGCCATCCCAGGGTACGACTTGCTCCTGGCCTCAACAACGTTCCCCCAGTGTGCCGTCAGGGAAATGTAGCGTCCCTGGCTAAAAGCACTTATCTATGTGTCAGTCATTAAGTGGACCTTGCCAATAACTGCGTTGATCAGGGCATGGGTGATGATGTTACGGGACACATGCTGGTGTAAGGCTGGGACTGTACACCATGAAAAATATTGGCAACTGGTGACAGAGTACCATAGGACAGTCGCTGCCATCAGGAAGCGGAAAGCCTCAGCGTCCACAAGCCTAAATGGCAACATTTTCAGCGCCAGCAATTTGGAAATGTGCGCATTTGGGGTGGGTGGCTGGGTATTTGCGCTTTTGTTCAAAGGCCTGGGGTATAGAAATCTGTACGCTGCGCTGGGACACAGAAGTGGATGTGCTAGCTGATGGTGCTTGCGAAGGTCCAGGTGCATTGCGGGAGGCATCCGGGCCTGCGTCTTGGACGGGGGATTGGCCAGCACGTAACACAGGGGAAGAGGAGGTATTGGTGTGACCCGCAGACACTGGTTGTGGACCCAGGCATTCGGCCCACCAATTAGGGTACTTTGATGCCATGTGGCGGATCATGCTGGTGGTGGTACGGCACAGGTTGCAAATGACAATTCTTTTTTCATCCACACTGTTGGGTGAGGATTCTGTTGACCAGACTCTTGGCTACTGAGACTGGACTTTGTGGAAGACAGGATGGTGCTTAATCGACTGGAAGCATTATCTGCTGCAATCCAACTGACCATCTGGTTGCACTGGTCTGACTTCGAGAGTGGTGTCCTGCGCCGCCCTGAAAATTGGGACATGAAGCTAGGTATTGTGGATGAGTGTGTTTCTTGGGCTCTGGCAGCAGGCACAGTTTCTCTGCGCCCAGGGCCACGGCCTCTGTGTGCACCATCAGCAGCATGGCCACTTCCCCATCCCTTACTGCTCGCCTTGCTCACACTATATGCTTGCAAGTATGTCACACGTACAGTAGCACAGGTTTTGTTAGTGTATGCACAAATAAAGTACACAGAATGTCACAGATATTTTTAGGATGCGCACACATTAAACAGGAGGTATAGCGCAAGTAATGTCGCTGTCACTACCGCCTAATAAAAAAAATACACTGAATAATGTCACTGATATTTAGGTTGCACAAACATTATACAGGAGGTATAGCGCAAGTAATGTCGCTGTCACCACCGCCTAATTAAAAATGACACTGAATGAATGTCACTGATATTTAGGATGCACAAACATTATACAGGAGGTATAGAGCAAGTAATTTCGCTATCACCACCGCCTAATTAAAAAATACACTGAATTAATGTCACTAATATTTAGGTTGCACAAACATTATACAGGAGGTATAGCGCAAGTAATGTCGCTGTCACCACCGCCTAATTAAAAATTACACTGAATGAATGTCACTGATATTTAGGATGCACAAACATTATACAGGAGGTATAGCGCAAGTAATGTCGCTGTCACCACCTCCTAATAAAAAATTACACTGAATTAATATCACTGATATTTAGGATGGGAAAACGTTATACAGGAGATGTAGCGCAGGTAATGTCACTGCCACCAGCAGCGAAAAAATTTGACTGAATGTCACTGATATTTTGGATATGCAAACGTTATACAGGAGATGTAGCGCAGGTAATGTAACTGTCCACAGCGGACACCGTCTACAGAAAAAGTACACTTGATGTCACAGATATTTTTAGGCTGCGCACATGTTAGACAGGAGATGTAGCGCAGATAATGTCGCTGTCTGCTGCAGCCAAACAATTGCAAGCTATTTAGCGCAGGTTGCGCTGAAAATATATATTGCTGCCAGATACAACTATAGTCCTTCAAAGGACTTTTGGGTCTCTAACAAGTTTTAGCAATTTAGTGCAGGTTGCACTAAAAAAATATATTGCTGCCACACACAATAGTCCTTAAAATTACTTTTGGGTCTATAACAAGTATAAAAACTAACATATTGCAATTTCAATCCCTACACTATCTCTCCCTTCTGCTCTCCAGCTCTCCCTGGCTAATATATAGCACCCGATGACGTGTTCCAGCCAGCCAATCACTGTAATGCCAGCAGCCGACATGACTACGGCATCACGGTGAATGGCAGCACTTACCTGCACATTTATTGGCTGCGTAGCAGCCAACAAACGTGCAGGGAGGGGACTCGAGCATTGCGCTCAAGCACACGCGGTATTCGGCCGAACACCACGATGTGCCGAGCATCGCGATGCTCGAGCCGAACTAGTGTTTTGTCGAGCATGCCCGCCCAACACTGAGTAGCACACAATGAGAAAAAAAATTAACTTGCACAAAAATGAAGTAAATCATGAATATAGGTAAATTAACAACTCCTATAAACCGATCCTGATTTTGAAAATGATATAGAATAGATGTTCTAATGAGAAACGACGTGTCGATTCACACCGTTGTCGTCCCTAGATGTTCTAACGAGAAACGACCTGTCGATTCACACCGTTGTCGTTCCAACACATTTCACCCATGCTGTCACTGGGCTCATCAGGGGACACATTTGACATTAAATATTTTATCATTGAGGAAGAAACCCATGTGGTTTTGAAACGCATCTGGCTAGAAGATTGACTGCACCCATGTTACAATTTGTGATACACCTTCAGAACATCAAAATCCCGAATATCTATTCTGGTGATTGAAAAGTGGAAGTGCGCAAGCGCAAAGTTATAACATCGAAGTGAAACAACTTGTGGGCCGTGAGCGTCCGGAAATGTGTACTGCGCAGGTTCTCAGTATCGCTAGCAACCGGAGAACACACGTTGAGTCGTCAGCATCCGGAAAGCCGTACTGCGCAGGCGCGCAGCGTTACTAGCAACCAGAGAACGTCTGTGGAGCAGCCAACACACGGACTGGATATTAACAGACGTCACTTTGCAGACTACTACCAATATCGGGTAAGAAGCGCATAGCGCTACAAAAGAAAACTACCCATCATACTACAAAGGCGGCGAAGCGACTGGACATGTAAGTGGACCTGCGCCCCACTATTAACAATCATTTAACGCATATACCACTGTGAATTAAGACACTGGACACTCACCTAAGCCCCATAGAACATTCCATTATCCTGTTGGAAGTATACCAATCAAGAAAATCTAAATGAAAACAACATAGGGTTGCAGTCTAAATATCATATAGTAAGCTGCGAGAGCAACGCAGCTTAATAGAAAGGAGGGACCGTGACTACTATAACTACACCGCTATTTTGATAGTATATTTTAGAATTATATTTTACAATTGTTTTTGATTTTATAATTATATTGGTCTTATACTGCTATTTGGCGTATTCATGTCAGCACATAAGAGTGTATTACTGTATGTATGATTGGCCAATACCAGACACGATTTTATAGGTTGGGATTAAATAAGATTTAATTGACTTCTTGTGAGCTGGCCATCTTTTTGTATCTTTATTGTCTAGCTATTGGTTGTTAGCAGGCCGTGCTCTTTTTCGGTGAGCTTCCCATAATTGTTTTGTGTACATTTGACTTAATACCTGACCAGGACCAGATCAGAACTTAAATCTGAAGAAGTGGCAAATCAACATTTAGATATATAAAAGAGGAGTTATAGTGTTTAAAGTTAAAAAGCAAACTGATATAATTGATCTCAACATCAGCTCATTATCATAATGTAAGATATCTCTGCAGTCTCTCTTTGTAATTATAGGGGAGAACTGCTAGATAGATATCAGTTGTCTACTTGCGTGTCCGCAAAATGGGAGGAGACAATGATGTGGTGCAGGAACCAGATCACCCCAGTGGGTCAGACAGAGGGTAAACGGCAATGGGTGTACATAGCGGCCACCTGTATATAGATGAAACACAGAATAGTAAGGAGCTGCGCCGCCTCTCGGGATGAGAAAGGGTCTCCTGGCGTCCGTGATGATGTTCGTGGCCATTAATGTGCGGTCACATCTCTTATGTTTGCCACCAGCAATTACGGTGTGTCACGTGAGCAATCATGATATGTCACGTGATCGGAATATAGTCACGTGCATAGACCCCATGTGCTTGTATCCACAGTAGGGCGGAGGTGAATTGGCATAGCCAAGTTGCTGTAGGTAGTCACATGACCGGAGTTCACCTACTATCACCTATTAGCCATATGATCTCTGGGATCGGTCTCTGTTGGTATACAAAACTGCAATTTAGTGGGAAGGGGGTAGCAATAATGTACGCTGTGAGCTGATATTGTAACTAAAGAACAAACGTACAGGAAATTAGATTAGTAATAAATAGGTTATAGAGGTAAAACTTATTTAAGGCGATACCGCCATTATATAGAGATGGGGCTGGCTACAGGCCCCAACGTTATTTAATACCCTATAAAATATTGGTAATGCGGTATTCCCTGTATAGATAATGGACATAGACTTTATAGAAAGCACGCAAAGTCTATCCCTTCATTAATTCCACAAGGTGTTGTGGTCTTAAGGGTGTAGATCCGCCTGGATTCTTTTTTTTCAGAATTTTATCCAGGTCTCCCCCTCGTATTGATGGTTTGATGGTTTCAATTATTGAAAAATGTATGTATTTTATGTTTCCATCATGATGTAATAAAATATGTATGGCTAGTGGTTTGTCGTGTCTATTACGTATATCTCCTATGTGTTCCAGGATACTTTTTTTAAAGCTCTGCAGGTTTTACCTACATATTTTAATCTACATTCACATTGCGCCAAATAGACTACTCCCACAGTGTTGCAGTTCGCAAAGCTACGTGCTGTATAGGTCTTCATCTGTTCTGTTCATAAATGTGTTGCCCTTAGAAATAAAGGGGCACGCTTTGCACTTCCCACACTTGAAAGTACCCATACTCCTGTTTTGTAACCAGGTGCTGGTCTCCGGGCCTCTAGGTGGCTATGTACAAGTGTGTCTCCTATGGTACGTCCGCATCTAAAAGTAATGGCTGGACTCTTGGGGAGAAATTTGTCCAAATCAGGGTCAGTTTTTAATAGTGACCAATATCGGCTTAATAGGAAAAGAGAAATGTAGCAGCTCTCACCTGCCCTTCCTTTAGTTGTGAACACGGATGGCCCATGTCAGGTGCGGGCAGCAAATGCAGAAAGAAGTTGTTGACAAGACAAGACTGCTAAATTTTGTATTTCTTGGATGAGTTTTTAACCGCAAGCTGAATAAACGCAATTCCTTTAAAGTGGAGCTGGATTTTTCTCAACTTCTTTCTGCAATATCGGCTTAATATATTACGAATCTGTTAAGATTCGGTGTTATAGGTACCAATGACCCTAATCGTTTCTTGTAAGTGTTCCTTCTTTTTAGGTTGGAGTAGAGAGGAATTATTGACGGAATTACCGTTAC
Organism: Bufo bufo; assembly: GCF_905171765.1. NCBI lineage: Eukaryota > Metazoa > Chordata > Amphibia > Anura > Bufonidae > Bufo > Bufo bufo. The sequence continues at coordinate 142,451,668 of NC_053390.1, read as the reverse complement.
TCCATGCCTCTCTGAAACACAAATCTGGATCCCCTCTCTGTTTAAAACAATTAAACAATTTGGACGCTTCCAATGTAAAGTCACCTTGTTCTGAGCAGTTTCTGCGGATTCTCAAAAACTGCCCCTTTGGTATACCCCTTTTTAGTGGGTTTGGATGGAAGCTCTTCCATCGCAGTAAACTGTTGGTTGACGTCTTTTTGCGATATAGGGCTGTCTTGATAGAGTTAGTTATGGATTGAGAGATAGTTATGTCATCACGTTTGAGCTCAAATGTGAAAAACAGGCCAATGTGATTAGAGTTTAATTCATTCAGAAAAAGTTTGAAATCCTCTCTAGTGCCTCACCACAGGAGTCGTATATCGTCAATAAATCTGGACCAAAGGGTGATATATTTGGTCCAATGGGCTAAGGAGTCAGAAAAGACAATGGTATCCTCCCACCAGCCCAGGAGTAGATTCGCATAGGTGGGTGCACATAGGCTGCCCATCGCGGTACCCCTGAGCTGGTGGTAGACATTGCCCTAAAGACAAAATAGTTGTGGGTAAGAATAAAATTCAACAATTAGATCACAAAATGACTATGATCAGAGAGATCTTTAGATCCAAGAAGTATTAGGCAGCTGCCAAACCTTTATTATGAGGGATCGATGTGTATAGAGCCTCCACATCAATAGAGGTCAACCACATATCTGATTCAATAGTGATTCCCTCGAATCGCTGAAGGTAAGGCCACAACAAAGGGGCGAAGCACCTGGTCCATATATGTGCCCGCATTCTGTGTCAGGGAGTCAATACCCGACACAATCGGTCGTCCCTTTAGAGGGTTTAGGCCTTTGTGTATTTTTGGGAGTGAATAAAAAGTGTCTGTCTTAGGAAAAGAAGGTTTAAGGTATTCATATTCATTGCGATCAATGAGTTTACATTCAAAGGCTGCCCGCAGTATTTGAGATAATTCAGCTGAGTATACAGTACAGACCAAAAGTTTGGACACACCTTCTCATTCAAAGAGTTTTCTTTATTTTCATGACTATGAAGGCATCAAAACTATGAATTAACACATGTGGAATTATATACATGAAAAACAAGTGTGAAACAACTGAAAATATGTCATATTCTAGGTTCTTCAAAGTAGCCACCTTTTGCTTTGATTACTGCTTTGCACACTCTTAGTATTCTCTTGATGAGCTTCAAGAAGTAGTCCCCTGAAATGGTCTTCCAACAGTCTTGAAGGAGTTCCCAGAGATGCTTAGCACTTGTTGGCCCTTTTGCCTTCACTCTGCGGTCCAGCTCACCCCAAACCATCTCGATTGGGTTCAGGTCCGGTGTCTGTGGAGGCCAGGTCATCTGGCGCAGCACCCCATCACTCTCCTTCATGGTCAAATAGCCCTTACTTTCAAAGTTTTCCCAATTTTTCGCCTCACTGACTGTCCTTCATTTCTTAAAGTAATGATGGCCACTCGTTTTTCTTTACTTAGCTGCTTTTTTCTTGCCATAATACAAATTCTAACAGTCTATTCAGCTGTGTATCCACCTGACTTCTCCTCAACGCCACTGATGGTCCCAACCCCATTTATAAGGCAAGAAATCCCACTTATTAAACCTGACAGGGCACACCTGTGAAGTGAAAACCATTTCAGGTGACTACCTCTTGAAGCTCATCAAGAGAATGCCAAGAGTGTGCAAAGCAGTAATCAAAGCAAAAGGTGGCTACTTTGAAGAACCTAGACTATGACATATTTTCAGTTGTTTCACACTTGTTTGTTATGTATATAATTCCACATGTGTTAATTCATAGTTTTGATGCCTTCAGTGTGAATATACAATTTTCATAGTCATGAAAATAAAGAAAACTCTTTGAATGAGAAAGGTGTGTCCAAACTTTTGGTCTGTACTGTATATTAGTGGGATCCATCCTTAGACGCTCATAGTTTTGGTTGTCCGATAAGAGTGAAAGGCACATTTCCCTATATTGATGGAGTGTAAGGATGGTGATATTGCTCCCCTTATCACAATATTTTTGCTATTGCTTAGTTGTTTTAAAGCCTCCATTTCTGTCTGAGAATTGTTCTTTTTACATTCAGTGGAGTAGATATGCTCTAAATTCCTTATTACTTATTTCAGAAATACTGTAGATCAATATTCGCCTCACTTAGAGTCTTGGGGGGCATTTTGGTACCTCTATTCCTGAGAATTGTGAAGGGACCATGTCCCTTAGTATGGTCACCCTTATCTAGTAGTTGTACCAAGGTGTCAAACCCTTGTAGATCATTTGGTTCTAATCCTAACTCAGAGCATCTTTTTTGGTCTGTGGATGCAAAGATTTTTCGCCATCTGAGTTTTCTTGAAAAAAAGATGAAGGTCCTAAACCCGCGGGTCGTTGGAACATATGATAGTCCCTTTTCCAGAACAGCCATTTCAGTTTTTGATAAAGTGATCCCTGACAAATTTACTATGGTGAATTCATCATCAGCTTGCCCTAAGGTTTTTTTGGGGGGTGGAGTCTGTCCCTCAATGCATATGTATTTGTTGGCATTTGACCTAAAAAAGTAATGGGGTTGGAAGATGGCGAATATTGTATTGATATAGACAAGAGGAAGCAAATGGTGCCTCCGCTTCCTCCAATTGTTCTTGTTCCCTTTCTGTATTCGTCACGGTCTCCACGGAGTAGGGATTTTTGGGGGTCCAATGTTTGGATGGGAGATAACGTAGATTGGTTATCTCTAGAGTTCAATTTGGGGCCCGAATTTCTATATCGGCCCCTGTTGACTTGACTGCTTAGCTTCGTACGCTGTCTTAGTACGAAATTCCGTTAGGTCCTTAATGAATTGCCTATGTTTACGTTCAATCACTGATGTCTTAAATCTGTCAACGTTATTTTGTAACTCAATTTTTATTTTTTTACTCTGTGTGATCCTTAAATTTAAATGCTGTCTCAGTTAGTTGTTCTAAGTGTTTTTCTACTGCTGCGATATTAATATTCTCTTTATCTAACAGAAGTTTCATTAAACGTAAAGAGCTTGCTGTAGCCTCCAACTCCCATTTGGTGAGAAGGTCAGGGGTACAAATGCGTTTGGCGTGGCGTATGAAGATACGTAGACCTTTTGGAACGATAGAATTTTTAATATAGTTATCTATCTATATAATATTTACTCCTTGTAAATATTATATAAGTCTCTAAACGTTTTAATGGATGGAGTAGAGGAATTCGGAAAGGACAATTCCTTTTCTGAAAATATTTCATTAGTTTCCAATAACCATTTATTTTTATAGTGTTGCATCTGAAATCTCCCTGCTTACAGGAACCAAAGTCGGCTTCGAGGTACCAGCCGGTACCAAAGCCGACCGAATTTCTATTTTAAAATGTTTTTAAAGTTGTAGAATCAAAGCCAGAAGTTCTTCACCAAAAGTCTCATGCGACTTCAGACTTAACGAATTTTGCCTCCACGCAGCACATACATTTTAATGCTGTACGGAGACAGGTCTCCGTAAAGTATTAAATCGAAGTTGGGGAATGAATCGACTTCGGATCTTAGATCTGAAGCGAATTTCGCTCACCCCTACTTACAGTCTACCAGGGAAAGGGGAAGGAAACGATAGGTCAGGGTAAAAGATGATCATACTTTATGGTTGTATGGTGGCAGTTGGACTTGTGAAAAAGTGAAAGGGTCTGAAGTCTTTCCAAATGCACAGTATGTACAGTATACTGCTTTCAGAGGTACAGCACCTTGGGATTAATGGAGCTTTCAAATAATAAATAATAATTGCGGTAAGATGGCTAAATAGCTAAATATTTGTGCATATAATATATGTTAAAACTTACCATAATATAATTCGACAAAAAAATGCACCAAAAAGGAAGTGAGAAAGGCAGCTGAATGATTTTATTTTATCACGCTGCGGGTATTTTAAGGCCTATTAAGTTTTGCTATATTTCTTTTTTTGTTCCATCATGTTCTCTAATCTAGTTTATTTCAGCTTTTCTCCACGGTGCTGTGTTTCCATATGCCCCCTGTGTTCATGTTCCCTCAGTCATCTCAAGCCATGTTAAATTAGATGGTTACCCTTTTCCACCAGCTACTCTGTGCAGAAATTGTTTGCCGAAAACAATGACCGTCAAAGGTGTATTACTCAAGATTGTGAAAGCATACAGCTAGATAAGAGAATAAAAAAATATTATGGGGACATGGCCTGTATGATAGTAGTGCTGAGGGGGTTTCTAGCATCCGCATGTCATCCACCGTGCCCTGTGTAAGTGTAAGGTTTTATGCACACCATTTTATTTTTCATCAGTTTGCCATCTGCATTTTTTGTGGATAGCACACTGACCCATTCCTATGGGGCCATGCACACATCCAAATTTTTGGGGATCTGTGCGGCCTGTCCACAACTTATAGATCATGCCCTATTCTCTCCATATTGGGGACAAGAAAAGTCCTTTTTTGATGGAAGTGAGAAAAATACAGAATGAACACAGAAGATATTCATATTCTGCAGATCCTTTGCCGACCAAAATGTGGACACTGCTTTCAATGTTGTCAGTCTGAATGGTCTTTGAAATAATTTTGCATTTACTTGTGTTAACAGGCAGTAAAGTATAGTACTGAGTCCAGCAATTTGAACTGGTTTACCATTTAACATACAGCACTATTTTAACTTATTTCAGTACTAGTTAAAGGGATTTTCCAGTTCTTTCATAAAAGTCTGTCTTTAGGAAAGATCCAACAATATAAAATCATTGGGAGTCTAAAACTCAGTAGCTCCTGCTGGTCCACAGCTTGAAGGGCCCGCATTCCGTTCATTGTCTAACAGGCAGTTGTGTCTGATAATACCATTCTCTACAGTTCTGTCCCATTGAAGTGAGTGGGACTGAGCTGTATAACCAAGCACAGCCACCACTAAAAGTACAGAGCTGTGCCTGGTGAACATGGATGTGACGGCGGCTCTCCCCGGACCAGACCATGCTTACCTATACAGTGTGCAACTACAAAAAAATTACACTGAGAGGTTTCTTTTTTTTTGTTGTGGTCGGCAACTGAAGCATAGTTCTGTGTGGCTTTACAGTGGCATACAGTTGAGGTGTTTGTAGAAGATATATATTGGGGGATACTGTTTGTAGAAGATATATATTGGGGGACACTGTAAGTAATTTTTAGAATGATTAAAGGGTTGTCCATTTTGGAGAGTTCATTTCTGTTTGAAGATCCCCCTGGTAATAAGATGTAAGCTGTGCTGAAACTTGATATCAGGGGTACAGATGCCCAGCACACGGGACAATAAGCATTACATGGTGAACATTGAAATCATGGACATGGATGTTGGCCACATAAGCTGCGGAATTTCCACTGCCACGCAAACCCCCACTACTTAGCTAAATTAGCAAATGTTGTGCCCATTCATAAAAAAGGTAGTAGGGAGGAATCGGGCAACTATAGGCCAGTAAGCCTGACATCAATAGTGGGGAAATTAATGGAAATCATACTTAAGGAGAGGATTGTGGAACATCTAAAATCCCATGGATTGAAAGATGAAAAACAGCATGGGTTTACTTCACGGAGATCATGTCAAACTAATCTTATTGATTTTTTTGATTGGGTGACTAAAATAATAGATGCAGGAGGTGCAGTAGACATCGATTATCTAGACTTTAGTAAGGCTTTTGATACTGTCCCACATAGAAGGCTTATCAATAAATTGCAGTCTTTGTGCGTGGACTCCCATATTGTTGAATGGATTAGGCAGAGGCTGAGGGACAGGCAACAGAGGGTTGTAGTCAATGGAGTATATTCAGACCAAGGTCTTGTTACCAGTGGGGTACCTCAGGGATCTGTTCTGGGACCCATATTGTTTAATATCTTTATCAGCGAAATTGCAGAAGGCCTAGATGGTAAGGTGTGTCTTTTGCTGATGACACAAAGATTTGTAACAGGTTTGATGTTCCTGGAGGGATACACCAAATGGAAAAGGATTTGGGGAAAACTAGAGGAATAGTCAAAAATCTGGCAACTAAAATTTCATGTTGATAAGTGCAAGATAATGCACCTAGAGTGTAAAAACCCAAGAGCAGAATATAAAATCAGTGATACAGTCCTAACCTCAGTATCTGAGGAAAGGGATTTAGGGGTCATTATTTCAGAAGACTTAAAGGTAGGCAGACAATGTCATAGAGCAGCAGGAAATGCTAGCAGAATGCTTGGGTGTATAGGGAGAGGCATTACCAGTAGAAAGAGGGAGGTGCTCATGCCGCTCTACAGAGCACTAGTGAGACCTCATTTGGAGTATTGTGCTCAGTACTGGAGACCATATCTCCAGAAGGATACTTTGGAGAGAGTTCAGAGAAGAGCTACTAAACTGGTACATGGATTGCAGGATAAAACTTACCAGGAAAGATTAAAGGACCTTAACATGTATAGCTTGGAAGAAAGACGAGACAGAGGGGATATGATAGAAACTTTTAAATACATAAAGGGAATCAACATGGTAAAAGAGGAGATAATATTTAAAAGAAGAAAAACTGCTACAAGAGGACATAGTTTTAAATTAGAGGGGCAAAGGTTTAAAAGTAATATCAGGAAGTATTACTTTACTGAGAGAGTAGTGGATGCATGGAATAGCATTCCTGCAGAAGTGGTAGCTGCAAATACAGTGAAGGAGTTTAAGCATGCATGGGATAGGCATAAGGCCATCCTTCATATAAGATAGGGCCAGGGGCTATTAATAGTATTCAGTATATTGGGCAGACTAGATGGGCCAAATGGTTCTTATCTGCCGACACATTCTATGTTTCTAAACCTTACCTTAGCTTACCTGCTTCCCAGTGCTGGCTCCCCGCTCCTTCTCTTCCAGGCCTGTGATGCTCCTCTGCACTTCCTCGCTGTAAAAATCCGGTTTGTCTCTGCCGCAGCCAATCACTGGCCGCAGTGGAGACTGGATCCCTTTGCATCATGTAACCATTTGTAATGGCGTAAGGAGAGCTGGTGACCGCCGCACCCAGGCTGGGGTGTTGTCACTAGGATATGCCATCAATGTCAGATAGGTGCAGCTCTGGGACCCACTACTATTTAGAGATACGAGTGAACACCGCACATGCACAGTCTTATCTCCATTCATTGCTATGGAATTTCCAAAAATAGCCGAGCATGCGCACTCTTTTTGGAAGTTCCATAACTGTGAATTAAGAGCGCTTAAGCGCAGCCACTTCTCCATTCACTGCTATGGGACTGCCAGAAATAGCTTCCATAGCAGTGAACAGAGGGTGGTCATGCATGTATGGTTGCTCTCTGTTCACTTCAGGGATCCCGTTCTGGAGATAGGAGCGTGTTCCAGATGCGAGAGCCACACTTACCTGACACTGATGGCATATCCTAGCCATATGCCATCAGTGTCTCCGATGGGAATACCCCTTTAAGCTTGCTACCTTAACCCAACTACCAGTCACACTTATTCAAAATGTACTCCATGTAAATGGACATTGCACTTTGTCACACGGTGATTGTCCACTGTTTCTACTTTAAATGTACCCAATACTGGACCATTGCTCTAGAAATTCACAGTCAGGCAGATGCTGGAATATTATTAATTGGAGGACATGTCTGGAACATCTATATCACAATGTTAAATAGACTCTTTATGATTAATTTAAAAGGTTATTGGAGCAGAATTTAATTTTTATGTGTGAACAAGATACGCTGACAGCTATGGACAGGAGATAGTTTATACGTTGTAATTATTTTCTGATTAATTTGGTTGTCTGATGTAGATAACTCCTTGCGATATGGCCATTTTATCTGTTGTAGGGGAATGTAAGGTGAGACCCTTATTCAATGTATTTGTTGCTGCGAATGCAGCAGGCTAACGACCGTGGCCAGTGGTCCCCTTTTAGTAATAGAATAAATATTTTTTGTAACGCCAGTTGCAGTGAAGCAACAAGGGCACAGGGCCCCTTTTAGTGATGTGGTGGTACCCAGGGTAGGAATGCCATCTGCAGATGGTCCGATTGAGGCCGATGCCCATAAGTATCTATCGGGCATGCGCGGCAACTGACAGGATCGGGGAATGTAAGAGCCGCCCAGCGCAGTGAATAATAATGAGCTGGGCGGCGTTAGGAATCGACAGTTGAGGCGTGGCTGGGCACGAAGGTAGGAGAAAAAACGCCCCTTGGGCATAAAGAAATGTGAAAAAATGCCCCTTGGGCATAAAGAAATGTGATTGACAGATCAATATAAAGTTGTTTTTACATGGTTTACAATGCGGACAGGGGGTACTCTTATATCATTGGAATACACTTTAATAGACCTATGACTGCATAGGAATAACTAAATATGTTTATAGGGCCTGTCAGTGTCCCTTTAAGCCATATTATCAGTTTGATAAGAAATTCGTGTTTATGAGCTGTCAGGAGATCAGACATAAGGCTTTACTAGAGCTGACAAGACACAGTGTAAGCACAGCCTTATTCTAAAGAATCTCAATGCTGTACAGAGAAAGGGAATGACAATTTTAAATAAAGACCAAATAAAAAATATATATTTTTAGCTCAAAATTATTAGAATGCAATATCTTTAAAAATTGTAATTTCAATAGTCCACTGACGCTGATGCTCCCTATATTTTGTGCTGCAGTACCGCAATACCTGCTGCTAAAAATGCCTCACTGTAAGGCTACATGCACACGAACGTTGTTTGTTTCCGTGTCCATTCTGTTTTTTTTGCGGATAGGATGCGGACCCATTCATTTCAATGGGTCCACAAAAAACTCGGACAGCACAGCGTGTGCATCCGCATCAGTATGTCAGTTCCGTTGCCCCGCCAAAAAAATTGTGCATGTCCTATTTTTTTCTAGTTTGCGTACAAGGATATGCATTATTACAATGGTACCGCAAAAAAAAACGGATGCCATACGGAACATCATCCTTTTTTTTACGGATCCACTGTCGTGTGCATGTAGCCTAAAACAACTGTATTCAGGATACCGCGCACTACCTTCCCCGCTATCCTCCCTGGTTTCCCTGCTTGAAAAGGACCACAGGTGCGTGCCAATATGTAAACCAAGATTACCTTGCTAGTGAACCTTCCTCCATGGTCCCTAATTTTCCTCTATTGCAGGCTTGACTTCAGGGTTTAGCGGGTTTGGTATCTTTCTAATAGAGCCACGCCCCGGCCGGTGGCGTTGCTCCTTACTAGTGAATTGAAAGCTCGCGCTCACGTGGAGCGACCTAGTGACGTCATTATACTGTACGAGATACGGATCGTTATGAGTGCCAAACTTCCAACGCGTTTTGGACAATGCGTTGTCCTTCGTCACGTAATCCTAGTAGAAAGATACCAAACCCGCTAAACCCTGATGTCAAGCCTGCAATAGAGGAAAAGTGGAGACCGCGGAGGAAGGTTCAATAGCAAGGTAATCTTGGTTTACATATTGGCACGCACCTGTGGTCCCTTTCAAGTAGGGGAACCAGGGAGGATAGCAGGGAAGGTAGTGCGCGGTATCCTGAATAGAGATCTTTAAAAATTGCCCCTAAAGGTGTCCATAGCCTTTTAATGGATTATTTACTTCGGAAAAGCTTATTGCATTGATTTGTGGTCCCCAACCAGGGGCTTTTGAGTCACATGTGGCTTGCCGATCCCCTTTGTTACTCATGATAGGAGTCCTGTGTTATAAACATTTGCACTGGGTAGAATATAACACTGCCATGGGTGTAACTATAGCCGCAGCACTTGCTATGGGGCTCAGAGGTTGAGGAGGCCCAATCAGGTGCAAGAACATTGTATCTTTTTGTGGGGAATAACAATATGGCGGCTTTTTGCTATAATGAGGGTTTTCTGATATATTTTGCTATAATACATACCTTTAATTATTGTTACTTATGCTGCTGTTTTAATCTTCTTACACTAGGTGGAGGGGACCCCAGGTTATTTTGCTTTTGGGGCCCCATGAATTATAGTTACATTCCTGAACACTGCCAATATTACAGACACACACTAACCTGTGAACATTGCCGGTTTGGATGGCATAATACCATTGTGTCAGATTTTGCACTATAATAGCTGCAAATCTTTTCAATTTCATGATTTCTGACTCTCATACTTTAAAATGTCTCTCCTCCATTTCCTTTTTTAATTGAATGTCCCTCCCCATCACCACTCAAAGTTGAATGTGACCCAGAAAGTTCTTAACGTTAGGCGCCTGTAATATAGATGTGTAGATTCCACCCTATGGCTTTCCATGGTGACATTCATTCGCGGGGTAGTAGAAGTTATGGAGTAAAAAGTAGAGGGAGACTTGCAATGATTATAAGAATGTCAACTATGAGAAATAATGTATAATTGATGTGATTTTTTTCCGCCCATTGTGACCGAAAGTAGCCATAGGGTCCTTGCCTAAAATTTTTCACCATATGGTGTAAATAGTTTTTGATTCTTTCTCCCCTCTGTAATGGTAAGGAATGATTGAATTCCATCTGGCTGGGCTGTATGATCAGGTAATGTACATTAAAGTTAGGCTACTTTCACACTAGCGTATTTGCTGGATCCGGTTGTATTATCTTTAACATACCCAAGACGGATCCGTCATGAACTCCATTGAAAGTCAATAGGGGACGGATCCGTTTTCTATTGTGTCAGATTGTGTCAGAGAAAACGGATCTGTCCCCATTGACTTGCATTGTGGGCCATGATGGATCTGTCTTGCTCCGCGCCCCAGGACGGAAAGCAAAACGCAGCATGCTGCGGCTTTCTCTCTGGTATGAGAATGAAATGGAATGCATTTTGGAGCATTCCATTCTGTTCAGTTACGTTTTGTGCCCATTGACAATGAATAAGGACAAAATGGAAGCATTTTTTTCCGGTATTGAGACCTTATGATAGATCCCAATACTGAAAAATATTAACGCTAGTCTGAAAGTAGCCTTAGCAGCATGGTTCCTTTAATTTTTTTGTCGGTAATGGAGGAGAATTAATCCAAGCCTCTAAGGCCCCTTTCACACGGGCGAGTATTCCGCGCGGATGCGATGCGTGAGGTGAACGCATTGCACCCGCACTGAATACCGACCCATTCATTTCTATGGGGCTGTTCACATGAGCGGTGATTTTCACGCATCACTTATGCGTTGCGTGAAAATCGCAGCATGCTCTATATTCTGCGTTTTTCATGCAACGCAGGCCCCATAGAAGTGAATGGGGTTGCGTGAAAATCGCAAGCATCCGCAAGCAAGTGCGGATGCGGTGCGATTTTCACGCACGGTTGCTAGGAGACGATCGGGATGGAGACCCGATCATTATTATTTTCCCTTATAACATGGTTATACAGAATGCAAAGTAAAATAGGGCTGGAGGGGTTAAAAAAAAAATTTAAAATGTAACTCACCTTAGTCCACTTGATCGCGATGCCGACATCTCCTTCTTCTGTCTCCTTTGTTGAATAGGACCTGTGGTGAGCATTAAATACAGTTACAGGACCTTTGATGACGTCACTCCGGTCATCATGATCTTTTACCATGGTGATGGATCATGTGATGACTGGAGTGACGTCATCAAAGGTCCTGTAACTGTATTTAATGCTCACCACAGGTCCTATTCAACAAAGGAGACAGAAGGAGATGCGGGGCCGCGATCAAGTGGACTAAGGTGAGTTAAATTTTTTTATTTATTTTTTTAACCCCTCCAGCGCTGTTTTACTTTGCATTCTGTATTCAGAATGCTATTATTTTCCCTTATAACCACGTTATAAGGGAAAATAATACAATCTACAGAACATTGATCCCAAGCCCTAACTTCTGTAAAGAAGTTTGGGTTTGGGTACCAAACATGCGCGATTTTTCTCACGCGAGTGCAAAACGGGCTTGGGTTAGGTGTTGTGTAGATGTTATTATTTTCCCTTATAACATGGTTATAAGGGAAAATAATAGCATTCTGAATACAGAATGCTTAGTAGGTGATCAATTGAGGGTTAAAAAAAAATAAAAAAATTAACTCACCTTCTCCTCTTGTTCGCATAGTTCCCGGTCTCTTCTTTACTTCTTTGATGATGAGCTGTGGGCTAAAGGACCTTTGGTGACGTCAGATCACATGCTTCAATCACATGGTCCATCACCGTGGTGATGGACCATGTGATTGGAGCATGTGATCTGACGTCACCACAGGTCCTAGCCGGTAGTTCATCATTAAAGAAGTAAAGAAGAGACCGGGAACTACGCGAACAAGAGGAGAAGGTGAGTTAATTTTTTTATTTTTTTTTAACCCTCAATTGATCACCTACTAAGCATTCTGTATTCAGGCCCCGTGTGAAAGGGGCCTAAGGGTACTTTCACACTAGCGTTTTTCTTTTCCGGCGCTGAGTTCCGTCCTAGGGGCTCAAATCCGGAAAAGAACTGATCAGTTTTATCCTAATGCATTCTGAATGGAGAGTAATCCGTTCAGGATGCATCAGGATGTCTTCACTTCAGTCTTTTTGACTGATCAGGCTTTTCAGAAAAACGTAGCATGCTGTATTTTTAGGCTACTTTCACACTTGCGTTGTTCTTTTCCGGCATAGAGTTCCGTCACAGGGGCTCTATACCGGAAAAGAACTGATCAGGTATGTCCCAATGCATTCTGAATGGAGAGTAATCCGTTCAGTTTGCATCAGGATGTCTTCAGTTCAGTCGTTTTGACTGATCAGGCAAAAGAGAAAACCGTAGCATGCTACGGTTTTATCTCCGGCTAAAAAAACTGAAGACTTGCCTGAATGCCGGATCAGGCATTTTTTCCCATAGGAATGTATTAGTGCCGGATCCGGCATTCAGAATACCGGAATGCCGGATCCGTCCTTCCGGTATGCGCATGCGCAGACTGAAAAAAAAGGTGAAAAAATAAATGCCGGATCCGTTTTTGCCGGATGACACCGGAAAGACGGATCCGGCATTTCAATGCATTTTTTCGACTGATCAGGCATTTTTAAGACTGATCAGGATCCTGATCAGTCTTACTAATGCCATCAGTTAGCATACATTTTGCCTGATCCGGCAGGCAGTTCCGGCGACGGAACTGCTTGCCGGATCTCTCTGCCGCAAGTGTGAAAGTAGCCTTACCTCTGTGAAAAATCCTGAACACTTTGACTGAACGCCGGATCCGGTCTTTTTCCCATTGACTTGCATTAACGCCGGATCCGGCGCTGTGTGTTCAGTCAAACCGGATCCGGCTTTTGCATGTTAAAACCGAAAAATGTTAAAGAAAAGTCCATAAATGGCGAATCCGTTTTTTCCAATGCATTTTTTCATTGTGATCAAAATCCTGATCAGGATTCAAATGTAATCCGTTTTCACACGTTTTTCCGGATCCGGCGGGCAGTTCCGGTGTCGGAATTGAACGCCGGATTAAAACAACGCTAGTGTGAAAGTAGCCTAATACTAAATTTGTTTGCATGTTAATAAACAAATCAGTGCTGATTCAATAATTTGTTTTGCAAAGAGAAGTGAACGTATTATCTGCTAGTAAATGATTTCTTTAACAAATAATATGGGCTCCTACATACCTCAGCCGTTTAGTTTACACAGATGTATGATAAGGATTCCACAGAACAAAAGTATGCCAGATTTTATGGACTTTTGACATAGGCATGAAATAAAACAGCTCATCGACAATCTATTTTAGTATACCCACCAAGTTGTTACAGCTTTATACAGTTTGGACCACTTATGGTAGCCGTGGTCTGCAGAGAATTAAAGAGGACCTATCACCTCTCCAGACATGTCTGTTTTCGTAACTACTTGCATTCCCCATGTAATAACAATTCTGGACTGCCTATTCTTAAAACGATGTGATATGTTGTTCCTCTATTGTTCCTACTAGATGTTTATAAAAATATTGCAGGCAGTCTGGAATAAAGGTCCACTGGTTGTTAGCAGGTTGGGGTGTTCCTGCATAGTCTGAAATCATTTAAGGACTCGGCCCTGTTTCACCTTACGGACTTGGTCATTTTTTGCAAATCTGACCAGTGTCACTTTAAGTGCTGATAACTTTATAATGCTTTGACTTATCCAGGCCATTCTTAGATTGTTTTTTCATCACATATTGTACTTCATGACACTGGTAAAATGAAATAAAAAAGATTCATTTTTAATTATAAAAAAATACCAAATTTACCAAAAAGTTGTAAAAAATTGCAAATTTCCAAGTTTCAATTTCTCTACTTCTATAATACATAGTAATACCTCCAAAAAAAGTTATTACTTTACATTCCCCATATGTCTACTACATGTTTGGATCATTTTGGGAGAGATATTTTATTTTTTGGGGATGTTACAAGGGTTAGAAGTTTAGAAGCAAATCTTGAAATTTTTCAGAAATTTTCAAAAACCCAATTTTTAGGGACCAGTTCAGGTCTGAAGTCACTTTGCGAGGCTTACATAATAGAAACTACACCCCTCAAGGTATTCAAAACTGATTTTACAAACTTTGTTAACCCTTTAGGTGTTCCACAAGAATTAATGGAAAATAGAGATACAATTTAAAAATTTCACTTTTTTGGCAGATTTTCCATTTTAATAATTTTTTTCCAGTTGCAAAGCAAGGGTTAACAGCCAAACCAAACTCAATATTTATGGCCCTGATTCTGTAGTTTACAGAAACACCCCATATGTGGTCGTAAACTACTGTACGGGCACACGGCAGGGCGCAGAAGGAAAGGAATGCCATACGGTTTTTGGAAGGCAGATTTTGCTGGACTGTTTTTTTTTTACACCATGTCCCATTTGAAGCCCCCCTGATGTACCCCTAGAGTAGAAACTCAATAAAAATGACCCCATCTAAGAAACTACACCCCTCAAGGTATTCAAAACTGATTTTTACAAACGTCGTTAACCCTTTTGGTGTACCACAAGAATTAATGGAATATAGAGATACAATTTCAAAATTTCACTTCTTTGGCAGATTTTTCATTCAATTTTTTTTTTCCAGTTACAAAGCAAGGGTTAACAGCCAAACCAAACTCAATATTTATGGCCCTGATTCTGTAGTTTACAGAAACACCCCATATGTTGTCGTAAACTACTGTACGGGCACACGGCAGGGCGCAGAAGGAAAGGAATGCCATACGGTTTTTGGAAGGCAGATTTTGCTGGACTGTTTTTTTTTACACCATGTCCCATTTGAAGCCCCCCTGATGCACCCCTAGAGTAGAAACTCCAAAAAAGTGGCCCCATTTTAGAAACTAAGGGATAGGGTGGCAGTATTGTTGGTACTAGTTTAGGGTACATATGATTTTTGGTTGCTCTATATTACACTTTTTGTGAGGCAAGATAACAAGAAATAGCTGTTTTGGCACCATTTTTATTTTTTGTTATTTACAACATTCATCTGACAGGGTAGATCATGTGATATTTTTATAGACCAGGTTGTCACGGATGCGGCGATACCTAATATGTATACTTTTTTTATTTATGTAAGTTTTACACAATAATTTATTTTTTGAAGCAAAAGAAAAATAATGTTTTAGTGTATCCATAGTCTGAGAGCCATAATTTTTTCAGTTTTTGGGCGATTACTTTGGGTAGGGTATGATTTTTGCGGGATGAAATGATGGTTTTATTGGCACTATTTTGGGGTGCGTGTGAGTTTTTGATCGCTTGCTATTACACTTTTTGTGATGTAAGGTGACAAAAAATGGTTTATTTAGCACAGTTTTTATTTTTTATTTTTTACGGTGTTCATCTGAGGGGTTAGGTCATGTGATATTTTTATAGAGCCGGTCGATACGAATGCAGCGATACCAAATATGTATACTTTTTTTATTTATGTAAGTTTTACACAATAACAGCTTTTTTAAAACAAAAAAAATTATGTTTTAGTGTCTCCATATTCTGAGCCATAGTTATTTTACTTTTTGGGCGATTGTCTCAGGTAGGGGCTCATTTTTTGTGAGATGAGGTGACGGTTAGATTGGTACTATTTTGGTGGGCAAACGCCTTTTTGATCGCTTGCTGTTGTACTTTTTGTGATGTAAGGTGACAAAAAAATTGTTTATTTAGCAGTTTTTATTTTTTACAGTGTTCATCTGAGGGGTTAGGTGATGTGATATCTTTATAGAGACGGTCGATACGGACGCGGCGATACCTAATATGTATACTTTTTTTACCCCCTATTTTTTACCAATTTTTTTAACTTTATTTGGGGAAAATGACGTTTTTGTTTATTTTTACTTGAAACTAAAAAAAATTTTGAGGGAAAACTTTCTTTTTTCAACTTTTTTTTCACTTTATTTTTTGTCCCACTTTGGGACTTGAACTTTTGGGGGTCTAATCCTTTACAATGCATTCCAATACTTCTGTATTGGAATGCATTGGCTGTATGAGTAATACTGTGTGTATTACTCATACAGCTTCCGGCCTGTGAGATCCAGGGGGCTGGATCTCACAGGCTCGTCACCGGAAGGCAGCGTGATGCCTAAGTAAAGCATTGCGCTGCCCTTCATGCCATCAGGTCCCCCTACAGCCCCATGGGGACACGATGGCCCCGCCGCCAGTCGCCACCGCCACAGGTAAAAGCCGCAATACGTAGGTCTGAATTGACCTGCGGTTTGCGGCGATCGCCGACATGGGGGGTCACGGTGATCGGAACTATAGATGACGTACCGGTACGTCATGGGTCCTTAACCCCTTAGGGACCCATGACGTACCGGTACGGCATGGTTCCCGAGTCCTTAAGGACCCATGACGTACCGGTACGTCTTGTGTTGTTCCGATCACCGCCGCCCGGCGGGCGGTGATCGGAACAAGGTGCCTGCTCAAATCATTGAGCAGGCACCTCGGCTAAATACGAGGGGGGGTTCCGTGACCACCCCGTGTCGGCATTCGCCGCAAACCGCAGGTCAATTCAGACCTGCGGTTTGCGGCTTTTACCTGGTGCGGCGGCTGTGGTGCCATCGGGTCCCCATGGGGCTGTGGGGGAGACCCGATGGCATGGAAGGCAGCGCGATGCCTTCCTGAGGCATCTGCGCTGCCTTCCGGTGACAAGCCTGTGAGATCCAGCCCCCTGGATCTCACAGGCCGGAAGCTGTGTGAGTAATACACACAGTATTACTCATACAGCCAATGCATTCCAATACAGAAGTATTGGAATGCATTGTAAAGGATTAGACCCTCAAAAGTTCAAGTCCCAAAGTGGGACAAAAAATGAAGTGAAAAGAAAAGTTGAAAAGATAAAGTTTCCCCCCCAAAAAATTAAAGTTTCAAGTAAAAATAAACAAAAACGTCATTTTCCCCAAATAAAGTTAAAAAACATTGGTAAAAAATGGGGGGGGGGGGGGAAATATACATATTAGGTATCGCCACGTCCGTATTAACAGTCTCTATAAACATATCACATGACCTAACCCCTCAGATGAACACAATAAAGAATAATAACTGTGCTAAATAAACAATTTTTTGTCAACTTACATCACAAAAAGTACAACAGCAAGCGATCAAAAAGGCGTTTGCCAACCAAAATAGTACCAATCTAACCATCACCTCATCCCGCAAAAAATGAGCCCCTACCTGAGACAATCGCCTAAAAAATAAAAAAAATATGGCTCAGAATATGGAGACACTAAAACATATTTTTTTTGGTTTTAAAAGGGCTGTTATTGTGTAAAACTTAAATAAATAAAAAAAAGTATACATATTAGGTATCGCCGCGTCCGTATCGTCCGGCTCTATAAAAATATCACATGACCTAACCCCTCAGATGAACACCGTAAAAAATGTAAAATAAAAACTGTGCTAAATAAACCATTTTTTGTCACCTTACATCACAAAAAGTGTAATAGCAAGCGATCAAAAACTCACACGCACCCCAAAATAGTCATCTCATCCCGCAAAACTCATACCCTACCCAAGGTAATCGCCCAAAAACTGAAAAAATTATGGCTCTCAGACCATGGCAACACTAAAACATGATTTTTTTTTGCTTCAAAAATGAAATCATTGTGTAAAACTTACATAAATAAATAAAAAGTATACATATTAGGTATTGCCGCATCCGTGACAACCTGGTTTATAAAAATATCACATGATCTAACCTGTCAGATGAATGTTGTAAATAAAAAATAAAAACGGTGCCAAAACAGCTATTTCTTGTTATCTTGCCTCACAAAAAGTGTAATATAGAGCAACCAAAAATCATATGTACCCTAAACTAGTACCAACAATACTGCCACCCTATCTCGTACTTTCTAAAATGGGGCCACTTTTTTGGAGTTTCTACTCTAGGGGTGCATCAGGGGGGCTTCAAATGGGACATGGTGTAAAAAAAAACAGTCCAGCAAAATCTGCCTTCCAAAAACCGTATGGCATTCCTTTCCTTCTGTGCCCTGCCGTGTGCCCATACAGTGGTTTACGACCACATATGGGGTGTTTCTGTAAACGACAGAATCAGGGCCATAAATATTGAGTTTGGTTGGCTGTTAACCCTTGCTTTGTTACTGGGAAAAATTGATTAAAATAGAAAATTTGCCCAAAAATTTAAATTCTGAAATTTCATCTCCATTTGCAAATAACTCTTGTGGAACACCTAAAGGGTTAACGATGTTTTTAAAATCTGTTTTGAATACCTTGAGGGGTGTAGTTTCTTAGATGGGGTCACTTTTATGGAGTTTCTACTCTAGGATTGCATCAGGGGGGCTTCAAATGGGACATGGTGTCAATAAAAACAGTCCAGCAAAATCTGCCTTCCAAAAACCGTATGGCATTCCTTTCCTTCTGCGCACTGCCGTGTGCCCGTACAGTAGTTTACGACCACATATGGGGTGTTTCTGTAAACTACAGAATCAGGGCCATAAATAAATTGCTTTGTAAAAGTAAAAAAATTATTAAAATGGAAAATCTGCCAAAAAATAAAAATTTTGAAATTGTATCTCTATTTTCCATTAATTCTTGTGGAACACCTAAAGTGTTAACGACGTTTGTAAAATCAGTTTTGAATACGTTGAGGGGTGTAGTTTATAGAATGGGGTCATTTTTGGGTGGTTTCTATTATGTAAGCCTCGCAAAGTGACTTCAGACCTGAACTGGTCCCTAAAAATTGGGTTTTTGAAAATTTCTGAAAAATTTAAGATTTGCTTCTAAACTTCTAAGCCTTGTAACATACCCCAAAAATAAAATATCATTCCCAAAATGATCCAAACATGAAGTAGACATATGGGGAATGTAAAGTAATAACTATTTTTGAGGTATTACTATGTATTATAGAAGTAGAGAAATTGAAACTTGGAAATTTGCAATTTTTTACAAATTTTTGGTAAATTTGGTATTTTTTTATAACTAAAAATGAATTTTTTTTACTTCATTTTACCAGTGTCATGAAGTACAATATGTGACGAAAAAACAGTATCAGAATGGCCTGGATAAGTCAAAGCGTTTTAAAGTTATAAGCACTTAAAGTGACACTGGTCAGATTTTCAAAAAATGGGCAAGTCCAGAAGGTGAAATAGGGCCGAGTCCTTAAGGGGTTAAGGACTCGGGAACCATGCCGTAACACACAGTAGACGTTTATTGCAGACTGCTCGCAACTCATTCAGAAGGTTTTATTAGGCATAATAGAGGAACAGCACCGCATAGTGTTATATGAAAAAAGAATTAATGCTCCAGAATTGTTGTTACAGTACATGGGGAATGCAAGTAGTTACTAAAACACAACCACACCAAATCGCAAAGCACTGCATAGAATAAATCAAAGGAATTCTTTATTTAATACATATAAGACAATACATGAATAAACCCGTGTTTGGTATAGTATTTTACTATCAGTAAGCTCCTGCACCCGCCCGATCAGCCCGCCGTACATGGCGCTGGTCCTTAAGTCACGGGGTTAATAGAAGTCAGTGGTTATGCAGGAGGAGTATTGAAGACTTATGCAGTACAGTATCCTGCTGCTTCCTTCATTCTATAAAATCTCTTTTTATGCAGTACAGTAATTATGATATATCCTGCTGCTTCCTTCATTCCATAAAATCTCTTTTTATGACTCGGCCTCCTTTGAATGGATACGGCTTCATGGACACAGTGTGCCAGGAGATTGTACAGTTGCATACGCTGCAGCTGTATACAGCAGTATTTTTCCCTATAAACAATGGTTTTAGGGGAAAATTGCACTTTAAAGGGTTAATTTGCACTGTGATTTATGCTGTTGTGTGCACTTTTGTGTTGTAAATTGTTGAACAGCATTTATATGTTTATAGTAATTAGAGATAACTGAATTTCATATTTCATATTTTGAAATTCGTTCGCACTTCGTTGGGTGGTAAAAGCAGAATTGCGTTATGGATTCCGATAACACAGACCATAACGCAATTCTATGACGGAATGCATAACGGAATGACTTTTCAGCAATGAGTGCTGTTTCTTATGTAGGGGACATTCTCTGCATGGGTCATTTGTTAAGATCTTCTCAGTCTCTGAGGTACTGTAGGTTTTGTTTGAGGGGTCTTTGAAAGATAGACTGGTCTTGTGTACTGCAACAGGTGTACCTTTCATGTTACGGAGTAAGACAGGCCTACCTGGTTTGGGGTAAGTGGTGTCAAACATTGAGAAGTCAAAGCTGGGGTCATTCCTAGTCTTTGCTTGCTGGTGCACGAAGTCCACAAAGAAAGAGAATGGAGGAAATGGGACATTGTGCTGTTGCTTGTACCTGGAACCTTGAGCAATCCACTTCTCTTGCAGGTTATAAGGTAGTTTTTGTACTATGGGGTTTATATCACGTGCAGTATCTAAAAATGCCAGACTCTCCGTTTCTGGAACCCTTTGTTCTTGATTTTGGGGAAATCCTCAATTCTTTTGAAGAGTGCGTTCTCTATTACTTCTGGTGAGCCGTAACAGTCCTCAAGTCTCTCCCATATCATGTTTAACCCAGTGCTCGGGTAGTTAATATTAATGGCTCTAATCCGTTTTGCATGCTCTGCTGATTCATTTCCTAGCCACTTGACAAGAAGATCAATTTCCTCACATGCAGACAGATCTAGGTCTCTGATTGTATTTCTGAATGATGATCACCATGACCTATAGCTTTCAGGTCTGTCATCAAACTTAGAAAGCCCCTTGGTTATTAACTCACGTCGGGCAAGGAACTTTTAGGAACTACTTGGTTCTTTGTTTGGTGGATTGTTGCTGTAGTAGTCACCATATACTTGTTCTTTCTTAAAGGATTTGACTATACTGCGATCGTTTGTAGGTTTGAATGCAGGTTGCATTGGGGGTTGATGTCCTATGAAACTGTCTCGTTCAAAGCGGGGTTCTACAGCAGGGATTGACGCTGCTTTTGGACTTGAATTTGGACTGTCATCTGACTCCGCATGCTGCATGACGTAATCTGAAGTGCGCTGCAAGTTATCGTTATGATCAGGTTCAGGCCCAACTATGCTGCTGGGTCTATCACTTGCGGAGTTTGCTGCTTCTCCTAACACCTCGGCCTCTTTATTTTCCACAGCTAGCTTTTCCAGAGCTGCTTGTTGTTCAGCCAGAGCTGCTTGTTGTTCAGCCAAAGCTGCTTGCATGTCTGCTTCCATGCGTGCTTTCTCCATTTTCATACGAGCCTTCTCCACCTTTAACTGTCTTTCTTGCTCGGCAAATGACCTCAGCTTTTGCACGGGCAATGGAGACCATAGAGCTGCTCACTGATCTCTTTGAACTTCTGGAGCTAGCTGAGATGCTAGACCTTGTCTCGTACAGTTCGGATTTTCTTGATGACATAATGGCACTGCGAACAGGTCTGCACACCTGCAACTGTCGTGGATGACGATGCTGCACCTTGCACGGTTGAGTACCATGCGGTCCAGCCTGTTAGAGGTTGTTGACTCGCAGGGTTTGAGGAATCACAGTTTCTAGTATCTAGCTTGTAAGAAGCCGTTGTTTTACTGCGGTCAGGGAGTCGCAGTTCCTCGTATCTAGCTCGTAAGCAGCCGCTGTTTTACTGTTCTGTCCTCCTTATGTGTAAAGGTACATAGCTTGACAGACAGCTAAACCTTATCCCGGCAATGAATTGACAATGGAGTATCGTCCAACTTTATCTTTATTGCAAGGATGTAAATGCGCGTGAGCGTGCGCGCACGCATGGTAAAACAGCGATGCTACCGTGAGCTTAGATGTAGAGGATGTCTCAAGAGGCTTCCAAGCCATGTGCTATCCTCATGCAGTGATGACTGTGAATGAAGAAAAAGGCTGCTATGTGCAATGATGATGATGTCACTAAGATATGGAAGCTGAAGTAGACCAAACTTGTAGTATGAATAGCTGCAATTGTATGTAAAACAGCCACTAGATGGAGCTGTTGCACAATCAACAGAGAATTATACAGAAAATATATTAACTATGTATGAAAGCTATGCATAAATTAACAATAAACTTGCTGAAGGCATGACAGAATCCATAATGCAATTCTGCTTTTACTACCAAACAAAGCATGAAACGAAGCTCATCTCTAATGCCTCTTTCACACGGGCGTAGCGGGTGAGGGCCGGATAGGATGCAGGTGTGTTCAGGGAAAATCGTTGCGTTCTTCAGTTTTTTCAGTGCGAGTGCAATGCGTTTTGCACGCGCGTGATAAAAAACGGAATGTTTGGTACCCAGACCCGAACCCGGACTTCTTCACTGAAGTTCGGGTTTGGGTTCAGTGTTCTGTAGATTTTATTATTTTCCATTATAACATGGTTATAATGGAAAATAATAGCATTCTTTAATACAGAATGCAAAGTCAAATGTCAATTGAGGGTTAAAAAATTATAAAAACATACCATCACACCTTCTATCTTCATTCACCAGGACCTGCGCTGACGTCACCGCGCTCACCATGTGGTGAGCTTGATGACATCAGCGAAGGTCCTTTTGCAGGTCCTCCAAGAAGAACAAAGAAGAGGATCCTGGCTGTGCGATCAAGTGGATGGGGTGAGTAATGTTTTTATTATTTTTTAACCCTCAATTGACTTTGCATTCTGTATTAAAGAATGCTATTATTTTCCATTATAACCATGTTATAATGGAAAATAATAAAGTAAATGGGGTCCCGGGTCGCTCATCCCTCATCTCCTTAGGAACCATCCGTGAAAATCGCATTGCATCCGCACTTGCTTGCAGATGCTACGCGATTTTCACATAGCGCCATTCATTTCTATGGGGCTTGCGTTGCGTGAAAAACGCAGAATATGGAACATGCTACGATTTTCACGCAACGCACAAGTGATGCGTGAAAAACATTGCTCATGTACACAGCCCCATTGAAATGAATGGGTCAGAATTCAGTGCGGGTGCAATGCGTTCACCTCACGTGTTGTAACGGCGCAGAATACTCGCCCATGTGAAAGGGGCCTAATAGTAATATATCCTGTTCATTGTTATTACATTATAGCAGTAGTGCACTGTGGGGTTTAGGGTTAATGCACAGCCAGCTAATCATGAGTAAATGTATGACTTTCTACCAATGTAAAGATTTGGAGGGGAAAAAACAGACACACTGACCTTCTAAATGTCTAGTTTACCTATATTGTTTCTCTGAAGACTTTTTTATGTCTGGAAAACCTGCTTAGTCATTTCCATAGACTTGCATTGAAACTCTATACAAGTCTATGATAGACAGAAATTGAAATTGTTTCTGTTTAGGCTGTGCTTCTCCACTCCACCCTTCCCACGAGAAGGTTCTAGTTCAGCTAGAACCTGTATCTAAGGAGAGCAGTCAGAGCCCCTAGTTATCTGCAGATGGGGACCAGTGCTTAGTAGGTGAGACTGTGCCAGACTGCATGAGGGACCAGAAGAAGATGTCCTTTGGCCAAGGAGCCAGTCGTCTGAGAGAAAGGGGAGCAGCTAGCTCGTTTCCTTAGCACAAAACCTTCTTCTGCCCAGGAGGAGAGTGGAGAAACCAGCTCAATGTTTTGCCTTTATTGTTTTGTACTTGAGTTCCTCCAATAAAGAAGCACCCATGTTAACTGCAGACCCTGACTCTCTGGACGTATCTCCCATTGGGGTGCACCACGCCGTGTCAACCCTTCTGCAAAGCAGCAACACGTGGTGACACTTCAACAGAGGATCTAGCATAGCATTGGGGCCACCCCAAACTCAGCCACTGCATCTGAATTTTCTTCATTAATTTAACTGAAATCACCCATATATGTTTTCAAATGAAATCAGAGGCACAGTACTGAGCACAGACAGAGTAGTACAGAGATTAAATAGACTGGTGCATATTCTAGTAGGAGCACAGTGTGGAAATCTCCGATTTTTTTAATCTATTCTGTAGAAAAAAATGAAGGATAGTGATATTATCTAAAGACTGGCCATGTCCCCCAGAATTGCGAGAAAGACACTGAAGGCCTCCTACGTACAGGGGGGTTTGCAGCTTCCGGACATGTTTATATATTACATAGCTACGCGCCTAATGTATGCATCTTGGTGGATTAGGGCGGATGCCAATAACCCAGCGGTGGTATTAGAAGCGGCGCTAGCTGGTTCTTTCGAAGCTCTGACTAATCTGGTATACAGGGGGGGGAAGGTCACAGGTCCTGGGCTTTATACAGAGTCTATGGGGACAGTTAGCGAGGCTTGAGTGAGATTCGTAGAGATACACGCTGAAAATCAGGCGGGGGACACCTGGTCCCCTTATATCCCATTATGGCGTAACAGGCTTCTTCCAGAGCTCTTGCACCTTTCCGATTTTGAATTCTGGCCTAGGAAAGGCCTTAAGTACCTAACGCAACTGTTCCATGAAGGGATCTTCCGTTCCTTTGAGAGCCTGCGGGCTGAATTCCAGCTGCCACGGACAAGCTTTTATCGCTTCCTCCAATTGAGGCATGCCTGTGAGAAACAATTTAAATCCCTGTCCTTAAAATTAGAATGTGGCCCATTAGAGTCAGTAGCCAGAAGGAAAATCCCATGCAAACCTATATCTTCCTTTTATGCTGAAATTGTCAAAATGCAAGAATCCCCTATTAGAGCTTCCTTTGTTAAATGGGCTGAGGATATCGCGGAATTGGAAGACGCTCATTTGGAGGAGTGGCGCCTGAGATGGAAAACGTCGGTTATAAGTGCTAGAGATCAGCTCATTCAAGCTAAGTGGATGCACAGAGTGTACTTGACCCCACTGCGTCTCTATCAGATGCGGCAAATACCGAATCCTGGTTGCGACAGATGTGGTGAGGCGAGGGGCTCTTTCTTTCATATGGTGTGGCTCTGCCCGGTGATGAAGTCATACTGGAAGGGGATATGTAATTTTATTAGCGTTAAGCTAGGGCTCCCAGGGATCTGTAATCCTGTAATATGTTTACTGGGGCTAGTCTCTGACGCCACTCCTTCCAAATATAACAGAATATTATTAAGATTGTTGATGTTCTATGGGAGGAAGAATATACTTTTGAATTGGAAACCTCCCAAGTGTCCTACAGTGAGCCAATGGGTTCTCCTGATAAATAAAGACCTGCAAATGTACAAGTTGACATATGAGGCAAGGGGATTGCCTGATCGATTTGATAATATCTGGGGCCTTTGGGTCCAAGCGGAGGGCACAACTTGAGTCATTGGTAATGGCGAGCGAATCACCCATGGTACGAATGTGAGTGTGCATGTGGTTGAGTGAGTCCTAGAACTTAGGCTACTTTCACACTAGCGTTCGGGGCTCCGCTTGTGAGCTCCGTTTGAAGGGTCTCACAAGCGGCCCCGAACGGATCCGTCCAGTCCTAATGCATTCTGAGTGGAGGCGGATCCGCTCAGAATGCATCAGTCTGGCAGCGTTTGTCCTCCGCTCCGCTCAGCAGACGGACACCTGAACGCTGCTTGCAGCGTTCGGGTGTCCGCCTGGCCGTGCGGAGGCGAACGGATCCGTCCAGACTTACAATGTAAGTCAATGGAGACGGATCCGTTTGAAGTTGACACAGTATGGCTCAATTTTCAAACGGATCCGTCCCCCATTGACTTTCAATGTAAAGTCTGAACGGATCCGTTTGCATTACCATGAACAAAAAAAAATAAAACATTTATTTTTTTTGTTCATGATAATGCAAACGGATCCGTTCTGAACGGATCCAAGCGTTTGCATTATAGGTGCGGATCCGTCTGTGCAGATACCAGACGGATCCGCACCAAACGCAGGTGTGAAAGTAGCCTAATCTGGTGAAAACAGCGTTACCTTGTATTGAAGTCATTTATATGTCCTTTAAGGTCAAGATATATGTTAATATTGGACTTGCCAATGCGAGTGCATGGGTCATGGAAGGATTGTTCTTTTCTATTCTCCCCCTGGGGAGTGTTGTATTAATATGCAAAATGTTAAATAAACG
Organism: Bufo bufo; assembly: GCF_905171765.1. NCBI lineage: Eukaryota > Metazoa > Chordata > Amphibia > Anura > Bufonidae > Bufo > Bufo bufo. The sequence goes on along the minus strand of NC_053390.1, from coordinate 142,425,407 downwards.
CTATTAAAAAAAAAAAGACTGGCCATGTGAAGCTCCTGCTTTTAGACGGCTTGTGCTTTGATGTACTACTGCAGAGTAGAAGGATGCAATGAGAGAATGTTTCATCCTCTTGAGCACTTACTTTTGAATTCAGGCTGTGCATCCTTTTTAATAGAAAAATCATGTGCCTCGTTTGTCATTTACATTTATACTAGAGATCTGTTCTCTGTTGCTTTCTGAATTTGGAATGTGATATTCATATTTTAGAATGCTATAACTTAAAATCTAACTCCTCTATAATCTTGAACAATGCCATCAGCCCAGTGAAACCTGGGAATTTTCCTATTATGATGCTACTAATTATGTTTGCAAATAACTGCATAATGTGCAACCTGAGTGCAGGATCGGGAAACAGTAAAACGCCCATGTATACCCACACATCCATTATATGGTAAATAAGCTTTTCTTCCGCCTGGAATGACCAACAACTCATTAACACGTTTGTAGTTGTTATCACTTCTGTCCCTGGTTGTTACTGTTTCCTGGGCACACTGTAATTACAATTAGGGATGAGTGAATCGACTTCGGATGAAACATCCAAAGTCGATTTGCATAAAACCTTGTTTCAATACTGTACAGAGCGAGTGCTCCGCACAGTATTAGAATGTATTGGCTCCAATGAGCTGAAGTTATTACTTTGTGAAGTCTCGCGAGGCTTCTCATAATAACTTCAGAAATTGATTTATACTGTAAAAAAAACATTTCCTAAACTTGGTTTCGGTTCCAAGTGGTACCTTGGAACCAAACCCGAGTTCGGGAAATGTTTTTTTACAGTATAAATCAATTTCTGAATTTATTATGCGAAGTAATAAGTTCGGCTCATTAGATGTTTCATCCAAAGTCGATTCGCTCATCCCTAATTAAAATGAAGTATAAAAAAAATCTAAGGGGGGAAACAGTTTTGCAGGGGTGTAGCTATAGGGGAAGCAGGGAAAGCAGCTGCTTTGGGGCCCGAACTCAGAAGGGGCCCATCCAGGATAAGGACTAAAGGTGGATTTAGACGGGACGATTCTGCAGCTGATTGTCGGGAAGGAACCGTTCGTTCCCGACAGTCGGCTGCTCATTCAGTGAAGGAGAAATCTGCATTTACATGCAACGATCTTCACAGTATGAGGACGAGGGATCGCTATTCCTCATTCAGATTCTTAATTTCTGAGCAGCAGCTCGCTGTTTAGACCACACGATCTGCTGCCCAGAAACTATGGTGGTGCCTGCACAAGCGAAAGGATCACCCGATGAACGAGCGCATACCTCCCAACTTTTTGGATGGTCAACGGGGACAATTATGTTTCATTGTGTGAAATATCAATTTTCCTGCATATATATACTCTTCAAATGTTTTCTCTTGCTAAATAGCGCATAAATAATCTGAATATAGAAATTTTAAAAATTCTAATTTCATCAAATGATAAAATTTAAAAGATGGTCTCTAATATACAGAGAGGAAAATACTAAAAACTTAAGTGTGGATAATCACATATGTCGGTCATGCAAAAATCTAAATATTATCACAGAAAGCAAAAACCAATTAAAACATAACTTTTAATACATATTATATAAAAAGAGCCCAATTCGGGCTATCAATGTATATCCCCAACATAGCACTGCTATACCGATAATCAGTGATAAACTTGGCATCAGGGGCATATAAAGGCTACATAGCGGGAAATCTGACCCTGTCAGAACCCTAGATAATGGCTCAGCCCAGAGGCACACCCTGATGGTGGATGCCCTCTGTCCTCGTACCTAAGCCTAATATGCCCCTAGAAGCCCTAACAAAATTGTGATGAAAAATAATACCCTTGATCCCGACGCGTTTCCCCAAATAGATTGATAAGGGTTCATCGGGGGACAAAAAGGGCAATACAACATAAACAATTGATAAGATAATCATCTGTTATTGGAGACCTTACAGAGCAATACCTGAACATAAAAAATATGGAGCAAAGATCTGATGCAAAAAGATACATGTGGGCTCCAAAAATTACCAATGTAGGCTATTTACAGTCAACGCCATGGAAAACCAACAACAAGGCGATACAATATAGCAAGGTTCATGTTGACCACTCACGTGCACCAACTTCCTCAGGATGTAAGCATCTCCATTGAGCAGGATAGCAGCTACCTTAAAACGTCAATACACTTGAAACACTTTCTGGGTCAATATTGTGGATTGTGGATGTAATAATGCAAATCCTCAGATACCTCAGATCAAAAAGAAGGACATTTAAGGAGCAAAGAGGGACAGTGGGACTTGGGTCAAAAAGAGGGACTGTCCCTCCAAAAGAGGGACACTTAGGAGGTTTGCAAGCGTTTCACTCATTCATCAGGTGATCGGCATCAGATATACATGGGCAGATTGTCAGGAACAACCGTCAGTTGCTCCCTATAATCTGGACAATTATTGGATTGTCTAATTATCCAATTATTGGATTGGATTGAAAGTTATCTTGAGTATCCACAAGAATGAGGGGGTGGGGTTGCAAAGAAGTTTCTGGGGCAGGAAAGGGCCCGTTCAAAATTTGCTGTGGGCCCTGTCATTTCTAGTTATGCCACTGTGGTTTTGCATGGAATTTGTAGCTACCCCAATGCAGTACAAAGTTGGTATTTGCTGTATACCCTAGGGAGATTTTGTTGAATGTGTTCAGCTGTTTCTCCTGATGTCAATATACGCATGAAAAGCATGTATACATGTGCTTAAAGGGCACTTTAGCAAATTGTATTTATCATGTAGACAAAGTTATTACAAGGCACTTACTAATGTATTGTGATTGTCCATATGTAAGCCTTCCCCCCCATCCTTTAAATGAGAGAGGAAATAAAGCCACCACCAGACATCTCTGGAAGTGGCTTATCTTCTGTGTGAACAAAGAATCAGGCATCCATCTTTCGCCTTATGTCTGCCATCATGAGATATTTCGGACTCTGCCTACACGTCAGCTGGTTCCACCAAATTTGTCTAGATTAACCAAGTGACAAACAGAATAACAGAATAAAGTGGTCTTAAAAGGCAGAAAATGCTCAAAACCCAATATGCCATTGCGCATTTCTAACCGGGGGAGCAAATCTTGCACATGTGGTCCGTTGCTAACAAAAATCCCCAGCAAAAATGCATACAATGGAGAATGCCTGCAGCGGACCACATGTACCACAAAGACATCCTACACAGGATACCCAAATGTGTGGATGTGATTAACTATATAAAACAGGAATTTACAAAAAATGGTGCACTACAATGGTAAATGCAATCGACAATATATGGCAAAACCCTCACACTGATATTAAAATGAGACTTTCGCCAACATATTCTTATATCAAGAATATATGCAGCGGGCCGAACCGATGCCCAGGGTCTCTTCTACAGGTGTTATTGCATTTCAGCAACGAGGTAATAAATCCCCCTATGTAGACGGTGACGGTGGGACCCAGGTGTAGGAATGCCAGAGTGGTGTAAGGGTTGCCTATAGTGTCCCTTAGGTGCAGCTTTAGCACTTGTCACGGTGCTCCTACCTGGATATCCGGAACCCCAAGCGTGGCCGTCCGAAGCAGTGATAAATGGGTTAACAGTTGAGGGATTTGCAAAATAAATTGAGTCCAGACTGATATTGAAGTAGTTAACAGCTTCTCTTGAGTAAACTTGCATCAGAGACAATCATCAAGCTTTATCTTGGTCCTCAGCAGACTTTGGCTTAACTTTTGGCAGGCAAACACAATCAGTTCTGCTACATCTGAACTCTCTCAGTTCTGCTATGCTGGCTGGAATAAATAGGAACTTTTCCTTTTCTGCTGTAGGCTGCAACTTATCTTTCTGTAGTCTGACTGGTCTTTATCTTGCTTTGTATCTTTGTCTTTATCTGTCTTTATTTCAGGGAATCTTTCTTCCTGACTTCAAGCTCACTTAGCTTGGTTTTAGGCAATGCAAGCCCAGGAGGGGATATGCAACCATTAAGAACTCACAGGCAGGGCCTGTCCAGACAGGACAAGCCCTGCTTCCTCCCCCAGGAAAGATGGTGGGTGGCAGTAGGAGAAGATGGCAGCAGAGGCAGCAGGTGTGTGGCATCAGGCAGGTGGCAGCATCAGAATAGTGGCTTAAGCACGTGGCCAGAAGTAACGGGTAGTTTCTTCAGTAGGCAGGTGAAGAAAGCAGTCCAGCAGTCATGGCAGTGGAGCTTGAGCTCAGGGGTTATCCTCCTGCTGACTGTCCTTAGTAATATCTTCCTCACTGAAAAGCAGAGCAGAGCTGGAGACATACATTACTTGCTTGGCAGAAGGAGAAGCAAAGGAAAGAGGTAGGTTCAGGACAGGTAACGGCACAGAGCTTGTTTCTGGGCCATGCCAACTAAGTGTGGTGTCAGAGGAACTCCTGGCTGTGGGTCTCTGATGTCAGTTAAGTTGATGTTTGGTATTGGTCATCAAAACATGACTGCTGGAGGACACTGGCAGCTCTGGCCTGTTGCTGTGGCTGCTGCTACCACTATCCCTTCTTCTGCTGCTACTTCTGCTACATTTTTTCCGCTGCCAGTTCATTTGGGGGCCCCCGGCAGTAACTGTGTATGCAAAATAAGTTATTCAATGTCAATGTGGATACTCCACTAACAATTATATTTCACAGGTTGTTCACCCCAAAATGAGAATCAAGACCAATCAATAGAATTGCTTATCTATTAACCCCTTAGTAACCACCCATATGCCTTTTTACAGTGGTCACTAAGGGGTTTTAGCTGGGCTTCCGCTTTTTTACGGCGGCCCAGTCTAAGCGGGGGCTCGGCTCTCATATGAGAGCGACGCTCCTACTCTAACATCCCGGTCCGGCAGGAGTGCAGATCCGGGCTGTTTAACGCTTTACATGCCACAGGCAATGGTGCCCGCCGCATGTAAAGCGCTCTGTCTCCCATCGGCACCCCACAAATGCGATCGCAGGGTGCTGATGTGTGTATAGGCTGTCTGGGGTCTGATATAGGCCACAAGCCAGCCTTGAGTATTTTCCAGCAGGCTGTGCCTCTCTGGCGCAGCCTGATGGTCAATGTCAGTATAGCACTGACATTAAAATGCAATGCACTATAGCAGTGGTGGGCAACCTTTTTTTTCAACTGAGCCAAATCTCGCCAAAACCACGATTGAAATTTATTTTGAGAGCCACATTTTTAAAACCGAAAATACATAGGATGGTACACTGTTTTTAGTTTCAATAAGTTTTTATTGAGAATATTGTGCATGCAAGTATCCACATAGGTCGGGTACTGTGGGACTCTTTGCACCGGCCCTGTCACGTGGACATGACCAGAGCCTGTGCAAGGATTTTTTGGCAACACAAGCGAAGCTACATATCGGTGACCCCCTTCTCCCCCCGCCCCGCCCGCAGCTCACCTGGTCCTGGTTCTGTCTGCAGCAGCTGGCTTCTCCTCTGTGTGGTCCTGATATCTTCGAACTGGTTTGAGGACTGTACTTTTCGCCCTATAAGATGCACATAGGTTTTAGAGGAGTATAATCAGAAACCATATTTTCCATTATACCTCAGGTCAGACCACCAATCAGACCCCCAATGTTAATCATACCTCAGATCAGCCCCATCATGCCCATGTCAGCCGTCAGCACCCCATCATGCCCATGTCAGCCCCCATCCATCATTACCCCCCATGTCAGCCATCAGCCCCCCATGTCAGCCATCATGCCCCCCATGTCAGCCGTCAGCACCCCATCCATCATGCCCATGTCAGCTGTCAGCCCCCATCCATCATGCCCCCCATGTCAGCCGTCATGCCCCTATGTCAGCCGTCATGCCCCTATGTCAGCCGTCAGCACCCCATGTCAGCCGTCAGCCATCAGCCCCCCATGTCAGCACTCCATCCATCATGTCCATGTCAGCCGTCAGCCCCCATCCATCATGCCCCCCATCTCAGCCATCATGACCTTATGTCAGCCGTCAGCACCCCATGTCAGCACCCCATCCATCATGCCCATGTCAGCCGTCAGCACCCCATCTATCATGCCCATGTCAGCCATCAGCACCCCATCATGCCCATGTCAGCCCCCATCCATCATTACCCCCCATGTCAGCCATCAGCCCCCCATGTCAGCCATCATGCCCCCCATGTCAGCCGTCAGCACCCCATCCATCATGCCCATGTCAGCTGTCAGCCCCCATCCATCATGCCCCCCATGTCAGCCGTCATGCCCCTATGTCAGCCGTCAGCACCCCATGTCAGCCGTCAGCCATCAGCCCCCCATGTCAGCACTCCATCCATCATGTCCATGTCAGCCGTCAGCCCCCATCCATCATGCCCCCCATGTCAGCCATCATGACCTTATGTCAGCCGTCAGCCCCCCATGTCAGCACCCCATCCATCATGCCCATGTCAGCCGTCAGCACCCCATCCATCATGCCCATGTCAGCCGTCAGCACCCATCCATCATTACTCCCATGTCAGCCATCATGCCCCCCATGACAGCCGTCAGCCCCCATCCATTATGCTCCCTAATGGGCGACAATGTTGGAGTCTGCACCATCGGGGGGGTGACATGATGAGGGACAATGTTGAAGTCGGTACCTGATATATCACTGGGGTCTGGCTGGAGTGGGGTCGGTCTGGTCCTGGCTCCAATCTCAGCTGGCTCTGCCTTAAGGTGTCTTCTCCAGAGTCCAGACTAGAGTCCAGCAGGGTCGGCCAAGTTCCAACAAGTCGTGCCTCAGTGTTACTCTGTGACTGTGTTCTTCTGCTGCCAGCCTGGAGGGGCAGCTTTTACAGGTCATAGCAGACAGAGCAGCTCCGCCTCCTCGCCTCCCTCCGCCGCGGCCCCACTGACAGTCAGTGATGCCTCCTTTGGCCTGAGCGCCGCACGGCACACATGTAGGCAGGACAGCCGCAGGCTGCCGCCCCCGAGAGGAGGGAGGGGAGCGGGCGCCCGGCACACAGAACAGTGCTCCAGACTAAAAAAAAATTCCAAGTAGCCATTGGCTCCTGAACTGAAAAATGTAGGAGCCAAATCAAATTTTTAGTCGCCAAATCGAAACTGAATCAAAATTTTGGTATCGTGACAACGCTACGCCGATCAGATCGGCGTAGGGTTGTTTTGGAACCAAAATTTTGATTCGCTTTCGTCACCATAAAAAAGTATTGTGATACTCAATACCGTGCAAAAAAAAAAAAACAACAAAAAAAGCCGCGTGCATTTCGCATTTTATGAAACATTCGGCCCATAATAGAACAGTCCTATGCTATTTTTTGGGGTGACAAGGTGACTAAAAAGGCTATGTAATATGTTTATTTATTTATTGTTTATATATTTTATATGTAAAATTGGGAAAGGGGGGATTTAAACTTAATATTTTAAAGTACTTTCACATTAGCGTTTTTCATTTCCGGCACTGAGTTCCGTCACAGGGGCTCTATACCGGAAAATAACTGATCAGTTTTATCCCCATGCATTCTGAATGGAGAGTAATCCGTTCAGGATGCATCAGGATGTCTTCAGTTCAGTCATTTTGACTGATCAGGCAAAAGATAAAACCGTAGCATGCTACGGTTTTATCTCCGGCGAAAAAAAATGAAGATTTGCCTGAATGCCGGCTCCGGCATTTTTCCCCATAGGAATGTATTAGTGCTGGATCCGGCATTCAAAATACTGGAATGCACCCGCACTTAATCCGGACCCATTCACTTCTATGGGGCTGTGCACATGAGCGGTGATTTTCACACATCACTTGTGCGTTGCGTGAAAATCGCAGCATGCTCTGTTGTGCGTTTTTCGCGCAACGCAGGCCCCATAGAAGTTAATGGGGCTGTGTGAAAATCGCAAGCAAGTGCGATTTTCACGCATGGTTCCTAGGATGAAAGTCTATTCACTGTATTATTTTCCCTTATAACATGGTTATAAGGGAAAATAATAGCATTCTGAATACAGAATGCTTAGTACAAGGTCAATATAATAAACATTGGTGGCGCAGTGCGCCCCCCCCATCACCCCAATATAATAAACATTGGTGGTGCAGTGCGCCCCCCTCAATATAATAAACATTGGTGGCGCAGTGCGCCCCCCCCCATCACCCCAATATAATAAACATTGGTGGCGCAGTGCGCCCCCCCTCAATATAATAAACATTGGTGGCGCAGTGCGCCCCCCCATCACCCCAATATAATAAACATTGGTGGCGCAGTGCGCCCCCCCTCAATATAATAAACATTGGTGGCGCAGTGCGCCCCCCCCATCACCCCAATATAATAAACATTGGTGGCGCAGTGCGCCCCCCCAACACCCCAGTATAATAAACATTGGTGGCGCAGTGCGCCCCCCCCATCACCCCAATATAATAAACATTGGTGGCGCAGTGCGCCCCCCCTCAATATAATAAACATTGGTGGCGCAGTGGGCAGTGCCAATGAGGGTTAAAAAATAAAAAAATAATTAACTCACCTCCTCCAATTGATCGTCTCCTGTTCTTACTTCTTTCTAGTTTCTTCAGGACGCAGGACCTGTGGTGACATCACTGTGCTCATCACATGATCCATCACCATGGTAATGGGCCATGTGATGAGCTCAGTGACGTCACCACAGGTCCTGAAGAAACTAGAAAGAAGTAAGAACAGGAGACCGGCAGCTACCTGATCAACTGGAGGAGGTGAGTTAATTTTCTTTTATTATTTTTAACCCTCATTGGCACTTCCCACTGTGCCACCAACGTTTATTATACTGGGGGGGGGGGGGCGCACTGTGCCACCAACGTTTATTATACTGGGGGGGGGGGGACTGTGCCACCAACGTTTATTATACTGGGGGGGGGGTGGCGCACTGTGCCACCAACGTTTATTATACTGGGGGGGGGGGCACTGTGCCACCAACGTTTATTATACTGGGGGGGGGGGGCACTGTGCCACCAACGTTTCTTATACAAATACAGGAGGCGGGTGCCGGAATCAAATAGCCGGCACCCGACCTTTGTGACAGGGAGCTGCGATCAGCGGCAGTTAACCCCTCAGGTACCGCACCTGAAGGGTTAACTCAACTGCAGCGGATCGCAGCTCCCTGTCACAGAGGTCGGGTGCCGGCTATTTGATTCCGGCACCCGCCTCCTGTATTTGTATTAACAGGTCAGTTTTCTTCATTGGTGGCGCAGTGGCCACAGCCCCTCCCCTCCTCCTCCTGTCTCTTCTTATTGGCAGCGGCGGGGACAGCAGCAGCACAGGGGGGAGGGAGAGACTCCTCCTGCGCTGCTGAGAACGATCATCTCCTGTGCCCGCCGCTGTATTGAGCAGAGCTGCGGCGGCGGGTCCAGTCGCTAATGGCATCTGGAGCCCTGCAGAAGAGCCGCATTAAAGTGTGTAAAGAGCCGCATGTGGCTCGCGAGCCGCGGCTTGCCGACCACTGCACTATAGGGATAGTGCATTGTATTTTAAAATGTATCAAAATGTTATCTGTTATAGTCTCCATGTGGGACTATTTAGTGGTAGAAAAAGTGAAAAAATTATAATTCCAGTAAAAAAAATGCTTTTTTCCCCATTGAAAATTGGCTTTTCAATGAAAAAATTGCAAAAAAAAATCCCCCCCCCATGTGTTTGGTATCACCGCGTCCATAACGACCCACACTACATAAATATAATGTAAATTATCCCTATGGTGAATGCCATAAAAAAAAAAAAAAAACTGAATTTATTCTTAGTTGTCACCGAAAAAACTTAATAACAAGCGATCAAAAAGTGTCATTTACTCCAAAATTATACCAATGAAAAATACAAGTCATCCCGCAAAAGTCTTGGGAAGTGGCGATGCAAAAAGATTTTCTTCCTTTTAAAAAAAGGGGTTTTATTGCACAAAAGTAGTAAAACGTAAATAAAACTCTATGTATTTGGTATCGCTGTAATCGTACTGAACCAGAGAATAAAGATATTATGTTATCCATACCGGAAAATGAACGCCATAAAATTTATAACGTTAAAAATCAGTGGCAGTATTGCTGTTTTTCCCATCTCCCTCCCAGAAAGAGTTAATAAAAGTTAATCAATTATGTGTACCCCAAAATGGTGCCATTAAAAACTACAACATGTCCCACCAAAAACAAGCCTTCATACAGCTATATAGACAAAAAAATAAAAAAGTAATAGCTTGTGGAAGGAGACGATGAAAAAAGAAAGAAAATCACTTGGTCAGTAAGGCCCAAAACCGGCTGGTCAATGGGTTAAACAAGGTGAGCACCCAGATAACAGATTACACAGCTCCTAAGGATCCCTTCAGCTTACAGAGCCTGCACTGTGCTGCAGTCTCCCTATGTCCTCCCTACAGTGTCTGAAAACTCTCCCTACAATCTCCCTACACTGTCCCTGCACTGTCCCTATGCCAGATTACACTATTAAAAGGTCTGTAAAACACTTTCCCTAGCACTTGTCACATCTCTCCCTATGCTCAGTTCACTGTAAAATGGTGGAGACCGGGCAGGATGAGGCTTTTTATAGGGCTGTGACATCACAGGGGCTGGCTATCTGCTAACTGGCTGGCTGCACGGCATTATGGGTGATCCCTCAATCCCGGGCTTCTTACTTTCACTTTGTAACACGTGCAGCAGCCATTAGAAAATAATCTGATTCGTTACCACGAAATGCAAGGAGATTTGGATTTGTGAGCACCATGTGGATGATGTCTGACTTCGATTCACTAGTGAGCACCATGAGAAGGATGACTGACTTGTTCCCTTCTGAACGATTTTCTGCACTTGTCACATGTTGGCCGCCTGTTAAGAAAGACCACTGTAGCTCATGCCTGGAGTGGTAGGAGAATGGAGAGTTGAATATTGACAGAGAAATGTGCTAGGAAACAATGCCGATTGCAAATGTCACTACTAGCCAAAACCTTTGAGATCATACTGCCAATGTTAATGATTTCTACGTAGTCATGGTCAATGTTATATGACAGTCTGAGTAATTATTATTTTCCTGAAATTGAAATGCCAGTTATCATTACCATTGCTCAGAAACAAGCTAATTTTGACAAAAACTGGCTTGTGCAGACAGAGCTCTTATTACTTTTCGTTATATTTCTCCTAGGTGGTCATTTGATTCCTCTCCATTCCTTATTTCTAAGGCTACTTTCACACTCGCGTTTGGTGCGGATCCTTCATGGATCTGCACAAACGCATCCGTTCAGATAATACAACCGCATGCATCCGTTCAGAACGGATCCATTTGTATTATCTTTAAAATAGCCAAAACGGATCCGTCTTGAACATTATTGAAAGTCAATGGGGGAAGGATCCGTTTTCTATTGTGCCATATTGTGTCAGTGAAAACGGATCCGTCCCCATTGACTTACATTGTGTGTCAGGACGGATCCGTTTGGCTCAGTTTCGTCAGACGGACACCAAAACGCTGCAAGCAGCACTTTGGTGTCCGCCTCCAAAGCGGAATGGAGACGGAACGGAGGCAAACTGATGCATTCTGAGCGGATCCTTATCCATTCAGAATGCATTAAGGGCAAAACTGATCCGTTTTGGACCGCTTGTGAGAGCCTTGAACGGATTTCACAAACGGAAAACAAAACGCCATTGTGAAAGTAGCCTTATCCGGTCTATATATTGTTGTTATGGTAATATTGTACTAGTTTAAATAGTCATTTTATGCTGGTCATTGATATCCCCTGCTCTGCCAGGAGTCGCACTTAATTTATTATAAGGCGCAGACCCTGGCTGGAGAAGATTTCAATAGTCATTTGCGCCAGGAAACTGACATAAATAATAGTGATTATGCGGGGGGGTGCCTCACCCCCACCCCGCCCACACGACTCACTAATGGAAAGGATGGCATAGAAACTCCACGTGTGGCAGGCGCAGCACTATGAAGTGCCTTTTGCGCTGTGGCATTAGAAGAATTCTGATATCTCTGACTTTTTAGTCTAACCAGACTGTCTATTACTCTGTAATTCCTCTAGCGCCCTTCTATGGAAACAGTAGGTTTAAAGAGCACACCAAATGCTTGAAATAACTTCTTTATTAACTTCAACTTTTCTTCATATAACACTGCCGCCTCCACAGCAGATAGTCCATGTACATAACACGTGTTGAAAAGATATCACAAAATGGCGGTATGCATAAGATGGTGGTTCAACTGTTCAATCTTGTCATTCAACATAAAATGGTGGATATATTTCTCTCTTGAGTATCTGTACTCTCACTTTAAGTTATTTAAGCACTTTATGATCTCTCTGAGAGGTATATCTGAGTTCTAACTAATAGTTCTACTTGCTGAATTTGGTCGCAATTTGCAGTATGCAGTTAGCAGTAACTATTGAGTATGATCTGGTATGGTTGTATGCAATTTGGATTGCAATATGGAATTTGAATTTGGATTGTGAACTTTGTAGTTTGCAATTGTATGATTGTATGGCTCAGTAGTTTGTTTGTATGGTGGAACTGTAAGTAAACATACATATAACCAGTTCAGTATACAGTTCTAATCACTATATTAACAGTAGGAACATTAAATAACTGTTTTAAATACCTATTTTGGCCTCTTGCTTCCATAAAACATAGCTCTTAATGGAGTGTGTTTCTGTTCAGCTCCTCTCATCTGGTGTAATGATTCTAGCAGCTCCTGCTAGGGGACTTTCCCACACAAGCTATGTGTGAGGCTAGCTGTAAATGGTCAAAACTCCTGGGCTGTGTGAGGCTAGTTAGGATTGGTCAAGACTCCTGCTTAGCAATAACAGTTTAACTATATGCTTTCTGTTGTGTCTGCTGTGTCATTGAGCTTACTTCACATTCATATAATGAATCTTAAAGGCATACTATCTTTTCTGCTTCTGTGAACACAAAATATAACACTTATATGACATCCAAACATGAAGTCACTGTAAATAACCCTGCTTTTGTCTTTAACACACAAACATAGGAACTGTATTAAGGTTATTGGCAGGTCTACAGTAGCTGTATAAACATATAATCTATGTTAGCAACCTAGGACAGGTCTTAGCTGGCCAGCTACACCACGTGCTCCTAAATATAGGCACAGTGGTGTTCAAAAACCCCAGGCTTGTCACTTTTTTTTGGTCAGTCTCCGGTGTAGGGGTAATTTATTTCAGTGTCAAGTCTAGTGTCAAAATATTATAATAATTATATTACAATGTTAGTATACATGTTATATAGATGTATATATGTTCTATAATTATTTATTTTCCTTATTATTGCAGACATATATAAAAACTAAGTAGGCACATCCTATGTTACATATATAGGGAACGTAAAGTGAAAGAAACCAATAGAGAAACAGGAAAGAGAAGTAAGGGATATAAGATAGATGATGTAGTTCCCTAACTGTATTCCTCTTGATAGTTCTGAGACCACTGACTCAAATATACTATATCGGATTAAAGTGCTGATACTGTTGCCTGATGCGTTGTCACAGCTGTTAAGATGATGAAGGATACTCACACTTGGCAGTCCACACAGGAAAGAGGCAATTCCAATTTCAGAATACATTTTAAAAGATTTGGAAGGTTCTCAATTCCATGCTGAATTTACAGATTGTAGATGTAATACATGTAGTTAGTTATTCAGGAATATAGGCCCTGATTCATCAAGACCGGTGTCTGCTGCGCCCGTCTTGATCAAGTCTGCGCTACCGGAGGGGGCATGTCATTTATGACAAGACATCTGCCATAGATTTCAGTCTTCATTTACACTAGTTTCTGGCCATACCCATACCCGTACGCCGCCAAGGGCGAGTAAAATGCCAGTAGCGACTAGAAAAGATGCAATTGTATTGAAAAGTTGTAAATCCACCGGCCAAGAAACAGCATAAGGAGAGGAATGAATTTTGCCCCATAGTGCTTATGAATTCAGGAGAGACAAGTTTACAGATTCATGTAAAAAAAAAATTGAAGACAAACCTCTAAGACCCCTTTCACACAAGCGAGTTTTCCACGCGGGTGCAATGCGTGACATGAACGCATTGCACTAACACTGAATCCTGACCCATTCATTTCAATGGGGCTGTGTACATGAGCGTTGTTTTCCACGCATCACTTCTGCGTTGTGTGAAAATCGAAGCATGTTCTCTATTCTGCATTTTCCACGCAGCCCTGGCCTCATAGAAGTGAATGGGGCTGCGTGAAAAACGCATTACATCCGCAAGCAAGTGCGGGTGTGATGCGTTTTTCCACTGATGGTTGCTAGGACATGTTTGTAAACCTTCAGTATTTTAAAACGCATCAAAACGCATTGCACTCGCGCGGAAAAAAGTGAACAACTCAACGCAATCGCAGACAAAACGGACGCACCCTGAACGCATCCAGACCTAATCCGTCACGCTCATGTGAAAGGGGCCTAACTTCTTAAGATCTTGGCAAAAGACTCCCGATAGAAAATAATTTGCTGTGTTACCGAAATGTAATTCTTAGCATCAGCTAAATGTTCTCACACTATCAGATAGTGCAGAAGCGAGACTGGTGAGCCTTGGATGATTTACAAGTACGATAAGATCCATGTTACACAAGGTTCTGTTTCACTGCTAAAATAGATATCGGATATCAGCTAAGGGAACACTCCAGCAAAAACAGATACACTGGGCTAGATTTACTAATCCTGTCTAATATTTAGACAGTGTAAGCTTAGGGGGTAATGTATGAAAGGCTTTACACCAGAAAAGTAAAGTGTTTTAGCTATTTTGTTGGTGGAGTAGGATTTGCAACAAATGTGTGAAGCATTTGCCACATTTTTTATGCAATTTGCTCGATTCCTGCAATTTTGTATTTATTAAAAAGCAGACACATGTTTTGTGGCTGGAGAGAGCCATTATAATATTTGTTTTATTTTTTTCATTCACACGGTCATAGGAGGCCTGGTTTGTCTAGATTGAATAAGCCATACAATGGAGGTGGAAGCTGGAAAAAAATAAAAAACGGGATGGCATAAAAAATGCAATTCCACCATAGTTTTATGGCTTTCCCTATGTGGTAAAAATGACATGTTAACTTTATACTATGAGTGGGTGGGTACGATTACAGTGATACCTAATTTATAGTTTTTCTTTTGTTTTAATACTTTAAAAAAAAAGAAAGAAAAAAACTTGTAAAAAATGTTCATTGCATCACCATATTCTGACACCCATAGTTTTTTATATTTCTGTATACACTTTTTTCTGATGCCATTTTGGGATATACATGAAGGTTTGACTTTTTATTAAATTTATTTTGGGACACAAAGAGACAAAAATAACACCAGTTTAGCCATTTGGATAAATATGTTTATATTTTAATATTTTGGATATTTTCCGATGCAGTGATACCAATGTTTAATTTTTTTGAAATATGTAAAATGGAAAAATGGGAGTGATTTTAATTCTTAATTTATTTTTGATGTTTATATTTTTAAAAACTTAAAAAAACCATTAGCTTGATCTGCTATGCATCAGTCAGCGATTTTTTTAGGTGTTGTGACTAGAGATGGCCAGTTCGCAGTGTTCGCCCGCCTCCGGGGGCCGTTTTTTAGAACTGTCTGCTCCCGGAGACCGCATTTCATTTCAGACCGGCTCGCGCACAGGCAACCTGTGCCTCGTCGGACTTGTCAGTTAAGATGGCAGATCGCATGTGTTCGCGGGCGAACACTGCGAACTGGCCATCACTGGTTGTGACCTCTTTTTAAAGGAAATCTGATATGGAGCAAATTGTCTCGAATTTATCACTTAGAGTGCAATTTTTTTTAAATCAGCCCGACCACAATTTTCCACAAAATGGACCTGTTTCCAAATGCGACAAAATAAGAACTTTTGGCACAAACAAAATGAAATGGCCAGCAGCAGACTTTGAATTTCACCTTCATATTTTACCCTGTTAGATTAGATAGTCTAAAGATGCACCAAATTCATCAAAGTAGTTCATACTGGATGATAAATTTGGTGCATTTTGGACATGTTTCACTTTACATCACCTAATTTTCTGCCAAATTTGTGTGCAATATAAACCATCCCCCCTTATCAATAAAGGCACAAAAAGTGTCTAAAACACATAATAAATATGATGCAATGCATGTATGCCAGATTTTTTAGTACAACTGAAACCACAATTTGGGCACATTAGCTTACAAGTCTACCCCCATATTATGCTCAGTCCAGGGCCCAAGAGCACAGGCATGACTCAGATTTTCACAACACTAGGCTTAAAGGGATATTCCAGTTGTTGCAAGTTCACCTATCCACAGGACCAGGGGCGTACATAGAAATCATTGGGCCGCATAGCGAGAATTTGAATTGGGCCCCCATGCCCTGTTCTTAGCCCCTCTCACTACACACACCTGACTCACCTACTTGCGCAGGAACCCAACAGATCCCATTATAATGAATGCAATAAAGTGGGTGCCAGCATTGTTTGGCATATGGCGGACACAGCGATTCAGGTAATTCTGCTCCTTTGCTGGAATAGAATACCAGAATCTGATCACAAAAGTTCACATAGTCTTACCCAATTAACTGTGTTGGCTGATTATTACATAGTGTGCCACTGCCATACATCCCATGAACTGTTCCTGCTGTGCTGCTTATTATATAGTGGCGTACTATATAATAGGCAGCACAGCAGACACAGTTCATAGGGGGGCGGCTATGGTGGCGCACTATATAATAGGAAGCACACCAGACACAGTTCATGGGGGAGGGAAGGCGGCTATGGTGTCGCACTATATAATAGGTAGCACAGCAACAAGCAAAGTTCAAAATGGTGGGGGCTATGGTGCACACATAAGCAGACAGCTAGCACAGTTCATAAGGGGGAGCTATGGTGCCACCATAGTCCCCCCTTTATGAACTGTGCCAGTGCCACCTTAGGGCCCTTTCACACTTGCGTTCTTTTCTTCCGGCACAGAGTTCCGTCGTCGGGGCTCTATGCCGGAAGAATCCTGATCAGTTTTATCCTAATGCATTCTGAATGGAGAGAAATCCGTTCAGGATGCATCAGGATGTCTTCACTTCCGGACCGGAACGTTTTTTGGCCGGAGAAAATACCGCAGCATGCTGCTCTTTTTGCTCCGGCCAAAAATCCAGAACACTTGCCGCAAGGCCGGATCCGCAATTAATGCCCATTGAAAGGCATTAATCCGGATCCGGCCTTAAGCTAAACGTTGTTTCGGCGCATCGCCGGATCCGACGTTTAGCTTTTTCAGAGTGGTTACCATGGCTCCCAGGACGCTAAAGTCCTGTTTGCCATGGTGAAGTGTAGTGGGGAGTGGGGGAGCAGTATACTTACCGTCCGTGCGGCTCCCCGGGCGCTCCAGAGTGACGTCAGGGCGCCCCACGCGCATGGGTGACGTGATCACATGGACACGTCATCCATGTGCATGGGGCGCTCTGACGTCATTCTGGAGCGCCCCGGGAGCCGCACGGACTGTAAGTATACTGCTCCCCCGCTCCCCACTACTACTATGGCAGCCAGGACTTTAATAGCTTCTGCCACTATTTTGATGCTGTCACCCACCTAATGCCAACGCCTGCTGCCTTTACTGCCATCTGCTCATACTGTGATCTGCCACTGCTGTTGCCCCCCCACCACTCTGTTTCGGGGCTACTTTTGTGACTCTTCATGCTGTTGCCACCCTCACCTGTCTGTTGAAGGGCCACTAGTGTCCGTGTTTGGTTCACATCACAGTTTATTATTACGTTCTGATTGGTCAGAAGAACAGAAAAATAACAAAAAAAAGGTCTTGTCATTTGAGCATCTATCACACGGTCAGTATTTTGTATCGGGGTTTGATTATGATTTGGAAGCCAAAGCAGGAGTGGGTCCAAAACACAGAACAGATGCAAATATTGCCATCACATGTTATCTCTGTTTTGCCTTACCAATACTGATCAAATACTGATGCAAAAAACTGACCAAATACTGATCGTGTGATAGAGGCCATCAGTGGCGTGCTTAGGGGGGGTGGGGGGGTGCGGTCCGCCCGGGTGCCGGCTGCCAGGGGGGTGCCATAAGCAATGAGAGCTTCCATCAATACAGATGGAAGCGCTCATTCCTGGAGCGCTGACGCCCACATACTGCCCAATAGGCCTGAGGCTTATGTGGTAGTGAAATCACGCGTGCCTGTGCCGGGACGCAGCAGCACAGCGAAGTGTGCATCTCTTCCTCTGCGAGCAAGTGCAGGTGAGTATTTAGCTTTTATTTTTTTTAATTTTTTTTATTTTATGTGCCAACTTTGGGGACAAACGGGGGGGACACACACAGGAGGATATGTGGGGGAAAAATATTATGGTGGGATACTGTGTGGGGTCAAATTATTATGGGAGGGATTACTATGTGGGGGCAAATTATTATGGGAGGGATTACTATGTGGGGGTAAATTATTATGGGAGGGATTACTATGTTGGGGTAAATTACTATATGGGGCAATGTGGGGGAAACTACTTTGTGGGGCAAATTACTATATGGGGCAGTGTGGGGAATTACGGTGGGGGGCAGTGTGGGGGAAATTACTGTGTGGGGGCGGTGTGAGGGAAACTACTGTACGGGGCAGTGTGGGGGAAATTACTGTGTGGGGGGCAGTGTGGGGAAAATTGCTGTGTGGGGGCAGTGTGGGGGAAACTACTGTGTGGGGGCAGTGTGGGGGAAACTACTGTGTGGAGGCAGTGTGGGGGATACTACTGTGTGGGGGCAGTGTGGGGGAAATTACTGTGTGGGAGGCAGTGTGGGGGAAATTACTGTGTGGGGGCAATGTGGGGGAAACTACTGTGTGGGGGGAATTATTATATGGGGTTAGTGTGGCGGAAATTACTGTGTGGGGGAAATTACTGTGTGGGGACAGTGTGGGGGAAATTACTGTGTGGGGGAAATTACTGTGTGGGGGAAACTACTGAGTGGGGGAAACTACTGTGTGGGGGAAATTATTGTGTAGGGCAGTGTGGGGGAAATTTCTGTGTGGGAGGCAGTGTGGGGGAAATTACTGTGTGGGGGAAACTACTGTGTGTGGGGAATTATTATATGGGGTAGTGTGGGGGAAACTACTGTGTGGGGGCAGTGTGGGGGAAATTACTGAGTGGGGAAACTACTGAGTGGGGGAAACTACTGTGTGGGGAAATTATTGTGTGGGGGCAGTGTGGGGGAAATTATTGTGTGGGGGCAGTGTGGGGGAAATTACTGTGTGGGGGCAGTGCGGGGGAAATTATTGTATGGTGGCAGTTTGGGGGAAACTACTGTGTGGGGGAAAATTACTGTATGGGGCAGTGTGGGGGAAATTACTGTGTGGGGGAAATTACTGTGTGTGGGCAGTGTGGGGGGAATTACTGTGTGGGGGCAGTGTGGGGGAAATTACTGTATGGGGGCAGTGTGGGGGAAATTACTGTATGGGGCAGTGTGGGGGAAATTACTGTGTAGGGGCAGTGTGGGGGAAATTACTGTGTGGGGGGCAAATTACTATGGGGGGCAGTGTGGGGGAAATTAATGTGGGGGCAGCATGGGGGCCTTGCTATTGGGGAGGCACTGTAGGGGCAATTCTATTATTTCTGGGGACACTATACAGGGATTATTACCTAGAGCACAATATTATTACTGGGGCACTCTAGGGGACATTATAGCTGCTGTGGACATTTGGGGTAATTTATCAAACAGGTGTAAAGTAGAACTGGCTTAGTTGCCCATAGCAGCCAATCAGATTCCATCTTTCATATTTGACCTCTCTTATGGAAATCCAGTTCTACTTTACACCATTTTGATAAATGACCCCAATTATGTCTACTGGGGTCACTATTTTACTATTTTATCCGCAGCATCGTACCTGGAGCATCGAGGGCAGAACGTGCACAGTATTGGGGGTGGCGGTAGGATGATACTGTGGGGACACTAGGATGGCGAGGTTGATGGAAAAATCTAGTGAGAAATCTAATGTGTCTGTATTACAAACTTTGTAGAGACAAGATGCGGTTGAAGGAATTTGTCATGGCTGTCTAACGGATGAAAAGAGGAAAGAAAAGGTCTACATGAGATGCCCCTGGATGTAAGAGTAGGGTATATTTCCATTGGACCGGGGGTCGAGTGGAGGGGTGGACCGTAGGCGCAAAAACACAACCAGAGTATTTTTATAAACCAATAGTTTTTTTTTACTATTGTACAGTGACAGCGCGTTTCGGGGTTCTGCGGACCCCTTTTTCAAGTCGGTGGATGGAACCGCTGGTGGAGAGAGCGCTGCTTCCAGCTCCTGGCACGTGTGGCGTCCAGAGGCTGAATACTCTGGTTGCGTTTTTGCGCCTACGGTCCACCCCTCCACTCGACCCCCGGTCCAGTGGAAATATACTCTATTCATCGACCCAGACGGCGGCTTGGCCCCCGCCAAAGGGGAACGCGGACAGTGTTTTTGCCACAAATGCTGACCAAATACTGACGGTTTGAAGGTGGATACTCATAGTACAGGATCCACTTTTTTTGGGCTGTTCTTCTGACAGGTCAGAAGAACAGAAAAAGAAACAGTGATGTGAACACAGCCTTACTGCTGCTGTCATGAGGCCACTACTTGAATTTTGGGCCACTGCACGGTTAAGCCCACGCCGATAAATTAGACCGGACACTAACTTTGACCTTTAAGGCTGAGTTCACACGTCTGTTATTTCCATCACTTAGGCCCCTGGCAGATGAGCGTGTCCGGATTAGGTCCGGATGCTTTGCGGATGCGTTCAGTGAAAACTGTGCAATTTCACAAGAAAGTCCAATCAGTTTTGTTTGCGATCGCGTTCAGTTGTTCAGTTTCTATCGCGTGTGTGCAATGCGATTTAATGTGTTTTGCACGCGCGTGATAAAAAACTGAATGTTTACAAACAGCATCTCTTAGCAACCATCCGTGAAAAACGCATTGCATCCGCACTTGCTTGTGGATGCGATTTTCACGCAGCCCCATTCACTTCTATGGGGCCAGCGTGAAAATCGCTGAATATAGAACATGCTGCGATTTTCACGCAACGCACAAGTGATGCGTGAAAACCAATGCACATGTACACAGCCCCATTGAAATGAATGGGTCCGGATTCCGTGCGGGTGCAATGTGTTCGCTTGTTACTTGCTCTTGTGAAAGGGGCCTTATTGTGAGGCAAATTCAGGAGCCAAGCCTACTCTTGGATTAAGTATAATGAATAGACTTATATCAGTTCTGTGGGTTTTCACCTGCACCTACTTTAGGCTGACAACAACTAATGAGAATAACTGACCAAATAGGTGAAGTGTGAACTAAGCCTAAGGCCTCCTGCACACGAACGTAAAATGCGAGCCGCAATGCACGAACACCGTCCGTGGGGCAGCCGCAGCAGATCGCGGACCCATTCACTTTAATGGGTCTGCGATCCGGCCATTCCGCAAAAAGATAGGACATGTTCTATCTTTTTGCGGAACGGAAGTACATGACAAAACCCCACGGAAGCGTAGTGCTCCCGTAGGGTTCCGTTCCGTGCTTTCGTTCCGCACCATTCCGCATCTCTGAATTTGCAGACCCATTGAAGTGAATGGGTCCGCATCCGTGATGCGGAATGCACACGGAACGGTGCCCGTGTATTGCGGATCCGCAAATGCGGTCCGCAATACGGCAACGGGAAGCACACGTTTGTGTTCAGGAGGCCTAATAGTGACACACAGTCATTCTACAGCCAACAGAATGGATTAAAATGCATGTATTTGCACTGACACATCATGGATTAAAAGAGCGTTTTTTTTCTTTTTTATTGGCACTGTCTTCATGTTCTTATTTTGTTCCACTAAAGACACCTGCAGGGGCGAGCAGCCTTTTTTTTTTTTCTACTGAAGGTTGCTGGATGCTTTTCTTTAGGTTTAGCTAGGGGCTAGCTAGCTAGAAATGTAAGTGGCCTGCACGATCATGCGCACGTCCATATATGTGACCTGCCTGTCATTCTGATGCACATTAACTGTTTTGCTACCATAAAGGACTAGCTATGCATGTAGGGTTGTCACCTTTCCCAACAAAAAGTCGCTGTCATACTATGGCTCCCCAGGAATATTAAAGCCCCCATTAGCACCCCCAGTAATAGTAATGCCCCCAGTAAAAGTAATGCCCCCTCAGTAATAGTAATGCCCCCATTAGTGTGCCCCAGTAAGAGTAATGGCCCTATTAGTGCACCCCAGAATGAATAATAATGCCCCCAGTAAGAGTAATGCCCCCATTAGGCTACTTTCACACTACCGTTCAGAGCGGGTCCGTCTGGGGTCTGCCCAGATGGATCCGCTCATATAATGCAGACTTGGGATCCGTTCAGAACGGATCCGTCTGCATTATATTGTAGAAAAAATTCTAAGTCTGAAAGTAGCTTCAGACGGATCCGTCCAGACTTTACATTGAAAGTCAATGGGGGACGGATCCGTTTGAAAATTGAGCCATATAGTGTCAAATTCAAACGGATCCGTCCCCATTGACTTACATTGTAAGTCTTGATGGATCCGTTTGCCTCCGCACGGCCAGGCGGACACCCGAACGCTGCAAGCAGCGTTTGGGTGTCCGCTTGCTGAGCGGAGCGGAGGCTGAACGCCGCCAGACTGATGCATTCTGAGCGGATCCGCGTCCACTGAGAATGCATTAGGGCAGTACGGATGCGTTCGGGGCCGCTTGTGAGACCCTTCAAACGGAGCTCACAAGCGGAGCCCCAAACGCAGGTGTGAAAGTAGCCTTAGTGCCACCTATTAAGAATAATGCCCCCATTAGTGACCCCCAGTTAGAGTAATGTGGCCCTCATCCCCCAGGAACCGTCACTCGGGGCCGGCACACTGACTGTAGAGTGTTGTGTGAGAGTCCGGCAGCTTTTCTGGGCCCAGTAACGGAGACCAGGGGAGAGGGAAGGTGTTGTGATAGGAAAGGAGCGCAGCAGAAGAACCGGGGATGGGAGGAGCGCAGGCCCGCGGCTCGTCTCATTGTTATCCGGGAGTGAGAGCAGGTCAGTCCCGGCGCAGCTGCCATGCTGTGGGGTGAGGGTTTTCTGCTCTCCTTCAGCAGCGTCTTCGTGCTCCTGCTCCTGACCACACGCAGCCCCCAGCTCTCCGGCTTCCAATCCATCCTGACCGGCGGCCTCGTCCTCTTCAGGTTCGAGCCGGTCCCGGAGTGCCGGTCGCTCGCAGCTCGCCGCTGCTCACTCATCGCCAGCTGTCAGGACCGTGAGCGAGCAAGTCAGACCGTCTGCACTGCAGTTTGAAATGAATCCTGTGTCCGGGTCTGAGAAAGGCTTGTACCTGGACACAGGATTACAAACCCGGACTGTTCTCTAGTTACATAGTTTTAATTTTCTTACACTAGGTGATAGCGGCCCCATCTTATCTTGCTATTGGACTCTATGAATCTTAGTTACGCTCCTAGTGGTAGACTTTTTTTTACAAGAAGTTTTTTGCTCAGAAATAAAGATTTTGCACATCCTCCCTTTTCCTTCAGTGATCCTCTTCTCACAAACATATAGAAGAATGATGGGAGACACCACATCATGATGTCAGTATTACATGACTGTTCTGGGGGATTTATTGTGATGTCATTATGCAAACAATATCCCCTGGTTGTAGCTTAGAAGAGAGATAATTTGCTCAATTGTGTTCTCTAGATAGAACACATCTGGGTGACTGTGATGTATAACAGCAGTGATTTAACCACAGGGACTCTGGGAGTAGAGAATTCAGACTGCACATAATGCTGGCTCCTGCTATTAAACTGATGTTTAGAAAGATATTACCGTATAAGCAAACATCAGGGTATACAGCACATTTTATCACTTTCTTGCCTAAGTGAAACTTCATGAGTAGACACCAGAGGACTCAGAGAGAAGAACTCATTGTCACAAGAAGTCTGGCTGTCAGAGAACGGCAGAGCTGGTGCCCTTTCTGAACTTTACTGCTACCAATTCTTCGCAAGTGTCTTTTCATTATAATGTAATCTGATGGGACAGGCATCAAGTCATTCCTGGTCCCCAGTATATTGAGTCATTATTACACAACAAACATCATGCCATGCAGTATCTGAATTCTGCTACTACAGTTCAGAAGTGCCAACCTGTTATTCTGGCAGAGGGAAAGCAGACAATTTGTCATACAGACACACATCTATAGACTATGCTATTATACTATATATATATATATATACAGTCATGTGAAAAAATTAGGACACCCTTTGAAAGCATGTGGTTTTTTGTAACATTTTTAATAAATGGTTATTTCATCTCCGTTTCAACAATACAGAGAGATTAAAGTAATCCGACTAAACAAAGAAAACTGAAGAAAAGTCTTTTCAAGATCTTCTGTAAATGTCATTCTACAAAAATGCCTATTCTAACTGAGGAAAAAGATAGGACACCCTTGCCCCTAATAGCGAGTGTTACCTCCTTTGGCTGAAATAACTGCAGTGAGACGGTTCTTGTAGCCATCTACCAGTCTTCGACATCGGTCTGAGGAAATTTTACCCCACTCCTCAATGCAGAACTTTTTCAGCTGTGAGATGTTTGAGGGGTTTCTTGCACGTACAGCCCTTTTCAAGTCACCCCACAGCATCTCAATGGGATTCAAATCTGGACTTTGACTTGGCCATTCCAGGACTCTCCATTTCTTCTTTTTCAGCCAATCTTTGGTTGATTTACTAGTATGTTTTGGGTCATTGTCATGTTGCATGGTCCAGTTCCGCTTCAGCTTTAATTTTCTAACTGATGGTCTCACATGTTCTTCAAGCACCTTCTGATACACAGTAGAATTCATCGTGGATTCTATGATGGTGAGCTGACCAGGTCCTGCTGCAGCAAAGCAGCCCCAAACCATGACACTTCCACCTCCATGCTTCACAGTTGGTATGAGGTTCTTTTCTTGGAATGCTGTGTTTGGTTTACGCCAAACATGTCCTCTGCTGTTGTGTCCAAATAATTCAATTTTGGACTCATCTGTCCAAAGAACATTATTCCAGAAGTCCTGGTCTTTGTCAACTTTATCGCTGGCAAATGTCAGTCTGGCCTCGATGTTTCTCTTGGAAAGCAAAGGTTTCCTCCTTGCACACCTCCCATGCAAGTTAAACTTGTACAGTCTCTTTCTGATTGTAGAGGCATGTACTTCTACATCAACAGTAGCCAGAGCCTGCTGTAGTTCTCGAGATGACACTTTAGGGTTTTTGGATACCTCTTTTAGCATCTTGCGGTCTGCTCTTGGGGTGAACTTGCTGGGGCGACCAGTCCTGGGCATGTTGGCAGTTGTTTTGAAAGCCCTCCACTTGTAGACTATCTTCCGGACAGTGGAATGGCTGATTTCAAAATCTTTTGAGATCTTTTTAAATCCCTTCCCAGACTCATAGGCTGCTACAATCTTTTTTCTGAAGTCCTCTGACAGCTCTTTTGCTCTCACCATGGTGCTCACTCTCACTTCAACAGTCAGGAGCACACCAAACTAAATGTCTGAGGTTTAAATAGGGCAAGCCTCATTCAACATGCAGAGTAACGATCTACTAATTATGTGCACCTGGTGTGATATACCTGTGTGAGATCTGAGCCAATTTAAGAGGGAATACATGTGAGGGTGTCCTATCTTTTTCCTCAGTTAGAATAGGCATTTTTGTAGAATGACATTTACAGAAGATCTTGAAAAGACTTTTCTTCAGTTTTCTTTGTTTAGTTGGATTACTTTAATCTCTCTGTATTGTTGAAACGGAGATGAAATAACCATTTATTAAAAATGTTACAAAAAACCACATGCTTTCAAAGGGTGTCCTAATTTTTTCACATGACTGTATATATATATATATATATATATATATTGCATAGGATGTAAGATATACTGTATATACTTTACATGCACATTACATACTGTAAATTTGTGTATGTACTGTATATATACACTGTATATGTACAGTGCATCTAGCTTTATTATCTTCACACAGTTTTACAACACGATTCAAAATTAAACCCTAGGCCATTTAGCCTCTAATACATTTACAGTGTCCCCCACTATGAGAACCCATGCCTACAACTCTCTGTATCTCAAGAAGGTCCTATAAAAGTCTACTTTATTCCAACATATGTATACAAAAAGTATTTCTAGCATGTATTCCAGTGCACTAGAACCTCCGATGTGTTTAGTCACAGCTATAGGCTAGCAAAAAGCAGGAAATCACATGTTCAAAATCCTTCTAACCCTGGGGATCACTGTCAGGATCATGTGATATCGCCAATTACTGAACCCATAAAAAGCAGAAGTTGGAATGTGGAAGAACCAGGAATTTAGCCCTCAAAGCATGCTGTTGAAATTTTTCAGGGTGTGGACACACCTATTTTTAAGGCCCCTCCCCTTTCCATATATGCCCCAACCCTTATGTGACATGTCATGCTCCCCCCAAGACAAGTGACATGGAGTCCCCTTTGTAGATGTTAGTGTTGGTACCCAGATGTAGGATTGCAAGAGTGATACAGAGTGACCTACAATGTCTCTGAAGGTGTTGTATGCACATGTCACGATGCTCCTACCTGGATATCCTTGGATCCCAGCGTGGTTGGGCGAAGTAGTCCAAAAAGGGATGAATAACTTGGATGATGAAGGAATAATTGAGTCCAGACTTGTAGTAACATTGAACACAGATTTACTTGGTATAAACTTTCACCAAGGAACAATCTTCCAAACTTTATCTTGGTTACCAGTAGGTTTTTTGGCTTAAGTTCTGGCAGGCAAACACTTCTGCAACAATCTAAGCTCTGTCATACTGTAGCTTTCTCAGCTCTGCTATGTTAGCTGTATCAAATAGGAAACTTTTCCTCTTCTGCTGTAACTGTAACTTATCTTGTCTCTTACGTTATCTTGATCCAGGGAAACTACCCTCCTGGCTTCAGGGGTAAACTAGACTAACTAACCACTAACTAACTCCTCCCTCTCTAGAGAGGGGAATAGAATAAAAGAAAGGGTTCCATTCTGGGGAACTCAACTCTGCCAGAAATGCCACCATCTGCTGGTGAGCCAGGTACATTACATGAAAGAAATGAAAGAAGGTGGCCTTGGGGGCGGGGGGTCAGGCCTAGTGTGCCTGGCACATTTACATTATAATTAAAATTATACCTAAAATCTACTCTAGCTCCTGGCAGTTCTGCCACATGGATAGACCGAGATGCTCCACAGATTAAACAGATGTACGCTTCTTAATTGTGGTGTGTAACGAACTTGATTAGGAGAAGCGTGTCGTTCGTTTGCTGTGCGCCGAACGGACCTTAGTTGCAGTAATTCCCGAGTCCGTTCGGATGAAATTCGGTAAAATCCCTCAGAGTAACATGCAGCATCCACAGGAACAGTATAAATCCCACAACGATCACAGATACCCAAACACCAGCCGAAACAGATGAAGGATAGAAGTAGACTGCCTGAGCTGCCAGATGCAGCTCTTTTTGTAACGTGCTCCCATGCAGGGGAGGGACACACACACATTATCTTACAGTAGCCAATAAAACAAGTGTTACAGCCCACACAAAATCCTCCCCTCTGCCTGGGATACAATTACCCTACACAATGGGAAATGTAATTATCACAGGCAGAGAAATACAGTTTTTACACATATACTATAACTTTAAAACTATACATCACATTCCCATAAAAATTACATATTCACAATCAATCCATTCATTCAGGGGAACAACATATTAAAAAAGGGCACGAATCAGACCATGGGTTCCGAAGTTAGTAAAAGTATTTTTGGAGCCTGGCTGTAAGCATGCTATCCGGCCCAGACCGGTTTTACAGAGCCCTCTATCCTGGAGACAATTGAGAAGTAAGTCAATTATCTCTCAGGACAAAGGGAAATCGCCAATACACATGGGGGGACAATAGGACAGACATCACTACTCAAATATACAATGTCCCCCCATTACAGTACACATAGACATTTAACATATCCCAAAATGCGCTCAGATGCCACAAACACAGTCAAATCAACGAATAACATTGTACATTTCACAGGCAACCTAATACACATATCTTCACACGGCTTCCCCTAAGTCCATGGGTCGGCAGATCCGCCTAGACTCTGTCGGGTTGGCTCGGAGATGTCTGGGGAACGAAAGTTTTATAGGTCCAAGTCCGGTTGACGGGACAATCCATCCGCATTCCCATGTTGTTTGCCTGGCCTGTACTGCATAGTAAAATTGTACGGTTGTAAGGCCAGGCTCCAGCATAATAGTCTTGGATTGTCCCCTGAGACACGGTTTAACCATACAAGCGGATTGTGGTCCGTCATTAACGTAAAGGGGCGACCATACAAATAGGGTTGGAGCTTCTTTAAGGCCCACACCAGCGCTAAGCATTCTTTTTCCACAGTGGCGTAGCTGACCTCCTGGGGTAAATGTTTCCTGCTGAGATACGCCACTGGGTGCTTCCCCCATCTTCCCCCACCTGGCTTAATACTGCTCCCAGCCTGTACATGGAGGCATCTGTGTGGACAAGGAAAGTTTTGTTATAGTCTGGAGCTGCCAACACAGGTGCCTGGCTGAGAGCCAGCTTCAATTTCTGGAACGCTTCTACGCACTCCGGGGACCAAACTACTTGTTTGGGTAGGAACTTCTTAGGTAAGTCCGTAAGGGGTTTGGCCAGGGCACTATAATCCGGGACAAACTTCCTATAGTACCCCGCTGTTCCCAGAAAAGCTAGCACCTGGGTCTTGGTACGGGGCTGGGGCCAGCTGGCAATAGCCTCTACCTTAGCGGGGTCCGGCCTCTGTCTTCCTGAACCTACTCTGTGCCCTAGGTACTGGACTTCCGCCATACCTTCATGGCATTTGTCCGGCTTCAATGTGCGTCCGGCTGTCTGAATTCTCTCCAAGACCTGGGCTACGTGCTCCAGATGGGCTTCCCATGTGCGACTATAGATGGCAATATCATCCAAGTATGCACATGCAAAGTCCTGGAATCCCTCTAGAAGTCTGTTAGCCATTCTCATAAAAGTGTCCGGGGCGTTCTTCATTCCAAAGGGCATAACCTTAAATTGGTATTGCCCAAATGGAATGACGAAGGCCGACTTGGGAATGGCTGCAGGCTCCAGAGGGATTTGCCAATATCCTTTGCACAGGTCTAAAGTAGTGAGATAATGTCCCCCAGCCATCCTATCCAATAGCTCATCTATCCTAGGCATAGGGTAAGCGTCAGTGACGGTCCGGTCATTAAGCTTCCGGTAATCAATACAGAAGCGAGTCGTTCCGTCTCGCTTCGGTACTAAAACTACCGTAGAAGCCCAAGGACTCTGGGATGGTTCGATTACACCTAATTTAAGCATATCCTGTAACTCAGCCCACATGCTCTCTCTAACGGCTACAGGGATACGTTATGGTTGTTGTCTGAGAGGGGTGTCTCCCTGGGTTTCCACACGGTGAACCGCAGCAGAGGTGTATCCCGGTAGGGTAGAAAACATATTTCCGTATCCCTGAAGCAACTGAGAAACCTCCTCTTTCTCTCTTGGGGTTAGGGCCTCGCCTAACTGGACTTGGTCTATTGTACTGTGACTGGCTGCGAGCAGGTCCGGTAAGGGTAAGCCCTCACTATCCTCACAGGCCAGTGCACAAACTGCCGCTATATCTCCCTGACGTTCAAAATACGGTTTTAGCATGTTCACATGAAAGGCTCTCCTTATACTTTCATCTGAACATTTACTGACTATGTAGGTGGTGTCACTTAACTTTTCTACCACCTTGAAGAGGCCCTGCTAAGCGTCCTGAAGCTTATCTTTCTTAAAAGGTTTCAGCACTAGTACCTTCTGGCCTATGTCAAAGATTCTATCTCGGGTACCCCTATCGTACCATCTCTTCTGTCGTTTCTGAGTCGCCTGCAGGTGCTCTCTCACAGATTCTGTGAGGGTCTACAAGCGGTGCCTAAACTCCAGAACATACTGCACGACCGGGGTTCCTTCCTCTCCTGTGTTGCCCTCCCAATGTTCCCTCACAAGGTCCAGGGGTCCCCTGACTTTTATTCCATAAAGAAGTTAGAAGGGGGAGAACCCAGTGGACACCTGAGGGACTTCTCGGTAGGCAAACAGGAGCTGGGGTAAAAACCTTTCCCAGTGCGGATTGGACGCCGTGAACGTTCTGAGCATCTGTTTAAGGGTGCGATTGAACCGTTCACAGAGTCCATTCGTCTGGGGGTGGTAAGGCGCGCTAAATAGGGACTTTACGCCGCAACGTTCCCATAACTGTTGGGTTAACGTGGCGGTGAACTGAGTCCCCCTGTCGGACAAGATTTCCTTTGGAAATCCTACTCTAGTAAAGATCTTGACAAGGGCCTCCGCCACGGTTTCTGCCTCGACATTGGACAGCGCCACAGCCTCCGGGTACCTAGTAGCAAAATCCACTAGGGTGAGGATGTAGCGCTTTCCAGAAGCACTAGATTTACTGAGGGGTCCTACCAAATCTACCGCTACCCTACTAAAAGGTTCCTCAATAATGGGGAGCGGGTGAAGCTGTGCCCTCTGGCGATCTCCTCTGCTTCCTGTCCTCTGACATACCTCACACGTTCTACAATACCCTTTCACGTCCTGAGATATTCTTGGCCAAAAGAAAGTCTGAGTTAGTCGGTCTTTGGTTTTAGTAACCCCTAAATGACCGGCTAAAGGAATATCATGGCTTAGCTTGAGTAACTCTGCCCTGAATTTCCTGGGTACCACTAGTTGCTTTTTGACTACCTGGGTTTCTCCACTCCCGGCCCCCTGGGTTACCCTGTATAACAGCCCCTTTTCCCAAGTAAATTGCTCTGCGCCCCCCTCCTCTGAGACCTGTTCCGCCCCCCTCTTATAACCTGCTAACGTGGGATCTTCCCTCTGAGATAGCTCAAACCCTGCCGGGGTGTCCCAGAATGGAATGGGTCGTGGGGAAGGGATAAGAGGTCCTACCTGAGGTTCCTCCTGGTGCGCAGATTCTCTCCTCTGAGCTTGTGCTCGGGTGGTAACCGGGTAACTCTCCGCAGCTGACTGGTTGTTTAAGTGGGACGTGAGACACCCCACATCGTTGCCCAAAAGTACTTCAGCTGGCAAGGTTTGCATGATGCCCACCTCCAAATGTTTGCTCCCCGTACCCCAGTTGAGCAGGACTTTAGCGGTGGGGAGTTTATGGATGGCTCCCCCTGCAACTCGAACTGCCACGGTACGGTTAGTGCGGGCTTGCGCCCTGATCTTGTGAGGTTGGATCAGCGTGATGGTGGCCCCCGTGTCTCTCGGTGATGGTTGCGGTTGTCATCCATGGTTTGTGCTGTATTTGCCTCGTACAACGTGGTCCACTGTTCTTCATGATGCTCGGGAGTAGTGTCTTGTTGGTAGCAGTGTGCACTGCCACGGTAAGGTGGTGGTGTTGAGGATCCCCCTGGGCTGCGGTTGGGGCAATGCTGCTTTATGTGTCCAGGCTGGTTACATCCATGACAAAGCCTGGGTGCATATCTGGGAGCTGGTGGGTTTTGATACGGAGCCGGCCTGGGGACAGGAGTGTAAGAGGGTGCTGGAACAAATGGTTTGGGATTTACTCTCACCTCACTCGGCTCCGCTCTTCTGGTGTCTTGGTACTCATCCGCCAGTTTAGCTGCCTCTTCTATAGTTTTGGGTTTCTTGTCCCTTATCCAGTGTCTAACCTCCTTGTCTAGGTTATTATAAAATTGTTCAAGCGTCATTAGTTGAACTTCATCCTCTAGAGTTGTAGCTTGACATCCCTGCATCCAATTTTGTGCTGCCCTGTGTAGTCTGAAAGCCCATTCGGTAAAGGAGTCTTTTCCAGTTCTCTTTAATTCCCGGAATTTTTTTCGGTATGCTTCCGGTGTTACTGCAAACCGGGCCAACAGTATCTCCTTTACCTTACTATAGTTCTGACTGTCCACTGTAGGTACGGCTCTGTAGGCTTCTGCAGCTCTTCCTGAGAGTTTGCTACTAAGTATCGCCACCCAACATTCTTCTTCTATATTTTCCAACCCACATTGTCTCTCAAAATCCTGCAAAAATCCATCAATATCCACATCTGTGTCCCCAAAGGATTTGAAGGCTGCATAATTTACCTTCCGTGAGCGGCTCTCTGTACCTCCAGGGGAATGTAAAACGTCTCCTTGTAAAGATCCTGTTCTGGATCCCTGCGCCAAGTGAGCCCTGTTGGTTTCATTTATGATTTGAATCACTGTCTCCGGTGCAGGATTTGTCCCCAACAGGCTGATGAATAATCTTAGTTTCCTCTCCAACTCACTGTGCTCTGCATCTTCTCCTTCCATGCTGCTGGCTCGGTCACTCTGCCTCAATTCGGCAATTATTGTAGCTCTCTTTTTGTTGCTGGCTGCTATACCTCGAGCTTCCAATAGATCTTTCAATGTGGTTCTTTTCAATTGTTCGTATTGCTGAGCCATTCACTTTTCCTCTGGTTCGGGACATCCATTTGGGAACCGAAATCCCTCCGCTTGCCACCAAATGTACCGAACTCGAGCGTGTCGTTCGTTTGCTGTGCGCCGAA